>NC_141675.1:117305171-118505171 GCF_028749965.1 Puma concolor
GAGCATACCTCGAGATCATAAAAGCCATATATGAACGACCCAACACTAATATCATCTTCAATGGGGAAAAACTGACAGCTTTCCCCCTGTCAGGAATAAGACAGGGATGTCCACTCTTGCCACTGTTATTCAACATAGTATTGGAAGTCTTAGCCCCTGCAGTCAGACAACACAAAGAAATAAAAGGCATCCAAATCGGCCAGGAGGAGGTCAAACTTTCACTCTTCACAGATGACATGATACTCCATATGGAAAACCCAAAAGATTCTACCAAAAAACTGCTAGAATTGATTCATGAATACAGCCAAGTTGCAGGATATAAAATCAGTGCACAGAAATCAGTTACATTCCTATACACCAACAATGAGCAATAGAAGGAGAAATCAAGGAATCAATCCCATTTACAGTTGCACAAAAAAACCATAAAATACCTAGGAATAAATCTAACCAAAGAGGTGAAAAATCTATATGCTGAAAACTATAGAATGTTTATGAAAGAAATTGTAAAAGACACAAAAAAATGGAAAAAGATTCCATGCTCCTGGATAGCAAAAACAAATATTGTTAAAATGTGGATACTACCCAAAGCAATCTACACATTCAATGCAACTACCAAAATAATGCCAGCATTCTTCACAGAGCTAGAACAAATAATCTTAAAATTTGTATGGAACCAGAAAAGAGCCCGAATAGCCAAAGCAATACTGAAAAAGAAAACCAAAGCAGGAGGCATCACAATCCCAGACTTCAAGCTATACTACAAAGCTGTAACCATCAAGACAGTATGTACTGGCACAAGAACTGACACTCAGATCAACGGAACAGAATAGAGAACGCAGAAATGGACCCATAAATGTATGGCCAACTAATCTTTGACAAAGCAGGAAAGAATATCCAATAGAATAAAGACAGTCTCTTCAGCAAGTGGTGCTGGGAACACTGGACAGCGACATACAGAAGAATGAACCTGGACCATTTTCTTACACCATACACAAAATAAACTCAAAATGGATGAAAGACCTCAATGTAAGACAGAAAGCCATCAAAATCCTCGAGGAGAAAGCAGGCAAAAACCTCTTTGACCTTGGCAGCAGCAACTTCTTACTCAACATGTCTCTGGAGGCAAGGGAAACGAAAGCAAAAATGAACTACTGGGACTTCATCAAAATAAAAAGCTTCTGCACAGCCAAGGAAACAATCAGCAAAACTAAAAGGCAACTGACAGAATGGGAGAAGATATTTGCAAATGACATATCAGATAAAGGGTTAGTATCCAAAATCTATAAAGAACTTATCAAACTCAACACCCAAAAAACAAATAATCCAGTGAAGAAATGGGCAAAAGACATGAATAGACACTTCTCCAAAGAAGACATCCAGATGGCCAACCGACACATGAAAAAATGCTCAACATCACTCATCACCAGGGAAATACAAATCAAAACCACAATGAGATACCACCTTACACCTGTGAGAATGGCTAACATTAACAACTCAGACAACAACAGATGTTGGCGAGGATGTGGAGAAAGAGGATCTCTTTTGCATTGTTGGTGGCAATGCAAGCTGGTGCAGCCACTCTGGAAAACAGTAGGGAGGTTCCTCAAAAAAACTAAAAATAGAACTACCCTACAACCCAGCAATTGCACTACTAGGCATTTATCCACGGAATACAGTTGTGCTGTTCTGAAGGGACACATGCACCCCCATATTTATAGCAGCACTATCAACGATAGCCAAAGTATGGAAAGAGCCCAAATGTCCATCGATGGATGAATGGATAAAGAAGATGTGGTATATATGTACAATGGATTATTACTCGGCAATCAAAAAGAATGAAATCTTGCCATTGGCAGCTACATGGATGGAACTGGAGGGTATTATGCTAAGCAAAATAAGTCAGTCAGAGAAAGACATATATCATATGATTTCACTCATATGAGGACTTTAAGAGACAAAACAGATGAATATAAGGAAAGGGAAACAAAAATAATATAAAAACAGGGTGGGGGACAAAACAGAAAAGACTCATAAATATGGAAAAAAACTGAGGGTTACAGGAGGGGTTGTGGAGGGGGGATGAGCTAAATGGGTAAGGGGCATTACGGAATCTACTCCTGAGATCATTGTTGCACTATATGATAACTAACTTGGATGTAAATTAAAAAAAAAATAAAACATTAAATTAAAAAAATAAAATAAATAAAACAAAAATAAACATTACAAAATTTTAAAAAATAAAATAAAAATAAAAAGAGTATCTCCTCTTTTACTTTTTTTTTTTTAACTTTGACTCATGGAGATGAGTAAAAACCACCATGAATTTTAAAAATACTAACTTTTCACAATGTTTAAGGTAATAAGTGGCTGTAAGAGGCACCTTCCTAGCCTTATATTCATAAGACAGTTACAAATCTTCCAACATTGCCAGGCCTCTAAGATGTTGTTTAAATCACAGGAGAATATAGATTAATAATGTATTACCCATTTCTATCCTGGATTTTAAATGGTTAAAAGTCATTGGTGTTGCATAATTCAGAGCTGAAATGTTTTAAAATTGGATATTTGATGTAACTGTAAATAGATAAAGTCAAGCAAGTCAGGAACTGGTTATGCTAATTTGCCAATGGGTTGGTAAGAAATAGCCAAATGAGACAAGAAATGATCCTCGGGTAAAGAAAAAAAAAAAATTTTGAAGTAAAGGACACTCGTGTTGCACAACAAAAGAAAAAAAAAGTGATTAAGAAAAATGATTGTTTTACAGAGAGAAAAGGTGACTGAAAAGAAAAGGGCAGGATATTTCTCGTTCTTTTTCTCACAGATGAGTACTTGGCAAGCACCATACAGATTTCAGAACTGTCAAGACAATGAGAACAAAGTAGATGATTGAACTTGGCTTCCATCCGTAGGACTGGGGCAAGCATGCCTGGAATTGATACAGAAACATTATGGATGACATACACATCATTAGCCAGGCACCATGGGCTGTGGTTTGGCCACTTTCAAAATCCGGAGTTTGCTGTCTTTGGGGAAGGAGTGGTTCTTTCCCAACCACTGAATTACTGTTACCAGTTGTTTCACAGTAATAAGCATTATTGTTATTTTCTCAAGAAAGTGTTCCTATATCTGCCTTGTATTAAAGAAATTATCGGGAATTCTAGAAAAAGGGCATGTGCCAGGACTGACAGTCCGTGAAACTAATCCGGGAAAATCACAGAAGGGAGGAAACTAATGCAAACGATACTCATGTAATAACTGTAAGGAAATTTTTTCCTCTTCCCTACTCCAAAAGCACTCCCCAGTTTAAGGGCATACAATAACTTAATATTTTTTTAAAAATCTTAGGGAATTCGTTCACTGGAAAACTTTCTGAAATTTTCTGTAACATACAGAACTTCTTATCAAAAACAACTAAACGAAAGCTGGCTTTCCACAGTCAACCAGAAGCTACAGTGAGACGAGAAAGGACTTTTAGATCTATTTTATTATTAGATGGAAACCACCAGATGGCACTATGTTAGGTTTCATCCCGGTAATAATGTGCTTGTGGTCGGACTTTGGGGAAATGCAAGATAGCACGTCGGTGTAGTATCTTATAGGAAATAATTAAACATGCCAGTAAAGCTTGTTCTATTGCTGAATTTGTGACTATGATCATTTCTTTGCTCTCTACCACCTGCAGTGTAGAAATCCAACAACCACAACACTCTGTGCTACTAACTGCCTAACCAGAAAAGGAAAGAACCACTTTGGGTAGGTGGGAGGGGAGCATCTTGTGGTTGTTGGATCTCTGCACTGTGGTCGGCTGATGGCGAGAAATGATCTCAGTCACAAACACAACAGTGATATGGGCATCTCATAGTTTATCTAAATAATGTTTAGTGTTTCACATTGTGTACTTTACAGACATTATTTCATTGATCCTGAAAATATCTCTGTGAAATAAGCAAGTAGAGATGTTGTCACTATCTGTTAAAGAGAACTTTTCACCAAGCAACAATTATAAGAACTCGTGTATCGACAAAACATACATTCAGAACTGTAATTCTGATATTTAATTATTTAATTATAACTTGATAGCGGGGGCTGGGGAATGTAGCACCTGTAAGTGGAATTAAACTCTACACAGTGCCGTGATGTGTAGAGCATCACAAAGTAGTTCAACACAGTACCTAAAGCCCTGACAAAATAACTAATTAGTTTTGTGATTTTCAGAAGTTCATTATAATCTCTGGTCCTAAACAACTATATTGTGAAATTAGTGGGGTTGAATTAGATCTACATCGTATCTGCAGTACAGTGAAGTGTTTACAAGTATAGACTTTGGAGTCAGAAAGACTCCAGTTTGAATTCCTGCACTGTCACTCAGCTGTGTGAACCTGAATATGTATTTAACTTTTTGAACCTGTTTCCGTACCTTTAAAATGAGGGTAATAATAAAACCTATCTCAATTTTCTTGTTTGGAGAAATTAAGTGTGCTAAATAAAATGTTTATCATAGTGCCTAGCCTATACGAAGGAGTCAATAAATATGAACTATTATTATTAGCAAATAAGGTTTTACCTTAAGCTATTAAGGGGATTCTTTTCTTGGATTTCACTTATTGGGCTAAACATGCTCTAGATTCTATAGCTGATCTAGGCTCTGCCAACTCATCACCTAGTGCTACTTAATGTTTAATAAATTTAGTAAGTAATAGCTTACTTTGTCAGCTCTCTCTATACCTCCTGTTTTGAAAGGGGAGTGAGCAGGTCTGGCCAAAAAGGTAAGGCAGATATCCAGAAATGCAAAACAAGTGACTTAATCAAAGTCACAGCTGGTATGAATGTCAGAGCTTTCTCTACAGTTTGAAAAGTTTTTGACTTGCAGTCATGTCCTTGGTCCAGGCTGCATCTTGCCAACCCAAGTAATATTTCAAAGGTTGATTTAGATTTGGCTGCTCAAATCATAGATCACTAGTCCAATCTTCATGACATTACCAGCCCAGGGCCAAGATTCTACCATTCTTAAAAGTTATAGCCATAAGCAAAGCAGTGGTACATTGCTAAATTAAAATGGAGAAGGAATTATTATCCACATGGAAGTATATTTTAGTTATTGCACCAAATTTAGATCAACTCAGTTTATTTGGTGGTATTTCTCCATAGATCTGTGTTTTGGAACTGGGAGAAAAGTTCAAAAGTGGCCCATTAGGGTCTAAATCATCTCTGACAAGAATGTAATATCCAGCTTCTCTAACGTGCCCACTAAAGTACCTATGAAGATTCCGAAGAAAACATGTAACAAACATAAAAACTTGAAACCACTATTTAAATCAGAGGCTGACTAGAATTTTTGCTCTGTGTCAGAGTAGGGGATAGAAATGAAAATCACAATTAGTACAAATCCCAATGTGGTAGATATGTGTTTCAAAGATGATCAAACCAATTTAATCCATCCCAGGCATTTCTACAATGTTACTTTTTGATGCTTCCTTCTTCAAGAGGTGGGGTTTATTTCTCCTTTCCTTGAATATAGACCTCCTTAGTATTTGCTTTTAACAAATAAAATATAGAAGAAGAGACACTGTGTGGCTTCTGTGGGTAGGTCAGAAAAGTCAAAACTGATTCCACCTGGCCATTTGTCTCTCTCTTTCTATACTTGTTCTTTGTAATTCAGCCACCATGTTGTGAGGAAACCCAGGCAACTGCTAGTTTGTGTTCTGGCCAAAGCACCAGATAACGTCTATACCAGCAGCCAGTGAGGTCAACCACTAGATACATAAATGAGTGAATCTTCTGATGATTTCAGTCCCCCTACCCTGTGACCAGACTCTGAGATATCTCAGCTGAGGCTGAGTGGATCAGGGATGATCTACCCTAATGAGCTTGGCCCAAATTTCATATTTATAAACACAATAAATGTCGTTTTATGCCACTAAATTTGGCAGTAGTTTGTTACACACCAATGGATAACTAGAAGACCCGGACACACATTTTGTCACATAAAAGAGAGGGATCCCACTGTTCTTATGTTGGAATCAGAGATTCTGTGTTCTCTCACCATCAGTCCCATTGTTCAGACAACCAGCTTCAACTGGACAATTGGCCTGCTCTCCCTCCATTGGCACAATTATCATTTTTAGAGTTTAGCAGAATATTACAACAAAATCAATTAAGTAGCATTCACTAACATTTATTGAGTGATTATGATTAAGTAGGCAGAGTGCTAATTGTGTGACTGAGTGATTTTGCCTGTAATTTCTCATTTAATATCCTCAGCAATCCTGTGATGTATTTCAAACCAGTACGCTTAACCACATGCAAATTTAAAACTATTCTCTTCAAGTCTGGTATGTGTGAGGAGATAAAGACTTCATTGGGAGCCCCTTGGGAAGTAATGACAAAGAGAACATGTTAAAATGAAACCATATGTCAAAAGTTATGCGATGTAGTCAAAGTTTTACTCAGAGAACCAGAGTAAAATATTCTCAGAGTAAAAATAATAGATTTAAATGCTTTCACTTTAAACAAACAAGGAATAAAAATAAGTGAACCAAGTATTCAATTCAGTTTATGAAATCAATTTAAGGAAACTGGAATGGATTATCATACTGGTTAAAGCATAGATTAAACAAAATAGAAATGCTTGAGGTATAAAAAAAATACAAAATAAACCTATGAGCAGTGTATCATGAAAGAAACAAAAGTTGCAAATATTGGGGTAGGCTAATTGGTAGGAAAAAAACCCTTAAAGTTTCAGTCATTTAATAAAACCTTATCAATTGCTTACACCATAATCTAATGAAATGATGATGGGAGTCAACAGGGCGTTGCTTCACAAACTTAGCTCCTTCCACTTTATGATGCCACCATCTTGAGCATATAAACTTTTCCAAGGATTCCCTCAAATAGGAAGAGTGAATAATCGTTCGTGGGCGACTTTTATGGTCTATACCTAAAAGATGCTTTAACACTTCTGCCCACATTGCTATCACCAGAATCCAGTCATATAGCTTTCTCTATCACAAGTCAGCTAGGAAACTTAGTACATCAATATGCCTAAAAAGAAAAAGAAATGGGTTTGGTGAACATATAATATTTTCCCTGCCACAATCCTTTGTGGGTCAAGAAATATCCACTTTGTTTTTTCATCCCACAATGTAAAACAAACTCATTTGCTCCCAAGGAAAACTGAAAATCCTAAGCATTTATCGTAATCATTCAAAGTTCAAGAACTTCCGATGATGTAAAGTCCCTTTTAACTTGCTTCATATTTCTTCTCATGGTCTGGCAAACCAAAAAGAGAAATTATTGGCTTCCTTCTGACACTGACTGCACAATGGTGGAACAAGGACACTGTTACTACAATAAACATTCCCATTCAGAAAGGAGAAGAATGGAAATCACAAAACACTGTTGATACATAGCAGTTCTGAAATCCTATGGGACAGATATTACAAATCTGATTATGTTCTTTGGAAAGAACATCTCCATCCATTGTTCTTTTGATTCCTGGCCTTCTGATTTGGGAGAGATGATTCATCCATGTCAAAATCCTCTGCAGCTGTGTTTAAAATAAATTTTGGATATTCTGCTCACTCTGGAGGCAGAAAAACTTTGGAAACCCACTTTATGCTCATTGAAGGCTGACGTTCCAATAGTTAAAGTTTAGAAAGAGAGTTATAGTCCTGGCCTATTGCTTTTTCAGGCTTCTAAACTATTTGTTACCAACTGATATGTTATCATCAGGCCGACTAGTATGATGTACAGCAGACATCCATTCATGGACAAAGTCCTTTCATGGACACACTTCACAAATCTGATGTATTTATTTCCTTGCTTTTTTTTTTTTTTTTTTTTTTTTCCAACAGGCCACTACAACCTTAATGGCTGTTTTCTTGAGTCTATAAAGCTTGACTGGGAAGACTATTTTCAATTGGCTTCTTTTGCTCACAAGCTTTTTCAGTCACATATGGCATCAAATCTTATATCCAGTTGTTTCAGAGCTAGAAACAGGGAGCTTTTCCAACTCCTCAAGGATCTCTTTTCTAGACTTTCTCTATTTCCATTACTTATGCTTATAAGTTGGCCAATTCTTTCCTGAAGTCACTTTATCTTTGTCAACCTTAATTAATACGAGCCAAACACTAACAATTTTATTCTTTTAGTTCACTTTCCCTATGCCTGTCAGGTGAGCAGGCATATGGTCTGCCTCCCAATATGGCAGGTTATAGTCTTACCACATGTTCTGTCACTACTTTATACGCATTGCCATATTTCTAGCCTTCAGTGTCTGTTTCTTTGAATTCCGTCATCCAAATGCTGAACAACTGCCATGTATTTTAGATGTTCATAATAGCCACAGCCGACTTATGACTAAATTAAAGTAGGCTGTTGCTTGGTAAAAAATAAATAAATAAATAAATAAATAAATAAATAAATAAGCCTGCAAATCTCAGTGTTTAACATATCATGCTCCAAAGCAGACTGACAACACAGTTTCTGCTGCATGCAGTCACTCGGCAAATGGACCTTGTTTGAGCGCCACTCTCTTCAACACACATTTTCACAATCAGTCTAGCATAATCAGCCAGCTGAGAGAGAGGGACAGCGAGAATGACTGGGCATGAACTTAGAGAATACACGTCTGCTGTTAATTGGCTTAAACTGAAATGGGCCCATCCCTTTTGCTCAAATTCTATCAGCTGGGACTAGTCTTACTGTCTCACCTAAATGTGAAGATCTGTGAAGTATATAGTTGAGTTGTGGACAAAGGCAGAGGAAGTAGATTTGGTAAACTTCTGACCAATATTTCCAACTAAAGAAAGCACATACATCTATTGCTGTTACACAGCTTACAGTCTAGACAGCAAAGAAAAGGCAGGGAAACTGAGCTGCTCAAAAAAAAGGGTGGGAATTCTTACCAACAACAAATATTTGTGGAACAGATATTTAAGAGTGTGATCTGGACAACTAGAACGACTGTACACAAGGCCTTGATACCTAGTGAGAGAAACAGAAGATAAAACTGTTCCCTCTGGAAGAACAGAAACTAGAAAGAGACACTCAAGTTCCAGCAGACTGGATCACCAAAGACAGAGTAGAACCAAAATATTCTTGTTTCAATTTAAGGCATGTAAGTTTTTAAGCAGGCTTATTTATTACCACATTTTATCACATTCTTGTAACACTCCCAAGACCAGGATTGGTTCTGAACTAGAAAGAATAGCTGAGTCTATACATGGGGGGTAACCGGCCAAGTGTGTATATATGTAGAGATAGAAACCAAAACACTATGCTAATGAGCCTGGAAAAAAAAAAATCAGAGACAATGTTAGAGGGAAGAGAAGATCTATGGAAGATGGAACAGGTACTCAAATCTCTCTAGTCCCTATCTTTTTGGAAATGTTACCAATGCTGAAGAATCAAAGGAGACTAAAAAAACATAATGCTATCCTCAAGGGACAGCTTACATTCAACTGTAAGGCAAAGACTAATTGAGGAAACAGTACTCAACAGCACTCAATGGAATCAGCCCATTTCTTCATGTCCCCATTGGTTTCCTTCTATAATCATTCAAATCTGTCTCTAAAGTTTTGACAAGAACATCAAAGAGCATTAGACATTTTAAAGGGCACCAACTTTTATTTGGGGAGAGGCTGTACTAAATATAAAATAATTTTTCATGCTTCGAATCCCCAGTTCTGCTCCCTATAGAATGGATACTTTTCTCTACTTGGGCATCCAGGCATTTTTCCATTAACATTTGTTCTACTAATTAGAAAAAAGAATGTGCATCAAAAATAATAACTTGAAGTAAACAGGTCTATTTTATTCTGTATTCTATGAATGATATTACATTCTCATATGTTGTGGCTTGCAGTAATTATGTAATCTATTCTGCACCAGTAAATGGTGATTTATTTTTCTGAAGCTTTAATATGATTCATTTTGGTAGTAGTTTAAGTAACCATTAGTTAATGCTTTGCTGCCGCTGACCTCAGTAGATTTTTTGGTAAAGGTTTATATAGCATTTATAGGTCACAAAAATGCCAACAGTGTTCATTATGGTCATTTTCCAAACTACCTGACAGCAAAATGTTTTCCCTCAACTCATTTGTATGTATATCCCTTAATTAATGCTTCACCTCATGCCAAATTATAGTGAAATTCTTGTCACTTTACATGCAGCATGACATTTACACAAATATCCACTGAATTTATCATGAGCAATGCACATAGAATTTGTATCCTGTGGCTTGAAGGCAGACAAACCATAAACCTGGATCCAAATACCTGCAGACTGAAAAGCATTAGGGAAATCAGAAACCAGAGAATCTTTGCAAAAGTGGAAAGTGCCTTATTTGCCATTCTCAAAGGCATCATGACTACTAACGGATGTCAACAAACATGCCTTCTAAAACCAGTGTAAAAACTCTTGTATGGGGCATTTTTAGAAGTTAGTTTTTTTGTATGGGAAATATTCCTCATCTGAAAAACAGGTGGGAATTTTTTTTTTTTAATCAGAAAAGGTGTTTGAAAGACTCTTAAAGGCTCAAAAATGGAGAGGTGCATCAATCCATTATGAAAGATGTCCTGTCTGGAGATGAAGGCTATTTAAATGATGCCTTTTGACTGTTAGGGGAATAAATATGCATTGGGGCCATAAAAGAGTTCAATGAACAGAATTCAAAAATTTTAGATCCAAACTAACTTGTGAGTTAGGAACAATAAAGTGCTTTCTGTTATCAGTTTGTTACGTGAGATGCACCTAATATAAGAATGTTCCAATAGCCTTACTTTATTTAATGTCTTAAGCACAACAAAGGCTTAGGGTATAGAGCTTAAGAGCATAGGCTCTGGAACTAAGTCATTTGTATCTTGGTTCTTCCCCAACTCACTGGGACACTTTGGGCAAATGATCTAATTTCTTTGTTGCTTCAATTTCTTCATTTAAGAAGCAGAGGAGGGCTTATAACAATAATGACCTCATGAGTTTTATGAAGATTAAATAAGTCAAAACATATAAATAAGTTTAGAATGATGCCTGGCACATAGTAAACATACAAGTTAGCTATTACTCGTATTCGTAATTTACAGTGAGGTGACATCAGAGATGAAGTGACTTCCAAAGTGCAAACCTGCCTACTGGCCATCATGGCCCCCTGAATTCTAGATCCTCCTTCCTTGGTGGCTTTCCCCTGAATCTTCTTATACAAATTGAAATAAAAACAATCTGGGTTTCAGCAATATTTTGAGTTTTCAATTCCATTCATATTCAAACCATTATTGGCTAGTCCTACTCTGTAAGTAAATTGCAATAATTTCCCAAATCACAGAATTTTTTCCCCAGCCTTCTTTTCCTTTACCCTGAAGTGTCTGAAAGCCTTTTTTAATTGAAATACAAACAATTACAACTTAGACAAGGATCCAGATCACATTTTTCCTAGATACCCCGCCAAGGATCAGCACTTACTCCAAGAAGGACTAAACCTCAGAGACTAATGAATCCCCTTTTGTGACCCAATCTCAAATCGCTGGATGACATGTTAAGGATTAAAACTCTAAGCCCTACAACTTGGCATCACATGCAAACGAAACCAGGACAATATGTTAATAGACCATTCACCCTGAAAATATCGGACCCCAAAATGTTGGACCATAAAGATGCTATACAGTTAAAGAAGCACAGTATAAAATCATACAAAAATGGCAGATCTGGCTTCAAGCTTTGGCTTTACCTCAACCTACCTTTCTGTTAAATAAAAAAGTTTGAATAAGTGATATTTAGGTCTTTAAAGATTTAAGTTTCTAGTACTATTGTGGTTTATTTTTGTTTGGGGGGTATATGTCTAAAGACCCTATGTCACTACGTGGTGATCTCACATATATTTCTCAAATACTTTAAACAAAATGGTTTTCTCTATGAAAGAAAAAAAAAAAAACATGGCTCTCCAAGCAGAGATTAGTTTAAAAATAATTGTTTAATAAAACAAACTATTATGCAGAATACTCATTAGCTGAGGTTTTCGCATAGGAATTTTTAAAACACCTACCTAAAGAGAAAATTTAATTTTGCTGATAAGATTAGATCAATTCATCAGTTAGCTATGCAATGGATATGTTTCATACACAAGGGAATATCGCTAAATGATCTTAAAGAATTTTTTTTTTTTAAACAAGAGGTCCTGCTACATTTCCTTAGGGGAAAAAAAAGGCAAGGCCATTGTTAAATGTTCTAAAATTTATTGCATGTCTTTATAACATCGGTGAAATATTTGCCATTTATCAAAATTATTAAGATGAAGTCATTACCCTTATGACAGTTTAACAATTATTCTTTTTTATATTTTCAAAAATGACAGATTCTCTTTACAAACTGACTTTCCCTTTTGTAGGCTATGCTCATCATATGTTATGACAATTAATTGCATTTAAAACATATTCAGATGGTCCTAAAATGGTCAATGTTGCTAACTCTGGGAATATTCTTTTCTGCGATGGTGCAATATTCCTAGGGGAAGTCCACTGAAATCATACTCAAAAGAATTTATACAACATATACAGACATGTCCTGCTAGAATTCAGGCACTGATGGCAAAAATGAGCAAATATACAGTGACATATGCCTTCTGACTCACTCCAGGTAAGGGAGAAAATAGAGATTATGGAGAACAAAGCATGAGAAAAAACAGCTAAGTTCTCCATAAATATATGTTATTATAGATTAAAAGAAAGATGTTTAAGCCTGGAAGAACTTAAGAAGTAGACAAGATTAAAATGTTCCAATCAAGTAGTATGGAAATCCCTCTAAATATTTATAACCTGTATGCTAACAAAAATTAAAGATTTTTATTATTAAGTCCTAAAATCTATTTGAGTGCTAATATTTTATAAACCTGCAGTAGACTCAGGAGTTAAGCATCCTTTTGAGGAATATTCTGATAGCTTAACCTGAGATACCTTCTTGCCATATCTTCACAAGGCCTTTTCTCTGTGCACACATGGTGTCTTTCCCTCTTCTTATAAGGACACTTGTCATATTGGATGGGAGCTCGCCCGTATGACCTCGTTTAACCTTAATGACCTCCTTTTAAAGGCTCTGTCTCCAAAGACAATCACAATCTGTGGTATACTGGGGGGTCAGGACTCCAATATATGAATTTTGCGGGGACAGATTCTGTCCATAACTGAATCTATGCCTCAACAATCACTGTTTTCCTCGGTTTTTCTCAAAGATGTTTAGAACTAAGCAGCCCTTTGTGATGACATTTGCTGGAGGGTGGACCAATGTCTCACCTACAATGTTTACCGACAGTATGAAGGCTCACCCACTCAACGCTCGCTTGTCTTTTGGCTGATGTAAGACAGCTTTAGTTGCTGTTAAGGAAACTGGGGACTTTAAATTTACCACTGGCTTAAAATAAATTTACTACTGGCTTGATAAATTTAATCTGTCCCTCAGACTGAAGTGTTTCAACTGGGGAGAGGCCAGAAACAGGAAAACAGGTTAGAATGAGGACAGGAGGTAAAGAACTGGAAAAGAAAGGATACAGTCAGAAGCTATTAGTGGATATCTTAGTTGGACATGCTGAGCTTTCAGATGCAGGAAAAGAAGATGGAATGAAAAGTGGCCTTGGTAGGAGTATAGAAAAACTGGTCCAGCTACCCAGGGAAGACCAGATCACAGTTCCTTTGCAGGGGACTCAACAATGTGGCAGTGGAATTTTGACAAAAGAAAATATTTAAAAGTCAAAATAGAACTGAATCTGGACATACTCACTGGCTTTAGAATGGTGTTTCATGAAGCTCCGGGGTCCCGCAGAGGAGAACAAAGGCAGAGGGACGTGGGCACCATCCATTGCCAAGGCTCCACTTTCACTCTCAGTAGAAATTTATTTAAAAATAGGATTTGTTCTGACTTTACTCTCCAAATTTTGAAAACCACTAGACTACACAATATTTAAATTCTCTTTCCCTTAAAAATTTCTGAAATTCCAAGTCTCAAAATGTATTTTAAGACCCGAATCAGAATTTTCAGTGAGTAGCATCACAGCCCTTTTCAACAAAGGATTCTTAAAGTCCCTGTTAGTTGAATATCTGGTCTGAACTTGGTCTTAAATTTGAAACTATCATCTCCATATTTGTGATGGAAAATGGAAGTTTAGGAAATAAATTTATTTCCCTAAGTAACATCACTCATAAATAATAAATTTTCTCTTAATTATCAGATTAAGGAAAAAGATCTACTATTTTATACTTTATACAAGTAAAATTGCATTTAAAAGAAATTCAAGTGCAGCAGGAGGAGTAGGTGCTATAAATGTAAGGGACAGTCTAACCTTTATGATACTCATGGAGGTGAAAGGGGTGCCTGGGTGGCTCAGTTGGTTAAGCATCCGACTTTGGCTCAGGTCATGATCTCGTCGTTTATGGGTTCGAACCCTGCTTCATACTCTGTGCTGACAGCTCAGAGCCTGGAGCCTGCTTCGGATTCTGTGTCTCCCTCTCTTTCTGCCTGCCTCTCTCACTCTCTCTCTCTCTCTCTCTCTCTCTATCTCTATCTCTCCCTCCCTTCCTCTCTCTCAAAAATAAATAAACTGGAAAAAAAATAAAATGAATAAAAAACAAATGAGATGGGGGTGAATGTGACAAGATGGACTGTGAGTTGGGAGATGTGTGTGGCTGAGGAGGGATGGCAAGCAGGAGAAGGTCTTCAGGGATCCTCTGGCATAGGGAAGGACAAGGGCTATGAGGCTCAAAGTCCCAAAGCTCCCACCCAGCAGGTTACACTTCCCATAGTAACTCTGGGCTCACAACAATCCTGATTTGCCATACCCTAAGAACTTGGTACCATTTACAGATCACACAGAGACAACTTTTTGCTCCTTTAACTTTCATAAGGAATATAAAATGCAATTTTAAAAAAGAAGAAAAAAAGATAAAAGAAATAAAGAAATAAGGAAGTACCATCAAATAAGACGTATCTAAATAGTCACATGCACATGTGCTTCCTAAGCACTTGCAATCTAAAGCACATTTCTATCTGGTCCCTCAAGTCTAGCAAAAAAAAAAAAAAAAAAGGAAAGAAAAAAGAGAACAGATCTAATAGCATTTAAAAGAGAACCAAGTGAAAAACTACTGTCAGATACTACATGATTTCTACTTGAAAGTGAATGTCAGATTGCTGCAAACTAGCTCCGAAAAAGCTCACACTACAAAATTGACATTTCATTCCTAATTGAGCTTGCAAGACAACAGAATATTTTCAAAGTCTGATTCCTATTTTAGGCACTTATTTTTCCTCTGCATTTTTAACATATCGAGATACAGTAAAGTTAATGAGGTCAACAGTATCAATGTCTGTGATCAAACTACTAACCAATTAGTGTTTAAACTAGAGAATGAATGTTTAAACTACATTTTCCATGTACTCCTGACTATCAGAAATTGTCAGCCTGTGAGTATATTCCTTCTACCATCAGATTTTATGCCAGCTACTAATTTATCTATGATGACTGCTAGCATGTTTTGAAGTTTATATAATTAACCCTGCACTAGTGGGTGATACTTAGCAATACGGATCTTGAATTCATTTTTAATAAATTACAGTTTAGTGAGAGAAGCAAAGATTACATTCAGCCTTGTTGAGTACTTTACTGCATTGATTAGGTTCTAGCCACAAATTGAGCCAGGTTCTCTCACTGAATAAATCCATAAATTTTTCTACAGCAAGCAAGGACTCAGAATAATTCAATTGATAATTCTTTTCAAATATAATCTTCTTAGTATTTTAATAATTTTAATATTTGCAAGCATCACTAAAATCTTTCCTGTGAACACTGTGTTGACTTTTTTCCTGATCTCTCCCCTCTTTCTCTCACCCACATTCCTTCTGTCCAAACAGCTTTCATGGAATAAAGAAGACTCAAAATTGTAGGAGAAAAGCATGATACTACGCCTCGTTGATGACATTTGGGAACTCTAGGGTCGGTCCATGTTTATCAGCCTCAGTCAGAAGCTGTTCTAGAATTTCTAGAGTGGGCTTGGGCAAAAAGTAATGGAAAAGACCTCTAGAACTTACACTTAGGCTATATTTCATAGTGATTAATTTTTTTATTTGCCCAGGCTCAGGGCTAATGCTGATGAAGACAGATTTTACAATTCTCTCACCCCTAAAACCACTGCGATTGCCATCACTACCTCCCGCCGCCAAGAATCACGTGCCAATGAGAACCTTTGGCAGAGATTGCCAAATGACAGTAAAAGCATAGCGCAGTTAAGTGTCTGTGTTTGATAGCAACAAATGAGCAAAGCAGGAAAGTGAATCAAGACAGTGGGGTAATTACAATCACAACTGTGATTGGTGCTTCCATAGAAAAGTCCAGGGTAGGGGCGCCTGGGTGGCGCAGTCGGTTAAGCGTCCGACTTCACCCAGGTCACGATCTCACGGTCTGTGAGTTTGAGCCCCGCGTCGGGCTCTGGGCTGATGGCTCAGAGCCTGGAGCCTGTTTCCGATTCTGTGTCTCCCTCTCTCTCTGCCCCTCCCCCATTCATGCTCTGTCTCTCTCTGTCCCAAAAATAAATAAACATTGAAAAAAAAAAAATTTTAAAAAAAGAAAAGTCCAGGGTATAGTGAGTAGATATGAAAACCTAACCCAGGCTACAAAGTCAGAATGGAATTTTTCTAAGGAAGCAGTTTAAATTCACCTATGTGTTCTACACGTTAACCAAATGCAAATGAGTTAATTCAACAAAATTTCTTGAACTTCTATGTGCCAGGCACCCTTCTGAGTGCTATAGATAAAGGGGTAAATAAAATAGATAGAAATCCCTTCCTCTATGTAATTTACATTCAGAACTAAAGGACAAAAGATTAATCAGCAGGGTATGGGTTTTATCATTCATCATTAAGGAAACAAATCACTAGGATGACGCAAATGCATTTCTATGGAATATTCTGCAGCAGTTAGAAATAATAAGCATGCTTTACTGAAACATGGATAGATTTATTAAAAATCAGTATTAAGTTAAAAAAAAAAAACTGAGATGTGGCACCTGGGTGGTTCAGTCAGTTAAGCGTCTGACTCTTGATTTTGGCTGAGGTCATGGTCTCAACGGTTCATGAGATCGAACTACGTGTTGGGCTCTGCGCTGAAAGTGCGAAGCCTGCTTGGGATTCTCTCTCTCCCTATCCCTCTTCCTCTAGCCCTGCCCCCTACTCTCTCTATCTCTCTCAAAATAAATAAATAAACATTTAAAAAGTAAGATATAAAATGAGCTCTAAAACATAATACCATCAAAGTAAATTAAAAACACCTCCCACGTAAAACAACCCTATCCATGTTACAGGGATTTGTACATATCTGTTTCAAACCATTTAGCACAGGTGACTGAGAGAAGAGGGGAATGGGAAAGAGAATCTAGAACAATGAGGGAAGTAACAGTGAAACCGAACAATAGGTGGTAATAGTGTGCCAAGACCTTTGAGATATGATTACATTAGTTCTTTGAAATCAATATTCCAAAAACAAAAGGAAAAGAAAGACAGGAAATAGGCATTGTTTTCTATTCATTATCACATCTCTACTTTAGTTACTTTGTAACAGATCCAGTATAAAAAAAATAGCGTGACCACACATTTTTATTTTTCCCTGAAGATGAGTAATAAACTGGCCAAAAATTAAATTCAAAACTGCAATTGCAAAGAGCAGGCCTTCCACATTTCGTGAAGACAAATTACAGGGATGCAAAAATAGTTCACTTCTTGGAAGTGGGCATTAACTACTTCCACATTTATGGTGTGTTTATTGTGCAGAAATCACTTTCCAAAGTGATGAATTATTGACCCTTCATCTACAAAGTGTCCCAGTTATCCTCAAGGAGAATACAGACCTATTATCTAAATTATTCAAAAAATGTAAGTTGATTGTCTTAATTACCTCTATAATTCATGAAAATGCAATTTTGTGGGTCTCTCTAAATAAAGTTGTGCATGCATTTTTAGGAAATTGCTCGGTATCTATTTTTTTTTTTTTATTGCGAACAGGAGTACAATTCAGGATACAGTTTTCTGGACCGCTAAGGGAAAGTCAGTTATAACACAAACATCGAAGCAGTGGCATCGAACAACTAGGTCATTCTGAGTCATATTTCCTGACTACCACTGTTTTTCCTGGGGTTCACAGACCCATCTAGTGGGACACTCTTAATTAAAGGTGGAAGAATTATTCTGCCCCTGAGTAGCTGGAGGATTGGAGTTCCTATTGCCTTCTTGTAAGATAAGTGTATATATCTATTGCCTACTTAGCTAGTTCCTCATTCTATTTTACAGCTGATTAAAGATGCAAAAGATTAATGTTGAAAAAGGCTGATTCTGCCACCATACAAAAAAATCCATTTCCTTTCATTTGGTTTTAGATCTAAAAGTCTTTGAATGGTATAAAATACTCTAACAAGATTTTCCTGTCCTTTTCCTGTGGGATCTAAGCCTATAAGTTCTGAAATAAGGGAAGGGAAACTAGCAGAAATAAAAACAAAAAGTCCTGAGCAACCTCATCTTGTGAGATATTCTGACCAGTTTTAGAAGCTGTCCCAAGTTAACAGCTCTCAAATTTTTTGGTTCCAGATTCACTTCATATTCTTAAAATAACTATTGGATACTCCGACTAGCTTTTATTTATATGGGGTATATCTCTCAGTAATTAAAGCTGAGCACTTTTTGTTTTTTATTTATTTTAAAGCTGTGAAGTTTTTTAAAATGCAAGAATGGGGGCACCTGGGTGGCTTAATTGGTTAAGCGTTCAACTCTTGATTTTGTCTCAGGTCATGATCTCGTGGTTTGTGAGTTCAAGCCCCGCACTGGGCTCCAAAATGACAGCATGGAGCCTGCTTGGGATTCTCACTCTCCCTCCCTCTCTCTCTGTCTCTCTCTGACCCTCCCCTGCCAATGCTGTCTCTCTCAAAACAAATAAATAAGCACTAGAAAAAAGAAACTATTTTTAAAAATGCAAGAATGTACAAGCACACATTGTATTAGCTGTCAGATGATGATGTCATCACACATCATGTACCGCTGGAAACTGCCACTGAACGCTGATGTGAGGATGAGTGTGAGAAAGGCAAGTAATGCCAGAGTATTGTTAGGGAGATAGTTTTGACCTTGAAAATCTCCAAAGTGTTTTAGGAACCTGTAGGAGTCACAGACCACATTTTAAGATCCACACTTAATGAATTAATGCTGAGATAGATTACTAAGAGAATTACATAGCTTTGCATACAGAAATGTACTGAATGTCTTTTTCCCCCCCAAAGTAATTAGGGTAGGACCAGATAGAAGCCAAATAAGAAATGTGCTTGGGGCACAATGAAATAAGAAAAAAATAGATATCCTGGTCTTTGTCCCTGGTTTCTGGTACAGAGCTCCTAAAACCTTCGTAATTTCCTACGTCATAAGAGCACCCAGGAGCATCTTTTGTTCTGATATTTGGACCTTGATTCTGGTTCCTGGTTCCTAACACAGAATTCCTAAATCTCTTGGAATTTCCTGGGTGACAGGAGTGTCTTTTTGTTCCAGTGAGGTGACTTTTGGTGAGTTCCTTAATACCATCAGGATGGACACTGATCACCAGAAAGACCAAGTGATAATTAGAAGCTTGGAACTTTCCACTCCATTCTCCATCCTCCAGGAAGGGGAGAGAGGTTTTAGACTTAATTAATGGTTGATAATGACTACATAATGAAGCTTCCCTAAAAATCCCAAAAGTACAGAATTCTGTAGAGCTTCCAGGTTAGTGAGCATATCCACATGCCAGGAGGGTATCTCACCCCAACTCCATGGAGACAGAAGTGCCAGGACCCTTCTTGACCTTATTCATGTATGTCTTTATCTGGTTGTTCCCCTGTGTACTTGATCATATTCCTTACTATATAGTAAGTCAGTCCATGTGAAGTTCTTCCCTGACTTCTGTAAGCTGTTCTACCAAATGAGCAAACCCAAGGATGGGGTCATGGGGACCTCGGAATTGTAGCCAAATCAGACAAATTGTCAGTAATATAAAAACTCACTATTTGCAACTAGTATCTTAAGTGGAGGGCAATTTTATGGGACTGAGCCTTTAACCTGTGGGGTCTACCAGGACTGTCAGGACTGAACTGAACTATAGGACACCCAGCTGATATTGAAGGATTGGTAGGTGGAAAACCCTCACATCTGGTGTCAGAACTGCCATGAGTGTTGCTGCAGTGTTGAGATAAAAACGGAGTTTTTCTTATACAGGTACCTTCCCAGTGATGGCACTCAGTTCTCTCCACACCCAGGAAACCACCCCATCCTTCTGCCACCAATTGCCAGCCAAGGCAATCACCTATGCTGACCTCCTCCCTTGCCTCTCTCCCTTCATCTCTTAAACCTACTTCCTTTTGCACTATTTCCTTACAGATCCGTCCTACCTAAAGAAATACAATAAACTGCTTTTATTTACCTGTTTTCCAATGTTTACTTATTTTTGAGAGACAAAGGGAGAGAGAGAGAGCGTGCGCACACGAGTTGGGGAGGGGGAGCAAAAAGAGAAGGAGACACAGGATCCAAAGCAGGCTCCAGGCTCTGAGTTGTCAGCACAGAGCCCAATGTGGAGCTTGAACCCACAAACCATGAGATCATGATCTGAGCCAAAGTTGGTCACTTAACCGACTGAGCCACCCAGGAGCCCCTACCATAAAGGGCTTTTAAATAAACACTCATTGACAGATGGGAATAACATGTATTTGAATTTTAAACTGAGACCTTTAAAAAATGGCTTTAAGCTAAAGGAACAAATTTCTATTGATAAAAATTCTCGAGGGCAGAGATTAATGGAAAATTTCACCTGGCAAGAATTTTTTTCTGGCAAAAAAGTCATGCCAATAGCAACCACTTTTTTCTGAGATACAAGAACAACCCTGGCTTGAGAGATGCTTTGATGCTTTCAAACATCTACAAATCCAGCTCAGTGCCTGGCACAGAGCAAGTCCTCATTAATGTTAAAGTGAATTCCACTGAATTCACCATCAATCTCTTGTGTACAAACAGAAATATCTGAAGGCTGATGGAACTCCCTTAAGCTATTAAGCTGCAATCTACTGTTTTCAGTGCATGAAAATGCACTTTCAGTGCAGTTGCAAAGTCAATTTCCAAAGGTCCTAAATTTAAAGATTTAGATAAATGAATCCATTTTTTTCATTCAATTCTTCCTTTCTCCTTTCTATCCTCCTCCCCAACCCCCACTTTTTGCTCCCAACAACTAGTTATTTTGCACTGTCTTAATTCGGACTGCTATAACAAAAATATCATAGTCTGGGGTGGCTCAAACTAGAAGTTCAGGATCAAGTTCAAGTGCTGGCAGATTAGGAATCTGGTAAAAACCCACTTCCTGGCTCATAGATGGCCATCTTCTCATTATGTCCTCACACGTCAGAAAGAAGGAGCAAGCTCCCTGGGGTTTCTTTTTGATAGCACTAATCCCATTCACAAGAGTTCACCTTCATGACCTTACCAACTCCCATAGGCTGATGTCCTAACACCATCACCTTGAGGGGCAGAATATCAACATAGGAATTTTGAGGGGATACAGTCACTCCAGAAGAGGCACCTGCTATGTGCCAGGTACTGTTCTTGGACTGTTTGGACTATTATTAAATAAAACAGATTTCCCTGCAATGGAGGTGCTTACTAATTTTTTAGATAATGACACATTATCTTAAAAACATGTTAAATAAGTAAACTATATGATATTGAAGTTGTTTTGTACTTTGTTAACTTGTTGCTACTGAAACTTTGTTTCCTAGAATCACCTTCCATGTATGCTATTGGTTAGGGTTGGTACAAAGTCAAATTTGTGAGAAATGAGGAAGGTGGACATAGACTTCTCCAGAGGATCTCCTATTGTATGTATATGTGTACATATATGAAAAGATGTATAAATTGACTCACATGATTATGAAGGCTAAGAAGTCCTCTAATCTACCACCTGCCAGCTGGGGGTGTAACTCTGAGTACAAAAGGTCTGAGAATTGGAGAACCAAGAGTGTAAGTCCCAGTCTGAGTCCAAAAGCCTCAGAAGCAGGAGGGCAGTGACCAAGGGCAGGAGAAGACAGATGTCCTAGTTCTATCAAACAATGCAAATTTGCCCTTCCTCCTCCTTTTTTGTTCCGTTCAGGCCCTCAACAGACTGGATGATGCCCATCCACATTGGTGAGGGTGATGTTGGCTCACTCCACCAATTCAAATGCTAATCTCTTCCAGAACACCCTTCCAGACACACCCAGAAAGAATATTTTAGCAGCTATCTGGGCATCCCTTAGCCTCCTCAAGTTAACACATAAAGTTAACCATGGCAGTGGGAGTGAAGTAGCCATCATCCTCTCTGAGGGTTATTCTGACTCAACAAAGTTAAGAGGTAGAAACACAGGTATTGGTAGTTCCAATTTGTCCTCCCTGCTCACATCAAATTCATTTTTCCTTCACGGGGCCCTGCTGGCCAAGAGCAACCCTGGGTCTACCACCAGACACACAGTCAACAGAATTCCACAGACTTCTACACCTGCTTCCCTCTGCATTTCACTGAATGTGCTGGCTCCCCCAATTTTACAGAAAGCTCCCACTCAGCCTGCACTAGCACTAGAAAGGCTACTTGGTGACTCTGAGATTAGTCCACACTAGAAACAGAAATTGGAAAGTCATCAACATATTAGTGATATTTAAAAGCTTTGCAAATCATTTTACAGTTGACAAGTCCTTATCTATTTTATCATACATCTGTGAAGACACGGGATTTGTATCATGGCCTTTATTTTACAGATGAGAAAATTAAGTTTCAGTGGTCACATGGTAATGAAAAGTATAACAGAGACCCACCTTTCTGCTAATTTCTAATCCTCTATTTTTTAGGGCCTATATTAACATTCGGTTAAAGGCCCCAAAATTGAAGTGTAGAGATTGTCTTCTTTTCTGGGCAGGATTATTATTAATAAGTTTGTAAATAGATGTGAGTGACACGCATGTATGAACTTCACTCTGTAAGCATAAATAAGCCATGTAAATTCTACCAGTGTTTTGGTGATGGGGAAATGCATTATGTTTGTTTCACTAGACATACCCCATTTGTTCCTATTAAGTCCCATCAATCACCCTGTTCTACTCCATAAAATCCCTTTGGTTTCCTCCTAATTATTCCTTTTTCAACCCTAACTCCTACTGGTCCCACCTCCCACATCTGTACTCCAATTTTACAAATGTTTCCTCTAGGCTGTTTATATTACACTTTGTTTTGCAGAGCAATTTAATACCATCCCTGCTTCTGTAATCTTCTGTTGTCATACCTTTCAACTGAGGCTTCTTCAGCTCTGTGAAGAGCCAGCAGGCCAAATTTCCCTCATACCAGGATGGAGGGTGACTCTCTTTAGAAGGCATAGAACATCCTTAAAAAAAAAAAAAAAAAGTTTTCCTGCAAATGGGTTCCCTGTTCTAAAGGCATCACATGTGGGAAGATAAATGTTATATTGTAATGAGCACAACATTTGGGTGGTTAAAAAACCTGGATTCTAGTCTTGTGTGTACCATGTAATGTCATTACCTTAGTGCACGATTTCTCACCCATAGCACGTTGACATTTTGGTTTGGGTAATTCATTGTTGTTTTCATCATAATGCTTTCCTGTGCATTGTAGGAGGTTTAGCAGTAACCCTGACTACCCATCCGGTGCCAGTAGCACCCCTCCCCTAGCCATGACAACTAGACATGTTTCCAGACATTGCCAAATGTCCCTTCATAGCCAAATCACCCCATTAAGAACCACTGCCTTAGTGAGATAGGTCTGCTTTTGTTTTTGTAAACTGAAGAGATCATAGTACCTATGTCACAGCCTTAAGATCATTAAATGAGATTACACATTTTAAATCACTCCACAGATATTAGTATTGACAAAAATCCTTCATTGGTAATTGATTTTTCCTCTATTTAACCACTTGCTTGGGGTTTTTCTAACTCATCTAACCACAGACACTAATGAAGTATTTCATCCAATATTCATGGTTATAGTTTAATCTTTTTTTATTTATAAGATAAGACAAACAACCCTGGTCTGTGCTCTTCTATCAGGAACAGAGTCACATTTGCCTTTCGATTCAACAGTTCTTCAGTTTTAGAAACACTCACTGGGGTAGACAACCACCACTAGATTTGACAGTGCCTTTTAAATCTGGGCAGCTCTTCTCCCTAATCTGCATTACAATTCAGTGGAGGATGATCTACCAAAGGAGAAATGGTCCGGACAAACTTCTGATTAGCAGGAGGTTCCAAACAGCAGTGTCTCTGCCAGACGGATGTCAGCGGAATCCAACCTCCCAAGCTTGTTGCAACCGCGTACAGGAGCTGCCTAACCAGCGGGGCTTTGACATGCCCCTCATTAGTTAAGATTTCATACAAAGGCTGCTCGATAATAAATCCATTTTTTTCAGAGGTCAGTATGTATTGGCCCCTCCAAAACCACCCTGGCATCTATCCCAGGACATAATTTATTGCCTGAGAAGCAAGCAAGCTTTTCAATTATTTCCTCTCCCCCAAATCTCACTCTCTGTGATTTGACTGTCTTGCTGCCAAATCCCAGAAACCTGAAGCTAGGCGGAAAGGGGCGGGGGATTCTTAAAGAGACAGTCACTTGCTACACAAAAACTGGGGACAAAAATGAGAGCACCTCTACCTGATTTGGTTGTGGTCTGATTTACACTGTGTTGTTCGATTTCCTCTTTCCAGAAGTCGGAGTGACTGTGAGTAGTCCCCTATCGACAGCTGTCCTTTCAACCCCACTCTCCACCTCATCTCACCTGAAAACCTCCCACATAACTCCACCCACAGACCCAGGTCTCACCACCAAGGAGAAGTTTGGAGTTAAACCAGAAGTTCTAGCTTCTCCTGACCACGGCAAAAGCTTAGTCCAGAACAAAAGCCATCTTTGACTCCTTGCATCAGGTGTCCCACCTAGCAGTCCTCTCTCCATGGTTAGTTCTACCTTCTGGCCTGCTCATTCCCTGACCCTTTTACCTTAAATGTGTCACCTGGTTCTCACCAGCACCTACTCTGATTCCAGGTTCAAGTTAGCTCCCGGGCTTACATGCTTCATGCGATGTCACTGACGGTCTGGTATCCCAACACCAGAGGTGGTAGGTAATGCTGAAACAGACTACATTTGACAAGATAACATGGCTTCTGAACTTTTGGACACCTATGGGCCAAAACAGTTGCTCATGAGGAGAAAAATAACTCCCAGTTGATACAACTCACCCTTTCAAAAGTCAGCTGCTTTACAAGTATTTTCATGCTAACATTTTAACTTGTAATCAGTTACTAGAAACCACTAATGATAAAGGCTGGAGAATGTGGGGGAATTTCTAGATGAATAAACTGTTACTCATCTTTTTCTTAAATATTCTACTTCTGGAATAGAGGTCTTTCAAAGAGTGCTGATGGATTTGTATATTTTATTTCCTCCCCAACTGGACCCCATGCCCTACTTGGAATCACTAACTGGGATGTAATATGCACCTGTACATCAAGCTTAACTTACTACATTTAGGTTAAATCTGAATTTAACCACAATAGCACCAAGTAGATGCTTAGAAGATAGAACCAATTTATTCACACAAGACTGTGAGGATATGGTGAGAAGCTAATACGATAATGCATGTTGACATAGCCAGAAAAGTATACCTATAGCTCTATCTGTAACATTTGGATATTTTGGTTAATAAAGCAGTTTGACAGAAAAAGAAGTGTAAAAACAGACCATGAAAGATCTCTTTTGATAATGTGGTGACAGAAAACCGTTATTTTCATCTTCTGTCTCTGGACACCAAAGAAAAATCACTGCCCATGGCAACATCTGAAGTGGGAATTTGAGACATTCCAGGTGTAGAAATTCAAAAATAAAAAAGAGCATTACCAGGCAACCAGTAAGAAAATGATGAGTGCCCCAGCACTGCCCCAGGGATTGAAGTAGGCTGTCTAAAAAGAGGCCTCACAGAATGTCATTAGCTTTGTGGGGTAAATTTCTCCCCAGGTTCTAGCCCTCAGCCAGTCCCCATATCTTGTCAGAACATCAAGGATAGATCCATCTCTCAGGACCACATTCTTATTAACGGGTTTATGAAGAGGATATATAAAACCCAAACGTCAATGTGTTATTATTCTGTGTAATGGATTTGACCTTAGTGATTTAGCTAAGCTGGAACTACATTTCCTATAATTCCTTCCCACATTGGTCCAAAGAAGCTTTTTGCGCAAGTTCTGGATGGCTGATGTGAAGCAGCAGCCACATGGCTTTCACCTTCAGGGTGATTCAGGGGCACCAGGTGCTATTCCATCATAGACTCCTTGATACTTCAGCTGATCCTTGGTTGACAGGGGGCACAGACTCTCTGTCTCCTGGCCCAAGTATGTGTTTTGCTCTGTGACATAAGGCATCAGTTTCTTCCACCCACACCATCAAAGCTGGAGGCAGTAAGAGAACCATGTTCTAGTACGTCTTCGTGGACTCCGGCTTGTGCCAATGGTTTCCCACTTTTCCTTGCTCTCCCTCTCTTCACATCTTTTCTTGACTCCATGTCCTACAGGCTTTAAGCTCCAGAAAAGATGCAAAGGTAACAGCCTTACAGATAAAGACTCCTTAACCATCTCCCACAATTGCATAAAATGCAGTCTCTATAAAAACATCATAGTGGTTCTGTTTCCCTTACCCTACCCTGACTTACGTGAAAAATGACTATAATTGGTCTTGAGTTCTTTGAAGCTATGTGACCACAGCATTCCTTCTCTATAGGCAGAACCACCTAGGAATGAAACAGTAACCGGAGGTTCACTTAGAAAGCATGGAAACAGAATGGAGTTAGATAATCAAATATTTCATGTAAATTAGATCTGTTTTAATACAGGATCTTCTTGCCATATAGATTCCTAAAAATTCTGTTATATACAAACAACTCTTTTTTTCTGAACTATGCTAGGAAAGACCTTGCCAAGATGCACCTCTGCGACTGTTCTTTTCAATACTTTCAGGAGTAAACCAATCTATAATTGAGACCTTTGTCCTTAAATGTGTTAATCATTCAATTGTAGTTCTTTTTTTTTTGGTCCGCTCTTCTGATCTATTATGGTCCAAATTCTGAAAAATGCAAACACCCAACTCTCTTCCTCACGGTTGAAATTCTTTACTTCATTTCCTAGGCTCTGCAAATTAGAGAGAAATTTAGCTTCTCAAGCAACCTCTTTTACAAAGCAAATACCTCCATCGAGGCTAGCAGACTTTCTCCTCTTAACGTGCATTAACTCCATCTGTTTGCTTTCCTCTTGCTGTGGTCAGCTGTGCTGAAAGAATTGGTGTTTTAGCCAGAGTTAGAAAGAAAGAATTATTTTAGAATTCTGAGATCTTTGAGGGAAGAGGAATCCAGTTGAGTCATCACAGGGAGAGCCCACAGACATAGACCATATAATCACTTAGGGCTTCTGAGGAAAAGGAGGAGAGACAAAACTATCAAGATACTTTTTCCAGTTCCAAATTCTGCGGTCATAAGTACTTCAGTACACGATTTAGACTCAGCGATCGTCTTCCCAAAACGCAGACCTTGATTGAGAAAATCAGATGGCAAATTCTAGTTCAAATGCTAAGTATGTGAACAGCTCTCTCCCTAGTCAGATATCAATGCCATCTACATAAATGGTTCTCATTAGGTGACATTTGAAAGGCGTTGGCACAAATGTATGGCTGTAAGAGATCTTGAGAATCTCAAAATAATCAAGCTGTAAGCAGCGATTATTGGCAATAGACAACAATCACTGCGTTTTTGTTGTTGTTAACTTGAATACAACATCCAAATTACCCACCAAATGGAAGGTTTTTCTATCAGAATTCCAAATATTGGAGTTTATCTGATTCTTAAAAATAATATTTTCAGCTTGCAAAGAGCCTGGAATTATTGGAAGAAAAATGAAAGAGTGGAGATAACCGTATTTTCTAAAATTCCACTTTCAAGCAAACTTTATGAAGCATTTTATTTTGTATAGAAACTTTGAAATAGCCTAAAGGCTTTCTTTGACCAGCTGTATATTCTATCTGTTAAATGTCCTCAGACTGAAAAGATTCCCTCAGCAGAGGCACCTGCAGGATGTGCAACGATTCATTTTTACTCCGACTATTGCTTCTGTGGAAGCATCGACTCTACTGGCTCATCATTTACATTCACAATGGACATCTGGAGCCAGCAAAAGGAAACATTAGACTTGTTTGTGTTGTCAAATTAAAAAGGGAAAAGAGAATGGTTTAAAGTTCTGAGAGTCTCCGTAACATTTAATTATGCTTTTGACGGCAGTCCAATCAAAAATATGCTTTTGCAGGAAAACAGGCACTAAGAAAAAAGCCTGCTTTGCTATTCAGATTGTTGCTAGGTCAACCTCTCAATTCCTCAGCTTACAGAAGAGCAGCCATGACATGATTATAGGGTCTTTCCTCTGAGGAAGCTGAAGAGCTTCACCATAGTTCTCAAACCGTTGATTTCCTCCACATTCCCATTAGATGTTATTATCCCTCTTGCCTGGATGAGGAACCAGAAACAGTTAAGCCAACTAAGTTGAGAAGTTAACTAGATCTGCAAGGTTGTGCTGTCTATAAGCCTAACATCTCACGGGATAAATTCAAATGTGAGACAAAAGACCGGACACATATTTGACACTGGAATGTCATACAGCTCAAAGCATCATATTTCGGTACTATTCTTATGGGACGTTTGTTTTATTTTCAAAATTTTAATATGAGAATTTTAGTCGTTTCCAAAATTTAGTCATTTTAGAAATTTTCAGTTTCTTTCTCTGAAAGAAAACGGATTTGCTGTAGCAAAAAAAAAAAAAAAAATGGGGCAGTACTAACAACTGGCTGCTTCCCAACGACCTTCATACTATTACCCCAACTGTATACCCCAACTGTAGAAAACAGTTTTCTAGTGAAACCGTTTCAGATATTAGGCTGTTTCTATCCTAGCCCCAAATTAACTCAATCATCCATCTGCTGAGAGACTGACAAGAAAGACTTCAATAAATAGATGACAGTATTGGTGAAAATCGGGTTTTTCCTAGTTTATCTAGCGATGACATAAACATTTATTGAGCCTTTATTTATTGCACTGTGCTAAATAACATGAGAAATTAAAAATGGAGCTCACCACCCAGCTGGAAGGAAAGAACATAATAAATAGAAATAACAGAATGATTTACAAAACACTCCTATTTCACAGAGAAGTTTTCTACAAAGTGAATTTTAATTAGTGATATTCCTGCCTCAACTACCCCTACGCATGCACCCACATACACGTGCAAATCATAGATGGACTGAACAGGGCAAGAAAAAAATACTGTTCCTCTGGGGAAAAAAATCCATTTTAATCATAAAATAAACCTCTTCCAACTCAGCTATTTAAAGAAAACTGAAACAAATTAATAACCAAGAGGTTATTAACATAAGCATGACATTATTAACACAACCTCACAGTTATTGCTACTATAATATACTAGAGAAGAACAAGATCACCATGCACAACTTTGTTATATCACAATTGTTTGTTTCATCTTCTTTATGTTTAGTCTTAAAAATACTACTGCTTTTGAAATAAACTTTTCATTGTCCTGAATAACTTTACATCTTAATTTACATTGAATTCTAAATTATTTTAATATTGTACTCGACCTCATCTTTCAAGGGCTTGGGATTATGGTTTCCACATCTCTAAAACCATTGTACTTCCTGTCACTTGATAATATCTTTGCGAGGCACCATGTATTTTTATTTAACAAATGACACGGACTTGGCATCATGTTCAGGCTTGAAAATCTGTTCATCGCTTCTTTGTATTTTTTTGACACATTTACCAACAGCTAGTCTTTACTGTTTTTTAATTCCGAAAAGTATTTAGCGTCTATTCTTGAGGTTGTTTTTTTACTGAAGTTGTGCTCCATGTGCGCTATGGACGTAATAAGACAGACGAACGTCTTTGGCAGACAAGGATGTTGCTTGTGGTTCTCCTGTTCGTGCCTGATTGTGACACATCGCACAATGGGTGTAACACGTACGGAAAGGCATCCCCCCTCCACTTTGCGGCCCCAGTTTCAGCATAGCTACACAGCCTGCCCAGCCGATGCAGTCGCCAGACCTTCCCAACCTGGATGCTTGTCGCCCAGGCAGTTCAAGCAAACGTGCCAGCAGAAGAACAGGCTTGATAGCCAAAATTTATCACAAAACATTACTGCTTCATTTCCTCAAATAACCTCCGAACGATTATATTATGAAGTGCAGATTGCATTTCTCCACCTTATCCCATATATTATTAGCAGGAGAGAAGAGGCGCCTGTAAAGCTGAACCTGCCTTCCTCCTCTAGGCCAGTGGTCCTCAAACTTTAGTGCACATCAGAATCTCCTGGAGGACTGGCTGGGCCCTCCTGACAGTTTTGGCATGGAAGTGTAAGGTTTTCATTTCTAACGTATTTTCACGTGGTGATGAGGATGAGGATGCTGGTCCAGGAATTAGGCTTTGAGAACCACTGCAGGCCCCATGGCTTCTCTGCTTATTCTAAACTCATGTGCAATTCTTCAGTCAGTTTAGACCAGAAAACAACAGTCCCAATACAGATCCTAAAAGTATCCACACCAAGATATAAGCCCAGTTCAAGATAAGAACTCGCTGCAGTAATCCCTCATTAAAGTCTGGTACACCAGTGGGCTGTCTGCCTTCTGGAAGGGTAGCATTGCCAGCCTCTGTGCACGCTCTCTTTCTCCACTCAACTCCTCCCCACTTGCAGATTGCTGGTGCACATCCTACTAGCTGAGGGAGAGTCCTAAGAAGTGAGACTAGAAAAGTTTTCATTGGCGGGCACCTGGGTGGCTCAGTCGGTTAAGCGTCTGACTTCCGCTCAGGTCATGATCTCACCGTTCGTGAGTTCGAGCCCCGCGTCGGGCTCTGTGCTGACAGCTCAGAGCCTGGAGCCTGCTTCGTTTTCTGTGTCTTCCTCTCTCTCTGCCCCTCCCCTGCTCATGCTCTGTCTCTCTCTGTGTCAAAAATAAATAAAACATTTAAAAAAATTTAAGAAAAGTTTTCATTGGTTGCTATCCTACTAGATGAGGGAAAGTCCTAAGAAGTGAGATTAGAAAAGTTTTCATTGGTTGCTATCTGTTGCTGTCCAAACTGGCTTCACTCAACGTAGGCCAGGCAGAAATGTAAAGCTGACTCTGTTTCCTGGGTGCTTTGGGGGATCCTTTAGAGCACCCCCATCCTGAACCTGTCTGACTGAAGTCCCCATGACCAGGGCGATGCATCTCCTTTGACTGGTAGCTATTATCTGAGCTGTGCTTCTTTGGCCATTGAGTCCACTCGGCTTATATTCACGTGGGAACCGCTCACTCTCCCCGTATGTTCCCTTGGGGAGCTTTTCAAACAATTCCAAGCCAACTCTCTCTCTCTCCAGACTGCAGCCACAGAAAGTACACACACACACACACACACACACACACACACACACACACCTTTCTCCAGTGCCAGTGAGGATGTTCTAACTCCTCAAATATACTTTCTCTCTCTCTACACTGCTGTAGGCCCACTGGGGAGACTGGTTTTCTCAGGCACCCGTGCAAGGTATACCCCAACTGTAGAAAACACACGTCAGCCTCCTTGATTTGGTCCTGTTGAGCCTCTTCCCCATCAGGTCTTGAAGTAAAGCGATAGCTACAACCCCTCTGCCCATTTAGGAGTGATGCGATAGGGCAGGGCTCAAAGGATAACCTTTTCCTCCAAGATCCTCTCCACAAAAAGAATTACTTCAATATCCTTACCCTCTTTCTTTGTTCCACTTCTTCCTTTCACTCCCTTCTTACGACTTCAGAGCCTTCCTACCTCTTTTTGTTTTTGTTTTTTTGAAAATCTGCATTTTGGTCTGGCATCTCACTAGGGATTTCCTGGCTCGTGGCTCTCTGGGTGTCTCGGCTCAAACTTTCTACTTTAGCATCCTATAAACAATGAGAATCCTGTATCCTCTTGTGCTCACTAGGTTGCAGTACTCAGCACCAAGACTTTGTGTTTTCCAGCCAATTCACCAATGCAAATGCCTTGATGAAGAGTGTAGATTTTACTGAAGATGTTACAGGGACAGATGAAGGGCTATATATCAGTTACACCACTGTGTGTCCTGAAGGCTTCATCTCTTGTTCTTCCTCTGGATTCATCTTCTCTTTCCCCTCCCTCAACCCTTCAGATCCCTCCATGAGAATATCAAACCCCTCTCTCCTTTATTATGCAGAGTAATTTTCTTCTTCCTCAGGCAAGCTGGATCCAGCAGGCATAGGCTTCTTCCTTGCAATCATCTCGCAGTAAAATCAAGTAGGAGCCTCTATAAGCACCTATTTTTACTCTTTATTATTGTAACTATGTTATCATATTTCACCTTCAGGAAAAACACAGTGAAATACCGGAAGAGTTATAATATTACAGATGCTAAAATTGGGATTATCTTAAGCTACCTGCCCAACTTCACAAAGTCGAAAAATGGTTAAATGTATACGTCTTAGAGGGGTATTCTATCATAAAACAGTGAATCCCATGCCAGCATGTCTTACCCATAGCCTTCCTCCCTAGTTTTCCCAAGAGTATTTTGATAAGCTGGTGCCACAAGTAGAAACGGGCACAAGCAGATAATCTGGCGAGGAACAGTGATGGCTTAGTACCAACCTATCAGAATAAGCACTCCGAGGAGAAATGTCACTGCTTTTTAGCCAGTAGCTGCTATCATCAACAACTGTATTGGCCACCATTTCAAAAGATTAATTTCAAATTGCCTGTATTCCAGCTTTCCACCAATTAACTTGGACTGACACAGGTTTACAGCATATTTAAACAAGAGGGGGCAGCCATCCTCTCCTCTGGAGGAACAAGGGATTTGCTTCTGAAGCTGCTATTAGCATTAATGGGGTTGTGAATTTACCTTGTCTCATTTCAGTGGGAGGAGAGACCTAGCTGGATGATGAATGTAGATAAGATTATTCTATTCAAAGCATTGCTTGCAATTTCTATTAGTAGCCATGGTTTATTTCCTTGTATGTCTTTATGAACCAAATTTTGCTCCAAAGTCATAATGCTTTAGATTATCAGCCGTATCAGGTAATGTCACCAATGATAAGTGCCTGCTGTTAAAATAAATGCTGTGTTCTGTTCTGCATCTCAACTTGTTTTTAATGCAGACTCCTAGGGGCTTGTGCAACAGTGGGAATCCATTTATCGGCACAAAACAGCCTCTTGTTTACACATGATCACTTGGTAATCATGCAGCCTGTGTACAAGAAGTCAGGAAAAATAATAAGCGTGGCTCAATCTGCAAGGCTGGAACAAGTGGGCTGTCTTTTGATAATCAAGCACTATTTATAAGGATTAATGTGGCTTTTGATAAACTGCCAAACAACCACAGAGGCCAGATTTAGAACAAGGCCCACTAAAGACCTTCTGGGCTCTTCATTTTCATGAAGACTCTTCTCAGAGCATGCTGAGCAATTGCTTAATAATTGGAAATCAAATGTATTAAAAGGAAGCATGGCTAAGTGTTCTCCCTGAAAACCCAAATAATCTCATTTATCCTCTTTTTCATACCAAAGAAATTATACTCTGCAGTCATAAAAGGTAAAGATATTGTCTCCTTTTTTCCCATAAAACTCAGTGTCCCTAAAGCATATGCATACTTTCCCTGAATTAGAATTTATGCTCCTACTAAGAGTATAGCTCCACAGACGAGGCAATTGCTTATGTGACGTGACTTCAGGAATGATACAAAGCCCTGCCGACTCCCAGACTTTCTGTGCACCTTCTCACCTGGCTGAAATGGGATTAAAGTAATATTTCCAAGGTAAGTGTTGGAAAACAGTCCTTCATGTATTTCTCCTGCTTCTATACATCTTGCTCAGTGTGCCAGGAATAAAGTCCATGACTGCTCTTTACAGAGCAGTCGTGTTTGCAATAAGCAATCTTGAGGGATGATGTAACATTTGTCCCCAGAGGACATACTTGCTTACTGCTTGTTATCAAAGTAGTGAATTCTCCCAAGTTACTATTTCCCAGGTGTGATGCAAACCCACTATATGTGAGGCATCTATCTGCCCCATATTGCATGAGACGTGGGGCAAGCGAAATTGATGCAAACACATGATGCTCATGCTGCCTGCTGTACCGTGAGTACTAAAGCCCTTGTCTCTGACACAGGAGTCTCATGTCTTCTGCCAGCATCCATCAAGTAATAGCATGGTAACGTATTAGCTCAGAAGTAGGATAAAATCATACTCCAAAGCTGGAACTAAGATGCATTATCTGTGTATGATGTAGATATCCAGAAGGTTACTGGTAAAATAGGGGAGGAAGAATATTTCCACTATTATATTATTATGTATTTCTTTATTGGATAGTGTCTTCAATTTTCCTTCCTTTTTTTCCCCTTGCTTTCCTCCTCCCTTCTTTCCTTTCCTTCCCTCCTTCCACCCTCCTTTTTCTTCCTTCCTTCCTTCCTTCCTTCCTTCCTTCCTTTTTCCTCCTTCCTTCCTTCCTTCCTTCCTTCCTTCCTTCCTTCCTTCCTCCTTTTTTCTCCTCTATTTTCAGTTCATGCAGTTCATGTGGGTCCAGCCTCTTTTCTCCTCAACTCCAGAACTGGAAACACTGTCCAGCCCAGGTGTTTGGAGAATTCCATGGTCCTGTTTACACCAGTTTGTTCAGGAGTATGGTGCAAGCCAAGTAAATGGACTCAATTTATTAAGAACCAACTACAAAATAGGAACTGTTCTGGCAGCTGAAAATATATCTGGAAGCAAAACAGAAAAGATTCTTCTTTGGAAGGGCTTTTACACAAGTGTAATTTTCCTGGAATTTCGTAAAAAGCTGCTGTCTTTGAGCAGCGGTTGCTAAATGGTAGAATGTAAAACTAAAGTTGCCATGGCCATCCTTGTCTCCTCACTGGGAGATCCTATTTGATATTAAATTCACTCTACAGGAGAGCAGATGAAGAGATTGGTTTCTGATGACTTATTGGAGCACCTCTATATAGTCCTATATACCTGAAGCCAATCTACCCCTGGATATTTTAGTCACATGAGCAGATCAACTCCATTTTTAAGTCAAGGCACCTTAAGCTGAGCTTCTTCAACTTAAAGTCAAGAGCCCTGATAATACTGGAGTTGAATAAATTGGGAAATACTACATACTACACTGGAGAGTTCTAATGCAGATTAGCATATTAAAGCTTGAGAAGTCCTGCTGTAATAAAATAAAATGTTTAATTTTCACCTGGCATTTCTCATGCTATTTTCCATAGATTTTCCTCCCACTTGTTTTGTTTTGTTTGTTTGTTTTTAAGTATAATCTATCAGTTTCATAGAAAACCAATGTTCCATGAATCTCACTTGGAGAATACTGGAATATTTTTTCCCTTCAAATGCAATATAAACTCATAAATCAGAGAATCAAAAAGAATAAACAGAAAACATAAGCAAATATTAGAGGTTTCATCTGTATAATCTTGTACTTATTCCACCAGCATTTAATGAAAACCAGTATGGAAGACATTGAATACATCAACTCAGAAAGGAAATTAGAGCAGAGTATTACACAAAAATCTATGCTTTCCTTTTGACCATAAAAACATTGTGTCTAAAAATATTAGCATGTGTCATTTCCACAAGAAAGTTGAATGTCAAACTTTATCATGTGAAGACAATACTAAAACATTGAAAAGTCTATTTTTTCTATTTTTAATCTATTTTTTTATTTTTGTTAGGAATTAGAAAGCATATTTCTCAGCTTATATATGGTTATGATCTCTCAGAAGACAACTAGAAATGGTTGAAATATCTAACCTGTTTAGAACATGAAGATAATGTAATTTTGTAATAGGAAATCTAATAATATCAGATTTACAACACAATTTATCGTCCAAATGGTTCCAATCTGGTCAGAAACTGAAACAAAAGGCAATAAACTGTTGTGTTAAATACTTTTTAAAAGGAATGAAGACTGCTTTCCAATGTTATAAGATAGAAAAACATAGGGGCGCCTGGGTGGCGCAGTCGGTTAAGCATCCGACTTCAGCCAGGTCACGATCTCGCGGTCCGTGAGTTCGAGCCCCGCGTCGGGCTCTGGGCTGATGGCTCAGAGCCTGGAGCCTGTTTCCGATTCTGTGTCTCCCTCTCTCTCTGCCCCTCCCCCGTTCATGCTCTGTCTCTCCCTGTCCCAAAAATAAATAAACATTGAAAAAAAAATTAAAAATAAAAAAAAAGATAGAAAAACACAGAAAGGAGAAGATCTGTGTAGCAAAATGTAATCTTGAAACTTGACTTACCAGGAAATGAATTATCTGAATCAATTTGATTCAACACGTCTCCCTCCCTCCCTTTCTTTTTCTTTCTTTCTTTCTTTCTTTCTTTCTTTCTTTCTTTCTTTCTTTCTTTCTTTCTCTATTCTGTTCTATTCTATTCTATTCTATTCTATTTTTTGGTTCCTACCATTTGTCTAGTCTTATGGTAGGCAGTTGGGGGATATTTTAAAACACAAAAAATAATACATCATTCCACAGCCATCTCATTTAGTTTGAGTAATCAATTTGAAGGGCAGATATCATTTTTTTACTTGTCCTGTAAGTGTCCATAGAAAAATCAGAGAACAGAAATACATCTATACAGATGGAATCTTTAAATACAAGAAGTTGAGGAGGGGAAAAATGAATTAGGTCAGAAAACTTCAAAGAGAATCTCAAGAGAAGAAGTTAATACAAGCAAAACCGTAAGAAATTTTGTTTTGATTTCTTTTGGGTTTTAGTTTACTTGTTTTTGAATGACAAAGTATGCATAGTGTCACTGCTTCGAATGGGGCAGAGGGGAAGCATTTACAAGTAGCTGGAATTAAATTTGGGTAGAAAGTACAGAATCAGTGACAGATAATAAAAAGAAAAAGAGAAATATCTTATGCATTTATTTCAACAAGTATTTCTTAAGTAACTACCATGGGAAAAACATTGTGGTAAGCCTTTGAAAGTATATAAAGATTGATAATTTTAATTTCCTGATTTGTCACCAAGAAGTGTCAATAAATCAGATACAGAAGAAAGAACACTGAAGGAATCATGTAGCAAAGGTCAAATGACTGAGACAATTACATGCTATTGGAGCTTCAAAATGGGGTAAATTTCTTCTGGTTGAAAGTTAGAAAAAACTATCTACTCTGAGTTTTAAAGAATAAAATATTTTGGCAGGTGGAAAAACAGATGAGGAAGAATAGATATAACTTGGTAATCCACTGCATAGAGAGAATGTAGAAGTTTATCTCAAATGACATCATTTTTCTGAAAGCAGTTTGAAACAGGCGACAACGTAACTGTAAAGATTACACAGTGGTCTGGGTCAACTTAATGTATTTGAGCCTTGGTTCTCCAAATGTAAAATGGGAACAGTCATGAGTCCTCTGCCTTTTTCACATGACTTTTTTTAGAGGCTTAACAAGAAAATGTACAAGGAGGAGTGCCTGGGTAGCTCAGTCAGTTAAGCATTCAACTTAAGCTCAGGTTAGGATCTCACAGTTCATGGGTTTGAGCCCCGCATTGGGCTCTGTGCTGACAGCTCAGAGACCGGATCCTGCTTCAGATTCAGTGTCCCCCTCTCTCTCTGCCCCTTGCCCACTCGCACTCTCTCTCTCTCTCTCTTTCTCTCTCTCTCTCTCTCAAAAATAAATTAAAAAAATAAAAACATTAAAAAAGAAAAAGAAAATGTACAAGGAAATCTTTCCATTTGTCACAACATGGCCTTGAGGGCATTATCCTAAGTGAAATAAATCATACAAAGAGAGAAAAATAACATACAATCTCACTTTTATGTAGAATCTAAAATAAATAAATAAAATAAAATAAAATAAAATAAAAGCAAAAACAAAACAAAATGAACTCCTAGATACAGAAAACAGATCAATGGTTGCCAGAGGTAGGGGATAAGAGGGGTGGAAATGAATGAAGGCAGTCAAAAGGCACAAACTTCCAGTCTTCCAGTTATAAAATAAATTAGTCCTAGGAATATAATGTACATCATGGTGACTATAGTTAATAATACTGTATTGTACATTTGAAAATTGCTAAAAGAGTAGATCTTAAAAGTTCTCATCATGAGAGGGACATCCAAGATGGCAGCCTAGGAAGATCTTGAACTTAACTTCCTCCCACAGACATAATAAATCTCTAACTATGTATGGATCATTTCCCTCTGAAAAAGATCTAAAAACTAGATGAATTGCTCTTAACAACAAAGAATAAAAGGGCCTCACTGAGATGGGTAGAAGAGGCAAAGACAAGGTCTTGTAAAAACAAAACAAAACAAAACAAAACACCCCTGATGTGATGACACACAATATAAAGGGATCTCAGCACACAGGCCCTTCTGGAGAGTGAGGAGTTCATACCTCACATTGAGCCATGAACCCTAAGATTAGACTGGAAGGATGAACTACCAGAACATCTGTCTTGGAAAAACAATGAGGACGATGTCCAGGGGTCCCAAATTACTATATGAGACTGAGATTCCCTGCTTAGAGGGTTCACATGTGGTCTCACTTGCCCCAAGACCCAGTGGAAAAAAAAAAAAAAAAACAGTTTGAAAGCACCTAGATTATATATGAGGGACATGTATTTGCTAATATGGAGCATCAGCTGGAGGAGTGGGAAATGGCTGAGATGGTCCCCCAAATGGAGGCACTGGCATTCACCACTGTTGCACTCTCCACGTAGCCTGCTAGTGCAAGGGAGGTAAGCTTGGATATAGCACCCTCCAGCCACCTTGTTAGGACCAGCAGGGATAAGTGGTCATAGCACTTGCTAAGATCAGAGAGCACAGGCTGTTGCAACACTCCCCAGTCTCCCTGACTGGGACTGGTGAGCACAAGTGGTCATAGTATTCTTCTACGCCAAACCTAAAGGTGGCACTAGTACACAGACAAGGCTTTCTGTTGCTGCACTGCTGAAGCCTACACATGCATGCAGACAAGATATGTTTCAGCTGTCTTTCTGAAGCCAGCAAACATGCTTCACCCACTACACTTCCCAGTTGCCTTGCTAAAGCCAGAGGACACATCCAATCAATACAGGGGATACCCCTTGATTGCCTGGCCTGGATAGCCAAGGGGACTGGTGTTCCAGAGCTCTATAAAAATCAGGACAACCTTTGGCAGGCCATCACCCACAGGATACTACATAGAGAGCAAACTGAAACACAACCACAGTATTCCTGGAAAAAAGGCCTACTTACCTGGCCTGGAGCTTTAGCCTGAGGGACAGGCTTCAGGTTTCCCACACACCCAGACACTAAGGAGACACGCCCAGAAAACATAAGTATCCTTGCCCACCACTTTGGCCTCACTACAGTTCACCAGGACTTCCCAGATAGGAGCTTATACACTCACCTGAAGCCTCCAGTTTTGCAACTGTCACCTCTAGATCTTCTGGTATGGAGGCCAACAGGGATTATACTTACAGGCCCACAGGAATGCCTATATTTGCATACTTTAAAAGACACTGCCTTAGTGTCTGGCTTCCAATCAGCTTGCAACTAGGTGCTAAGCAAGATTCCTTCCCTAGGATCACTGACAAGTTTTGGCATACCCTCAACAAAGAAGGCATATCAAGAATACATTAAGCAGGTTAGGCAATCACAAAGGTTTCAGAGACAACCAGGAGCTAGGGCAGGTTGAATGAGAAAAATCATCACCTACATGAAGCCACTTATTGAAGATTGAGAGTTGGCTGTTTTGCCTAATACACAGAAACAAACCCAGAGAACTAAGCAAAATGAGGAAACAGAAATACATGCCACATAAAATAGCAAGACACAATCTCAGAAAAAACCATCATTTTATAGAGATAAATAATCTACCTGATAAAAATTCCAATAGTCATAAAGATTCTCAAAAACTTGGGAGCAGAATGGATGAGCACAGAGAGAACTTCAACAAAAAGACAGAAACATAGGGGCGCCTGGGTGGCGCAGTCGGTTAAGCGTCCGACTTCAGCCAGGTCACGATCTCGCGGTCCGTGAGTTCGAGCCCCGCGTCAGGCTCTGGGCTGATGGCTCAGAGCCTGGAGCCTGGAGCCTGTTTCCGATTCTGTGTCTCCCTCTCTCTCTGCCCCTCCCCCGTTCATGCTCTGTCTCTCTCTGTTCCAAAAATAAATAAACGTTGGAAAAAAAAAATTAATAAAAAAAAAAAAAAGACAGAAACATAAAAAAGAAAAAAAATTAACAAACAGAAGTCAGAGCTGAAGAATACAATAACTGACCTGAAAAATACACTAGAGAGGTTTAACAACAGACTGGATGAAGCAGAAGTATGAATCAGAAGCTGGAAGATAAAGCAATGGAATTCACTCAGAACAGCAAAAAGAAAAAAAAATATTAAAAAAAATGAAGATTTAAACTTAAGGGACCTCTAGAACAACACCAACTGAAATAATATTCACATTATACAGCCTCGGAAGGATAAAAGAGAAATGAGCAGAAAACTTATTTGAAGAAATAATGGCTTAAAGCTTCCCAAAGTTAGGGAAGGAAATAGACATCCAGGTTCAGGAATCCCAAAGAGTTCCAAATAAAATGAACCCAAAGAGATGAACCACACCAAGACACATTATAATTAAATTGTCAAAAGTTAAAGATAAAAAGAGAATCTTAAAAGCAACAAGAGAAAAACAAATTGTTATGTACAAGGAAACCCCATAAGGCTACCAGCAGATTTATCAGCAGAAACTTTGGAAGACAGAATTAAGTAACATGACATAGTCAAAGACTGAAAGGAAAAAAACTGCCAACCAAGAATATTCTACTCAGCAAACTTATCATCCAGATTTGACAAAGAGAGAATTTTCCAGATAAGCAAAAGCTAAAGGAGTTCATAATACAAAACCAGTCTTACAGAAATATTAAAGAGATTTCTTTAAGCATTAAATGATATTAATTCATAACAAGAAAACAATGAAAGTAAAAATCTTACTGGAAAAGATAAATATACAGCAAAAGTAGTGGATTAATCACTTATAAAGCTACCAAGAAGGTTAACAAACAGAAGTAGCAAAATTAACTTAAAGTACAATAATTAATTAAGAAATACATAAAATAAAAAGATGTAAAAATAAACATCAAAAACATGAAACATGGGTGGGTGAAAAAATTTAGAGTTTTGGAATGTGTTCAAATTTAAGTTACTATCAACTTAAAATAGACTGTTATATATATAACCTATATACATAATGATTTATGTATACAAAATGATATATGTAAATCTCATAGTAACCTCAAAGCAAAAACTTACACAAAAAATACACAAAAGAAAAATATAAAGGAATATATACATAACACTAAAGAAAGCCATCAGATCACAAAGGAAGAATAAAAGATAAGAAAGAAATGTAGTGTGGCATGATACATTCAAAGTGATGAATGGGAAAAATCTGTAGCTAAGAATACTCTATCAAGCAAGGCTATCATTCAAAATAGAAGGGGAGATAAAGAGTTTCCCAGACAAATAAAAACTAAAGAAGTTCATGATCACCAAACCAACCCTGAAAAAAAATATTAAAGGGGACTCTTTCAGTGCAAAAAAGAGATCAAAAGTGACAAAGACAAGAAAGGAGCAGAGAAAATCTCCAGAAACAATGACAAAACAAGTAATAAAATGGCAATAAATACATATCTATCAATAATTACTTTGAATGTAAATGGAATAAATGCTCCAATCAAAAGACATAGGATGACAGAATGAATAAAAAAACAAGACCCATCTATACTGCCCACAAGAGATACATCTTAGACCTAAGTTACCTTCAGATTGAAAGTGACAGGGTGGAAAAACATTTTACCACACAAGTGGATGTCAAAATAAAGCTAGAGTAGCATACTTATATCAGACAAACTAGACTTTAAAATACACTGTAGGGGCGCCTGGGTGGCGCAGTCGGTTAAGCGTCCGACTTCAGCCAGGTCACGATCTCGCGGTCCGTGAGTTCGAGCCCCGCGTCGGGCTCTGGGCTGATGGCTCAGAGCCTGGAGCCTGTTTCCGGTTCTGTGTCTCCCTCTCTCTCTGCCCCTCCCCTGTTCATGCTCTGTCTCTCTCTGTCCCAAAAATAAATAAACGTTGAAAAAAAAAAAATTTTAAAAAAAAAAAAATAAAATACACTGTAAAAAGAGACAAAGAAGGACATTATATAATCATAATGGGGACAATCCAACAAGAAGATATAATAACTGTAAATAATTATGCACCCAACATGAAACAGCCAAATCCTTAAAGTAGTTACTAACAAACATTAAGGAAGTAATAGATAGCAATACAATTAATAGGAGACTTTAACATGCCACTTACAACAGTGGCTAGATCATCCCAAGAGAAAATAAATAAGAAAACAATGGCTTTGAATGACACACTGTACCATATGGACTTAACATACATACATTCATAACATTCCATCCTAAAACAGAATGCACATTCTTTTCAAGTGCACATGGAACATTCTCCAGAATAGATCACGTATGAGGTCACAAAACAGGCCTCAAAAATACAAAAATATTAAAATAATTGCCTGCACCTTTTCTGACCACAACACTAAAGCTAGAAGTCAACCACAAGAAAAAAAATTTGGAAAGACCACAAATACATGGAGGTTAAACAACATGCTACTAAACAATGAATGGGTCAACCAGGAAATTAAAGAATAAATTTAAAAAATACATGGAGGGGCGCCTGGGTGGCGCAGTCGGTTAAGCGTCCGACTTCAGCCAGGTCACGATCTCGCGGTCCGTGAGTTTGAGCCCCGCGTCGGGCTCTGGGCCGATGGCTCAGAGCCTGGAGCCTGTTTCCGATTCTGTGTCTCCCTCTCTCTCTGCCCCTCCCCCGTTCATGCTCTGTCTCTCTCTGTCCCAAAAATAAATAAAAAACGTTGAAAAAAAAAATTAAAAAAAAAAAAATAAATAAAATAAAAAATACATGGAAACAAATGAAAATGAAAACACAACAGTCCAGGGCGTTTGGGATGTAGCAAAAGCAGTCCCAAGAGGTAAGTGCAGAGCAATACAGGTCCACCTCAAGAAGCAAGAAAAATCTCAAATAAACAACCTAATCTTACACCTAAAGGAGTTAGAAAAAGAATGACAAATGATGACTAAATCCAGCAGAAATAATAAAGATGAGAGAAGAAATAAATGATATAGAAACTTAACAAAAAAAAGGAAAAGAAAAAGAAAGATCAAATCAATGAAACCAGGAGCTGGTTCTTTGAAAAAATTTAAAGAACTGACAGACCTCTAGTCAAACTTATCAAAAAGAAAAGAAAAAGGACCCAAATAAAAAAATTACAAATAAGAGAGGAGAAATAACAACCAACACCACAGAAATACAAACAATTATAAGAGAATATTATGAAAAACTATATGTCAACAAATTGGACAACCTAAAAGAAATGGATAAATTCCTAGAAACACATGAACTACCGAAACTGAAACAGGAGGAAATAGAACTTGAAGAGACCTATAAATATCAAAGAAATTGAATCAGTAATCAAAAATTCCCAACAAACAAAATTTCAGGGCCAGATGGCTTCACAGGCAAATTCTACCAAACATTTAGAAAGACTTAATACCTATTCTTCTAAAACTATTTCAAAACACAGAAAAGGAAGGATTCTTCTGAAACTATTCCAAAAAAATGGAAAAGGAAGGAAAACCTCCAAACTCATTCTATGAGGCCAGCATTACCCTGATACCTAACCTAGATAAAGACTCCCCCAACAAAGATAACTACAAGCCAATATCCCTGATAAACATGGACACAGAAATTCTCAATAAAATACAAGCAAAATGAATCTAACAATACATTAAAAAATTGATTCATCATGATCAAGTGAGATTTATTCTTGAGTTGCAAGGATGGTTCAATATTCATACATCAATCAATGTGATATACCACATTAATAAAAGAAAGGATAAGAACCATATGATCATTTCAATAGATGCAGAAAAACATTTGACAAAGTACAACATTCATTCATGATAAAAACCCTCAACAAAGTAGGGTTACAGGCAACATACCTCAACATATTAAAAGCCATATATGATGGGGCACCTGGGTGGCTCAGTCGGTTGAGCATCCGACTTCGGCTCAGGTCATGATTTCATGGTTCCTGGGTTCGGGCCTCATGTCGGGCTGTGTGCCAACAGCTCAGAGCCTGGAGCCTGCTTTGGATTCTGTGTCTCCCTCTCTCTCTGCCACTCCCCTGCTCACACTCTGTCTCTCTGTCAAAAATAAATAAAGATTAAAAAAAATTTTTTTAAAGCCATATATGAAAAACCTACAGCTAATGTCATCCTAAATGGGGGAAAAATGAGAGATTTTCCTCTACAGTCAGGAACAAGACAGGCGTGTCCACTCTCACCACTGTTATTTAACATAATTCTGGAAGTCCTAGCCACAGCAATCAGGAAACAAAAAGAAAGAAAAGGCATCCAAATCAGCAAAGAAGAAGTAAAAGTTTCGTTATTTGCAGATGACATATTATATATAGAAAACCTGAAAGAGGGGTGCCTGGGTGGCTCAGTTGGTTAAGTGTCCAACTCTTTAGTTCAGCTCAGGTTATGATCTCATGGTTCGTGAGTTCAAACCCCTCATAGGGGTCCACACTGTCAGTTCAGAGCCTACTTAGGACTCTCCTTCTCTCTCTGTCTGTCCTTTTCCCCACCCAAATAAATAAATAAACTTAAAAAAAAAAACCAGAAAACCTGAAAGATTCAACCAAAAATCTGTAATAACTGATAAATAAATTCAGTAAAGTCACAGGATACAAAATCAAAATACAGAAATCTACTGCATTTATATACACCAATAATGAAGCAACAGAAAGGAATAAATCCCATTTAAAACTGCACCAAAAACAATAAGATATCTAGAAATAAACCTAACCAAAGAAGTGAAAGACCTATACTCTGGAAACTACAAAATACTGATGAAAGAAATTGAAGATAACACAGAAATGGAAAATATTCCATGCTTATGAATTGGAAGAACAAACACTGTTAAAATATCTATACTACCCAAAGCAATCTACACATTTAATGCAGTCCCTATCAAAATACCACCAGCATTTTTCACAGAGCTAGAACAATCTTAAAATTTGTATGGAACCATGAAAGACTCTGACTAGCCAAAGCAACCTTGAAAAAGAAAAGTAAAGCTGGAGGCATCACAATTCTGGACTTCCAAGTTATATTACAAAGCTATTGTGCTCAAGACAGTATGATACTGGCACAAAAATAGACACATACATTAAGGGAACAGAATAGGAAACCCAGAAATGGACCCACAACAACATGGCCAACTAATCTTAAGCAAAGAAGGAAAAAATATACAATGGGAAAAAAATCTCTTCAACAAATAATGTTGGGAAAACTGGACACCTATATGTAAAAGAATAAAACTGAACCACTTTCTTACACCATACACAAAAATAAATTCAAAATGGTTGAAGGACCTAAATGTGAGAAAGGAAATCATACAATCCTAGAGGAAAACACAGGCAGTAACCTCTTTGACATTGGCCATAGCAACTTCTTACTAGATATGTCTCCTGAGGTAAGGGAATCAAAAGCAAAAGTAAGCTATTGGGACTTCATCAAAATAACAAGTTTCCGGGGCGCCTGGGTGGCGCAGTCGGTTAAGCATCCGACTTCAGCCAGGTCACGATCTCGCGGTCCGTGAGTTCAAGCCCCGCGTCAGGCTCTGGGCTGATGGCTCAGAGCCTGGAGCCTGTTTCCGATTCTGTGTCCCCCTCTCTCTCTGCCCCTCCCCCGTTCATGCTCTGTCTCTCTCTGTCCCAAAAATAAATAAACGTTGAAAAAAAAATTAAAAAAAAAAAATAACAAGTTTCTGCTTAGTTAAGGAAACAATCAACAAAGCTAAAAGGTAACCTATGGAATGGGAGAAGATATTTGCAAATGACATATCTGATTAGAATCCAAAATATATAAAGAACTTATACAACTCAACACCCAAAACCCGAATAAAAATCATTCCAATTAAAAATGGAGTATGAATTCAGTCCAATTAAAAAATGGGCATAGGGGCACTTGAGTGGCTCAGTTGGTAAAGCATCCAACTTCAGCTCAGGTCATGACCTCACCGTTTGTGAGTTCGAGCCCCGCGGTGGGCTCTGTGCTGACAGCTCAGAGCCTGGAGCCTGTTTCAGATACTGTGTCTCCCTCTCTCTCTGTGCCTTCCCTGCTCATGCAATCAGTCTCTCTCAAAAATAAACAAACATTTTAATGTGAATAGAACATGAACAGACATTTTTCCAAAGAAGATGTACAGATGACCAATGGACACATGAAAAGATGCTCAACATTACTGATCATCAAAAAAATGCAAATCAAAATTAAAATGAGATATAACCTCACACCTGTCAGAATGACTAAAATCAACAATACAAGAAACAACAGGAGTTGCCAAGGATACAGAGAAAGAGGAACTCTCTTACACTGTTGGTGGGAATGCAAACTGGTGCAGCCACTCTGGAATATAGTATGGAGATTCCTCAAAAAGTTAAAAATAGAACCTCTTTACGATCCACCAATTGCACTACTAGGAATTTACCCAAAGAATACAAAAATACTAATTCAAAGTTATATGTGTGCCCTGATGTTTATAGCAGCATTATCTACAATAGACAGATTATGGAAACAGCCCAAGTGTTCATGACCAATGAACAGATAAAGAAGAGGTGCAAATAAAAATGAAAAGAAAGCTAGTGTAGCTATACTCATATCAAACAAAATAGACTTTAATACAAAGAATGTAATAAAAGACAAAGACAGGCACTACACAATGACATAGGGATCAATCCAGCAAGAAGATATAACATTTATAAATATATATGCACGCAACATAGAATCATCAAAATATGAAAAACAAATAGTAACAGACTTGAAGGGAGAAATTAACAGCAATGGAATAATAGTAGGGGATTTTAACACCCCACTTACATCAATGAATAGATCATCCAGATATAAAATCATTAAGGGAATATTGGCCTTAAGTGACACATTAGACCAGATGGACTTAACATATGCAGAACACTCCATCCAAAAGTAGAGAGTACACATTCTTCTCAAGTGGACGCAGAATATTCTGCAGGACAGATCACATGTTAGGTCACTAAAAAAATAGACTCAATAAGTTCAAGAATACTGAAATCATATCAAGTATTTTTTCTGACTAAAATGCTACAAAACTAAAAATCAATTATGAGAAGAAAACTGGGAAAAACTACAAATACATGGTTTACTGAGGCAAATAATGATTCATAAAAGAAATCAAAGGTAAGTTAAAAAAAAAACTAGAGACAAATGAGAACAGAAATACAAAATATCAAAATCTATGGGATGCAGGGGTTCTAAGAGGGAAGTGCATAGCAATACAGGCCTACCTCAAAAAAAAAAAAAAAAAAAAAAGGAGATATCTTAAATAAACCATTTAAATTTACACATAAAGGAATTACAAAAGAATAAAAAAAGCCCAAAGTTAGTAGAAACAATAAGAATAATACTAAAGATCAAAGTGGAAATAAATAAAATAAAGGCTAAAAAAAGAAAAATAGAAAAGATCAATAATACTAAGAGCTGATTCTTTGAAAGTATAAGCAAAACTGACAAACCTTTACCTAGACTCAACAAGAAAAGAGAGCTCATATAAAGTCAAAAATGAAAAAGAATTTGCAATTTGCAACTGATATCACAGAAAAAGGTCATTAAGAGACTATTATAAACAATTATATGCCAACAAATTGAACAAACTAGAAGAAATGGATAAATTCATACAAATATACAATCTTCCAAGACTGAATAATGAAGAAACAGAAAATGTGAATAGACTGATTATTAGTAAAGAGATTGAATTAGTATTCAAAAACCTCCCAACAAACAAAAGTCACAGACCAGAAGACTTTACTGGTGAATTCTACCAAACATTTAAAGAAGATTTAATACCTATCCCTCTCAAATTCTTTCAAAAAATTGATGAGGAAGGAGAGTTTCCAAACACATTTCACAAGGCCAGCATTACACTAATACTGAAACCAGACAAGGACATTACAAAAACAGCAAATTACAGGTCAATACCCTTGTGAACATAGATGCAAGAATCCTCAACAAAAGTTTAGCAAACCAAATTCAATGACACATTCAAAGGATCATATGCCATGATCAATTGAGATTTATTCCAGGGATGCAAGAATGGTTCAAAATTTGCAAATCAGTCAATGTGATACACCACATTAACAAAATTAAAGATAAAAATCATATGATTATCTCAATAAATTCAGAAAAACCATTTTAAAAAAATTTGACATTTAGGACAAAAATTCTCAACAAAGTGGGTATGTAACTCAATATCATATAATTTATGACAAACCCACAGCTAATATAATACTCAATGATCAAAAGCACAAAAGCTTTTCCTGTAAGACCAGGAACAAGACAAAAATGCCCACTATTCCTACTTTTATTCAACATAGTATCAAAAGTCCTCACCATGGAAATTAGGCAAGAAAAACAAATAAAAAGCATAGAAATCAAAAAGGAAGATTTTCACTATTTGCAGATGACAATATTATACATAGAAATCTCCAAAGACTCCACCAAACAAACAAAACAAGAACAATAACAAAAACAATTAGAACTAATACAAAAATTCAGTAAAGTTATGGAATACAAAATTGATATACAGAAACCTGTTAGTTTCTATACACTGATGTTGAACTATCAGAGAAATCAAGAAAGCAATCTAATTAGAATTGCATCAGAAAGGGCAAAATACCTCCAAATAAATTTAACCAGGAAGATGAAAGACCTGGACACTGAAAACTGTAAGACACTAGGGGCATCTGAGTGGCTCAGTCCATTAAGCACCTGACTTGATTTTGTTTCAGGTCATGATCTCAGGGTCATGAGATAGAGCCCAGCACCAGTCTCCATACTAAGCATGGAGCCTGCTTAAGATTCTTGCTCCCTCTCTCCCTACCACTCCCTACTCATTCTCTCTCTCCCTCTCTCTCTCTCCCTTTCTCTCTCTCTAAAAAAAAAAAAAAAAAATTTTAAGACAGTAATAAGATAAATTGAAAAAGACACAAATAAGTAGAAAGATATTCCATGCATATGGATTGAAAGAATTAATATTGTTTAAATGTTCATTCTACCCAAAACAATCTACAGATTCGGTGCAATACCTATCAAAATTCCAATGGCATTTTTCACAAAACTAGAACAAATAATCCTAAAATTTGTATGGAACCACAAAAGACTCTGAGTAGACAAAACAATCTTGAGAAAGAACAACAAAGGTGGAGGTATCATCCTCCCTGATTTCAAACTCTACTACAAACCTATATTAATCATACAGTATGGTGTTGGCATAAACACAGATACATTGATCAATAGAACAAAATAAAGAGCCCAGAAAAAGACCCACCAATAAACAGTCAATTAACTTATGACAAAGGAGGCAAGAACATACAATGAGGTGAGGAGAGCTTCTTCAATAAATGGAGATGGGAAAACTGGACAGCTAACTTACATGCAAAAGAATGAAACCAGACCACTATCTTACACCATATACAAAAATCAACTCAAAATGGATAAAAAACTTGATCATAAGATTTAAATCATAAATTTCCTAGAAGAAAACATAGGTAGTAATCTCCTTAACATTGGTCTTAGCAACTTTTTTTGGATCAAACTCCAAAGGCAAGGGCAACAAAAGGAAAAACAAACAAATGGGACTACATCAAACTACAAAGCTGCTTCTGCACAGCAAAGGAAACCATCAACAAAATGAAAAAGCAACATACTGAAAACAGAAGTTATTTGCAAATCATATATTCAATAAGGGGCTACTATCTAAAATGTATACAACTCAATAACAAAAATAATAATAATAATAATCTGATTTAAAAATGGACAGAGGACTTAAACAGACATTTTTCTAAAGAAGACACAAGATGGCCAACAGACATGTGAAAAGGTGCTCAACACAACTAATCATCACAGAAATACAAATCAAATCCACAATGAGAAATTACCTTACACCTGTCAGAATGGCTATTATCCAAAAGATAAGAAATAACAAGTATTGGTGGGATGTGGACAAAAGAGAAAGCTCATGCACTGCTGGTGGGAATGCAAATTGGTGCAGCCACTTTGGAAAACAGTGTCTCAAAAAATTAAAAAATAGAGTTACCATATGATCTAGCAATTCCACTTCTGGGTATCTATCTGAGAAAAAAACAAAACAAAAAAAACCCCACTAACTCAAAAAGATCTATGTATCCCGATGTTCACTGCAGCATTATTTATAATAGCTAAGACAAGGAAATCTAAGTGTCCATTGATGGATGAACGGATAAAGATGTGATATATGTATATACACGATGGAATGATTTCAGTCATAAAAAAGAATGGAATCTTACATTTGCAACAATATGGATGGACTTTGAAGATACTAAGTTAAGTGAAATAAGTCAAACAGAGAAAGACACATGCTGCATAATTTCACTTATATGCAGAATCTAAAAAACAAAACAAACGAAACAAAATTAACCCCAGACACACTGATAAAGAGAACAGAGTGGGAGTTGTCACAAGGGAGGGTGGTTGGGGGGAGAGGCAGCAAAATGGGTGAGGGTTAAGTACAAACTTGTGGTTATAAAATAAGTCATGAGGATGTAATGTACAGCATGGGGGATACAATCAATAACACTGCATTAACATTGGAGGATGAGAGATGGTAACTAGACTTATGGTGGTGACCATTTCACAATGTATACAAATGTCACATCACTATGTTGTACACCTGAAACTAATATAGCTTTGTATGTCAACTATATCTCAATAAGTGGGGGAGAAAAAAAGTTCCCATCATGAGGAAAAAATGTAACTATGTGGTGATGAATGTTAACTAAATTTATTGTAGTGATCATCTGGGAACATACACAATTATCAAATCATCATGTTGTGTTCCTGAAACTAATATAATGCTATATGTCAACCATATCTCATATTAAAAAAAAGAAAAGAAAATATATCAACATATTTTTTACCATACATATTTCTCTTTTAAACAGCTTTACTGAGCTATAACTAATATGTAAAAAGACAACGTGATTAATATAAACAATTTGATGACTTTGGACAAATATGCCCACAAACCATCACCACAGTGAAGATAATAAACATATCTATCACCCCCTAAAGTTTCCCCATGCTCCTTTTTTTGTTTTATTTTGTTTTGGTTTGGTTTGGATTTTATTTTGTTTTGTGGTAAGAACAGTTAATGTAAAATCTGCCCTCTTAACAATTTTTTAAAGTGTGAAGTTAAGTATTGCTATGTTTAGGCACAATGCTGGACAGCAGATCTCTAGAACTTAGTCATTTCACAAAATCAAAACTTTACATACATGTAACTTCCCATTTCCCCTGCACCCCATCCCCAGTCCCAGGCACCCACTATGCTACTCTCCATTTCTCTAAGTCTGATTATTTTAGATATTTCATAGGAGTGAAATCATGCAATATTCTTTTCCCACCAACATGTTTTTAAAATTACAAATCACTTTAAAATTGAAGTTTATGATTCCTAAACCAAAAGTCAGTCAACTTTAAATGAAGTTATAATAGTAGAGATATCATTTCCAAGGAAAATCCATAAGGCCAAAGCAAAAATCTTCTGACTAAAGATTTAAATATGAAAACCCCCCAAAAAAGTAAGCTTAATGGAGCAAAAATGAAGTAAAATCTGTCTACCCAGGAGCCCACTCACAATACAGGTTTCTGCCATAGCCTCAAAGAGATTCTAATGTGTCTTGACATATTTATCTGTGGGAGACTCTGTCACTGCATTAGCATTCTTCAAATTATTTTTACATTTAAATTGATTTCAATTACATGGACGTTTCAAAACATTAATATTCATTTGAGATATTTTTGATATCTTCTCGGTGTACTAAACTTTTTTAGGAACTGGTTCATAATTAACCCACACTACAGTGTAACTACTGAAGAACAATCCTATGAAACACTGACTAGTATATGAGCCTTTTTGCATATGCTCAAAGTGCCTAAATTATAAATACTCCATTGACAAAGAGTTCACACATACAAACTGTTTCATCAAGATTTCACTTTCAGATTTCTCTCTCTCCCATTGTTTGAGAATAAGTAACTTGGATGGCAGAAAAGCTCAAGTGATGAACACATCCATTGAGTCATTATGAGAGAAAGAGAGGGATTTGATTGGTCCTTTGAGAGAGTTAGAGGAAGGGTATTGAGTCTGAAGGGGAAAAAAAGACAATAAACTGAGCCCTTCTTGTGGATCCTAAAAGACGCAGTGTGAATGGAATGGATGTCCTATGGAAACTTACAGAAAAACTAAACTGATTTGCGCAAATAGAGGCAGTGTGGACGCTTTCAGGAGCCATAGGCAGAGGGAACCACGGACATTTAACACAGAGAAATTAACAGAATTTATGGTTTGGAGTGATGGAATTACTAATTGTTTGAAACAATGCCATCTAAATCTCACTGGGCAGAGAAACCCACATGTTATTTGGGATACATGAGAATTAAATGAAATAATATATAAAATACTTGGCACTTGGAAGGCATTTAAGAAGCAGTAGTCACAACTATTAAGTTATCTTATGTAGGCTTTGCAATTTATCTAAACTTGAGTTGAACAAAAGATTTGGGGCTGTATTCCCCAAGACTATTAGTCTGGAAAGCAAGATTAGGCAACACTGCCCCCTCGTGGTTTACTTTGTCCTCTAGAAGGCTCATCATCATTAGCAGACATGGAAATGAATGTAAGGCTGAATTCCTGCATTTGGTTGAGGTCCAGTGATCCAAGGGAAAGACGGTGTACTTATGTTCCAATGGAATAAGATATTGTATGAAAGCCTGGAAGTTTCCCTAAAATTGTATTAGACTACATAGAACTCTTTAAACTAGAGAAAAATCCACTGAGTTAAGAATGGTCCAGATGGGGCTGCAGGTAGAGATTCCAGAAGAACCAGTAATACCACATAAAGGTCGAAGTAGCCTTAATCATCCCTTACCTGACCTGCCAAAAGTTCTGTCCTCTGAAAATATAAAGGTACAATATTAGAGGAAGTCAGCATTACCTAGGATGTAACAGCGTTAGAGTTGAAAATAGCAAGTTAAGGTGATTTCCCGGCCAGTGGAAAAGAAGATTAATAAGTCAGTGGGGTAAAGGAGGTGGACAGCAGCACAAACAGGTTCTGTGAGTGGCATGGAGGTCAGCACATCAGAGGATCTCAGCACAAGCACAGGCAGAGGTTAAAGCTGGTCCAGCTGGTCCAGCAAAAATAGGAGTAGACAGATTGCTGTTGTGCAGGCAGCACTTTACAGAATTGCCCTCATTCATTGCGAGCCAGGGATCCTAGAGACAATTCAAAGGAGATCTAAAGGAGAGGGAGTCTTTCATTAAGACTTTGTCATGGAACACATTCACGGGCCAGGTTACCATTTATATCCATTTCATAGATATGGATACTAAGATCCAAATTCACACAAGCACAAAGATGGGGAGGTGGATATATGTGATATTAATTTATCTTTTATTTATACCAACCTGCCTCCTTCTAAAAAAATCTCGGGTACCTAGAGACATGTGTTTTTCTGTTCCTTTCAATTTTAAAACTTTCTTATTTTACATTACACTTAATTGCATACGCTCCTTCAAATCATTTTCTGCAGTAGGCAGGGTATAAATATTACATCAACAAAATAACATATTTCTATAGGAAAATACATTACAAGTTCTGAACAACAACTGACCTACATACTTCAAACTTCATACTACTTCATACTTGATACTTACATACCTACATACTCCATATTTGATTTTGGTCAATCAGGGGATCCTTTAACAATCTACCAACATGTCCGATGAAAATAATTGTAAATAAATACTATTCTGTATACTTTACTTTGAAAAGACTATTCTGAAAAGTTCTATTATCTTTCCTTGGTAGACATCTTCCAAAACATAGTGAATTTTAAAATTTATATATATATATATATATATATATATAATTTACTTATTTTTAATGTTTATTTTTGAGACAGAGAGAGACAGAGCATGAGAGGGGGAGGGGCAGAGAGAGAGGGAGACAGAATCCCAAGCAGGTTCCAGGCTCTGAGCTGTCAGCACAGAGCCCGACGCGGGGCTCGAACTCACGGACCACGAGATCGTGACCTGAGCGGAAGCCGGATGCTTAACCGACGGAGCCACGCAGACGCCCCTAAAATTTGTATATATTTTAAAGAAACCTGATGTGACAAGGTTATACTCCTAGAATTACATATTCTTGCAGAGATTTTTGGCCTAAACTTCCAGTGAGACAGACATAAGTAGAATTGAAAATAATGCTTCAGTCACTAAGATATTTATTAGTATGTTAAATGTAAAAGATAATCTTCCCATAACAAATTTAAAAAGTCCAATAATTAAGTTCCTTTATTATAAAGCAGGGTAAAAGAGGGCAACAAATGTTTTCTAGTTCTTCCATAGGACGACAGCATGGACAATAACAGATTTAAATTAAATTAGATAGGCTGGGATCCACTGAATTATAGCTCTGGTTGCTTATCATTTATACAGTGCCTACCAGTGTGAGTTTGATTTCTGGATCAAATGTAAACGTTTTCATTTAATTATTTACTAACCGAAGTTAATTTTTTTCTGTATCTGTTCCCCTTTGGAAAATAAAGGCAGTCCTCACACAATTTACATTTGACTCTTGAATTATCCTCACACTTCTGTGTGGAGCAACGTGCCTGGTTCAGTGAAGCTTAATTTCCAGCCCACACAGCACACCCCACCAAAGGAGCTTTTCGTTTGATAGTTACCATGTTCCTCTCAGCGTAGGCAAGAGGCACTCAAAGCTCTGAGAAAAACGTGAAACACGGGTACAATGAAGATGGGTACAAGAGCAGTCCTAATCCTGTCACTCTAGTATTTCAAGCAGAAAGAGAATTAATGCAAGGAGTTAGGTGCTTACCAAACTGTCGGAATCACCAGAGGAATAGAGAGGTCAGGAAATTCAGCCAGTAGCATTCAGGGTCTACCATTACCTCTCAGAGATTTGAACGTGTATAGTACCCACTGGAAAATGCTGCCAGTAGTCAGACTTTCCTCTAGCACTGAGGTCAGCCACAGGATACTTCTAGAGGCCCCTGACCTCACATCAGCTGAAGCCCACATACCTTACCATGACTGCTAACAGGAGTAATAATGGCTTTTTCGTTCTCTCTCTCTTACCTTCCAGATCTCACAAAAATGCTGCTAATTAGAAAAATCCGTGCTTTCCCTGTCAGGGGCTGGAAGTTCTCAGGCAGTGTACAGACTTACAATCACTAGCATGGTGTTGGCAGAAAAAAACTCTAGGGTCCTATAAGAAGCACTTACTGTCAGGGAAAAGGAATCTGAATTGGTGACCCGGGCTTATTCAGTGAGGCTTGGTTCTGGCACAACATGTAGCTGAGGTTGGATGTTCATTCTAGTCGATTAGGGCCACACTCTGGAAACCATAGCTGAGCATGTGAGTACAAACCAAAAAGATTCAACTTTAAGAGAAAATATGGACCTCCCTTGGCTGAAGGAGTGAGGTTAACCTCTATCAGAGGACCCTTGCAAGGAACTGGACCAGCAAAGCATAAGAGCAGCGGTGAGCTCTGCCAAACCAATTTACAAGAGCAACACCATACAGCAGCTACAGAAACAACGGCAGCAGAAAAATGAGTCCCGCTACTGAATCAGTCAATTTCCAATTCTCCTGGGTGGGGCAAGTGAAAGGAAGATCTGCCTCTATGAGTAATCTTCTGGAGTCACTGAACAATTTAGGAGAGAGGGAAAGAAAGATTCTAGATGTCCTGCCATTTTGGAAATTATGAAATTGAGTTGGCTTTAATTTAAAGTTGTTTTTTTTTTAAGTTTCCAGATAAAGATGGTAAATTAATGCACTTACAGACCTCTTCCGTCTTCCTAAAGCCCAATAAGCTGTATTTATATATATATGAAGGCATAAAGTTGCATGGACAAAGAGCATTTGGAAAGGAGACAAAAACCACAGAGTTTTGGAAGCTAGAATGCAGCTGGATGAGTGGCAAATTACTTGGCAAATCTGAGAAAACTGAATTCTAAGCCAGCAATAGGAAAAGCTGAGAAACAACCCAATATATGCGACAGAATCCCCCAAAGACCCAAGATTTAGCAGACCAAGTACCTCTGGAAGACCTGGGAGTAAAAGTGATGATAAAAACTGCAGGATTGTTTCAAAGTCATTTCTGAGAAACAAAGAGACCTCTTGGACCCTCACCAACTTTGTGAAGCTGGAGAGCCAACCCTCTCTCTTTCTGGCAAACTTGAAGTTACTCTGCAGAGAGAGTATAATTGAGGTTGTCTCTACTAAAGGGCGACTAGGCAGAGCTACAGGCAGAGGTACCATAATAAAAATGGGGGAATTAAATGAAAGTTTCCATACTCAACTCCATGTTGAGACTTCAGCATTCTCCTTACCCACCGTCTCCCCCTGAACCCACTTCTCAGAATGCCAGCTGTGGAGACTATACCCTCCAGGCAGGAGGTCAGAAGCACCTTTCCTGGGCAATCGTGCAAGCCCAAAAGAAAGCCTTAAAAATACTCTCAAAAAGGAGTTCCCAAAGAAACATTCTAGTCAAATTATTCTACTCTGAAGCCTATAGTCCCTGTGCCCCACACATGCACATCGCTTCCAAAGTGGATTTTTTCATTCTTCTGTATGTTGCTGTCCAGTTCTCCCAGCACCGTTTGTTAAAGAGACTGTCTTTTTTCCACTGGATATTCTTTCCTGCTTTGTCAAGGATTAGTTGGTCATAATTTTGTGGGTCCAATTCTGGAGTCTCTATTCTATTCCATTGTTCTATGTGTCTGTTTTTGTTCCAATACCATGATGTCTTGATGATTACAGCTTTGTAGTAGAAGCTAAAGTCTGGGATTGTGATGCCTCCTGCTTTGGTCTTCTTCTTCAATATCACTTTAGCTATTCAGGGTCTTTTGTGGTTCCATACAAATTTTAGGATTGCTTGTTCTAGTTTCAAGAAGAATGCTGGTGCAATTTTGATTGGGATTGCATTGAATGTGTAGATTGCTTTGGGTAATATTGACACTTTAACAATATTTATTCTTCCAATCCATGAGCAGGGAATGTTTTTCCATTTCTTAGTATCTTCTTCAATTTCCTTCATAAGCTTTCTATAGTTTTCAGCATACAGATCTTTTACATCTTTGGTTAGGTTTATTCCTAGGTATTTTATGATTCTTGGTGCAATTGTGAATGGGATCAGTGAGAAAGAATGAAATATGGTCTTTTGTAGCAACCGGATGGAACTGAAGAGTGTTATGCTAAGTGAAATAAGTCATACAGAGAAAGACAGATACCATATGTTTTCACTCTTATGTGGATCCTGAGAAACTTAACAGAAGACCATGGGGGAGGGGAAGGGGGAAATAAAAGTTAGAGATGGAGGTAGGCAAACCATAAGAGACTCTTAAAAACTGAGAATAAACTGAGGGTTGATGAGGGGTGGGAGGGAGGGGAACGTGGGTGATGGGCATTGAGGAGGGTACCTGTTGGGATGAGCAGTGGGTGTTGTAAGGAAACCAATTTGACAATAAATTTCATATTTTAAAAAAAGTGGGTTTTTTGTTGCCCTCTTCTTAAATATGAATGGCCAATAAAGATATTTGAGGCAAGAATCTAAATGACAGAAAGTGGCCAAACTAGACACCCATAAATGCAACCTGAGGGAAAAAAAGACTTTACTGGAAGCTGAAAAATGAAATTAAAAATAGAATTTATTTTCTCAGAGGAAAAAAAAGAAGTTATTACATCAGCCAATCGAAAAAGGAATGATATATTAATTAAGGTAATACTAACTGTTATAATGGAGACATTGTGGCATCTCAAAATAGCTTAACATCATAGGCATTTATTCTTACCTATATAAAGTCCAGCTAGTAATGGGATGGGGGGAAGGGCTCTGTTCCACATAGTTACTCCCACTCCCTGGCTCCCTCCCCATTTGTGACTTCTCCATCCCTTCGGTCATTAGAGTTCTATCTATCCATGTGACAAATGATGAAAGAAATGGCACAGGAAACATACTTCCTAACTCTGTGTCTTAAAAGAACATATGCTATTTTTGTTCAATTTCCAATAGCATGATGCAAAGGGAGATCAGAAATGTGGTCCCTGACTGAGCAGTCACTTTCCATCAGCAATTTTATTTTAAGGAAAGAATACAAATCTATATTGGATAGCTGACTGTTTGTGCCATGCTATTGGGGAAAAAAATAGAAGATAGAAACCATTCAGAACACAAAAAAAATAGCTCTCAGAAAATAAAAGTGTAACAGCAGTCATTAAATATACAATGTAAGAGTTGTAAGATAAAACTGAGAAAACACGGCAGAAAGTGTAGCAAAAGGGCAAAAAGATGAAAAACAGGACAGAAACATTTTTAAAAAATTAGAAGTCAATCCATAAAATCTAACATGAAAAGGTATTCCAGAAAGAAAAATACAGGGAAAAATAATAATCAACTAAACAATTCAGGACAAATTCACAGAACTGAAAAAAAGAATCAACAGATTGAAAATTTTCACCAAAGGTCTGACATGGTAGATAAAATAGACTTAGACCAAGATACATTACATGATGTTTCCGATCTCCGGGGACAACAAAAAGATTTTAAAAGTTTTAGGAGCAAAAAAATTCTAGTTCATACAATGATAAAAAATGAGAGTGGCATTGGACTTCGTAATACTAAAATGGAAGCTAGAGGAGAGGGGAGCACTGCAATCAGAATTGAAGCATTCAACCTAGAATTCCACACCCAGCCAAACTGGCAATTGAGAGTGATGATATAATAATAAAGACAGTTTCAAACACGCAAGGCCTCAAATAATTTATCCATCATGCAACCTTTCTCCAGGACACTACTAGAAATTGTGTTCCACCAAAACACGGAAGGAACTAAGAAAAGAAATAACAGAGAGCTGGGAGAATAGGACCCAACCTGAAAGAAAAATAAAGAAAATCCTCAGGATGACGGAGAACAGAGATTTCACAACAGTTGCTGCATTGGGCCTAGATTTCAACCGATCTATGTAGGAGCAGACAGAGGTGTTATTAAAAGGATGAAATTCACAGCACACCCGCAATATCGACATTACAGTGAGAGGATATTTCAGTAGTGGCAGGAAAAGTTGAGAGAGGGAGAGAGAGAGTCTCCGGAGAGAGAGAGAGAGAGAGAGAGAGAGAGAGGAGTAGCAGTAGTAGCAGTAACAGCAACAGTACTCATAGCAGTATTACAAAAGATATTAATTTAACTGAAGCCTGACTGAAGGAAAAGAATAAATTAAAGAATATAAGAGCATGTCTGAAATACTAGTAATATATAATTGAGTAGTCAGGTGAAATGATAGATTTTGTAAAATGTGTGCTTCTGCCTTAAAACATATAGGTTATTTTAATTTTTCACGTTCCATGTTGTTGCACTCTTCAGGAACACATCTATGAAAGCATAAGATGGCCTACGTTGCCAGTGTGGAGACAGACACATATTTCCTGTCCGAATGTGGTCTAGGTGTTACCTTCTCGTAATCGTTGCCTTTAATAGGCACCATTAATTGAAATCATTTGGTAGACGCTCTGAAAGTACTGGCAACAATTTCAAACTTTTATTAAAATTTTGATCTTCTAAAGTTTAAATGATGTCCTTTGAGGCAAGGTATTGGCAGTTCTCTGTGAATGTTCTGCAAAATGAAATTAATCTTTAATAATTAAGAATAGGAAAGGCAACTTGGAACTCCGCAAAAGTAGGAGACTTACCTATCCATCTGGTACAATTTGTGCCAGCCACGGCAATTAGTACAGATTTAATACTTACCAGAAAATTTCTATAAGTAAAAATAAATAAATAAATAAGCCATATTACCCTGACCTAGCTTACTCAAATTTATAAATCAGCTTTAATATTCATACCATAGCAGCACTTATATGAGAGGAAAATATAACCCCTGTCTTATGTAAGCCAGGTTTTTTTATTCTTATATATGCATCTTTGCTCAATCTCTAACTGTTAAAGACACCAAAATACACTCCCACCCACCTCCACAGCAAAAATTGCAAGTTTGGATCCGATAACAGCCTGAGGCACTGGTTAAGAGGAAAGGTTTAGCAGGGTTTCCCAAAGGGCATCTTGTGAATCACATACCTAAGAACTGTCTGAAGTATTTGTTAAAAATGAAAATTCCTGGGCCCTGCCACAAAACAACAGATTCAAAATCTGTATGGTAGATCTGAAATCTGATTTTTATTTTATTTATTTATTTAGCAATATGCCCTGTGATTCTCACGCAGCTGAAATTTAGAGATGCACTGCTTTAGGATGTGGGATACAAAGGTCAAATCACTACAGAAGTCAGTGTCACAGACTTCAAGCAAAGGCAAGGGACTCATGCTCAGACGCGAAGCTGGATAAGTATCCTTTGGTAGCCACAGAGTCGCTAAAATTAGAGAACAAGGAAGCAAGCTTTGAAAATACAGTTTGCAGGGGCTAAGAATCAAGGAGATCAAACATGCCAACATAAATAAGGTTCTTCCTCACTTTCTGCAGAAGTAGAGGCTAGTGATTGTGGACATTCTTAAATCTGCATTATTATTTTATTACTTTCATGACACTAACTTTCTAAATTTTATTTTTATTTTTATTTTTTTTATTTTTTTAAACATTTATTTATTTTTGAGACAGAGAGAGACAGAGCATGAACGGGGGAGGGTCAGAGAGAGGGGGAGACACAGAATCCAAAACAGGCTCCAGGCTCTGAGCTGTCAGCACAGAGCCCGACGCGGGGCTCGAACTCACAGACCGAGAGATCATGACCTGAGCCGAAGTCAGCTGCTCAACCTACTGAGCCACCCAGGCGCCCCATAAATTTTATTTTTAAATAAAGAATTGAAATAAAGCAATGTGTTTTGACGGTCTCTAACTGTTAGGATTGAGTATAGCTGCCTGTATAGGAAATAACTCTGGCTTAAGCAAGATGAGAGTTTTATTTTCCTCTCATGATAAAGCAGGTTCATAATTTCTTGAGGAGCCCATGCTTCTTCCAGGTCTCTGCTACACCATCCTAACAGTCTGGCTACGTGCTTGTGCTTATGCTTATATTATGGATGCTGGGCCTCTAGGCATCCTGTCCTGTTCCAGGCAGCGGGAAGGAATAATGGCAAAAATGTGCATATCAACCAAATCAGCCTCCTTTTTAAGGCAGTTTCCCAGAAGTTCTACGAAACAACTTCCAGATACACTTTATCAAACAGTTCCCATTGGCTATGTAAAGAAGCTTATAAAATGTAGTTTTGGCCGGCCACATTGCAATCTCCAGTGAAACTGGGGTTCCATTGCACAAAGAGAGGAGGAGAATGGATATTGAGTAGGTACCTGAAAGTATAAATTCTGCCCTTCACTTACTATCTGACTATGTGAAATTCACCCATCTCCCCTGGTCTTCAGTTTTCTCATGTGTAAAACAGAAACTGACACTTCTCAGGATTGTTACAAGATTTAAAGATAACATACGTAAAAGTATTGACACACAGTAGAGATTTAATAAATGAATCAATTACCAAGAATAGCTCTAACTTCTAAAATATATTTCTGTACTTATTGAACACTGTTGTTGAAAGGCGAATTATCTGATCGGGTATAATACCACCGAATACTGAAACTACATCACACCGCCTTGCCAGTGCGGTTCGGTTTCTGCATTCTATCTCACTTCATTATCTCTGTCCTGCCCTCTGGAGAAGTACCAGTTAGGAGTGAACACACTCTTACAAGGCTAGTCAACTGGTAAAGAAAATGAAGTATCTAGGAATAACTGAAAAGACTAACAATAAAGATATCCAGCGGGGCACCTGGGTGGCTCAGTCAGTTGGGCGGCCGACTTCGGCTCAGGTCATGGTCTCGCGGTCCGTGAGTTCGAGCCCCGTGTCGGGCTCTGTGCTGACGGCTCAGAGCCTGGAGCCTGTTTCGGATTCTGTGTCTCCCTCTCTCTGACCCTCCCCCATTCATGCTCTGTCTCTCTCTCTATCTCAAAAATAAATAAATGTTAAAAAAAAAAAAAAAAAGATATCCACACAGCATATGTGATATGCAATCCACATCCATATAACCCTTTGCTCTCCACCAAAGCAGTGGTCTCTTTAGCTTAATAGACAGTTTCTTAAAGACGTACCACTTTCCTTTTTTAAAAATTGTATGTCCAGGCTTCTCCAGTAATATTTCTACAAGGAGACTACAGGATCTAAGCATTTCTATTCCACTGTTGTTCATTTCTCTACTTCTGTTCGTTTTGTTTTGTTTGTTCATTTTTTGTTCTTGTTTGTAGATCAAAACATATGACCACAAAGTCCACCCATTCCAGGATGCAGGTCCTTTTGCAATGTGATTTAGTATGCTTCTATCAAGAGTTAGAGTTTATTCCTCTACCTCTTGAAACTAGGCTGGTCTTGGACTTGCTTTGACCAGTGGAAGGTGGCAAAAGTGACACGATGTGACTTACAAAAGTAGATATGTCTTATTAAGCTTTATAGCTCTGGCTTCACCCACATGGAACACTGTTCTGAGGCTGCCATGTAATAAGAAAGTAGGTCTGGGGGCGCCTGGGTGACTCAGTTGGTTAAGCGTCCGACTTCGGCGCAGGTCAAGATCTCACAGTCCGTGAGTTCGAGCCCCGCATCGGGCTCTGTGCTGACAGCTCAAAGCCTGGAGCCTGCTTCAGATTCTGTGTCTCCCTCTCACTCTGACCCTCCCCACCCCACACACTCTGTCTCTCTCAAAAATAAATAAACATTAAAAAAAATTTTTAAAAAAGAAGAAAAAGAAAAAAGAAAGTAGGTCTGGCCTATGGAGGCAGACATAGGTGCCCGGAGGGTAACCAGCACTGACTGCCAAACAGGTGAGTTAGACCATCTCAGACCTGCTAGCCCAAGAGATTCTCCAGCTGAATGTAACTGCGTGAGTGACTGAACCCAGAAGAAATCAGCGGAGAAAGCACCCAGCCAACAGACCAAATGGTGAGAAGTAATAAATTGTTGTTATTGTAAGCCATTAAGCTTTGAAGGGATTTCTTACACAGCAATATAAACTGAAGTATCATCACCTTGTGAAGAAAAACACTGAAGCTTTTATTTCCTTTACAGTGACCTTTACCCTGTGAAAAGGAGCCTAATACTGTCCTAAGCATATGATGGGTGCTTAATAATTGTGAAATGAATGAATAAGTATATCATGGTGAACTTCCTTTAACTCAATAAAGATCCATAGCTTATAATCTGCTCATCGTTAAATCTCCACCAGAATCAAGATCAGAGCACCATCTATTGGCCAGCAGATTATTGTGAAGAGGCAAAGCAGCAAAGCAGGGATGAGTTCACACTCCCTTCATTTTAATGTGAAATTTAATAATTTAGTTAACACTTCTGTGTGAGCCATATGCTTCTTTTAGAGAAGAAGATCATTATATAGATGTGCTGGGGGGCTTCTGCATCTTCTCTCTTTTATAGTAGGAACAGCTTCAATATACAATAGTTTCCACTATTTGATTGTTATTTAAAAAGCTACCCCCAGGGGCGCCTGGGTGGCGCAGTCGGTTGAGCGTCCGACTTCAGCCAGGTCACGATCTCGCGGTCCGTGAGTTCGAGCCCCGCGTCAGGCTCTGGGCTGATGGCTCAGAGCCTGGAGCCTGTTTCCGATTCTGTGTCTCCCTCTCTCTCTGCCCCTCCCCCGTTCATGCTCTGTCTCTCTCTGTCCCAAAAATAAATAAACGTTGAAAAAAAAAATTTAAAAAAATAAAATTAAATAAAAAAATAAAAAGCTACCCCCAAAACAAAAGTCACCCTTTATGAACTCAGACTCTGCACTATCAAATGAGATTACTCATAACTTCTCCTAATTGTATATCTAGTTAATATCAGAAATGCCCAGGAATTTACATGGCTCAAAAGGAAATATTTTAGGAATATCTTAATTAAGAATTGTTTTTAATTGCTACAATGAAAGATCAGGAAACTACCCTTTGAAATCTTTCCAGTCTAAAATCACTGTGTCTGTGTTCTGTGATGTAGAACTTCAGTGCATCAATTGCCCATCTGAGTGTTGGAGTAAACCCAACTTGTCTTGCTAGGAAAATCTTGGCCTTTTGCACAAAATCACATCAGGCACATATCCATCGAAGATCATGTGGCCTTTGAATCAGATGTATGTGCTGTTGGAAAAGAACATTCTCCTTCTACTGCTAACCTTTTTTTTTTTAGGTTTATTTATTTATTTTGAGACACAGTGTGTGCACCATCAGAGGAAGAGAGGAAGAGAGAGAGAGAGAGAGAGAGAGAGAGAATCCCAAGCAGGCTCTGTGCTATCAGCACAGAGCCTGACGTGGGGCTCAAGCTCATGAACCCTGAGATCATGACCTGAGCCAAAATCAAGAGTCAGAAGCTTAACTGACTGAGCCACACAGGCCCCCCTTACTGCTAATCTTCATGCAGCAGTAGAAATGAGAGGGGGCACCCAGCTGTACCTCACTTCCACAAGCCATTTGGTCCCTTTTAATTGGTATTTTTATAGACCTAATTCCCAGATTGACTAAGTGGTTAGGGATTCCTTTATGAAAACTGACTTCCTCGGTAGTTAGGGGACTCCTTCTCTGAAAGCTGTTTTATGTTTTTCTTTTTCTGTGGTCATGGGCTTCTTGTGACAGAGGACTCCCTGTGGTGTAAGAGTTCCTTGTGATGCAAGGAAGGCTGTGGTTAGGGTACCTTGGAACACAGCAGGGCTCTGGACAGAGATAACTTGTTTCAAAGAGGGGTTTGGACCAGAGGTGACACAGGGTGAACTGCAGACACTCTTGGAAGAGTGTGATGTGGTCCTCATTAATAACTAAATGCCAGAAGAGCTATCAGCTGACTTTGAAGTATATACAGAATCTGTGCACTTAAACTTATGAACAGGTAATAAAATTCAAAATTCCTTTGATTTCTTATCCAAACATGTGTGTTGGGGGGGAGGGGGGAGTGGGAAAGAGAGAGAGAGTGAGAGACAGAGACAGAGAGAGATACAGAGACAAGAGAATACCACTACTATACTAATTCTGAACAGTTGCCTGAAGGCTATGCCATACTTCCATTCCTCTAAATACTCTAAAATGTATTCCCAAAGCAAGCCAGATCATAGAAGGAAAGGAAACGTGTATTTCATTATTTTAAGCATCGCATAATCTGTTTCATTTGAGCAACCACCATCTTTTGTTAGGACTGTCTGCGATGTGCACTTGCCTGGTCTTAAGCTTTGAAGGGATTTCTCACACAGCAATATAAACTGAAGTATCATCACCTTGTGAAGAAAAACACTGAAGCTTTTATTTCCCTTACAGTGATCTTTACCCTGTGAAAAGAAGCCTAATACAGTCCTAAGCACATGATGGGTGCTTAATAATTACTTGTGAAATGAATGAATAAGTATATCATGGTGAACTTCCTTTAACTCAATAAAGATCCATACCTTGTAATCTGCTCATCATTAAATCTCCACCAGAATCTCTATTACATATTTTCATACCCCTCTAATGCATTCTCTATCCACCAGTCAGGCTGTTCTTTGAAAACTGCAAATCCTATCTTCCCAGGTGTCTGCTTAAAACCTTCTGTGACTTCCTATTGGACTTTACATTAAAGACAAAATCTTTAACATTATCCATAGGGCTAGGCATGACCTCATTACCACCTACCTCTTCAGGTTTTTTCTAGGTCATTGGGCTCCTTTCAGTAACCTGATGGAATTATAAAGGAGGACGTCCAGTATATAATGTTCCTCTTCCCTATGTAAGTTCTAAACCAACTGCTTTGGCAAAAGGGCAAGATAAATGAGAGACTTAAAAAGAAAATTCTTTATCACGTATTGCATTGATATAGGAAAACGCAGCCTTTAAATGAAGGGAATTTCTGAGAACTATGTTTACCCTCAGAAACAGGCAGTACTGAATCATTTTTCTCATGCCCATGGGCATAGCCTCAACTACTAAGTTTAAGTCCTGGCGGAAGCTTAGAAGAGCCTGGGTTACACTGCAGGTATCAAATGATTCCCAAGTCTCAATAGCTTGAAGCCACAAAGGCATATTTCTTGCTCATTTAACACATCCATCTGAGGGCAGCTGAGACTCTGCTCTATATTCCAGTCCTGTCTCCAGGACCCAGACTGAAAAGACAATCACCCTCTCAAACTTTGCTGGTTGCCACTGCAGAAAGAGAAGACAGGCTTCTGAAAACTCCTTTGTCTTCCTAGCAATCACATGCTCTGCTCCAAAAATGAGTCACACAACTTTCAACCTCAACCCGGTGGCCAGAACTAATAAAATGGCCCTACCAGGAAATTTAGGCTTCCATATGCCCCGAGATGAAGAATGGGTGTGGGTGGGAAAAAACTATGAATATTTCCATGGCCAAGAGCAACTGTGGACAGATGCTCTCCACAGGCATGTCAGCCTCCTAAGTGAAAGGCGCTAAGTTCCACATACCAAAAGTTACCACTCAGAATTTTGTGGAGATGGATAAGACGTTTTTAGGCGGAATCCTTTTCATGGAAACCAGGTAAGCAGGGACGAGGCGTTTCCCCTTACACAACTCATTGTGAAAATTCATGATTTGAATTCAACTGGGATTAAAAAAGAAGCACAATTTGAATCAGACATTCTTCTAAGAATGTAGGCAGCCTCACATGGAGAAACAAATTATATAGAGCATGCCAATTATGTAGGAGGTTCCCAACAAATGATATAACCAAAGCGGATCCAAGAAATTACAACGTAGGATTAATCCTCAAGGAACAAAGAGAGAGAATTGTTTTTGCAACCCATTTTTTATAAGGTTTTTTCCATGAATTCCCCAAAGGAAGACTCTGGGACAATTAACAGTACAGTATCATGTCCTTTTCCTGATATGCTCTTAACTGAAATGTTCCACCCACACAGAAAAGTATACAAATCATAAAGGCCTGGAATATTTTCACAAAATAAATACATCTGGGGAACCTAAGCACCCAGAATGAGAACCAGAACATTGTATTACCTCTAGGCTCCCCACTCTCCTCATGTTTCCTTTCAGTCACTAAAATAGCACCCCTCCATACACGACACCACAGAGAGCAATTATGCCGCTGAGGAGGAGACTGGGAGTGGAAGGGTGGTTAAGGAGGAAATTTCATATTTTGCAATGTGTTGTTTTAATTTTGCATATCAAGAATATAACCATATATTACCTTTGAAATAAAACAATTTAAACCTTCCTATCTTGACCCAGTGATTCCCCTTGACGATTCTATAGTACCAGGCTCCACTCAGGTGCAGTGATTATGAGCACAGACTCTGGAGTAAGAGAAAAATGAGTTGAAGTCATGTCTTACCAATCAGGAGCAGCTTCCAGGCCTTGGCCAAGTTACTCAAATTCCCAAAGCCTGAGTTCCATCCTCTATAAAATTATGATAATAATAACTAATTCATAGGGGTGCCTGGGTGGTTCAGTTGGTTAAGCATCTGACTCTTGATATTGGCTCAGGCCATGATCTCACATTCGTGAGATGGAACCCCACATTGGGTTCGGAGCCTGCTTGGGATTCTCTCTCTCCCCCTCTCTCTCTGCTCCTCCCCAAATTGTTCTTTCTCTCAAAATAAATAAACTTTAAAAAAATAACTAATTCATAAAAAATTAAGTGAAAAGTAAAGTAAATTAGTAAAGTAGTTAATATAGTACCTGAAACACATTACGAGTTCTATAAATTGTACCTCTATGGAATAAAAATGTCAGGTAACTGGCCTTTGGAGATTAAAGAATATAATCTACTCTATTTAAAACATGAAATTAAAAACATAGCTATTCTCTTTTTACTTGAAGTAGTTGAAGATAATGAGTAGTATTTACCATTCACAGTGTCTGAGAAACACAAGCTAGCTAACAGTATCTTAGAAATCATCAGATTCATTTATCTGCTTGTTTGTTTACACAAATGAATAAACTGAAACCAAAACAGGAAATGATTTCTTTTTACTCACACCATTTGTTCCCAAAAAAGTTGAGAACCTGATCTCAATTTCTCTGACTTCCAGTCCAGTGCTTTCCCTACTATGCCATGATCCATTCACTCAGCCATACCTGAACAGACCTGACAGTTACTGAGTGTCTCATAAGTACATGCCAGTAAAATTCAGACTAAAATGGCTATCCCAGGAAAAGGTGGAAAAACACCTTCTATTAGATCAGGCTGACTTCCATTTATTCCATCAGCAGCATCTGTGCTTACTGGAAGGTACTGCAAGGAGATTACCTATGTATTAGAAGATGGTTAATATGTGGTATTAAAAATTAATTCCATTTCTGAATATATTGAACAAGAGGGGATCTTACCAGCCATCTGCTGCTGAGTCCTCTGTTGTCCTGCTTGCTTAGATTTATGCTAATGAAAAATCAACCCACAGGGCTGCGGAAATCTTTCATTCTTCTTTCTTCCTCATACACACCCTATTGCAGGGAAGGAATTGAGCCTAAAATTAGAGAGTTGTGAATTCAACTTGGTGGAAAAGTGTAAGGAGACAGATTGGGGCTTAAGGAAGAAGGTAGCAGGTGTGGTAGAAGAATTTCCTTAAGTATTGATGGCTTTGGTGAGCTTGTGATCAGTTGAGGAAAGAGCTTCAAACTTGTGTTTGAACCTTGACTTCTTGGTGTTGAATCTTACAGTTAATTCTGTGGTCTCGTCCAAGTCCCTTCTTTAGCTTGGCATTCACTTCCTCATCCCTAGAGCATCTTTTATAACTGACCTCTGAAAGTGTAATATAATTGTCAGTGGCTATAAGATCAAAGAATTTCAAGCTGTTTAAAGCATGAAGAAAGCTCTAATGTTTCAGCCACTCAACATACTAACCATTCCATATTCTTCTAATGTTTATTTATTTTTGAGAGAGAGAGAGAGAGAGAGAGAGAGAGAGAGAGAGAGAGTGCAAGAGAGTGGAACAAGGGCAGAGAGAGAGTGGGAGAGAGGATCCGAAGCAGGCTCTGAGCTGACAGCAGAGACCCCAATGTAGGGCTCAAATCACAAACCACACGATCATGACCTGAGTTGAAGCCCAAGACTTAACTTAATTATTTCTTCTATTATTCTCTTTTATTTTTATTTATTTTTTTTTTTAACATTTATTTATTTTTGGGACAGAGAGAGACAGAGCATGAACGGGGGACGGGCAGAGAGAGAGAGGGAGACACAGAATGGGAAACAGGCTCCAGGCGCTGAGCCATCAGCCCAGAGCCCGACGCGGGGCTCGAACTCACGGACCGCGAGATCGTGACCTGGCTGAAGTCGGACGCTTAACCGACTGCGCCACCCAGGCGCCCCATTCTCTTTTAAATCTTATTGATGAAGCAGGAGAAACTTTTTTTTTCCTTTAAGAATATTTAAGATTGGGAACAGTACATTTCCTGTATTTTCTTTTAATAAATAGAGAGGAATACTTTGATCAGCAAAGAGGATGATGCATACATTAGACATGCATACATTGGCAGATGAAAGAAAGATTAATATTTAATACACAGAAATGAACATAAAAGAGTGGAAAAATAACATTTTTCTTAACCACTATATGTATTTTAAAAAATGACCATATATCTTATGTTCTTTCAAAAGCATAACACATGGATATAGCATCAATAATTCCAAGTACCTATTTTGTTAATGGACCATTTTTTCCTCAAATAGTAGATAAACAAAAAGATGTTATGGAGTGATTCTGTTGGCATATTCTTGAAAATAAGTAATATCGCCCTATTGCATTCTGCAAAGCACTTCAAAGAGATGTGCTCCTTATGTATGTGCTCATAGTACTCACTCTCAGAAAAGAAGCACACAAGAATCAATCTCAAAACCAACTTTGATTTCCATTTTAATAGTCTGGCATATTTCTAAGAGTAATATTTTCAAGGAATCTTATTCAACAAAGCATTAAAAACTTGGTGGTTACTGAATATAAAGGCTCTTGATCTTCAATATAAAGTTCCCTTTTTTTTCTGTTTACATTTTTTACAGGGAACAGATATGTTGGGTTACATCATCCAAAGAATAATAGATTAAGGAATTGTTTCTAAATTAATTTTAATCACTCTGATTGTAAAAGGCCATACTCACAAAAAGGACAGTAAACACAAATGCACAGTGTGGTGAATAAATACAAAGCAAACATCCATGTATCTACCACTTAGATCAGACATAGAATGCTGACAACCGTATAGATAACCCCCATGAGGTTCTTCTTTAATACACCCCTCAGCCCTACGTGGGGGTAACGACTACCATGAATTTTACTATAATATCTCTTCATTTTCTTTATACCATTATCACCAATGTATTTGTCTCTAAAAATATAGTTTACTTGTGTCTGTTTTGATCAGGATGCATTATTTTGTGACTTGCTTCTCATTTTCACCATTATGCTTATATACTTAATCCACATTGCTTCATAGCACTGTAGATTGTTCACATGTGTCTACACTGTACAATTTCATCCTATAAATGTATAAAATGTATTTATCTACTCCAATGTTGACAGACGTTGGTTTATTTCCAGTTTGGGGATATTACAAGTTCTGTTCTGAATATTCTTATAATGTACCCTGATACAAATGTGCACAAGTTTCTCTAGGTGTCAAAAACTGTGGAAGGTCTGAGATTATACCCTGTGTGCAAGCTAACAAATCAATCTGCCAGTTTCATGAAGGCTGGTAGCCGACATGAGATCCCTGGGTCAGAGGCACAGGACAATTTTTCACACAATAGTAATAACCAGAGAGTCGACATGTGCGCTGATTCCTTGAGCCTTAATTCCCACAGGGTGACACAAAGAGGCCAGGGGAATGCTTGTAAACACAGTGGGCCACATTCCTGAAAGGAACTCTAAGCTCAGAGAACTCAAATTTTTACGATAGATAATAAGCCTGACCAACTTTTGCTCCAGTGGGGACACTATCTCTATCTTCCAAGTCTATTTTCTGCACAGGTATTCTGGAAAAGATAGAAGAAAGGCAATTAGTATCTCTGCCCAAGAGATGTATAGAAATGTAAGAAAGCTATCGAGAACTATCTACAAACATTAGGAAAATATTATTTTTATGAGACAATTAACCTCTCTATTTTTCTTCTACATTAATTAATTTATTTTTAAAAAATGTTATTTATTTTTGAAAGAGGAGAGAGCAGGTGAGCGAGGGAGGGGCAGAGGGAGAGAGAGAGACAGAGAATCCCAAGCAGGCTCCACGTTGTCAGTGCTGGGCTCAAATGGGGGTTCAAACTCATGAACAGTGAGATCATGACCTGAGCTGAAATCAAGTTAGATGCTTAACTGACTGAGCCACCCAGGTGCCCCTACATTAATTTTTTTAAAGAAACATGTATAAGAGGTATTCATGAGTTTGTGAAAATATTAAGGTTTCCACTTACACATGTATTTTAAAACATGAAACGAATTATTAGAGGTAAGTTTTTTTAATTCTAAATTTCATGGCTTAAAGATAGTTTTTTAATTCTAAATTTCATGGCTTAAAGATAGTTCAGAAGAGAATTTTTGTTTTATTGTCTTACTTAAAGCTGGTGAAATAAAATTTTCCAAAAACTATTCTTTATTACCTCAAATTCTTTTTTTTTTTTTTTAACATTTATTTATTATTGAGAGAGAGAGACAGAGCATGAACATGGGAGGGGCAGAGAGAGGGGGAGACACAGAATCCAAAGAAAGCTCCAGGCTCTGAGCTGTCAGCAGAGAGCCCAACATGGGGCTCGAACTCACAAACCATGAGATCATGACCTGAACCGAAGTCGGACGCTTAACCAACTGAGCCACCTAGGTGCCCCTACCTCAAATTCTTAAGAAAAATTCTAATTCCATGTTCAATTCTCTAATCCAATTTGGGCAACATTTCATCACTGTAAATGCACTAACTGCACAGGGGATAAAAGTAAGTCATCATACACAGGGAGGAAAATGCTAAATTGATCATGATGGAAATCCATTCCCAGCACCAAGGTGAGCCTCAGGTGATTACACTGAATGCCATCATCACCCCTATCATATCATCTTAATTCTAATTTCTCCTTTACCAAAGCTCTTCTGCATAGCCATGTCAGAGAAGTTGTCCTTAGAAGCAGATTACATTAAGTAATAGCCTTGCTCAAGCACCTATGGAATTCAGCAAGTGCTACAAATCAGGTTGTTTTGTTGGTGTTGTTTTTTAAACATTACCAACTATATTGAACAGTTCTTTTTACTCTGATGCTTTGATATCTTGCATGACAATAGAAGAGACTGTTCTTTTCAAGGTTAGCTAATTTCCTAGAGATAGCAAACAACTTGCCTGGGAGCATGCTTTTCATATGCAAACCAACCAATCTAAACCCCAGACCCCACAACTACTTCCTTTATCTAGTTCTTATATTCAGGGCCATTTATCCATCTACCCTAGAGCCAGGGACCAGACAACTAGTGACAGCCCTATTTCCCAGAGCCCACCAAAATTATTCAAACTAGCCAATCTTAAACCTGCTTACCTTAACTACCTCACCCATTTCCTATCACTCTTGTAGAAATCTTAGTCAATGTAACAAAGGGAGACAATTCAAGAAAGGAAAAGAATATCTAGCTCTCAGATTTTACTTTCTAGATACCTTCATCCAATAAAAAGAACCAGGGCTCTTGGAGGACTGATTCTTGCTGACATCACCTTCTCTTCCTTCTGTGTGTGACTAACCCTGGTGGTTCCCCCTGTAGCCCAGCACGGCATGCTATGATTCATGTTTCTAGAAATTGGTGTATAAAAATCTCTTCCTTCGTGACAGTCATTTCTGTGTCTATGTGTCTTACTATACGTGATTAAAACAAATCTCAGGCGCATTTTAAAACACCAGCACATCTCTTAGGGCGATCAACTAACTACACCCTACTCACACAAACACATTTTTATAGTCCCCAAGAGGTCCCTCTGTCCTGCTTATTCTCTAATGTTGGTCTAGAAATAATGTAGAAACAGAACACAATTTTTTTTTTTAGTTTGAGATGTTTTACTAGTTGTTTTAACAGCTTTTGAATAGTTTTACAATATAATTATTTTTTTCATTTTTTAACATACTTTATTTTTTAATATAATTTATTGTCAAATTGGCTTCAATACAACACCCAGTGTTCATCCCAACAAGTGCCCTCCCCAATGCCCATCACCCACTTTTCCCTCTCCCCCACCCCCCATAAACCCTGTTTGTTCTCCGTATTTAGGAGTCTCTTATGATTTGCCTTCCTCCCTCTCTGTTTGTAACTTTAATTTCCCCTTCCCCTTCCCCATGGTCTTCTGTTAAGTTTCCAAAGATCCACATATCAGTGAAAACATATGGTATCTGTCTTTCTCTGCCTGACTTATTTCACTCAGTGTAATACCCTCCAGTTCCATCCATGTTGCTGCAAATGACCAGATTTCATTCTTTCTCATTGCCAAGTAGTATTCCATTGTATATATAAACCACATCCTTATCCATTTATCAGTTGATGGACATTTAGGCTCTTTCCATAACTTGGCTATTGTTGAAAGTACTGCTATAAACATTGGGGTACATGTGCCCGTATGCATCAGCGACAACACTCACTTTTGACCATCCCTTAAGTATAAGAAAAGAAGACAATAAAGGATGAAACTTAGCAGAAACTTTGACAAACCCAACTCACTGTTAGGCTATCCCCAAGGGAGAAGAATTCTAGTATAATTACCCAATATGGTCTCTTAATGAGTTTTCAAGGATTTTGAATTGGGCTGCTGAGGACAATAAAATTGGTCGTCCACACACCCCTCTCTTCCAATCCCTGTATGTCCTTGTATTAGTTTCTGTAACACACAGAAATGGAAATCATGGGTCTTTACAAAGTTGGAACTCTCCTGTAATTAATTTCCCAGAGATTTTGCAAATGATTGTCTGGGTAAGAGTTCTGAAGGGGTGAGTAAGCCAGCAACAGCCTATTTTGCCATGAGCCTTGTTGGGGTGATTCAAGTTTCAGATCTAAGGAAATACATCCTAACATCTACCTGCAATGAGCTAGAACTGGCAAGCCCTACTTGAAACAAAATACACCTACAGCTAGCATATAGGTGAAACATCTAAAGTTAACCCCTGAATAAAGCTAAGAGATTGTTATGAGTTGAACGGATTTATCTCTCATAATGAAATTTCTTTACCTCAAATTTATTATAGACCCAGATTCAGTATTGAGAACTTGAGATGGAATCCAGCAACAGTTTGACCAAACAGTTATCCCCCAAGGAAAAGATGAAAGATAGGAAAGCAGACACTTAGGAAAGTGTACTGGTTATGGTTATGGCTGGGTTACTAGAGGAATTAAAATGCACCAGAAAAGGAAAAGAAATGCTCATGAATGAGGAGGAGGGTGGAAGATTATTACTGTGCTCTCTTCCCAGTCTCTCACAGGGCTAGTAAGAAAGGCTACCTGCTGATCTGAAAAGATTGCAGGAAGGAAGGTCAAGAGGGAAGGAGGCAGGATGCCTCTGCACAAGCATGTCATTTGGGTAGTATCCAGACAAGAACGCAAATTCTTCCAGATCAGGGCATGTGCTCCTATATTGGCCCCAGAGAAGAAGACTTTCACAAAAGCCTGTCACTATAAATTAGATTAAGACATTTCTTTCTCCAACAATGTGCCAGAAGCAGAGAAAGGACTGCACGGGCGAGATAGAGAAGCACTTGCCTCATTTAACCAAATCTGAGAGTGAACTTGGGAGTCCTGTCTAGGAACAAAACAAAACAAGTAGGAGAAGAGCAAAAGAGCAATCAGGCGCATGCTGAATCACATGGGGAAATGGCTAAAGACACTCTGGAGACAATGACAGTCTCTCTCGTGTGAGATCACAGACTTCAAGGTAATAAACTGAGTGTGCCCCTGATGAGGGACCGAAAGGCAAGCTGAGGGCCAAGCACAAGCTAGCACAACATCCCCCTCCCCAAGGTGGGATAAGTGTGATATTCCCCAGGCACTCCTGGCTGCCCAAGAACAAAGGAAAGGACAGAAAATAAATGGTTAAACTTATAGTCTCCCTCTGTTTATAAATATCTCATCAATAGCTTAATCAGGAACTTCCTACTATCTTAATGATAATGCATCGCTACAGGGAAAAACAGCCTTAGCTTGACACTAGCTAGGCCTCCAGTAACCTGTAAATCCTCTTTAGCATATGGAAATCCCTTTAAGAAATTTCCTCTTGACTTTACCTCCCCCAAAGCTCCACAGCATATAAGCAGTCACTCTGCACAACCCCAGTGCACCTCTTTCTGCCCACTGGTCCTGTCCCCATGCTTTAATAAAACCACCTTTTCACCCTAAAGACATCTTTAGGAATTCTTCCTTGGCCATCAGCTCCGAACCCTACCATCACCCCAAAACCCAATCGCCACCACCCCCCCAAAAAAAGATTAAAAAATGATAGTTCTTTTTTTTTTTTTTTTAATTTTTTTTTTCAACGTTTATTTATTTTTGGGACAGAGAGAGACAGAGCATGAACAGGGGAGGGGCAGAGAGAGAGGGAGACACAGAATCGGAAACAGGCTCCAGGCTCTGAGCCATCAGCCCAGAGCCCGACGCGGGGCTCGAACTCACGGACCGCGAGATCGTGACCTGGCTGAAGTCGGACGCTTAACCGACTGCGCCACCCAGGCGCCCCAAAAAATGATAGTTCTTAAGCCTGCAGCACAGTCTCTCAGTCAAAGGCTCCAACTGCTCTCCGTTCCCAGACTCCATTAAAAGATTAAGGAGCAAAGAGAGAAAAAAGGATACTATGACTAGCTGGGTGCCTATGATCCAACAAGATAAAAATGTAAACACTGCATTTAATTTAACTTTCCTTGTCAGCAAGGCAATTGTTTCTTCTAGATAAAATAAGTCATGACCTTAAAGTTCTATGAATTGTACAAACATGTTGAGAGTTGATGGAATTAAAGCTTGTAGTCAGATTTCCAAGCCTCAAAAATGAGTCTCCAAACATATCATGTTCATTTTCTGCCTCAGCACATTCATTTATTGTTTTTCTCCTCTTTACTATATCCTCTCACCTGCCTCTCTCCAAAAACAACCTTCAAGCTTCCACTCCCACTCCTTTAAAACTGTTACCATTTTTTTTTTTTGCCTTTACTGATACCTCTTAATTTTTAAATTCTATCAGTTAGTACCATAGAGATTACTACCTAATCATTGTCTAATTGTTCCATGTGTGCTAATTGCCATTTCTCAACTAGTTTATCAGATCTTTGAGGAAAGGTATCATATCTTCCCCTACCCCCTTTTAATTCCCAGACCATCTGGAGTAACATTAAGGCACAAAATAAACCCTCCCATAAAGAATTGCTTTTAGAGGCTCCTAAATGATGTCTTAACCAACAACATTTTTTTTTTCCATTTAAAATGGATAGAACAGACTGAAAATAAAACTTCACTAATTAAAAGAAGCATTATTAAGAGACTGACTCAAAAAGTTCAGTTTAACATTCAGAATTTTCCTGATTTGGTATGGGCAAACACTGACCATGTAATACAGTCCTACACTGTAGAGCTGTTCTTATGTGGAATCAAGGCACATGCTGCTTAAAACGAGTGTTCTCTGATCAGAATACCTTGGGGCGCCTGGGTGGCTCAGTCGGTTAAGCGTCTGACTTCGGCTCAGGTCGTGATCTCGTGGTCCATGAGTTCAAGCCCCGCGTCAGGCTCTGTGCTGACTGCTCAGAGCCTGGAGCCTGTTTCGGGTTCTGTGTCTCTCTCTCTCTGACCCTCCCCCATTCATGCTCTGTCTCTCTCTGTCTCAAAAATAAATAAACATTAAAAAAAAAAAAATTTTTTAGAATACCTTGGAGTCACCCCATCACTTAATGTGCTATTGGGTGTAGTCACATAACTATGCCAGCGTCAATTTCCTCACTTGTGAAATGAACACATTAATGGTACCTCGACTCAGAAAGATGATACTTGGATTAATTGAGAAAATGTATATAAAAATCTTAGCATAGTGTTTGGCACATAGTAAATATTCAATATGTTTTAGCTAGTTGGAATCCTTATTCATCTACTAGACATCCTAATGATTTCTGTGGGACACTTAAAATTCTAGTCAACATCAAAGTATTGGCTAAGTTAAAATTATGTGATTATTACATAAAGTTATACATTCAACTTGGTTTACATTCAACTTGGTTTATGTATATGGCTTTTTTTTGTTTGTTTGTTTTGGTTTGGTTTTTTGTTTGTTTGTTTGTTTGAGAGAGAGAGAGCGAGCAGGGGAGGTGCAGAGGGAAAGGAAGAGAGAATCTTAAGGAGGCTCCACACCCCAGCATAGAGTCCATTGTGGGGGTAGGTGGTGGGGGGTCGATCTCAAGATTGTGAGATCATGACCTGAACCACAATGGAGTCAGGCACTTAAGTGACTAAGCCACCCAGGTGCCCCTCTTAGTTTATGTTTTGGATAAAATGTAAAAATCAAAAAGCCCTTAATGGCTCTGTACTGTCATATAAAAATCAGTATTTGTTTAGCATCCATCATGAGCATGCAGAGGTTCTTCAAAAAAAGTTTTGAATACATGTGCTAACTGAGACATCATAGCAGGCACTAGATGGATAGAAAAGAAAAAATTAATGAGACATTTTCTGAATTTGTAAAGGCAACAATCTCCAGAGGCACAGAGGACAAGAAGAGTTGTATAGTGATGTGGGAAACAAAGGCAGAAGGAAATAGCAGATAAAATTAAATCTCCTTATAATCTGCAGCCCATTGACAAATACTTGAGGCAGGAAGAGCAGGAGCTCCCTTCTGTCTTAATGCTAATTCTTTGCTAAAGGGAAAAACAACCTTAGCTTGACAATAGCTAGGCCTCCAGTGTCCTGCAAGTCTTCTTTAGCACAGGAAAATCTCACTGGAAACTTCCCCTGGACTTTACCTCCCCCAACTCCATAGTTATAACCAGTCATTCCTCATGGTCCCATGCTCTTTTTGCCCACGGGTCCTGTCCCGTGATTTAATAAAATCACCTTTTTGCACCAAAGACATCTTCAGGAATTCTTTCTTGGTCATCGGCTCCAGACCCCACGAATCCCACTATTACCCCCAAAACCTCATCATAATAATGCCTCATTTTTCACTCAGTAAGTACTTTACTGAGTACTTTCACTCAGTACAAACTGAGAAGGATACACAAGAAAATATGGGACTTGGCCACTGAACTTCAGAAGACAGGTTGGGAAGTCAAGTTATAAACAATTATTTAAAAGTAGTTATCTTATGGGGCACCTGGGTGGCTCAGTCGGTTAAGTGTCCAAGTTCGGCTCACATCATGATCTCATGGCTCATGGGTTAGAGCCCCATGTTGGGCTCTGTGCTGACAGCCCAGATCCTGCAGCCTGCTTCGGATTCTGTGTCTCCCTCTCTCTCTCCCCCTCCCTTTCTTGTGCTTCCTCTCTCTCACAAATAAACTTTAAAAAAAAGTAAAGATAAAAAATAAAAATAGTTATCTTAGCACATAAAGAAGCGTCCAAACGAGTGATACAAAAGGTAAGTGAGTGTGAACAATCAAAGATTTAGAGGTATTAGCAATGGCGTACTGGTTTAAAACTGGTTCTGGTGGAGTAGTGGATCCTGATTTTTACTGTTCGCCATTTGCTATTGTGCGAAAATTCCCACCACCACCTGTTCCAAACTACTAAGGAGATGTCCCTGAACACAGAGTTGAATACACTTGTTTCAGGCTCCAGCACACCAATGTTGGAATTTGAGGGGTACCGTGAAGGACTGACTGAATTAGAAAAAAAATGTTAGAGAGTAGAAAAAGTTCCAAGTTGAGAGGAACAGCTGCAATATAGCCTCTGAGTCAGGACAATGCATGGAGTATTAAGGGAGATGGTGGGAGATCAGTCTGGTAAGAGTATAAACGGTGAGTTTGGATAAGATTTCGGCAATTTCAAGGAGAGTAGACCGAAGGGTTTGACCTTCATTCAGCTGCAGATGAGGATTCACCAAAGATTTATGAAGAGACGGTGTACGTCGTGAAAGTATTCATTTAAGAGGAGTGATTGTGTTCTGAGACCTGGAGAACTGGTACAAAACGAGAGCAGCAGGAACCCACTGTCCACGCTGAGTGAAAAGGCAGACAGAACTGGAAGTGATAATGCCGCGAAAAAAAATTTTAATGGCATCTTAAGGCTTCTTGGGCATGGAGGATGAGGAGAGAGAAAAGAGAACAGTGGCTAAAATTTCCACTTCTGGGTTTAGAGTAGAATTGCCATCTCAATGAACAACTGAGGAGAAAAAACTGAGCAGAAGCTGGTTTATGGAGGCAGCCCATAACTTCAGCTTCAGACATGTCCACTTTAGATCCTAGTAATGGCTGTTCTATTCCCTGCCCTTCAGAATTCCCCGGGCACGGAGATCTAAGTCCCCTCCTCATCTACCATGCCCTGTCATTCTTGGAGCCCAAGCCCGACATCAGAATTTCTCTCCAATTAAATGATACAGCAGAGAGCTTAAATTCTTTTTCTTGATGAAATAATCTTATCTCCTCCCTTCCCTGTTATCCTTTTTCACCCCTACCCTCTCCATCTACATTTTTTTTTCATCCAATTCTGAGGATCTTTCTTTTATAGTACATATTCTCAGTTTAAAAAAAAAAAAAATCCTTTCTGTAGTATATTCCTGAAATAAGACAGTTTTATAGTGTTATAATTTGTATTTTGAATATCTCACTTTAGACATAGTGGTATATTTATTATTCCATCCATTCACCTAAAAAAATCCTCTGGGATAAGTGAGGGTAGCTATAATTAACCTCGTTCTGTAAATGGAGAACCGAGGCATAACAGATAATTAATATAATCAAGTAACTGATTCAGAGGCAATCACTGATTTACGAATTTCTTTTCAATATGCTACCCAAAACAAAATGTTCCTTCCAACCTCTTACTTTCCTTAAAAGATAGGTGCTACATAAATTTAGTTTTGTTGGTTATGGCAATTCTAATTGCATCTCAAAGCAATGTAAGGTAAAATCTAAACAAGAATTAGGAATAAATGCCTCCTAATCAAAATCCCATTGCCTATTTCCAAACTTCACTTGTTTTCTAGGATTATCTATAATAACCAGAGGTGAAGACTACTAAATAAAAATTCTAAAAGAAGATAATCCTAATGCTTTTTGATCTTGCGTGCCATGATTTACTACTCTAATAGGATAAATTAGAAAAAAACGCACTTAGTTTCCATTACCATCTCCAGCCTGGGCATAAAGACCTTATAATTTTTAGTATATTATAAGCAATAGAGTGTGTTTAAATACAAACAAAAGGATATAAAGACAGAAACTCTGCAAGACAGTTTCAGGTCCAAAAGGTGCTTACTCTGTAAGTATCTCAGACTGCAGTCTCCTCACGTCTCAGATCCCTAGCAAAAGGCATGCAATCAAGCCTCCATTGTGAGCAGAATGCTTCTAACTTATTAATTCTAACAGACAAGATAAGGGGAAAGAAACCCTCTGAAGCATGTAAATTCCATTGTTTTAATGTTTAAGTAGGTTTAACCCTAAAGGGTAGCTCACCAACTATTGAGGAGCTCTCAAATGTTGAATGAATGTTCTTCAGTTCTTTCTTTTAAGTTCAACAGAATTATTCTGTATATGGCAACTGTTCCTGACAACAACGGTTTTAAAACTTAAACCAGTTGTTCTCAATGCTGGGAGGCAGACCTATGAAAAGCAATAGGGTCACAAGATCTGAAACGATAAGGATGCAAATGCATGGAATGTAGACTGGACAGAATATCATTCTGCATTTATAGAATGAGGTTAATGAGAGCTACCCTCACTTAGCTCATTTTTTTTTTTTTTAGGATAATGGATGGAATAAAAAATATTCCAGCGTAATTCATAGTAAATTTTCTAATTGCATATTTTCCAATCAACGGACCTAAAAATGCAAATTCCATCTTTTTGGCACATTCATAATACTTTGCTACCGTGCAAGAATTTTCATACTAAAAAAAACCATAAGTTGGGGATCCATTACTTGAATCTTGGAATGTGCAAAGTACTGCACTCCTGGTAGGATTGTTATTATTTAATCTCTTGTGATATTTTCATTTTGTATATTTTGGAAAGTATTTTTTTTTTTAATATTTACTTATGTTGAGAGAGAGAGAGTGTGCAAGCAGGGGAGGGCAGAGAAAGAGAGAGAGACAGAGAGACAGAGAGAATCCCAAGCTGTCAGCACAGAGTCTGATGCAGGGCTCAAATCTCACAAACTGTGAGATCATGACCTGAGCGGAAATCAAGAGTCAGATGCTCAACTGACTGAGCCACCCAGGTGCCACTTATGTTTAATGAGTAAACATAAGAACCATGTATAATAAACAAAACAGGTAAAATATAGAGGGGAAAGGTTATTATTGGGATCCCTCAAATTTGGCTGTTACTGTGAACTATCTCTAGAATATGTCCTACCTGAAAAATGGGAATATAGTTCCTTTATAACTTCCTTATTCATGGAAATGTTTTTGTAACATTTTAAATTTGGGGATTAATAGCAAAGTCATATCTATAAGTACACTCAACTCCTTGGAGAAAGGGACTATGTAAATGCAAAGCATCACTATTATTACTCTGCAATAAATCCCAGCTAACATAGTAGGTAATTAAGGGAGAGAGCTGGGGAGTAATTAAAAGTAATTGATATCTCACTGTCCTTGCAAGGTGCTGTTTTTGCTCCTTCTTGATACCTTCAAAGCGGTGTCAAGTACAAAAAATAAATACATAACTCTTAGATGAAGGAAATCTGTCAACTCCCCTGTTTCCAACCTGGGCATTCTGAGCCACGGTATCACCAACCTGAGAGGGGCTCTCAGGAAAGCATGCCCCCCATTATTAACAGAAAAAAATATAGTTTCACAGTCCACAGTGTCATCTAGGGTCTTTGCACTTCTCACATGAGGGGTCACTGTTAAAGCATTGACAGGAAATAATCTGAAGACTTAAAGGTTTTCTGATTTCTTGCCAGGAATGAAGTAAATTGCTTAGCGCTCAAAAACATGTATTGCTGGGGTGCCTGGCTGACTCAGTTGGTAGAGCTTGCGACTCTTGATCTCAGGGGTATATGTTTGAGTCCCATGTTGCATGTAGAGATTACTTAAAAGTAAAATCATTTTTTTAAATAAAATCTTAAAAAAAAATACATATTGCCTAATTGTGTCAGGTATGAGGGGCTGAAAAGTTTATGGGTACTAAAAACACCTTCTCACAGAGATTCCTCCTGCCTCCTTCATTTCCCCTGAAACCTCACTACCTGGTGTTTAAACTTTTTGAATTAGCCAAGACCATCCCCGGTGGCACAAGTCTGTTCATTTCTCATCTAAGAATGGCCTGTTCCGGGGCGCCTGGGTGGCGCAGTCGGTTAAGCGTCCGACTTCAGCCAGGTCACGATCTCGCGGTCCGTGAGTTCGAGCCCCGCGTCGGGCTCTGGGCTGATGGCTCGGAGCCTGGAGCCTGTTTCTGATTCTGTGTCTCCCTCTCTCTCTGCCCCTCCCCCGTTCATGCTCTGTCTCTCTCTGTCCCAAAAATAAAATTAAAAAAAAAAAAAAAAAAAAACGTTGAAAAAAAAAAAAAAAAAAGAATGGCCTGTTCCTTCTTTACTACATGCTCAAATCTTGTCCATCATTCAGGGCCTACCTCCCACAATTCCATTTTTCAGAAAGAATTTAGATATGTCTTCCTAGGGTTATATTTAGAATGTTTTGCTCCAAAACCTTAGTGATTCCTAAAGACAGTAGCCACATGATAAGAGAAAACACAGATATTTAGCAAAGATTTTCTGACCAAGGTTACAGCTGAATTTCTGGATGAGGGAACCAAAAGAAGATTTGAAAATCCTTTTGTGTTCTTTCAGAGTGTTATAGTGTGAGGTCATTAGCAATCCACATAAAATCATCCTGGAGTAAGGCAGTAGGGAGGGCAAAATTGACCAGGACCAGTAATCCTGTTATGCAGCAGGAGCCTCTTGGCTTCTTTTAGACTTGGGTAAACCCAGGCATTAATAAGGACACCAAACAGTAATTGTTTTGTCCTGACACTGTATCTCCAGACTGGCTTTAGACTTTCCTCCAACTACAGGTAATGCCTACGTATTTAGTTATCAACACAGTTCCTTCAGCAATAACCCTTTGGTTTTTTCCCTTCCCCGCTGGAACTCCTTGTGATGGCTATTCCTGAAGTTACCGTTATCAATGAAGCCACCAATTCCACTGGGGACAGCCTCCTCCCCGAGGTATCACCACTGCTAATTATGGCTGGCAGAGACTTCCCAAGTCGGCAGACGTGTCTAGAGATGTCAGAATCTTAAGGAGTTTGTTTCTGTCCAAGTTGAGATTCCCAAATAGTGAACAGCTGAGGTAGATACAAAGAAAAAATAAAGTTCCATTTATAGGATTTGGTATGCCAGGTTATTAATGCTGGTACAGTCAGTCCTTACAATAATCTTATTGAGGACACAGAGACTTGAACAAGTTAAGTAATTTTCCCAAGGTCACATTATTTCAGAGCTAGAATTGCAATTCAGGTCTGTGCAACTTCAAAGTCCTTCTTTCCACTGTGTGCTTGGGCATGTCTGGCGTCCAAGAAGCACAAAACCCACTGAAAGTGCCACGAAAGGAGCAGCTGAGTGAGCTCAGGCTATTTGCTCCCAGAACTGCTTTTAATGCTGGTCGAGGGAGAGAACTTGGGACTTATCCATGGTGATTATAATCAGATGGCTTCTAGAAACTGTAGGTGAATAAATCTGCCCTCCAGGGATCCTGGGACAAAAAAAAAAAGATGGGATTTCCTCTCAAATGTGAATGGAAAGAATAAAATAAGTGAAAGGAAGCCAACGCTATGCTCCAGTGTTTGGAGAACACTTCCAGGTCTGTAGTTTTATATCAACGGCTGCTGCAGACATAGGGATCTCTGCCACCGTGAGACAGTTGCCTGTCTCATCAACAGCACCTCTTAAGTTGAAGTGCCATGAGACACACGACAAATGCATGTTGTCAATCAGATATTGACTTGCTATTTTCTATTAATTTAACGTACGCCGTCTTCCCATATGCCTTGCCTCTTCCTGCTACACATTTCCTTCCCACTCTCCCTCCCCCTCTGCATGTGTCACCTTCTGTTCCCTCCCCTGCTTCTTCTGCTTTCAGTTTAGTGTTGTTAAATGTTTCAAGTGTGAAACAACATGCATAATACTAAGGGTCTTCAAGAAAACAATAGAAATATACGTACCATTACCCTGTATAGGTGTCTGTGTCTCTGTGTGTGCGTGTGTGCGTGTGATTATGGTGTATGACCACAGTAACAATAACCTAGTACGAGATCTGAAAAAAAAAAAAAAGTGAGATGGGTGAGTTAAGGTGTTAATAAAAGCACAGAGTATGTCTCAGGGCACTCTAACTGTCCTTCTCTGGACCTTGATATCCACTGCTATCCATGTATCATTACAGAAGCACTGGCAAAGGCAAGAAGCTCTGATAATTATTTTGCAGAGTAGTGTAAAGGTCTGTGTGGCTCTGAAATGTTTTGAATATATCAGCATGACAATATAGCATCTACTTGGTAGATGTAGTAAGGATGTGGAAAAATTAGAGCATTATATATTTCTTTGATATTAAAGAGCCTCAAGGCACTATACAGACGACAACCAAATTTACAGAGATCTCAAGCGCAATAATACATAGGGTCCTCTGTATGAGTAATCTTTAAAAAACTGATGATCTCTGAAACAGAGTTCATAGTTCAGTGATACCTGAATTAACACAAATCTCCCTGAATCAAAGGTTCAAATACGGACATGGTTGGGATAACAGCTACTGTCCTTAGCACAAGGTCAGTAGATGGAACACATGAAGAAGACAGATAGTGATGATTTTTTTCAAGCAAATCATTTCTGGGTGACAAGAAGGCATATTCTGGGCACTGCTGATGGGCTCAGTCATCTAGGAGCTGGGGAGCAGGGGGAAGGCAGGCTGCTGCTGGGTTTGATCTTGTTTTGCCTCCAAGAGAAACTTGAACATCCAAATACTTTAGGATCAAGAATGCATACACACAAATGGAGAAATGAGCAAGGAGCAAAATTCCTTCCCAAGACAATTATAGGAATTAATCTACTTTTCAGAAGTATTTCCCAATCCTTCCTATATTACTTAGTAGCAGGACTTGTAGTGGAGATAGATTCTGCAAGAAAAAACTGCAAGTCAATGAGACAGATGCTATAATGCAGGTATATAAAACCTGCTATGGTGGTAAAAGACAGAATCCTTTCCTTGACTTTGAGATGTAAGGATTTTAGGGAAAGTTCCAGAAAAGAGGTTATGTTAGGACAGATGTTAAATCACGAGTTGGAGTTTGGGCAGAATGCCAGGGTAGAAACCCAGATGGTAGGGAAAGCATATGCAAAAACAAGGAGGGTATTTAGGAAATGATGAGGAAGTCAGTGATGAATAGGACAGGGTGTGTGGTGCAAACTGCTTAGAATAGGGTTCGGAAATATTTGATAGGGTTATGTACTGAGGTATTTTGTCAGCCAGTTTAACGATTTTGGACCTGAGGCTAACCTTAGGCAGGAGTATGACATGGTCAGATTTTTATTTTTAAACGGCAAGTTGGAGAATCATCATGAATCATGATGGTGGTGAGATTTGGGATAACAAATGAAACTACTGAATAGATGCTGAGGAATGAAGACACTAAGACTATAATGATCTAACTTGTACTGGAAGTATAGGGAAAGTGAGGAGGTGAAGATTCCAGGTGGACAGATTAGATATAGAGTGTTAATAAGGAGAAGAGACAAGTAAGATATCAGGTTTTCACTCATATGTGGAATTTGAGAAACTTAACAGAAGACCAGAGGGGAAGGGAAGGAATAAGCTACAAATACAGAGGGAGGCAAACCCATAAGAGTCTCTGAAACATACAGAGAACAAACTCAGGGTTGATGGGGGTGGGAGGTTGTCAGGGGTGGGGAAAATGGGAGATGGGCATTGAGAAGGGCACTTGTTGGAATGAGCAATGGGTGTTGTATGTAAATGATGAATCACGGGACTCTACTCCCAAAGCCAAGACTGCACTGTATGTTAGCTACACTATATGTTAGCAGATTTCTCTGCGTGAGGTGGGGAGGCCTGCATGGCTCAGTCAGTTAAGTGCCCAACTTCAGCTCAGGTCATGATTTCATGGTTCATGAGGTCATGATCTCATGGTGAGTTCAAGTCCCACATCAGGCTCTCTGCTGTCAGGACAGAGCCTGCTTTGGGCCCTATGCCCTCCTCTCTCTTTGCACCTTCCCCACTTGCACTCTCTCTGTGTGTCTCTCAAAATAAATTTTAAAAAATATATTAAAAAATATTTCTCGGGGCGCCTGGGTGGCGCAGTCGGTTAAGCGTCCGACTTCAGCCAGGTCACGATCTCGCAGTCCGTGAGTTCGAGCCCCGCGTCGGGCTCTGGGCTGATGGCTCGGAGCCTGGAGCCTGTTTCCGATTCTGTGTCTCCCTCTCTCTCTGCCCCTCCCCCGTTCATGCTCTGTCTCTCTCTGTCCCAAAAATAAATAAACGTTGAAAAAAAAAAAAAATATTTCTCTGCATGAGGGACAAAGTAGATGACGCTCTTAACCAAGGCAGAAAATATAGCCCAAATGTCAATTTTTCAATAGCCTTCCATCTGATAGCAGCAGATCCTGCTTCCTCCACAAAGCTTTCATTTTTTAATATACCCACAAACCGGTAAGTTGACTAGTCATTATGTTGCACCACCTATGACTTTTTTCTCTTGATTGGGCTCCCACTCACCCACATCTGCTGCCTGCAAAGTAAGTTGGAGCAACTTCTCCGTCACGAGAACATGCCTTGTCAATGACCATATCAAGGACACTATGTCTAAGTGACAGTATGGCTTCCATGTTTACAACCTCCAGAATGGCACTGTGCTCCATGCCAAGGCAGAACACTAGGCAAATTTGGACTCACTGCTAGAATTTCTCCTCCATTAGAACGTATGCTCTATGAGTGCGGAGATTTTTGTTTCATTTACCGCAATATCTTCTGTATCTACAATAGTGCCTGACATATGACAGGGGCTCAATAAATACTTTTTTTAAAAATAAAGCTTGAGATAATTATATCCTCACATGCAATTTTAAGAAATAATACAGAGAGATCCAATGTACCCTTTAGCAATCTTCCCTGTAGTAACATCTGGAAAAACTGTAATACAGTAACACAACCAGGATACTGATGTTAAAGTGGTCAAAATACAAAAGAGTTCTGTCACCACCTCAAGTTGTTCCACAATTAATTTAATTTTTACATCAGTTTAAAGAAACTTAAATGTGGGATGCCTGGGTGGCTTAGTCCGTTAAGCGCCAGACTACAGGTCGGGTCATGATGTCACAGTTTGTGAGTTCAAGCCCTGTGTTGGGCTCGACAGAGTGCTGATAGCTGGGAGTCTGGAGCCTGCTTTGGATTCTGTGTCTCCCTCTCTCTCTGCCTCTCCCCCCACTCGTGCTCCCCCCACCTCTTAAAAATAAGTAAACATTTAAAAAAATTTTAAAGAAACTTAAACGTGAAAAATTGAGGCTGTGGTTTAAAGAAAAACAAGACAAAAATTTCTAGTTTGTGCAGCTAATTGGATATTGGCTCTAAATCAAAAGATTGGCAAATCGTTTTTACTTATAGTATATGTATTTAGGTTAAAATAGAATTACATATGTATACACTTCTTTTAGGATTATTACTCCATATTTTATAAAACTTTCTCATCAAACAACTACTGATCCCAACCATCTCAAGTGAAAGGCCTTTTGTCCTAGTCCATTACTGGAGTTATGTCTTCCACTTTCAAGATGTGGCTCAAACTCAGTTCAAGGGAACTTTTGGGCACAAATGCCCTCTCTCCTGCTTCGCTATTCTTCTGTTCAGACTTGCTTCTCATCCCAAGTTTTTTTCTTCTCTTCCAATTGCAAAACAAAAACGTCCATGAATATGATTTAAAATACTGATGTGAGATGTCAAGGAGGAGGAAGAATAAAGGTCACCATCTTTAAGCAGCAGCAAGCCACAAATGCTCTCCTATTTAAAAAGAAAAAAAAAATGAAGGAATGGGAAGTTTAAGGGGAACTGGCCATCAGAAAATGGGTTCAAGATTGAAGATGATATGTTTCAAGACCTGTCCCATTTATATCCATCATCAAAGGAGCCAAACTTGGTCACATGACTCCCCTGCCTGGCTCCCCATTACCTACAGAATGTCCAAAGTCACTCACATGGCCTACTGAGATACTCTGTGTTCTGATCCCTGGTCATTTCTCCAGTCTTTTCACCTATTCCCTGCCACATACTTCCCTTTCCAGTGTCCAACTGACACTTTCCTATACACACACAAAGCTGTGTCTCCCTTCAGAGGAGTGCTATTTCTTCTACCCTGACTGCCTCCTCATATCCATCTTTTCCCCTTCCTCTGGCTAGAGCCTAATTCTGACTCATTTAATAATTACTCACTTTACTCATTACTTCTTCCACAAAGCTTTCCTGGAAGCCTTCTCTGACAACTACTGAGTTAGATAACTTGAGTCTATTAATCAATATTCTTTGTCTCTGAGCCACAGAAACCCAATTCAAATGAGTTTAGGAGAACAAAGAAAATCTGTCACTCAAGAATAAATTATAGAAAGAGTATCCCATGGTAAGAGATATCCATTTTACTGTGAAAAATCTCCACTGTTATACTTAATACAGGGTATTATAACCTGTTTATGTTTCTATCTTCCTCAGCCTCCAGGCCTGAAGAAACTAATCTTAGATTTTCTCAATGCCAAATGTGATTTCCAGATGATCAAAGTTAAATACAGGCTGGTTGAGTAAAGGAAATCATTACATTTTGGTTGAAAATTCAGAATTTTGACATCTAGAGGGAACACTTTATGCACAGGAGATCTTGTTTATAAGTACAGATAAAGAACTTGATGGGGGGTGCCTGGCTGGCTTAGTCAGTGCAACATTCGACCCTTGATCTTGAGGTTGTAAGTTCAAGCCCCATGTTAGGTACAGTGATTACTCAAAAAAATAAAATCTTTAAAAAAAGAAAAAGAACTTGAATAATTTCAGAATGAAGGAAAAATTTATAAAAAATCTTTAAGGACAGATGATGATTCCAGACTTACATTTTAACCTTAGGGAAAACACAGGGATGCCTTTCCATTGAGATGGGAAGAAAGGGGGTAAAGTCAGTGATGATGCAAATGAGATCAGAAGTGAGGAGATGATTTGAAAGAGCTTTGCCTACTGGCTACTCTTTTCCCACAAAGATAGTAGATAATGTCACATGCTTCAGAGAGAGCAGTGGTATTTGGAACTGAGGTAGCAGGACTGATTAAAATAGTAACTAGTTGGAAAAGCTTCTGAGGAAAATGCGAACAGTTTCTTTTTCAAGGGACAAGGAAAAGTGAAGTGGAGGGATAATTTGATACCCGCTTCACTAAAGACCCCATGACCCACAGCACAGCCACAACAACATGGCCAGGAAATTCCATTAATGTCAATGTGTCACATTACCCACTAAGTTGGCTCTTCTTAGAAAGCAGTTCCTTCTATTTACCTCTATACTTACACCGATATTTTTACCTGTCTTTAATCTCTTTTCCCTCTTCCTGTGAATTTGCTCAAGTCTTACTCACCTTGAAAAAAGAACTTTTTGTTTCCAGGTAGCTACAATCTTTTCTCCTCCGCATCCCCTAAATTTTTGAAGAGTAATAATTATTCACTCTCTCTTTTTTTTTTTTTTTTTTTTAGTGTTTTTGTTTATTTTTGAGAGAGACAAAGAGACAGAGACAGAGTGTGGGTAGGGAAGGGGCAGAGAGAGAGGAAGGCAGAATCTGAAGCAGGTTCCAGGCTCTGAGCTGTCAGCACAGAGCCCCATGCGGGGCTAGAATTCACAAACCATGAGATCATGACCTAAGCTGATGTTGAAAAGTTAACTGACTGAGCCACCCAGGTGCCCCTCCCCTTTAACTTACTTTCCATTCCCTCTCTCATCCACTGATCTTTGTTTTTGGCTCCAATGCTACTAAAATAGTTTTTACAAAGGTCACTATCATTTAGTTACAAAGAACTGTAGCCTTTTTTCTTACTCTTGCTTCTTTCTGGAATTTCTGAAAGTTTTTGAGCCCACTGACAATTCCCTTCTTTGAAACATTCTCATCCTCTGGATCTGAACATAGCCATCAGAATCACCATACAGAAGAAGACACAATGCAAAATTGTGACCTGAATCCAGACCATGCAGTTTCCCCACTGTGTGGTTTTGGAGAAGTTATTTGCCTTCTCCACACCTCAGTTTATGTAGCTACAAAACAGTTATAATACCACTTAGAGTATTGCCTTCAGAACTCAAGCATTCAAAACTTAAACATCAAATGTCAACTGTGGACTAGCTACTCTCTTGAGAGCCTGGGTACATTAAATGCAAAAATAAAAAGACAAAATCCCCTGCATTATTCAGCTGGGAAAGGGAGACAATAAATAATAAATGTATTAAATATAATAATAAATATAATAAATATGTACATTCTACATTATGTTAGAGGGTGATGATGATGTAGAAAAATAAAAACTAGGGAGGGGATTAAAACAGTCACAGTGGTGAATGGATTGCAATTTTCAATAAGGAAGACAAGGTAGGCCTTATTGAGAAAATGACATTTGAGGGGCCCCTGGGTGGCTCAGTCAGTTAAGCGTTTGATTCTCGGTTTTGGCTCAAGTCATGATCTCATGGTTTATGAGTTCAAGCCCCACACTGGGCTCCATGCTGACAGTGTGGAGCCTGCTTGACATTCTCTCTCTCCCTCTCTCTCTGCCCCTCCCCCACTCACTCTCTCTCTCTCTCTCTCTCTCTCTCTCAAAAATAATAAATAAATAAACTTTATAAAAAAGAAAAGAAAATGACACATTTTGGAGGGGAGGGGATTATGTAGAAATTTGAGGAATAAGTGTTCATGGCAGAGAAACAGACTGCATAAAGTTCAGCAGGAGATGAGTTCAGAGAGTTAAGGAAGAGTGGAATGTGCCCGGGTAGGTCATTTGAGGACATTGTCTTTTATTTTGAATGAAATTTGAAAGCCTATCAGGGTCGGGAGTGAGAGGTGACATAATCTCTAAACGCTGGAACAGACCCACTGCAGCTCATGTGCAAAGAACAGACTACCTGAGCTAAGTACAAAAGCCAGAGTCCAGGGTGTTACTGCAACAATCTTAGTGAAAGATGACGCTAGTACATATCAGAAAGATGGTGACAAGTTGGGGGAAAGTGGTAAGAAGTAATTGGGCTACAGACAGATGTTGAAGGTAGAAATTCAAGTATTTTCTAATGTGATTGGCTGTAAGCAGAACAGAAAAGAAATGTACCATCCCAAGGTTGGGTTGGCCCGAGCAACTGAAAAAGAACTTTTCCTTTTCTGTAATGGAAAAGACTAGCAGAGGGAATGAATGTTACATCATGAAATTTTTATATCAATATATTCCACTGTGCTTTAAATTTGCCTCTTTGATTCTTAGACAGCATACTCAGCTCCTTCCTTATCACAGTGTTGCAGCATTCTTGAGCAAATTCATATACAAACCTTCGTTTACTTTGATATTTACAACTGGGTTTTCTTTAGAAAGGTAGAAAAGATAGGATTCCCCATGTAACAGATCTGATGGCTAAGGCTTAAAAGAGCTATGCGATTAACCTAGGCTATTAGAATGGATGATACAGTAGAACACAGGGTTTTGTCTCTTTATCTGGTTAACTGTAGATCATATAGTGCTAAGAATTGGGGCACTGCAAGATAACTTCAAGACCATACAGTCCAAACCCTTCTACATTACACCCAAAGAAACTAACTCAGACAATCTATGCAATCTACTTTTTCACCCTGTTTTTGCTTTTGAAACCTCCTAGACATTCCCAAAGACTTGAGATTGAGATTCCGTCTTGGTATGTTGAATGACTAATGTACTACATTTTTCAATCAGAAAATGCCCCATCAGAAAATTTCAATCAGAAAATGGTATAGAAACGAAACCAGAGGACAGTAATGTCCTAAATGCCAAACGAAGAAAGTGTGTTGTGTGATGGAGGGCAATCTACTTCACTAAATGCTGCTGAGCAAGAAGGATGAGGCCTGGAATTGGCCAGTGGCTTTAGCAAATGATGATCACTGGGGACCCAGACAAGAGCAGTTGCAGCATACTGGTAGAAGCAAAAGCCTGACTTGACAGGCTAAATGTGAAGAAAGGAGAAAACTTGAAAGCAGCAAGAGGTTTATTACAAACTGGAGCAGACACATTAACAACTCAGGCAACAACAGATGTTGGTGAGGATGCAGAGAAAGAGGATCTCTTTGGCACTGCTGGTGAGAATGCAAGCTGGTGCAGCCACTCTGGAAAACAGTATGGAGGTTCCTCAAAACATTAACAATAGAACTACCCTATGACCCAGCAATTGCACTAGTAGGCATTTATCCAAGGGATACAGGTGTGCTGTTTCGAAGGGACACATGCACCCCAATGTTTATAGCATTACTATCAACAATAGCCAAAGTATGGAAAGAGCCCAAATGTCCATTGACTGATGAATGGATAAAGAAGAAGTGGTATATATATATATACAATGGAGTATTACTTGACGATCAAAAAGAATGAAATCTTGCCACTTGCAACTATGTGGATGGAACTGGAGGGTATTATGCTAAGTGAAATTAGTCAGTCAGAGAAAGACAAAAATCATATGACTTCACTCATGTGAGAAATTTAAGATACAAAACAGATGAACATAAAGGAAGGGAAGCCAAAATAATATAAAAACAAGGAGGGGGAAAAACATAAGAGACTCTTAAATATGGAGAACAAACAGAGGGTTACTGAAGGGGTAGTGAGAGGGGGGATGGGCTAAATGGTAAGGGGCATTAAGGAATCTAACTCCTGAGATCATTGTTGCACTATATGATAACTAACTTGGGTGTAAGTTTAAAAAATTTAAAAAAAAATAAAGAAAAAGGAAAAAAACAAATCGGAGCAGAAAAATGAAACCAAAAGGAAAATATTTCTCTCTCTCTCTTATTTAAAAATGGGGATAAGGGGAGCAGGTTTGGGGGCTAATGAAACACCCTAGTAGAAAGGAAAAAAAAAATATTGGTGATACAGGAGATAGAGGTAAAAATCATGGGGCCAATGCCCTTCACTGTGCAAAAGAGATAAAATCCAGTGCCCAAGGAGAGATTGACATTAGAATAAGATGTGCGTAGTTCTTCTCTGTAGCAGGTGAGAAAGTAAAGTATGCAGATACAAAGGCTGCTAGGCGAGTGGATAAGGGAAGTCTATGGACGTTCCTCTGAGTTTCTCTAAGTATACCGTAAGGTGGGAAATAGGTCATATACAGAAAGTGAGGATAAGGGAGAAGAAACTGGATGTGAGAGGAGAGAGAAAGTGGGAGAGTGAGTGAATTGGGCAAAGACAGCATGATTGTCAGGTAAATCAAAGATGTACTTGATGTGCCTGGTCCAGAGCCATGAGAGCGTCCACAGTCCAAGCTGGGTACCCCTAGAGGCAGGATCCAAGGTTCCCTGGGTGTTGAACAAGTGGCAGCTATTATTATTGTGTTACTCAAAAGCACCCTCTCCCTTAACAGAGGTATTAGACAACACTGAATTACCTGCCCTAAAATTGCTTGACATGTTTTTAGGGAGAAATTTAAGAATTTCCTCTTTAATGTCCAATTACTTGGCATTTCCACAATCCTTTATATTTGCAAATTGCCCCACAGTCATGCTTATTATATATGCTTCACCATATCCCTGACTTACACGTAGAATAAAATCAAGTTAAGTAAATCAGAGGAGGCACAAGGTTTTGTTCAGTCAGTACTTGGCAGCGGTGAACAGAGAAGAATTACTCATCCTGGAGTCAACAGTTTAGAGCAGCATTTCCTCAAAGTATACTCTGTGGACCATTAATCCCAACTGATGTTCCATGAGCAAGAGTTCTAAGGTCAAATAAGTGTGAGAACTCTACGTGGTATATCTCTTAGATTGTCACAAAGTTCATTAGCATCTTTGCTTACCCCTGGCGTTAAAGAGATCTGATTAACATATTTAACCTTGTACTTCTAAGGCTTGTTTGACCACGAAATTCCTTTTATTTTCTTTAAAGCTGAGCCCAGTTTTATGGGTGTGTGTAGCAGTCATTGATACAGCCAATTCCCATATCCATCCCTCTCTTCTCCTTCTGCAGCCCAATCCAGTTTTAGCTGGGCACACTGATACTTAGACAACAGGTTATATTTCCTGCTTCCCTGGCTGCTAGTCTTGGCCACAAAACTAAGTTTTAACCAATGAGGCAGCCAATGAGAAATGATATGTATAACAACTTATAAATAGCCTTAAAGGCAAGGGGCACGCCTTTCTTTGTACCACTCCCTTCCTTCTTTCGGCTGGCCGGAAGGCAGAGTAATAGTTTCAGCCTTAGTATTTAAACCTGTAAAATGCTCATTAAAGAGGAAAAAGCTGCAAGACAGCACGAACCTGGCTACTTTATCATTGTGGAGCCACCACATGGGCCACACAGTGCCTACCTCCAACTCCTTTAAGTGAGAGAGAAATAATTCTTCAGTTTTGTATATAGCACTGTTACCTTGTTCTTCTGTTGCTCAAGGCTGAATCAAGTCCTAACGAATACAGCATAACACGTATCATCATCTCCTAGAACAACGTTCTTCAGAGGACACTCTCAGAAGTACTGGTCAGCCACTGAAACTACATGCCTCCTTCCTCCAACAAATACATTTTTGTCTGAGTCCACACACATGGAATCTTCATTTATGTCTGCCATTTCCATTGTTTCCCCAAATATTTGTGAACAAAAGGCAGCAGCTAAATGGAAAGAGCAATGGTTATGTCAAACAATAAACAGTCAAGGCCTACCTCTGCTTCTTGACCTTAGGCGAGTACTCTAAAATCTCTGCTCCTCAGTTTCCCTGAAGATGTAGAAGAAATAGTATATTCTCTGCTTCATAGTGTTGTTGCACTAATGAAATATACACTAAAAGAAATCATAATGTAGCCTACTACACAAAAGCTCTTACTGTTACTGTTATTCCACTATACCAGAGGGAGCTCTGGTCCAAACCTACTAATGCCTAGGTATGCATACCAGAGTTGTCTCACATCATTTCTATAGATATCACTTCTCTGTGGACAGGTGGAACCAGATAGCCTCCTTGGTCCCATTCAAATGCAAATTCTAAGTACAAATGGCACTCTTAGGATCTTGAGGCTAGGATGGAACCTTTGGGAGACTCTTGAGTCTATGACTCTATATTAAAGTGAGATACACCTAAACCATCTTGGAATTCTAAATTTACTAGCTTAGAAAGACCTTGAGAGAATAAATTCTAAATCTTTGCCTTCAAGTGAATATCTGAGGGCTTAACAGTTCTCACCATAAGAAAATCACTCCTCAGAATTAAATTTAAATTCCTTACCCTAATTTAAGTCTCCAGTTCTCTTGTGCATACTTTGATAGTCTGCAAAAAGCTGGTACAATTTGTTCAACATTCACCCTTTATGTTTGATGACATTTCCTAAGACAATCTTCGTGTGAATATTGAGTCTAAAACTCACACTTGCCGGGGCGCCTGGGTGGCGCAGTCGGTTGAGCGTCCGACTTCAGCCAGGTCACGATCTCGCGGTCCGGGAGTTCGAGCCCGGCGTCAGGCTCTGGGCTGATGGCTCAGAGCCTGGAGCCTGTTTCCGATTCTGTGTCTCCCTCTCTCTCTGCCCCTCCCCCGTTCATGCTCTGTCTCTCTCTGTCCCAAAAATAAATAAACGTTGAAAAAAAAAATTTTTAACAAAAAAAAAATAAATAAAAAAATAAAACTCACACTTGCCATGGCAACTGTTGTTTCTATATTTAAAAAAATAAATCATGCAAGATAATCCAACTCACTGATGAGGACTTTCATGAACATAATACAAGTACTTTATTTCTAAAGTTATGGATATTTAGAAATCTATTTATAAGCAAAGAGATTGGGTAACAAATTTGCAAATCAAAACATGCTTTAAAGCTAAAATTATCATTTCTAAACTAAGTAGCTGAAAAAAAATAAGACTATTAGTTAAAATAGGTACATACATTATTCAAATGATACAGCTAACATTTTTTAAGCTTAAAATAACTGAAAAACAAACATCTAATTGATATTCATTTATTCTTGTCACTATATAACCAGAACAGTGCAAACTAGTTTTGTATGGCATCATTCACAGAAAGAGTATTCCAACATCCTTTACAAAATTAAAATAACTCATAATATTAATTTTGTTTGTTTTCAGTTTCTGGGACATGTCTGACATATATTACCAGATATACTCAGTCTCAGTTTGCTATTTTTATTGTAAATCCTGATGAAGGGTGTTAGCACTGCACTCAACAAAATCCATTAAATGATTGATTTTCTTAAGCCAATATGAAATTAGCCTAGTAAAATGGAGTTACTAAAAAACATTAATTAAATGTCTGTGTTTGCTTATCAACCCCTATCCCCTGTACACTATTTAACTGCATAACTCTACAGAACTGGTAGTTTCCATTTGTCTCTATTGACAAATTTACCTTTATAAGATCTGAAATGCCAAGAAAGTAGTTGAAGTTAGAAGTAGGAAAAGGGAAGCTATAAGGGGGAGTGTCTCTTTGGTAACCAACAAAAGTCAATTTTTATATATAAAGGTATTGTGGAAATAAGAGTGAGTTTTCTCACTGTGGTAGATTAGAATCCAAATGCCTTATCAGTTTTAATATAAATATGAATAGATAGATACAGAATTAAATACAAAATACAGATATGCCTATATGCATAGGTGAGTTTACGTATGTATATTGCTCAGGTATGTCCACCAAGAAAGTCTAAGTAGCAATACTGCTCCAGTAGGAATATAAATATCTAGCACCCATATTTTAGTTTCTAAATACTTTCCTCCAATAAAAACAAAAAACGAGAAACAAAAAAACAAAGCAGAGCTCCTAGAGGAGTAGTGAGTGGATTCCAGGGCCGAAAATATGTAGGAATGTAGGAATGTAGGAAAAATATCAGACAATCCTGGAATATGTTGTTGTACCAAAAAGAAGGAAATACTAGAAAATGATGAGAACACATTAAAGAACAACTTGAAGAATTTCAATGGCCAAATTTGAGTAAATCTGAACAATTAACTAACTGATATATTTGATTTTAATCCATATGCCATCGTGATATAAATAATTGAGTAAATACATAATGAGAAGGGATGGCTTTTATTATAGTCAAATTCTAATTATAAATGCAGATGGAATAATGAAAATAGAAAATCACTATTAGGCAAATACCACAGTAATGGTTATTACAGGCAAGAGTCACAGATGGATGTTAAAATTAGTAGGTAAAAATATGATAAGAAACAGGATATTTGCACATTCAAAATATCTCCTCACAAGACATTTATTATTAATTACAAATGAAAAAATAACCACACAGTGGAGAAACATGGCAGATCCTACCTTAAGCAAGTGAAAAAAATTGGAATTGCATAAGGTACCATGAATTCTTCATACCATACCTCCTGATATGATACACTGAGAAGGTTATAACATTACTTCTGTGATATTCTTGGCAAAAAATGCATAAGTTGAATTTAATCATGAGGAAACATCAGATAAACCCAAATCAAGTGACATTCTACAAAATAACGGGTCCCTGCTCTTCAAAATGTCAAGGTCATAAAAGACAAACTAAGACAGAAAAATTATAATAGATTTGAGAAGGCTAATAAAATGTAACAACTTAAGGTAAAGTGGGATTCTGGATTAAATCTTGGACTAGAAAAGTGGCATTAGTGGTACACCTGGGAAAATTCGAAATCTCTAGGTTAGTTAATGATATTATTCTGTAAATGTTTATTTTTTGCAGTCATTAATTTTGTCATGAGTAGGCAAGATGTTAACATCAGGGGAAGTTGGGTTAATAGTATATAAAAGCTGTCTCTTTCTGCAACTTTTAGTAAGTGCAAGATGATTTCAAATTAAAAGTTAATTTAAAAAAGTGCAATCTCCACCCCCATCTCTATGAGCTTCAGGGGACAATATTTTACCTCAGTGTTGTGATGTGATTGTCTATTGCTGTGAAATAAACTACTCCAATCTTAGTGACATAAAACAACATTGCGTCTCATTTTCAGGGGTTTTAATCTGAAATCACCTGATACTTGCTAAAGTTGCAAAAATGGCACAGAGAGCTTTTATATATCATTCACCAAACTTCTCTTAATGTTAATTTGTTATATAACCATAATATAATTAATGAGCTAAAAACGAACAGTGATACAATAACACTACTGTTCTTAGGTGTCATGGTTCTAGTGGCTGATTGGACTGAACTGGTTGGTTCTCACTCAGAGTCCTTCATGTGGCTAAGATCAGGCAAAGTGACACTGGTAGAGTCATCTGAAGACTGCAATTACCATACTTTGCATACTGGGAAACACTGATCTACCTGAGCTCCCTCCAACATGAGCATTCTTGATCGCTTATATTCTCTTGCTGTAATCATTGTTCTCTCTCTAATAGTGACACACTCTTGAGGATTTATAAAATATTTGCAAGATACACATTTAATAAAAGACTGCTACACAAAATATACAAAGAACTCTTAAAACTCAACAACAAGAAAACAACCCAATTAAAAACGGTCAACAGGGGTGCCCGGGGTGGCTCAGTCAGTTAAGTTTCCGACTTCAGCTCAAGTCATGATCTCACGGTTCGTGGGTTTGAGCCCCCCATTGGGCTCTGTGCTGAGGGCTCAGAGCCTAGAGCCTGCTTCAGATTCTGTGTCTCCCTCTCTCTCTGCCCTTCCCCTGCTCACACTCTGTCTCTCTCTCTCTCTCAAAACTAAATAAACATTTAAAAAAAATATTTTTTTAAAAAGGTCAACAGTCCTGAACAGACATCTCATTAAAGAAGAGACACAGATGAAAAGTAACCATATGAAAAGATGTTCAATGGCATATGTTATTAGGCAATTACATACAAAAACAACAATAACATACCATTGCACACCTGTTTGAATGGCCAGAATCCAAAACATTAACAACACCGAATGCTTGTGAGGACATGCAGCAACATTCACTACTGGTGGGAATGCAGAATGGTACAGCCCCTTTGGAAGACATTTTGGTGGTTTCTGATAAAAGTAAACATCCTCTTACCATATAATCCTGCAAACACACTCCTCAGTATTTACCTAAATGAGTTGAAAACTTATATGCACATGAAAATGTGCACATAGATTTTCGTAGCAACTCTATCCATATTTATTCATAACTGCCAAAACTTGAAAGCAACTAAGATGTCCTTCAGTAAGTGGATGAATAAACTGTAGTACAACCAGACAACAGAATATTAATCAATGCTAAAAAGGCATGAGCTATCCAGCCATGAAAAGACACATGTAACTAAGTGAAAGAAACCAATCTGAAAAGGCGACATACTGAATGATTCTAACTAGGTAACCTTCTGGAAAAGATAAAACAATGGAGACAGTAAAAAGATCAGTGGTTGCCAGGATTAGAGTGGAGGGAGGTATGAATAGGCTGAGTGCAGAGGATTTTTAAGGCAGTGAAAACTATTCTGCAGATAGTACACTGGTTGATACATGTTATTATATATTTGTCACCCATAAAATGTACAACACCAAGTGAACCCTAATGAAAAGAAGAAGAGCAAACCCTAATGTAAACTAAGGACCCTGGGTAATTGTAATGTTTGTACCACTTATTGATTGTAATAAATGTACCACCCTAGGGCAGGATGTCAATAGTCGGGGAGGTTGTACGTGTGTGAGGACAAGGGGTACCTATGGGGAACTTGGGGCACTTCCCACTCAATTTTTCTGTGAACCTTAAAACTGCTATTAAAAAAATAAAGTCTATTAATTTAAATTTTTAAAAAATAAAAATGGGCATAGATGACATTTTATAGAAATTCTTAAGGAAAATACAAAAAGTGCCAGCCACAAATGAAAAGACTGATACATCTGACTCATTAAAATAGAAACTTCTGTCAACAAAAGACACCATAAACAAAAAATTACTTTAAAGCTTCAATCTGCGAAAAGATATTTGTAACTCATGCAGGTCCAGACCATATGTAGAGAAAAATACAAATTATGCGGTAGAAAAGCAGTAAAGAAAATGAATAAGAATTCACAAAGGAAGGAACCCAAATGGCCAACAGAAATAAAATGGGTGCATAACCTCACTAGTAATCAGGAAAACACAAGCTAAAAACGTCAGTGAGATATCATTTCACAATTGCCAATTCGGTAAAAAATTTCAAAAGCCTAATATCTGTTGTGGAAGTGGAGACATACAAAACTTACATCCAGTGATGGGAGGATAAATTGGCATATCCACTTTACAGAACAAATGAGCAGTATCTTATAAAGTTAAAATGAAAATGCTCAGCCATTCCTAGAGATACTTTTTCCCAGGGGACTGAAAAAATATGTACTTGAAATGCTGATTACAACTTTGTTTAACCTAAATGTCTCCCCGAAAGAAATGATAAAGTAAATCATGATATATTTATTCAATGAAGCGCTATACAACTGTTAAAAAGATTGAACTAGAATCACGTGTATCATCATGGACTGATTTCAGAACCAGAATTGAATGAAAAGAGTGAGTTATTGTATGATGTATAAAATAATGTATTTGTTTAAATCTAGAAGATACACAGAATAGTGCTATGTATTGTTTACGAATACATGCAGTTTTAGTTGCTATGTAGAAATCCGGAATGATAAATACTAACTTGGGCTTATTTATCTCAAGAAAGGAAGGGAGAGTAAATGGATAGGAGAAAGGTACCCAAGGTAGTATCAACTTTATCTATAAACTTTTATTTCATTTTTTAAATTTAAAGCAAGTAAAACAAAAGGGCTACATTTTATATAACATTCTTTGAAATGTTCTGGGTGTTTGGGGTGCCTGGGTGGCTTATTCAGTTAAGCGTCGGACTTAGGCTCATGATCTCACGGTTCGTGGGTTCAACCCCTGCGTTGGGCTCTGTGCTGACAGCTCAGAGCCTGGAGCCTGTTTCAGATTCTGTGTCTCCCTCTCTCTCTGCCCCTCCCCCACTGGCACTCTGTCTCTCTCTCTTAAAAATAAATAACAAAATTTTAAAAAAGAGAGAAATGTTTTGTATGTTTGAAATAGGTCTTAATTATGGAGAAATGTGATAAAAATCAAATAATTTGAAAGTCTATTTTCTCTCTGCTCATTATTACCTATCCCAGCATTAGTGGGACATCGTTCCTGAATTTCACCGTTGGAATAGGGGAAATTTTGTAATAATCTGATTTTGACCAAAGGAAACGGACTAGGAACTAAAACCAGGACAAAAATTGTTCAGAAAAGTCAAGGGCCAGGAATCCCCCAAAACCACCATGAAATTGAAAGAATGCCTCAGGCATTACCTTTCACTGTTCAGTAAGAGATGACACCTGACAGAGCGCAAGTATGTCAGCACTATAGTTTATTTGGTTCTCTTCCTCAAACTAGTCAGTAGAGGAAACTTCCCTCAGGAAGTGAAAGGCAAAATTATAGAGATGTCATTTTAGTAAGCAAAAGGCTAGCCTTTCATCCTGAAAGGAGAAGTTAACAGGAAGCATACCTAAGCGAGAGCCTGAATTAGCATGCAGTAATTTTGTGCCTTGTGGCTGATGGCGGAAGTCCGCAGAAGTGGCAGTGGCAGGATGAACAGCGTCACCACACCATCATCCCAGAATGGGATCGCCACCAGGGAAAAGAAAGAGCCACGTATATTCCAAAGAGAAACGCGTTTGAGAAAAACTCAAAAACCCTTTGATTAGTTTCCCTATTCCTTCCACTTTTATGCTTTTGTTCATTCCCCGCAGATTGGTTTATAGATATTCCGAGGCTGAAAAAGCTTCGCGCATCCTGGTGCTGGAATGAAAAGGTGGAAAAGCCACAATGACTTCAAATGCTATCGTTGCAAACTGCGCAGACCCCCTACTCCCTGCAGAGTGAGGCCCAAGAAGGAAAGATACATGGTGTTCTACATCCTTGAGGTTTTGCACAATTTCATTTAAATTACATTTTATGTAATGTTTCATCAGGTCCTAAAAAGTCACTCTCATTTTATCAGCTTTCAATTCTAGGGCTAAAGAAAAAAATTCTAAACTACTAAACTATTCCCTGCTTTAAAACCTGGGCTGTCACTTATCTGGGCTCCTGCATTGGTGGTATAATCCCTCTTAGGGAGCAGCTAATGCCGTCTCCAGACATCCAGATTAAAAATGTAAAGACTCATGAAAAATCCAGATATTATATGCTTTAATCATAGAAAATATTATATATTAGGGAGGGCTTCTAGATAAGCAATTGGGTTTTTTTTTCATTCCATGTTTGTTTGTTGGTTGGTTTGTTTGTTTTACCTTACCCTATACAACAGATACAGTTTTGCAATGAGAAAATGGATAGCATGGCAGAGAGTGAGTTACTAAATACTTATAAGATTATGGGCAGTTTCCCAGAGTTTCAGATGTTAAAGAAAAAGTTTACAAAGGTGTGGGAAAGAGTATATTAAGGAATTGAAACATAAAACTTATTCATATTCAATTAGCCAGTTTTTTTCATATTAGTGATTATGATTCAAAGGATTTTATTTATGTAAAATCATAGGAAACAATTTCCCGTGTTTGATTTTTTTAAAGGAGAGGTTTTATACGTGTGAGTTCATTTACTCAACAATTTTACCTTAAATACTTTCTAGTGATTTACCAAGATAAAAAATGAGAAGAAATGAACTTTAAAAAAAAAAAAAGATTATAGGCAGTTAATTTTCCCAACAGCTCATTTCTTGAGATGTCTGCTACAAGCTGAAAGCATGTTCGGTGCATCATGAAATTCACGAGAAGCCTTTATATCTGAAACAATGGAAACCTTACAGCATGCTGTCTTATATTGTTGGTTACTTTACAGCTTCCACAGGAAAAGCATAGAGTCTGTAATACTGATGTTTGAACTACTTGAGCCCTTCTCATTCACAACCCTGAAGAATGAACTAAGGAAATATACTTATGATCCCTATATTCCCTGTCTCATACTACCTTCTGATTGTCATAGATCATAAGAAGACAGACCAGGGGCACCTGGGTGGCCCAGCCAGTTAAGTGTTGGACTCTTGATTTCGGCTTAGGCCATGATGTCACAGTTTGTGAGATCAAGACCTGCATCAGGCTCTGTGCTGATGGCGTGGAGCCTGTTTGGGATTCTCCCTCTGCCCCTCCTGCCTGCTCTCTCTCTCTCTCTCTCACTCTCTTGCTCTCTCGCTCTCTCGCTCTCTCTCTCTCTCAAAATAAATATACAAACTTAAAAAAAAAAAGAATACAGACCATATCATTGCATTAGTTTTCTGTTCTTAGTGGAGTGCCTGGTGTCTACAAATAAATTCTCCACGCTTCACAAATGCAAAAAGTAAGATTCAAAGGAGTGTGCACAAGGTAGAAAAGCAAATCCCAAGCCTGGTGACTGTAGCAGTGCCCTGGCCCTCACCCTGGCCCGTGTTGAGGTGTGGAGAGCCCCTAACACAAGACTCTTCTAGTAGGCAGCTTCCTATGAAGACTGCAGATATCTCATGTTCCTCAAAACAAAGATGGCTCAGAGAGAGGGAAACTTAATTTATAGGATACAATGTGGCAAAATACCATTTACTGATAGTGATAACATCCTGATGAGGTAAACTAATGATGACATATCTGACTGATGCCTTACTTCCCAAAACTGCTAAAAAGGATAATTTTCTGTTCCTACATGATTAAAATCCCTTGAGATCCATTTATGCTTAATGCAATCTAAGACCAAAAATGAACATTTCTCCCGACCACATTACTTTGATGCATTTGCCCTTCAGGAGGATTATGTAACAGACACCTTTCAGGAGATTCTGTGTCAATTAAGAGAAAGCAACTTTAATTGTGATTACGAATATTTAAACCAGGTGTGATTTCCTGGCTGCGTTTAGCCAAATCTCCTGCACACCCTTTCCATACAGCACCTCTCGGTTCACCCTAGGTAGACTGGCATACATTACAGTTAACTGTGGCTCAGCAAGCTTCCAATAGAATCTTGTCAGTGCAATTTCACACAATGGGTGGGCATGTGTGTTCTGCATATTAGGAAAGCTCTTTGCCAATGCAACAAGTTTTTTATTCTGAATTCATTTAAAGCTTCAAATGAGGTTCCAATGGCAGCATCAGAGAGGGAGAAGTTAACAATGACAGTCACGGTTCTCAGAACACCTTGGCTTTGTCAACCAAACCATTTAGGCAGTAAACTGCCTCTACTATGCTCTATTTCTGCTTCTTGCTCTCATGATGACGTCTTATATTAGTAAGGGTCTGATTATTTTTATTAACAGGAAAAAAATTTATTGTTTTTTACGGCATATAAATGAAACACAGGGGTGGTAGAATTAATTTGCACTTCTTACTTTATATATTTTGCATTGTTTGAACTTTTAAATAGCATGTGCTACCTGAATAATTTTATATATTAATGAAATGATTTTTAAAATAACGGACATTTTCCCAAGTAAGCAAACACAAGCAATACTTGCTTGTTTTTCAATATACAGACAATAAGAAAATATACAAAATAGAAAGCAACCATCGTCTACAGATATCAACTGATATATTACATATTTATTTATTTACTTATTTATTTTTAATTTTCCTAATGTTTATTTATTTTTGAGAGAGAGAGAGTGCAAATAGGAGAGGGGCAGAGATAAAGGGAGACACAGAATCTGAGGCAGGCTCCAGGTTCTGAGTTGTCAGCACAGAACCCGACGCAGGGCTCGAACCCACGAACCGTGAGATCATGACCTGAGCCGAAGTCAGATGCTTAACCGACTGAGCCAGTTAGATATTTATTTATATTAAATTGTGAAAATACTTTTAATTTGGTTAATACAGTTTTGTTACATATTTCTTTCTCTTAATAATATAGAATGATCATCTTTCCATATGAATGTATAAGTTTCTGCAACATTATTTTTTTTAATTTTTTAATGTTTTATTTATTTTTGAGACAGAGAAAGATAGAGCATGAGCGGGGTAGGCAAAGAGAGAGGGAGACACAGAATCCGAAGCAGGCTCCAGGCTCTGAGCTGTTGGCACAGAGCCCGATGCGAGGCTCAAACCCACGAACTGTGAGATCATGACCTGAACCGAAGTCGGACACTTATTAACCAACCAAACCACCCAGGTGCCCCTGTGACATTATTTTTAATAGCTTCAACATATTCCATTATGGGCATATCCTAAATATTCTTTACCCCTAATTATATACATTTAGTTTGCTTCCAATTCCTCAGCATTATAAACAATACTACATAAACATTTCTAACATTTATATTACATATAATATGCATTTATATTACAGGAGTATCATGTAAAAGGTTGAACCCATTTGTATTCCTACCCACCATAGAGCAAAGTTACCATCCATTTATAATGGTTCTCCTATTTCACCATAAAAGAAAAGAAAAATAATTAGTTTTAAATTAATGAAAACAGAAGCTAGGGAATCGAGGGTACTAACACCAGCACTAGCCTTATACAAATTCCCTTCCTTAGGAGGAAGGAAAGAACTAACTACAATGTTTTGAGAACCCACGATGAACTAGTCACTATGCAAAACGTTGACATAAGCCATTCCATCCAGTCTTTCATAACGACCCTAGGAAACAGGTACACATGTATTATTATCTCCATGTTACAGAGAAGGCAACTGAGGTTCATGAAGGCTAAGTATATTGACCAAGGTTACCTAGACAGTAAGTTTCAGCCCTGATATACAAGCATATTTGTCTGACATCATGTTCTTTTGCCAGTCAGATTCGACGTTCTCCACCAGGTTTCCCACTCTTTAACATGTTTGTGACACATGACCCTGCTGAGTTCCATGTAATGTAAGGTAGTCCTGGTCTCGGGATGAGCACTAGGTGTTACATGTAGGGGATGAATAACTGGATTCTACTCTTGAAATCATTATTGAACTAACTTGGATACTTACTTACTTAATAAATAAATAAATAAATAAATAAATAAATAAATAAATAAATAAAGTACTCCTGGTCTCAACTCTGGAAGAATTACCTGCTTCAACATTTACATCTTTTATAGGAAAACACAAAAAGCAATTTGAGGGGAGATAAGTATATTATTTTGTAACATTTTCACAGAATCTTCAGCTCGGGTCATTCATAGTTTATAAAACTTGTCAAAGTTTCAGACATAAAAACTTTGAGAAATAAGTTTTAGGAAAGTTATTTTCAGCTACACACATTTGCCTTAAATTAAAACAAAACACAACAAAACAAAAAAACAACTTTAACTTACTAATGAGTACACACCTTGAGAAATAAATGGCAGAGAAAAATAAAAAGCCCAAATGAGAGCGATGTCAGATGCTGGGGAATATGCACTTCAGAACAATAATGACAACTTCTAATGCATAACTCACATCCCACACGCCCATATGAAAGGCAACATCTTAAGTAATAGACTTAACTGTCAATTACACTATCTGTTCTCACATTTAGTGTGAATGAAACTGGAGCTGCAGGAGGAGAATGCACATAATTTTCGTTAGAAACAAATGGGTGACTTCATTTGTTCCAACTTGTAAAATTCCTTTTGTTGACTACACTTTCAGATTTTTTTGACATCGGAATTTAACCATAAGGCCGTCATTTCTTCAAAGAAAATTATCCCCTGAAAATAGTGCAGTATCATGGCAAAATGTATAACTTTAAAGTTTCCTACAAAAATAATTACTCCTTAACTCGGCATTTTCATGAAGGAGGCAGAGCAACCAAGATTCTGTAAGTTTTTCCTAGACCCCAAAAGTAAGGCAGTTACCAATCCTAAATTTTAAATCAGCTGATTATGAAATCTTATATTTCTCTTTATTTCAATAATATATTTCCTTCTCCTCCAGTGTTGCAACATCCTAATATATTGTATATATTGAAATATATGAAGTACCCTAATTATTATGGGAAATTCTGGAAATTCATAAAATGCTAATCTTGCTTTTTTTTTTTTCTCACAACTTCAATTTGTAAAGTGGCAAAATTAAAGTCAGAAAGGAAGGAAACTAGGAAAATCCTAGCTGATTTACCCTTGGGAAAGAGGAATGTTTGTTCTTTTTCTGTTTGCACATATAAGCCTAAAGAGAAAAAAAATTAGGAGCAGAATGATGCTGGCATTCTCATCTAATCTGATATTTGAAAAGCAAATCTTCATTCTTATTTATCTGGCTGCGGGAAATCGTTTTTCCCCATGCTTTGACAAAAGGCATCCTCCAGGATGCTGACATCGATGCACACAGGACAGCTATCCTCAATCTGAGACCAAGTTCAGAGTGCCCCTCTGCCCGCCCGCCCCCCCCCCCCCCCCCCCCCCCCCCCCCGCCACAACACACATACACACAGTACCCGCTTTCCTCACCGAAAACCCCTGGGGGGGGGGGCTCCAAAGCATTCACCCTGTGTTCTCACAATACTCCTCTCAACGGAAGCACTTCCTATATAAAATCAATTGCTTCAATCCTCAAAAAGAAATCTCTCTAAATCAACAAATAACTTGGAGAGTATGACATTATTTTTACTGAGGAATCAGGAGTTTTAGATTCATCAATGTGCGGAATGGTGAGTAAAATGAATGACTTCCTTGCAGATATAAGACATTGGCATTCATTGTCCATACGATTAAAATATAAAAGGTTATGATTATACACTATTTGATTAATCTCAATTTTAAAAAGCCACAGATAAGCTCGGTTTAACATAATTTGTATGGGTCTGAAAGCATCCCTCAGTTTTCTTAGACATACTGGGAATATAGCCTCATCCGGCTCCCATGTCTCTGCCTCTGCAGAAGCAGTGTTTCCACGTGTAAGAAGTCTGCCATTAGAGGAATATGTAAGAGCAAGGACACCTGTGCTCTCATTGGCATTTAGCGTTCATTAGAACTCTGAGAGCTGAGGTCTCTCACCAACTCAATTTAAGCAACTTTTATTTATGTAACACTTAGAAAATCCATAAAGAAAGAATAGGTGGCCTTCAGGCTATTCCTAAATGACCCCAGGGTGATACAACTCCTAATTTCTGCTGGGTAGGGAATCCACTTACTTTTCTAAAGAGGGGCTTAATTTTCCCTTTCACTTTTATTGACAGCAGCATGGGTCTACTCCTACTGTGATTCAGTCCCAGAGGCATTTTCAATTATGGCAAACAGAAGCTTCTTAACATTCTTTCCATATCATGATCCAAATGTCCTAAAATCCAGTGTGGGACAATGCACGGGTTGGAAGCTGGTGTTCACATACGATTTATATAAGCTTCTTTGCAGCACTCCAAAGATGTAGGATTGGAGTATTGAAAATCATGGAGACGGTACACTTAAGAATCATCTGGTTGCTTTCCAGGCCGTGAAAACTACCTGTGAGCTAGACCAGACATTAACCTTCAAAATGCATGTTCAGTGTCGGATGGTGGGGAAGAGCAGAGGAGGAGGCTGGGGACTTGTAGATTAGGGAAGGGAAGGCAGTCAAATGCATACCTCACTTTGTGAACAGTTGTTGCGTCTTGTAAGAAGTATTTGAAATATTTTAAGGTTTACATTCAATGTTTTATATACTTTAGGAAAGACCATTTCAAAGTGTCTGTGCTACACCTATATTAATGAGAAAATAGGAAGAGCAAACCTAAGGTAGGTACTATTGTTATCATGCTGTTTACAGATGAGGGAACTGAAAGTTTAGGTAGTTTACCCAAGGTCACACAGCTAGTAAACTACTGGTAGAGCTGGGTTCATACCCAGGCATTCTGGCTCCAGAATGCACTGTTTATCACCACATTATACAACTTTCGGTTTTCAGAAAATTTATTTTTGAAGTTTTTAAAATCTTATTTCCCTTTTAAATCATCATACAGAGATATTAACCTGATTATTCTCAGCTATCCAATCCCCCCCTCCACCTCCATGTTCCGTGACTAGGTTTACCCTAAAGGAACGCACCTTTAAGCTTTTATTTTCTCAGATGATTTTGTAAAGAGTGTAAAGTTCTTTGAAATTCCCAAATAAATGCAAACAAAGTTCTGAGCCAATATTTGATGCACTAGCAATCTGTGCCAAAGCAATTTTTATCACTATAAAAAGCAAATTCCAGTGGCCCAATGATTCTTTTATTTATTTATTCAATTATTTATTTATAACATCTAGAACTTATGATCTTTTGGGTTAATCTCACAGTTGAAAAATCTCATAGAGAGTGGAGAAATGAACAGATGGCATAATTCCAGGAAAGGCCAGGAAACTTCATAGGTTTCTGCATAGCAATTTAAAATTCACATCATGCTCTGTCTCTCTCTGTCCCAAAAATAAATAAAAAAACGTTGAAAAAAAAAATTAAAAAAAAAAATAAAATTCACATCAAAACTGAAGCGCATGCCTAGTTAAAGCAGGCAATCTGTTGTCTGGGTTAGAGTTTACAGGAAAAAGCATAAGTACCACCAATAAGCATATCATCTCTGACTCCAGGGATGTTTCCATACCCTCTAATTGGTGCCATTCTGTACTAATCAATACATTACAAGCACCTAATAGTCACTCCCGCAAATCCTGGCAAAACAACTCACACCATAGAAAGCACTGTAGCCCTGAATATTCATACCCAAGTGCAAATGTTAATTCATGCAGTGCTTGCGTTAAACTGGTCTAATTATCTACTGAAGGAATCTATTAAGGGCATGCTGTCAATCCTAAAGATTGGGTTCAGCAAAGTGAAACTGAATTGGGTGCCTTTTCAACTAATTACAAAATTCTGCCTGACATGCTTTAAGAACGGTCAAAAAAAAAGTACACATGGCCAACACACAGCTCCCCAACACCCACGGCAGCTCCTCTTGTCAATCAAGAAAATACAGAACACAATCTTAGTCAGAGAAGCACAGCCTAGGAGACCATGTGTCCTTTCATTACACCTCTCATTGTCTCATAAGAAATGTGGCATGCCACACATAACCAGATTTTTTATAAATCTCAGGCTGCCCATAAATGGATTTTCATTGTACAGTTTAAGCCAATAACCAGTAACTTTCGAACACGTAGAGATATTCCTCATTGACTATGTTTTAGTATTCTACACATTTAGCTTTAGAAAAATCTGTTTATAGAATTGTTTTTTTCTTTTGTCTCCAATGTTAACCTAAAAATGGAAAGGAAAGTATGATTCTTCCCCTTCTGCCCCTCCTGTTTTCTCTAGGTCTTAAGTTTCGCTAAGTTTCAAATTTCTACAGCTCATCCCACACTCATAGAGCACTGAGTAGTCCTTATAAGGGTGACAGTTTGCAATATAACATCTCGATAATGTTCTAAAATATTTGGTGGTGTGGAGCCAACTTACTGTCAAAATCAGACATTCTTTTCCTCTACCAGAAAATGTCCATCATTGCCTGGCCAGATTTCCCATATCCTTTCTCCTGACATACTCACACCTTAGGTTTTATACCATCCACATCTCTATTTAGGACACCTATATAACAACTGAAGTTCAAATAATAACACTAAGCCATCAACTAAGCTGATTTGGCATCGGCACACTTTTATAGAAGCCATGCAGAATTTATAGAGATTTTACAAAGATTATCCTCAATGATGAATAAGGGATTGGTGATTAAATGATTCAAACAATTCACTATATAATAATTCATAGCCTTTCCTCTTTCTGTCACATCGCATGTCCAAAACATCAGTAAATCTCATTAGCATTACCTTAAAAATCTATCCAGAGTCTCTCTACCTCTACTGGTACAGCCATGTTCAAGGTACCATCATCTCTTACCTATAGTTACTGCAATGGCTTCAAAACTTGAACCCCTGCTTCCACCTTTGCCCCTCTCTTCGTGTATATATCCCCTCCACATAGAAGCTATAATATAAAGAAAACATAACAATTAAGTCAAAAATATAAAAGTCATATCAAAGTGAAATAAATCAATCACAAAGTGACAAATACTGTATGATTCCATTTAGATGAGGTATCTAAAATATTCAAACTCATAGAAACAGAAAGTAGAACAGTGGGTGACAAGGGCTGGGAGGAGGGGAAAATGGGGGGTTTTCGTTCAGTGGGTATAAGGTTTCAATTGTGCAAGATGAAAAAGAGCTAGAGATCTGTTGCACAGCGATATAAATATAGTTAATGTTACCGAACAGTATATAGAGAACTGGTACTTGATTTTTTTTTTTTTTTTTTTTTTTTTTTGAATCACGGTAGAGCTTATTTTTCCTCAACTCAAAATCCTCCCATAACTTCACATGTTATTCGGCAAAATCCTGAACTTTTTCCTTGGCCCAGAGGGCTAAGCGTGATTGCCCCCACCATCACTCTCTACAGTGTCTACGCCAACCCCCACACCCACCTGCCTGACCTCATCTCCCACTTTCCCATCACTCATTCCCTGCAGTTGAACTGGCCCTCTCCCCTTGTCTTTAACACACCCAGCAAACATCTTTGTGAGGTAAACTCTTTCCTTCAGAGATTCACACTATTCACTTGTTTATTTCACATAAGGCTTGGATCAAAAATCACCTGCCAGTGATGATGCAACCGAACGAAATACCTAAAATTCTACCTGTCATTGGGTGCCTTTCTCCTGGTTTACTTTTAGTTCTAGCATTTATTAGCACCTAGTCTAGTCAACTTTCTAATTCTTTCCTGTCTCAACTAAAAATAGAAACTCCAAGAGATCAACACTTTTGTTTTGTTCACTGTTCTATCAGTACCCAATAAATATTTATTGAATAACTGAATGAATAAAGAGCATGAGTTAATGTGATTGGAGGTAACTGAACAATAAAGGGAAATAAATTTCATTAATTGTTTTTGGTCTTTACCCCATTCCTGACCCCATTTCCTAAGGATGCTCAGCTTAACTCAAAATTATTTTATTAAAGTGGAAAAATTATTTATGGAGATTATGTTAATATGTTAATATTATGTTCATTAATATGAAATATGTTAATATGGAAGTACCAAAGGTGTTTTGTCTAGTTTTTGATGTTGTATATTTCTTTTCATTCTTCTGAGATTACAATACACCCAAAAGACGCCACATGACAGGAGCAGTGTGCTTATCAAAGCTGTCCTGTAGCACAAGAATTCATTGGTCTCATTTCTATGAAGTAGTCATAAATTACAGGCTGATTCACACACACACACACACACACACACACACACACACACACACAAAACATGTGTGTTGTCTAAAGCCAAACTTATTAACATAGGCCTATAATCCTGACTGTTGATATGAGCTAGTGCCAAGAGACCTGTAAGGATGAAGAAAAAAAAAGGAAGGTAAACAAAGAGGCGAAACTGTTCAGAAAACTGGAGCAAAATGTAGAGACAAAAGAACACTAAATCTGTAGCAGGAAGGTAAATCAGAGCCTCTTTAAATTGTTATGAGAAAAGTCAGAAATGCAATATCAGAAGTTAAATAAGGTCATTCATAAGAGAATATCTGTAGCATATTTCCAACCTACTGTGGAAGTAAAATTCATGAATAATATTAAAGGTATTTACATGATCCACTGTTCTCCTGAATAGTGTTTGCCTAATGTAATAAGATCCGGATTGCTTGAGCAAAATACAAATTTGGGGTTGTAAGACTTAAACCTGACTGCCCATGTTATTCAAAAAAGATGAACTTTCTCTTAATATAATAGTTTACATCAATATTATTACTTTATTCCATATATGTTACAGGCTATTGTGATTAAATTAGTACTCTGTAGTAATTATACTACATGACCCTTAACAGAGATTCTATTCTCCTTTTTGAGTATACTTTGGTGTTAGTTTTATTTAAAACAAAGTCTTAAAATTCAAATTTCACTTAAATAATTCCAAACTTCCTTTCAAAAGTAAATATCATATGAAATAATATAGTCTATCCTAAAGAAAACAGAATAGTCTTTAATAAATGAAAATCTAACTAAAAATTACTCCTCTTTCCAATTTTTCTAAAGTCATTTTTAAAAACATATATCTATCTCATTTCCTTCCAACTCTTAAAAGTTGACAGAATTACATTTACAAATGCAAAAAGCAAATTTTTTAATAAGGTTTTTTGTGGTTTTTTAACGTTTATTTTGAGAGAGACAGAGAGAGAACAAGCAGGAGAGGGGCAGAGAAAGAGGAGACAGAAAACCCCAAGCAGGCTCCACGCTGTCAGCACAGAGCCCAATGCAGGGCTCAGTCTCACAGACTGTAAGATTACGACCTGAGCCAAAATCAAGAGTTAGATGCTTAACCAACTCTTAGTCACCCGGGCGCCCCCAAAATGCAAATTCTTAAAGCTAAGGAACTTTCTTCTTCTTCTTTTATTTTTGTCCCCATCTTCTCTCAGCATCATATAGTTATATGAGACATTCTGGAGGGAAAATGAAAAAAAAAAAAACAAAAATAAAAACTCTGTTATTAATATCAGAGCTTTCTAGCAGTAACATATCTCTCAAACACTACGAATGAGGATAGTTTGCCTTTATAATTTACCTGTATTTTATCTTTTACATGGACCTTATCTCCAGATAGGGTCTCCTGGGAGTAATTTAGATGCTTTCCCTGGAAGGTTTATTTCACTTTATTAACCTCATTAGCCTTGGCTCAACTAAGGCAAGAGTTTGATAGACTTTTTTTTTTTTTTTTAACCACACCTTCCTACCCAAACACAGGATGATAGGGCTTTAGCTCTACCCAGTTTAACTTCACTGTGGCATATGGCAGGACCTCTGATCTCTCTGCTTCCCTTCCTGGTTGTTTTGTTGTTGTTGTTGTTGTTGTTGTTGTTGTTGTTGTTGTTATTGTTAGCCAGCACTTTAACTATCTGAAGAAATCAATCCTTATCTCTTCTCAGAAGTATCACATGACTGTTGGTGAGTCAAAAATAATGGATTTCAGCTCTTTCCCCCCATCAAATAGGAAAGTATTTTAGCTAGCCAAATAATATTGGGAAAGTACTTTGAATTAGTGTTTTCACGTTCCATTTAAGTCAAGTATATGTGAAGGGACATCTCACTATGGCACTCTCCTACTCTTTATTGCAGGTTCATATGACTGATTTCGTGAATAACTGATTCAGCAAATATTTTGAGAGTCTATTCTGTGCAATGTGCTGTGCTATGTCCCACAGAAGATGAGATGAATTAGGTATGTTCCTTGTCCTCAAGAAGCTCACAAAAACTTAAGGGTTTAACATTTTAGTTTTATGTATCACAGGAAGTTCTGAACCATATACAGAAATAAGGTAATTGTGTACAATGACTGACAAGCAAAAACCTCTCTAAGCATTCTGTCACGTACTGAATCTGCAAAGAAGGAAACTGTTGTAGATTGATTGCCAAAATGTCCTCAATCCTTCACCCACTTTGCAATGTGACCGTTTCCTCCTTCCGAAGGTAGAATCCATTCCTCTACCCCTTGAATCTGGACTAGCCTTATAACTTGTTCTGGCCAACAGATGAGTCCATGTGCCAGTTCTGACCTAAGGTTCCAAGAGGCCTGATCTATTCTGTTCTCTCTCCTGGGACCTTGTAACCAGAATGTGAACAAGCCCAAGCTAGATGGCTAGATGGTGAGACATATCTGGCCTGGTCATTTCCATCACCCCAACCAGCAACCAGCACACAGCCAGACATGAGTAAGACTATTTTAGATGAAGCAGCCTCTAGCTGATCCGCCAGATTTCCACAGATGTGTGAGCTAACCCAGCTGAGAGCAGCTGAGCCTGGTCCAGATCAGCAGAACTGTCAAGCTGACTCACAGACTCATGAGAAATAACACAAGTGTATTCTTTTGAGGCACTGAGATTGAGATGGTTTACTGCACAGTAATAAATACACTGTTGTGTGATATATAACCGATATAGGGTAGTGGATGCAACATTTGCAAATGCATAAGGAGCCATGGCTTTCTTTACTTGTAATATGCAACTACATCTATATAATTCGAGCTGTAGATACATTTCAGTGGTTAAAACAAATGTCATCACCAAAAATGTAATAAAATAAATGCAAGTTCCCAAGACTATGTTTTGTTTCGTTTCTATTTTGTTTCCGAGGATGTAGCCCAAGCATCAAGAAGAGTGACTGGCACAGAGTAGGTACTCAAAAATTTTTTTTGGTTGAAAAACGAAATGCCTTTAACCAAATATTTATTATCACTGAATGCATAGTTAAAGACTCTGAAAAGGCATTTAAATGGATTCCCAAAAAGTGAGGAGAAGGCTATAGTGATACTCCAGATATGCCATGATGAGATCTTGAACCAGGGTGGTGACAGCAAGAACTGGAGAAGAAGGATAGATCAATTTGACCTCATTAAAGGGAGCTGAGCTTGCCCCCAAAACGTGCGTAAAAACCTGTTCTCTAGAATCCTTTCATATATCCATTTCAAAATGTCAGTGAAAATGTGATGGAATTTCTAAATTCAAGTATTCACAGTCTAATGATGGAAAACATTCCAGCCATTTCCTTTCTGTATTACAGCCAAATTTGACAGTGCTACACCATAAAGGCAGACACCGACAGGGACTGGGGATGCAGCATGGAAGTTTTCCTGGAAAAAAACAAAAACAAAACAAACAAACAAACAAAAACCCTGATCCAATGTTGAGGCCACAAGAAGTACTCAAATAAAGGATCAAGTGAAAGATGTGTCAGGGAGGAAATTCAGCAAACATACAAAACTGACGCAAGAAACAGCATAGCAAATCCTAGGTATTGAAAATAACTCAGTGTGGTTGGGATAAAGTTTCAGAGAGGAAGTGAGGCAAGAGAAGATGTAATCAGGAATCAGTCTATTAAAAAAAAAAAAAATAGACCTTGATAGATTTTCAGGTCTTTTGGTAGGTGAGCTGTTAGGAACCTCTGAGGAGGGATCCTTAGCAAAACAATGACATAATGAGATTTAGAGTTTAGAAAGATCTTCTTTAGGGCCACCTGGGTGGCTCAGTCGGTGGAGTGTCCGACTTTGGTTCAGGTCATGATCTCATGGTTCATGAGTTCAGGCCCCACGTCGGGCTCTGTGCTGACAGCTTACAGCCTGAGCCTGCTTTAGATTCTGTGTCTCCCTCTCTCTCTGCCCCTCCCCTGCTCTCACTCTGCCTCTCTCTCTCAAAAATAAATAAACATTTAAAAAATTAAAAGAAAAAGAAAGATCCTCTTGAATGTACTGTGGCAGCTGAATGGAGAGAAGTGAGAATGATGTCAAGGAGAGCACTGGTCCCAATGGGAAATGTTGGGTGTCTGAACCAATGTAGGAGTACTGGAGATACATGTCAATAGATACATTTGAAATTCTGGAAAGAAAACATGAGGGAGTAAAGAGTAAATAAGTAAAATTCTGACTTTGGCAATTTGTGGATGGAAGTGGAAAGCACAAACCAGGTTGTGGAGAGCAGCAGGAACCAGCACAAGTTAGAGGAACCAGGACTTTCCAGGGAGGTGACGGGAGCTACCAAAGAGTTTACAAAGAAAGAGAGACAATCAATCTGTGTTTAGAAAGAAGTGTGAGGCCGAACTGGAGGAGGGTCAAAGTAGATTAAAAGAGCCAGAGAAGAGGTGGTGGCCCAGACAGCTGGGTGGAATGGAGGAGTGTCAGCGGGAGAACTGACAAGGACTGAAGGCTAGATATAAAGAGTGAGAGCAAGGAGAGAGAACAGCACTCTAGTCTCTTGTTTGGGGACTTTTTTTTTTTTTTTTTTTTGGAGTTTTGTGCATGTTATTCAACAAATTTAGGCCAGAAAAAATTTGTAATTTAAATCTCTTCTATATACTTTATTCATGTATCCCAGAGGAAATGGACACAAATGCTTGATGGGAAATGTTTATCTGTGGCTTCTTTACAAAATCCTCAGCTATCTTCTCCTCTTTACATTAGGATTGTATCTAAAGAGATCACCAAGAGACTCTTCTTTTGCATGTTGATTCTGCACCTTATTTCCTGCCTTAACAATTCTTCCAATTCCATATTCTTCCAAGCATGATGAGCTATTAGATCTGATCCTCCAATGATGTGTGAATGTTTTCCTACTCCAGGAAATGTGACAGTTTTGAAATCCTTGAAATTCTTTAGTTGACCATAATCACTGTTTACACTGGATGCATTTCTGGAGGTAAAGTTACTAATCACCAGTGATCTAAATTCAGTCAGTAACACCTTCCTTGGAAGCATACCACCATCATCCTGAAGTCTATCTTTGATAGATAGTTCTTCTTCAGTGGACCATAGTGAATCTTTCTTGAGCTTATGTTTCTACCCAATTTCATTTTCATGAGATATTCTGTTACCTTCTGGTATTGCTTCATCAGTCAAGGTGCCATTTGTTTCTATATCCAATCTTGGCCTTTTTCTAATATTGACATCTTCCTCTTGTTTTTGAACTTTCACTCCAATTTCTAACTCTGATTTTGTGTTCTTGAATAGCTGTTCCAAGATTTCATCTTCTATGGGTAAATCATCAATTTCTTTTCTTTTTTTCTGATCTTAGTTTTTCTGTAGAAAGAGATTTATTGGCAGAATTTTTCACAGTGCATTTTAAATCTGTATCTGGAAGTAAGTAATCTGGTTTCTTTTTCACAGTTTCTTTGAAGCTAGAAGGCACAGTAGGGGTAGCAGGCGACAGGGAAGATGGTAAGTTTACTCTTCAAAGTTCGTGCATGCTGTGTTTGAGATCATTTGAATCCTAAAGTAAAGATGTGTAAAGAGAAGCCATCAATTTAGCTAGCATTTTGTCTCATGCTGCATGGTGCCTGACCAACAGTAAGTGCTCAGTAATTCATTTGTGAATAAATAAACAAAAATGTTCAGAAAAGAGATCTAGACTTGAATCTAGAAAAGGGAATTAATGTATACCCAGGAGAATTTATGCTGTGGGAGTGCATTAAATCAGTCCTGCTCAGAGTATGGACTGTAGACAATGCTGTTCCTCAAACAGTCATGTGTCCTTGAGATAAAAAACAAACAAACAAAAGTATATTAAAAATAAGCATTTAGAAACTTTTATAGAAATTTAACAGAGTGATTTTATGTCTGTTTTATCTATAATTAAAAATTTGGACTCACATTTTATATGTTTTTGTTTTCTTTTTTATTTCATTTTGTATACACACACACACACACACACACACATTTACTTTTACAAAAATTCTGGTGTGTAATAGATTGGATATGTTACAAACAAACACAGAAACACACAAATAAAAATCTTGATCTATTACCACAGGTAGCTTAAGCACTGACTTAGACCATATGGGGAAGATGTTAATGGCAGCTGTTTGACCCATCTTATCTGTTTTCTAAACCCAATTTGATTCCTTCCCTGGAATCTCAGGGATTTAGTAGTTAACAAAATGCCTTTTGTGCATTTTCTATGCTTATGCAATTTGGCTCCCAAATTGTTCCAGAAGCATGGATAAGAGGCACTTCTTTCCCTTGCCTGAGTCCTGTAGAAAATAGGCAAAATTCTAAGATAGCTCCTTGTCGTTATGCCGGGTATCATCCCTCTCCTTTGACTGTAGGCAGGACCTATGACTTGCCTGTAGCCAAAAAACAAACAACAACAACAACAAAATGAAAACAAAAACAAAAAAAACATGGTAAGAGTGATTGGCTACCACTCTCTTGTTTAACATAGATGGTCAGATAGGCAGCAGATCTCCTATCAATTTTGATCTCACAACAGCACTGAAGAAGCAAGCCACCCTTGGTTCTAAAGCTACATACCTCTTCTCCACAAACAAAAAAAAAGAAAAAAAAAAAAAGGAAAATAATTCTACCAACAACTTGTGGGAGCTTAGAAATGGATCATTTCCCAGTTGAGACTTCACATGAGACCTCATTCTCAGCTAGTATCTTTACTGTAGTCTCATAAGACCCTAAGCAGAGGACCTAGCTAAGCCATGCTTAGAATCCTGACCAAGAGAAAATACGACATAATAAATGTATTTTAAGCTGCTAAATGTGTGGTAAGTTATTATATAGCATAGAAAACTAATACGGCTAGATGATAATTGTGTGGATTCAGGTGAAGAGAAACTTGGATAAATGGGGAACTGGCAGTACTATTTCTATCACTCAAGACATGATGAAAAGAGCAAAAAATTATGGGGGAAACAAAAATTATTTTAGAGCGAGCACTAAAACTAATAGAATATCTAAATACCGAGGATTGGAACTTAGAAGAGATACGAGTTTGTTGTCAGGTATTTCAGAGACTCATTATGAAATGAAACATCATGTAACAGAAGACCATATAGAAGCTGGAAAGAAGAGCCATGGGGGAGCCAGAAGAGTCATGAAAAGGTATTAGAAATGAGGAAAAAAATCATGACAAAGAGATTAAAAATCAAGTACTTGGGGCGCCTGGGTGGCGCAGTCGGTTAAGCGTCCGACTTCAGCCAGGTCACGATCTCGCGGTCCGTGAGTTCGAGCCCCGCGTCGGGCTCTGGGCTGATGGCTCAGAGCCTGGAGCCTGTTTCCGATTCTGTGTCTCCCTCTCTCTCTGCCCCTCCCCCGTTCATGCTCTGTCTCTCTCTGTCCCAAAAATAAATAAACGTTGAAAAAAAAAATTAAAAAAAAAAAATCAAGTACTTAAAGAGATGTCAAAAAAACTATAAAAAAGTCATTATATTTCTTAAGAAAATGGAAAATGGTCCCTGGGCTCTGTTGAGAGAGTAGCTTCACTGGACTATGGAGCTTCAAAATAAATATTTTAAGGAAATGGAGAGGGGATAGATAATGCAAACTTGGAGATGCTGAATATAGATAAATAGAACAGCTTCGGAAATTAAAGGAAGATGTTTAACGAAAGTTGAGTGATGCAGAGTGTAGGGTTAAGGAATGTATATTTCAACATGGTCGAAGTAAGAGAAAAAAAGATTAATGATGCTGGAGGGAGAGGTGATTAAGCCATGGCACCTGGGACTCAAGTGGAAGCATTAGCTCTAAAGAAAAGCTCTTCTTATGCTCAACTGTAAAAAAAGAAAAAAAAAAAAAGTCTCCCATAGTCTCTAACTTCTTGATAAAGAAGGGAAGCTGTCCACTTCAAAATGAGAGGGAGGGATGGGACCCTGAATTGAAAGTGAGCGAAGGTTTGGAATAGCTCTTGTGCAGTCTGTGTTAGAGGATCAACAAGAGATTAATGAAAGGATTAAGAAGCAATTAAAGTCAGGCAGCGTGAATTGGTTGTAGGCCAAGTCTACAGAGTTTTGCTTGAAATCTGTCACTGATGCTGGGTAACAGCTAGTAGAGAAGCTGGATTGATGGCGGATCGGTGGCTCATAGAAAGCACAGCATACATCACTAAGGAGGAGACGTGCATACACTACTCTATTTGAAAAGGACAGCCAGAAGATTGGAGATTTTAACAACAGATGGTGAGTGTACTTTCAGCCAGCTATGACATTGGTAAAGTTTAAAATTCAACCACTAGAAAACAGAAAATACCCTAAAGCATTTTAATCACAGCCTATATTAGCATCGTCCCTAGGTCAGGCTAACTTCCTTAGACCAATCTTTTTTTTTTTTTTTTATTCCCCAATTCCTTGTATATTAAAATATTATAAACAGAAGCAGCATGGCCTACTAGGAATGTGTATGTAGAGCTTAGCATCTTGATTCTCTAACTTAACTAGTTGCATTGGGAAAGCTATTTCATCTCTCTGCCCTTAGGTTCCTTATCATAAGTAGAGATAATTAACTCTCAGTGCAGATGTAATAACTAAATGAGATAATTTACTTACTGGTGTCATGGTATGTATAACGGATACTTAAATAATGCTATTTAGTTGTTTTAGAGGCAGTGTAATTCCATACATTATTTTCATTTTCTAGAACAAGCCAGTAAAAAATACTGAGAAGAACAGAAACCACAGAAAAGTAGAAAAGAAAGGTAAATATGATCACAAATCTATCATCCAAGCATTAAAGCTTTTAGCAGTGTTCAGTACAAAATATAACTTTGGTTTCGAGACTATAAAGTTGAACCCTTACATTTCACAGATGCGAAAACTGAGGCCCAAAGAATACCCTGGGCTCTTCTAAGCTATTAGCTAATTAGCTTATTAGCTAATCAGAGGGGGGCTGGAATAAGGCCTATCTCCTGCTCGGTTCCACTCATTGTGATGTAAAATATCGCACTGTCAACAACCAACACCGATTGGGTCCACACATACTCAGGGCACTCAACACTCTGGGTATATAATCGTTATTTCTTAAAATTTGACACCTATTAAGAAACCAATTGAAAGTGTCCATGTAGATCAGCAAAAAGACAATCCTTCCACATAAAATAGGGGGAAAAACCCCCTACCTATACCTATGCCTGCAGTATAAACTGTACAAAATTCTTTCTTCCAGTATCATAGTTTGCAAAAAGTCTATTTTTATAAGAGAAAGACATCAATTTTTCAACTATCCTCGATTCCGAGGAAAGCATAATGGCTATACGTCATCCGCTCTGTAAGCTCTTAAAACTACCGAGGGCTCTTGTGTGTCTTATCCACAATCTAGTCCATGGACTCCGCACTTAGCCTGCAATATGGTAAGATTCAAACTAGTTTTTGTAAGTGAACAGGACAAAGAAACAAGGAGATACAATACATCGATCTCAAAATGACATTTCCTGGAGGTTCATGGTTGAGTTTAACTTGCAGATGGTAATTCAGCAAAGAAATAACTATAGTATATCCTCTTGTAATGATTTAATTAAAAAAAATTTTTTTAATGTTTATCCATCTTTGGTGGGGGGTGGGGCAGAGAAAGACGTAGACACAATCAAAAGCAGGCTCCAGGCTCTGAGTTGTCAGCAGGAAACCCAACACGGGGCTCAAACCCATCAATTGTGAGATGATGACCTGACCCAAAGTCAGATGCTTAACCAAATGAGCCACACAGACACCCTTATCCTCTTGCAATGATTTAGACATTAGTCTCCAAAATCTTGTTTACATAATTTTAAAAAAGTATTTGTAAAAATAACACTTCTGTCTGCTTCTTTAAAAACAGAAGTATTATTAATTGGACAGTGTAACAAGTATTACCCAGGCCACCAGCCCAGGGGTATCCCTCCAGCTCAAAGTACGTTTATGGCATGTGAAACTGTGTCTGTGATGAATGCAAACTGCAAACTTTGGTCAATGTAAGAGAATTTTCATTGGGTTTATTAAACATTTATTATCTGCCTACTATGTCTATTATTTAGATGACTGAACATACAAAGCTAAGCAAGTCTCAAGGTCCTGCCATCTAGACTTCTATGATCTTCTGAGGGAGGCAGATACCTAGACAGAAAATGTCTATATGTTAAATTAGGGATCTAATGAGGGCTCTATTTGGAGCACAGAAGCGAAGGTGGGCGGGGAGGGGGTGGTACTTAGCCTCACCTTTGGTTCAGGATTCCTGAAGAAGATGACTAATGTACTGGACAGGATGATTAAGGAGTTAGCAAGGTGGTGAAAGATGACAAAGACATCCAGACATGAACAAAGACCTAAGGCATGAACCAGTATGGTATGTTCTGAGAACTATAAACTGTTAGATATTGCTAAATAATAAAGCTCAAAACAAATCATAGGAAGAGACAAAGATTAAGAAGTACTTAACACTAGTTATTGGAGAGACTCATGTACTACAATGAGTAGCCAAAGAGTTTGTGCTTGATGCTGTAACTCACCAAGAGCTAATCATAGCAAGGGAGTATGGTAGAAACTTCACTCTGGGCAGTGTGGGGAGTGAACTGAAAAGGGACTGGATGAGAAGGGCAGGAACAGCTAGAAGAATCCAGATACGGTATGGTGAGGATCTGGTGCAGGGCAATGATAACTGTGTGTGGAAGGAGTTAACAGAGGAAAGGGTGATTGAAGAGAGAAGTTGGAGGGACCTGGGATGTGTCAGAGGAGGAGAGGGAAGAGTCTAGAATGATACCATGGTTTCTGGCATGAGTGTCTTGATGCTATGACGTGTGGTTACAAAGACAGAAAGAGCAGGGTTAGAAAAAAGAAAATGAGCTTGGTTTGGGACATGCTGGAAGTAAGGTATCTGTGAAACCTGGCATATAGAGGTGATATGAGATTGATGCTCTGGGGTTTCTTTTGATGGCCATCTTCCTCCTGATCTGGTAACTTGTGGTAACTCTTCCTGGCTACCCTCCCCAGGAAGAACTAACCCAGAAAATCCAAGCAGAAGCATATTCTCCTGGCACTTGGGATACATCCCTCTTAGGAAGCCTATTCTAACGTGGATAGAAAGCTGGACTGTTGTTAGGGACAACGAGAAGCCAATAGGACTATGTTGCAGATAAAAACCGTGGTGCCTCACAGGACCACTGCCAAACCCAACCAATTACTTCTCTGTCTCCCTATCTTTCCCTTTCAACTGACCATGTGGGACAGCTCCAGGCACCGAGTAAATAGCTTGGCTTACCATACCTCTATACCCCCAGTCCCGGTTTGTCTTGTGTCCTCTTCTGTTGTTCTATCTCCCTACCTCATGGAAGAACCCCTCCCAATGAAATCGCATCACTCAAGACCACTTCATGTCCATTCGGAATCTCCCTGAAACCTACCTTTCCCTCTCCCCACACTTCATGCCAGACACCTAGCTTTCCCACTGCTTAGATCAGTCAGCTCATTTGGTCTTGTGTTGACTCACAACTTGAAGGGTTCCACATATGAATATCTAAGGCAGACTTATTTTTTTTCTTCCCATCTTACAGCCCTTGCACTTGTAAATTCAAAGACTTTTAATTTGTGGCAGTGTGACAGGCTGGACCTGAATGTGAATCCCAACCCAATCACCTAGATGAGCAAGTCACATAAGCTTACTGTCTGAGTTTCCGTATCTGTAAAATGGAGGTAAAAATCGTTTCTTTGCAAGATTGTTGTGCAAATTAAATGAGGAGGCATGATGACCAACGTGGCACACGGTAGGTAGGCAGTGAACACAGCTGCCCTCCGTGGCTTCTCTTATCAATTCTGTCTCTCATCTCTTCGTCCCAGTGCATCATTTTGCTTTGCGTGTTTTCAGATTTTCCTGATTTGTGTTTCCCTCAACCAGTGAGTGCTCTAGCTTCTTTTCCCTCCCATTTGTAACTTCCTCTCTGGTTTCACACTCCCAGTGCAGAGATGGAATAGAGCTGTGGAGAAAAGCCCAGCCTGTACAACCTATACAGTTATGATGTCATGGTTTTCGTCTCATACCTCTAATTTCTCTTAAAAATAAAGACTCCATGGGGCACCCGGGTGGCTCAGTCAGTTGAGCGTCCAATTTCAGTTCAGGTCATGACCTCACAGTTCGTGGGTTCGAGCCCTGCATCAGGCTCTCTACTTTCAGTGCAGAGCCGGCTATGGATCCTCTGTCTCTGTCTCTCTCTCTCTCTCTCTCTCTTTCTCTGCCCCTCTCCCACTAGTGCTCTCTCTTTCTCTCTCTCAAAAATAAATAATCATTAAAAAAATAATAAAGTCTCCAGAGCAAGACATGTCTTCTCTTGGTTTATTTCTATAGATAGGTAGCCGTCAGCCCATCAACTTTTCTAAATCATCACTGATGTGTATCTCAGTCGATTAAAAGTAAGTGAGCCTTTTTCTCCACCAATTTTCTTGGATGCTCTTCTTGTTCTCGTAGTAAAAACCAGAGGTACTCTGCTTATTAGTACCTGTGTTTCTCACCCTGGTGTCCTGAGATGCCATCTCTGTAACCAGAGGTTGCAGAATCTTTTCTGCATTCATTAATACGTAGCCTGTGGCTATACAGCTCACTCCACAAATTAAATTACATGGATTCATAAGATCTCAGGTCTCATAAGTTGTTTGCTGTTTCTTTAGCCATGCTTGAAATGAAAGGAGATATTTTGTACGCTGTTTAAGTAAAGCATGAAGGAAGTGCAGTCTCCCCCATCAGCAAGCTCTCTTTCTGCAAATTCAGACTATTCGGTCTGAATACATACACTTTCAGCTTCAATTAACAGAAACTTGACTAGAAGCGGCTTAAAACTCTATCTCATATTTTGAGAGTCCAGAGGTAGCACTCGTTTGCGGTTAATTCTGTGACTCAGCCTTGTCATTAAGGACCCAGGTGCTTGACATCGCTTTCATCTGCCATCTCCAGCATGTCAGCGATCCACCCCTCATGGTTGTAAATGGTTGTAGCAGGCCTAGGCAGCATTTGCAAAGAAGACCATGTTTAGCAAGGAACAGAGGCTTCCCTCCAGTGCATTTCTTTTGATTAAGGAGGATACCTTTCCCAGAAGCACCACAGCAGGTTTTCCTCAGGTCCCATTCTCTAAGATTAAACCCCACTCGTGGAGAGCAATCACTGGCAAGGGGTGTGGGGCACCATGCATACCTTAGACTTACCCTGATTGCCTCCTGGGGTAGGTCGGGAGCCCATTAATGCATAAACACAAAGCTCTGTGAAGGCACCTGCACAAAACTCAGTCTGTATCAGCACAATAAAAAGGAGAGGGGCACCTGGATGGCTCAGTCAATTAAGCATCTGACTCTTGATTTTGGCTCAGATCATGATCTCGAGGTCATGAGATTGGGCCCCACGTTGGGCTCCATGCTGAGCGTGGAGCCTGCTGAAGATTCTGTCTCCCTCTCCATTTGCCTCTCTCTTTCTCTCCCTGAAAAAAAAGAAAAGGGGCGCCTGGGTGACTCAGTCAGTTAAGCGTTTGACTTCAGCTCAGGTCATGATCTCTTGGTCCGTGGGTTCGTGTCCTGTGTCGGGCTCTGTGCTGACAGCTCAGAGCCTGGAGCCTGCTTCAGTTTCTGTGTCTCCCTCTCTCTCTGCCTCTCCCCCACTCATTCTGTCTCTTTCCATGTCTTAAAAATGAATAAATATAAAAAAAAAAAAACAGAGAAAGAAAAGGAGAGAAATAGCTGTTACGGTTACAACCAACAGTGTCCTGCCACAGTGAGAGCAAATATTGGTAAGTACAATGCTCTGCAGAAGGCTGCAGAGCGGACAGGGCTGAGATTGGGGCACCTGGGGCACCAAATTTAGGGACGCATTCACTCTGTACACTTGGGGGGCCCTGAGAATAAACACCTTCTCAAATTCTGTGTCCTACAAATATTGCTGGCTTTACCCTAGTCCTAGCCCTGGCTACAGATATGGTATAATAAGTTCAGTAAATGCGTTTATTTCATTTTAAAATCTGTTAGGAAACCTATTTTGCCTATAAATATCTCAATTGATTCCTAAAATTCTTTCTTTTTCTTTCTTTCTTGCTTTCTTCTTTCTTTCTTTCTCTTTCTTTCTTTCTTTCTTTCTCTCTTTTCTTTCTTTCTCTCTCTCTTTCTTTCTTTCTTTCTTTCTTTCTTTCTTTCTTTCTTTCTTTCTTTCTTTCTTTCTTTCTATTTATTTAGAGAAAGAGGAGGGGAAGGCAGAGGTAGTGGGGGAAAGAGAATATTAGGCAGGCTCTATGCCCAGTGCAGAGCATGAGGCAGGGCTCAGTCTCAGGACGTGAGCTGAAATCAGCAGTGGACACTTAACCAACTGAGCCACCCAGGCACCCGATTCCTAAAATTCTATCACTAGCAGTTTATTCCTTTTTTCAAAGCCTTGCCTTCTCTCTGCGATATATCCTACATTCAAATGCCCCTAAAGATGAGTTTATTATACTGTCATGCTCCTTCCTTGTCACAGAAGAGATACCCTTTGGAATCAAACCAGTGAGTTATTTCCACAAGATATCTGTGTTACATTTGGGGTGCTTGAGCCAACTTGTCTAGGATCTCAGTGGGAGAATGTAACACTGAGGAATGGTGGGCGAAGGTTGGGAAGAAATGTTGTACTTCAGCAGAGTGCCTTTGGAGCACAGTGGCATCTCCGTAAGCTTTGAAGACAGCGTGCTGGAAAGGGATGGAGTTGGAGGGCAAAGGGAACGGTGCTGTCAGCAGTTGGCTTTTGCTTCACAACAACGTATCATGCAATACGGAGGCTTGAAACAGCAAACATTTATTATTGCTCTGGAATCCATGCATTGGCTGCGAGAGCCTGTAGATTTGGGACGTATTTAACTGGTATCTCTTCTCGTCACTTGCAGGATTTGGAAAGGAGCTGCAAGGCGTAGAACGGTCACGTTGTTATGAGCCATGTGTCTTCAGTCACCAAGCCAGTGAGCCCTGACTTTCTCATGTAGGGTTTCTAGGTTTCAAGAACAGAGGAGCAAACCCCTACGTGCAAGTGCTCTTCATGACCCTGCTATGTCATTTTGCTCATGTCCCATCGGCCAAAGCATACCATACAGTCGAGCTAAGAAGTGGTGTGGGAGGCAGGGTATCAATAGTATTAATAGTATAGGGGCGCCTGGGTGGCTGAGTCGGTTGGGCGTCCGACTTCGGCTCAGGTCATGATCTCACAGCTCGTGAGTTCAAGCCCCACGTCGGGCTCTGTGCTGATGGCTCAGAGCCTGGAGCCTGCTTCAGATTCTGTGTCTCCCTCTCCCTCTGCCCCTCCCCTGCTTGTGCTCTGTCTCTGTCTCTCAAAAATGAATAAATGTAAAATTAAAATTTAAAAAATATTAATAGTATAGATAGAAGGGGTGTGAGTGAGTGTATGTGTGCGTGTATGGCCATTTTGGGAATGTAATGCAGGAAGAGTTCTTGTTGGGAGCATATGTAAGGTACCTACTAAGGGACTCCACATATGATTGGGAAGCTTGCTCAGCAGATGAACTAGAGAAAAGCCTGCTACATAAAGAATGTGTCCTTCAGAGTCACTGTTTCAAAGGGACACAGAACAAAGCTGCCACCATAGGAAGTACTGGCAGTATCTAGCCAAGTACTCTGCAGGGGAGGACACTGCCAAGTAGACCTTGTTTTCTCCATGACTCTCCACTGTGGGGGTGGAGGAATCAATTTACTTGAATCAAAACCACCTTTGCTCTATACTTCTCTGCTCATAAAGCAACCTCCCTGTGCTTTAACTTCTTATGCATTTGGCCTATAGAGGGAACAATACAGTAAAGACAGTAGGAAGACTCGGTCTCCTTCGTATTTATACTTCTTACTGAAAACTAATACGTTAGCATTCTTGTTAATATACTTCACTATGTTATGAGATTTTAGCAGGACTTAAGGCTTCATTTCCAACATAAATCACAAATCTTTTCAGATCACATTGTGACACGAAATATTGTTTGCAAAATATCATGTGTGTTCATCCCTTCTTCACTAAATCTTATTGAGTTAAAAACAAGCATACCATAAACAATAAACAACCATTACCATAGCACAATTCATTTGTAATTTTACAACTGCATTTTAACATAATTTGTGTCATTATAAACAATCACTGCCAAGTGCATTTTATTTTATGCTTTTTTTTTTTTTTTTTTTAATTTTTTTTTCAACGTTTATTTATTTTTGGGACAGAGAGAGACAGAGCATGAACGGGGGAGGGGCAGAGAGAGAGGGAGACACAGAATCGGAAACAGGCTCCAGGCTCTGAGCCATCAGCCCAGAGCCCGACGCGGGGCTCGAACTCACGGACTGCGAGATCGTGACCTGGCTGAAGTCGGACGCTTAACCGACTGCGCCACCCAGGCGCCCCTTATTTTATGCTTTTAAAAAGCTTTTCTGAGACGAGGTCCTTGGGCTTCGTGATATCGCAAAAGGAAAAGGGGCTTTAAGAGGTTAATTACTCATGATGAATTACCATGAGCCAGCCTCACCTAGTCTAAGGAAATCTAAAGTACTGACAAGTGTTATTGGACTTGCAAAGCCAAAAAGCAGATCCTAAACCAAGCCAAATCATCGACGATACGATACTCTTTGTACCATACTATTATATCTATATTCTACCATACTGAACGGTGAACTAGAAATGCTAAGGATGATCATTAAAGTGAGCATGTTGGACTGGACAATCTTTAAAGGCCACTCGGATCTACCATTCTAGAATTTTATAACTCTACGTCCTACCTCAAGCCCTGGACACAGTCACTTCGTAATTAAATGGAGAAACCTAATTCAGTCTTCCAGCGTGAGACTGTAAACTACCACTCACAGGGGCGCTGACAGTTTGTCCTGCTTGTGAGCTAAGCATATCTTCTACATTTTTGCTGATTGAAAAAGTCAAGGGAAGAATATTTTGTGACGGTTCGTATTATATGAAATTCAGATTTAATGCCAATAAATGATGCTTTGCTATAATGCCACCACGTCTATTCGTTTACATACTGTCTATGGCTGCTTTTGTGCTGCTTTGGAACAGCTGAGGAGACACAGCAGAGACCAAATAGTTTGCAGAGCCTAAAATATTTAGTATCTGGCCCTTTACTAAAAAAGACTGTAGACCCCTGCCCTGGAGGAAGAAAATTGAGTTTATGATCCTCTGCTTCTTCATTCCCTTTAATGTCTCATCCTTTCACTAAATGTTCCTTCCCAGAGTCACCAGACCTAAAATAACTCGCTCTCTTCTCTACCAGTGCAGAGAGGTTTTCGTGTGTGTTCCACTTCGCAAGTAGCATGTCAGGCAAATCATGCATATAATTCACATTTTAAATGAGTTAATTATTTAAGCGCTCAATCTTTTAGTCTATCAACTAGCATTACAAGGAGGAAATGAATAAACATGAGGGCACTTCATACTCCTCCCCCCATCATTCATTAGAAACATTTCAGAGACTCATTAGTCAGGAGCTTAAGCAGCCTTTATAGTAGGCTGATAAGATGCCAGACATTACTCTCCAAACTACATGAGTATCACCTAAATGGAGGGAGTGAGATTCCTATCAGCTCAGTAGAAATTAACTGTGACTCAGCCTCTCACTGCCTTTCTCCAGCTCTTCAGGAACATCTAATTCCATCTCTGTGATTTATTTAAATTGCTGGAAAAGATGGTTAAGCGAAGAAAGCACTTGGATGCATAAAATGATGTGTCACTTGCATACCATGGAGTGCTTTCTGTTCTATTGTCAGGAAATGAGAAAGAGTAAGAAAAAATGGGCAGTCTTTAAAAGGATTTTAAATCAGAACACTGCATGCCCCAACTCTCTCATGATTCCTAACAGCCCGTTGTGTACTTTCTCCCTTTTATGGCGTTAAGGTGGCAAAAGTATTCTCGTCCTTTAAATTTACTTTCCAAAACACGTTGTCACTTTTCCACTGCCACACAGGCACTGCCTCTTGAGTAACTTGCCTGGAAAGGCACACGGTTTCCACGTCTTATTCTCCTCTGTCTGGTGGTTCTCCCTCTATCCTCACCATGCATGTATTGTAGCAGTACTGTGGGCAGTGACCTTAAGAAAAAGTCCCTTGGGTCCTAAAGCGTTTGGTGGCATTTTATGATAATTAGTTTGTATGGTTTCATGCAGTTTTTCTGGTCACATCTGGTTGTTGTGCTTATTGGGGGGCTTATTAAAAAGAGCCCTGTTTTTCAATAAAGGAGAAATTACTTGGGAGGGGGTAATGAGAAAGGGGTTTGTACTTTCATTTTTTAATAAAATGCCAAGGCCTGGCGAATTAAACAAAATAAGTGCCTTTCGAATGCTTATAGTTTTCGCACTTACTCTTAATGTTACGAATCCCTTGAGTTCAGCCCATGTGCCTGGTGCCAGTGCGGCATCTGTTAGCAAAGGCAGAACAGATTAATTTGTAGACTCCTGATAGCTGCTTCAAGTTCCAAGGATTGAAAATGTACGCCTGGTGGGGGGAAATGTTTATTTTGGCAGGGAGGGGCAAGGACAGAGGACTGGGGCCAATATGAACAGAAAAGCATAATGGAGCCTTGTGCTGCCGCTTAAATTAAAGTCTGCCTACCTCCTACGAAATGGTAGCACTTGGCAGGGAAGTACTTCCACTGCAAGATAATGAGCTCTCTCATTAAAAAGTAATAGTTTGTAAAGTAAAATTTAAAAGCATAATTAATGAGCTCACGAAAAGTGCCAAGAAAACAGTAGCTTACGTGTCAGCACTGAGAGTTACATAAGTTCAAAATGGCAAAGGATATTTGCTGGCAAGGTTTGAGGGCTTACCAAAATCCTCAAATTATTTTTTTTTCTTTTATAAGAGTATTTGGCTACATCTTTTACAACCTTTTGTTGATTATGTTCCCCTTGAATGTATACTCCAGTCCATTAATAATTAAAGCTCTTTTAAAAACATGTAGATGGTCATGTATAAAGCTATCAAAATGTTCTGCTGTGAGAGCCAATCACTGTATGCCTTAGAGCAGAATGATGTAATTTTCCAATTCAAAACTTTGAACACATGGCCACTCAGTGGGAGAGGGTATTCAAAATCGGGATTGTTCCAGAAGATCCAGAATGTTTGGCTAACCATAATGAAAAGTTAAATATAAAACTGCAAATGACTTTATTCTTAGATGCTATAGTAAACCAGGGTAGCTACTGTGTTTGCCTGTTTAACACGAATGCACACTTTCCCTTTTTTCTGTTGACAAATACTACCCAGTCCCCCACCTCCTGCCAAAAGAATAACCAAAGATTGGCATGGGAGCACACAACCCCATTGTGATCTCCAGGATTCATTCACTGGTGGTAAGTGACTAACCAAAACCCAACGGAGTCCTCTCCCGAGACTGCAATATGGACACTGGGGAAAAGAGTTGGTGCTCACTCCCATCTTCGAAGGTGCTAAGCTGGTTTCTTACAGGCCTGAAGTTTCCAGCAAAAGAAAGCTGAAAAGCAACAGGAGGGATTGAGACTAACACACCGAGACAGAAAGAGCTAAACAGTAGAGAGAAAGAGATTCTGAAAATATCCCTACGTGCTGGATCTGGCCGTAGCTGGCGCCATTTCCTTTTCTTTTCCCCCAGGTGGTGAATCAATAAAATCCACTGTTTTGCTTAGCTAGTCTGAGTGGAGTTTCTGCCCCTTATAACTTAAAAAGATCTGGCAATCTGTTAATAGGCAAGATAATCTCTCATAAAAAGTGCAAGGTCTAGCTATAATGGGAAAGTTATTGAAATTGTATTTAATCAATTCCACAGCAACTATATACCAGGGAATGATGTAATTTGCCCTTTCCTAGTTAAAATAGAGAGGATATTGAGCAGGAAGAAATGGAAGATTAATGATAGCAATTTTCAGAATAGAAATACCATAGAATAGTGTTAAATATATAGACCACCTTAGATATTCCACAGAATTCATATAAGAAACGGAGTTTGAAACTATAAAACAGACAATAATTGGTATAATAATTTTGTTGGGTTTTTAGAACGTGGAGGCTTTTGTAACCTTCCACTGTTTACTGTCTATGTGCTCCGTAGATATTTCTCCATATTGATTAAAAGAAAAATCCTCTAAAATGTCCCCGTCAACATAGGATATATGAGAAAACTGAGGATATTTACGTAAAAGCACAGCAATAACCTAGAGCTGGGTGGTGAAAACTTAAAGAAAAAAAAACTTCTAAAGTAATGATTTGAAGGTTGTGCAGTCTTAAAATTTGTTATATATACATGTTGACAGCACATGAACTTCCTCAGCAGCATAGACCATAACTGAGCCTAGTTAGCAAGACAAATTAGTCAAAAAGAGGAAGCTGCCAGATGGTGCACATTGTTAATAACGCCCATCTGTGAATTATGAAGCTGATTTGCGGGTGCATTTGGTGCTTCTTTTCTTGGACAGCAACGTTGCTAGTAACAGCTTTGTAGAGGTGCCTGGGTGCTCTAGTGGCTTCACAGGTAACTTTAATTTATTCTCAGCCTGAGATTTTTAAGGAAAAGTTGCTTCTTCTAGCCAAACAGGACCAAAGGAGCAAATTGTGTTACCAATACTGGCAGGTCAATGGTGAATTGCTCCCCTCTTTCAAAAACTAGGATATTGATAAAAAGAAAAAGCCTTTAGGGCATTAAACTATAACCTGGATGAAACAGATATGCAAAGTAACCTAAAGAAGCCAGTCCTCCAGAGAAAGAAGTTTGGGCCCAGCCAGGAAACAAGGAAGAAAAGATATAGGTTTCTCGGTCGGGACAGAGCCTAACTTTGGCAATGTGCCAAAAGAGAGAGCCTTCAACATTTCAACAGATTTCAAGGACAACTAGTCTCATTAGAAAGGATGGGTGGGGGTGGCATATGGCAGTTATAGGCAACAGATTTTGAGTCTCCAGGTGGATACATAGATGTTTCAGACTATCTTACGCTGATGGCATCAGACAGCTTGATTCTTCTAATACCTTACTCTGATTCCATACTCACCAAGCAAACTTCAGACTCCAAGGCTGGTCAGTCTATATTGCAAAATTTTCTAACTATTGGAACCTCCAGTATCTCTATGCATGTGATAGTAACTTCAAATTTAATCAACAAAGTGGCTGATTGCTGTGTCTTTCCATGTATTAAGTTAAACATTATCAATTTGTTACTATTTGCCTATTGTTTTGATCTTCAAAACAGTAACTTGGCTATATGAAGAAAATGAATTAATAATACAGACCTCCAAGGTTTTTGTCCACATGCCACATAATTCATTTTACAAGCTAATAAAGACATTGGTATTCCAATGGTATTCCAATGTCTACTTCAGAATAATTTGCCTTTTGGTTAAGATAAGAACGTGAAACTCACAAAGAATCAAGGCAAGTCAGAAATGAAAGGGACCAGATACGGAAGAGTCCAGTTGCCTAATTTCACAAAAGAGTTAACTGAAGCACAGACTGGTTAAGCAACTTGTTTGAAGGTGCAGAGGCTATTAGAGTCAGAAGTAGGACTGGAGTCTAGCTTCCAGTAAAATCATCTCTCTACCATAGTATGTTAATATACTATGTAAAAGAAACACAGCTAAGGGTGGAAAAAAATTAACTAAATAAGGGAGACCAAAGTCTTGTTCCAGCTCTGCCCTCAAACTCTGTTTATGCTTTTATTATCATAAGCATCATAAGTACTGTAAAAGGCATTACACTATTAAAATATATGTAATATTCTAGTCATAATTTTAAATATCTTTATTATAGAAAATTTAAAAAAGCACAAACCTACGCAAAATAATGAGTATTATCTATAATTCCACCCACACAGAAAAATCAATATTAACATCTGCATGTATCTTTCCAGAACTTTTTCTAGGCATATATTTATGTGTCTTACTCTCTCCCCAACATGCAAACAGTGCCCAGCAAAGAGAAGACAGAATCACATGGATTAAGAAAACAGACTCAGGGGCGGCTGGGTGGCTGAGTCGATTAAGCATCCGACTTCTTCTGCTCAGGTCATGATCTCACATTTTATGAGTTTGAGCCCTCCAGTGGCCTCTGTGTTGACAGCTTGGAGCCTGGAGCCTGCTTTGGATTCTGTGTCTCCCTCTCTCTCTCTGCCCCTCCCTGCTCATGCTCTGTATCTCTCTCCTTCAAAAATAAATAAACACTAAAAAAGGGGGGAAAAAAGAAAAAAAAAAAGAAAACAGACTCAGAGCAAAACTGCGGTCTGCTTTTATTGACAATGTGACCATAGGTAATTAATTAATTAGAATCTTTTCCATTCGTGAGGTCAAAATAGTCCTTGTTCATAACAATGTTTGGAAGATTCAATGTCATTAATATTTGGAAATGCTTAGAATAGGGCCTGGAATATAGTAAGTGCTCTATAAATGTTTATAAAATAAATAGGTATTCAATAAATATTTATGGAATAAATGAATATATACACATGTACATAATGAAAAACTGCAATACTGAATATACAACTTATACCCTGCTTATTTCACTGAATACTATATTGTTACCATTGTCTATTTTAATGAAAGAAATCCTATTTCATCAGATTTTCACTTCCTACTGAGGCATTCTTATTAGTTTACATACTGTTATTTCTCTCCAGATATCTGCACAGCTACCAGCATCACCAAGTCTTTGGACATCCTGCCTCCTCAATGAGACCTACCCTCGTCAGTCTGCAGCCACCCATCCCAACATCGGCTGCTTTCTCTGCTTTTCGGTTGCCCCATAGCATTTGTTCCCTTCTACCATTATATAAATATTATATAAATATTATTATATAAATATTTGTTTACTGTATTTATATTTACTTTTACCTTCCCTGTTGGACCATAAACTCCTTGAGAGCAGGAAACTATTTTGCTCATTGATACAGCCCAAGCACCTACAAAATATCTGTAACAGAGCAGGTGTTCAGTAAATATTTGCTAAGTTGAAAAGATCCCACACTTTTTTCTTTTTTACTATTATAATGTAGTGATGAGTATTCTTTTTTTTTTTTTTAATGTTTATTTTTGAGAGAGAAAGAGCATGAGCATGAGCGGAGGAGGGGCAGAGAGAGGCAGGACAAAGGATCCAAAGCAAGCTGACAGCACAGAGCCCAATGCAGGGCTCGAACCCACGAACCATGAGATCGTGACTTGAGCTGAAATCAGACACTCAACCAACTGAGCCACCCAGGTGCCCTGAGCATTTCTGTATACAAAGTTTTCTCACAACATCCATTTATATCTTTCATACTCTGGAAGTGAAATTGTTAGATCAAATGACACGAGCATCTTTAAAGTTCCTACTCTTTATTGCCAAACAGTTTTCTAGTTCTTTTCCAGGGAAGATAAATTTACTAATATTGTTGTGTGTGTGTGTGTGTGTGTGTGTGTGTGTATGTGTGTAGCAGGAGAAATAATAGCAACTAGTCCTCCTCCAGGCTTCTGCTGCTCTGCCCACCACTAAGCAGTGAGGATTTGCCAATCTGATTGGTCTAAATCCTGGACATTGATTGGGCAAAACATGAGACAACTTTATATTAAGAGATGATGCATCTATGTACACATTCTCTCACAAGTAGTTTTCTACATTTGAGCACCTTTAATAACCAAAAATACACACCTCCTAAAGCAGCTACTTATCTCCTTAATTCTTTTGATTCAGCCTATTTTCTTCTATGCATAGGCTCAGGTCCATAATTTGAAAACTTAATTAAAAATATGAAACTTAGGGGCGCCTGGGTGGCGCAGTCAGTTAAGCGTCCGACTTCAGCCAGGTCACGATCTCGCGGTCCGTGAGTTCGAGCCCCGCGTCGGGCTCTGGGCTGATGGCTCAGAGCCTGGAGCCTGTTTCCGATTCTGTGTCTCCCTCTCTCTCTGCCCCTCGCCCGTTCATGCTCTGTCTCTCTCTGTCCCAAAAATAAATAAACGTTGAAAAAAAAAAAAATAAAAAAAAAAAATATGAAACTTAAGGAACATAGCTCAACATAATAAAGGCCATACATGAAAAACCCACAACTAATATCCTAAATGGGAAAAAACTTAGACCTTTCCTCCATGGTCAGGAACAAGACAGGATGTCCACTCTCATCACTGTTATTTAACATATAATGAAAGTTACAGCCACATCAATCAGACATAACAAAGAAATAAAAGGCATCCCAATTGGCAAGTAAAATGTAAAACTTTCACTATTTGCAGATGACATATTATATATTATAGAAAACCCAAAAAATTCCACCAAAAAAAACGTTAGAACTGATAAATGCAGTAAAGTCGCAGGATACAATATCAATGTACAGAAATATGTTACATTTCTATACACCAATAATAAAGCAGCAGAAAACAAAATTAAGGAATCAATACCACTTATAATTAGACCAAAAACAATAAGATACCTAGAAATAAACCTATCAAAGCAGGTAAAATATCTGTATTCAGAAAACTATAAAGCACTGATAAAAGAAATTAAAGATGATACAAAGAAATGGAAAGACACTCCATGTTCATGGATTAGAAGAATAGATATTATTAAAATGTCTATATTACCCAAAGCGATCTACACATTTAGTGCAATTCCTATTAAAATACCAATTGCATTTTTCACACAGCTAAAACAAACAAATTTGTATGGAACCATGAAAGATCCTGAATAGCTAATGCAAACTTGAAAAAGAAAAGCGAAGCTGGAGGCATCACAATACTGGACCTCAAGTTATATTACAAAGCTGTAGTAATCAAAACAATATTGTGCCAGCTGTACTGGCACAAAAATAGACATATAGATCAATGGAACATAATGGAGAACCCAGAAATGAACCCACAACAATATGGTCAATTAACCTTTCACAAAACAGGAAATACTACCTAATGGGAAAAAGATAGTCTCTTCAACAAATGCTGTTGGGGAATATGGAGAGCAACGTGTGAACGAATGAAATGGAACCACTTTCTTACACCATACACAAAAATAAATTCAAAATGGATTAAAGACCTAAATGTGAGACAGGAAACCATAAAGTTCTAGAAGAGAACACAGGCAGTAACTTTTCTTTGACATCGGCTGTAGCAATTTCTAATTCCAAGATACGTCTCCTGAGGCAAGGGAAATAAAAGCAAAAATAAACTATCGGGGCTTCATCAAAATAAAAAGTTTCAGCATAGTAAACAAGCAACAAAACTAAAAGGCAACCTACTGAATGGGAGAAGATATTTGTAAATGACATATCTGATAAAGGGTTAGTATCCAAAATATATAAATAAATTAAACAACTCAACACCCCAAACCTGAATAATCCAATTAAGAAATGGGCAGAAAACATGAATAGACATTTTTCCAAAGACATACAGATGGCCAACAGACACGTGAAAAGATACTCAACATAACTGATCATTTGGGAAATGCAAATCAAAACTGCAATGAGACACCATCTCCTACTTGTCAGAATTGCTAAAATCAACAATACAAGAAAAAACAGGTATTGACGAGGATGTGGAGAAAGGGGAACTCTCTTGCACTATTGGTGGGAATGCAAACTGGTGCAGCCACTGTGGAAAACTATGGAGTTTCCTCAAAAAAACTAAAAAAAGAACTATTCTACAATCCAGCAATTGCACTACTAGGTATTTACCCAAGAATACAAAAATACTAATTCAAAGGGATATATGCACCTTGATATTTATAGCAGCATTATCTACAATAGACAAACTATAGAAACAGCCGAAGTGTCTATTGACTGATAAATGGGTAAAGAAGAGGTAGTAGATACATATACATAATGGAATATTACTCAGCCATCAAAAAGAATGAAATCTTGTCATTTGCAATGACATGGATGGAGCTAGAATGTATTATGCTAAGTGAAATAAGTCAGAGAAAAACAAATACCATATGATTTCACTCATATGTGGAATTTAAGAAGCAAAACAAGCAAAAGGAAAAAAAGAGAGAGAGAAAGAGAGGCAAACCAAGAAACAGACTCTTAACTATGGAGAGCAAACTGAGGGTTACCAGAAGGGGCAGGGGGGAATGGGTTAAATAGGTGATGGGTATTAAGAAGAGCACTTGCTGTGATGAGCACCGGGTGTTGTATGGAAGTGTTGAATCACCAAATTCTACACCTGAAACTAATATTACATTGTATGTTAACTGGCATTTAAGTAAAAACTTAAAAAATATTAACATAAAATTAAATATATACATTAACCTTGATTCCACAGAGCTCATTAAACATTTGAATACGTTTCTCATAAGACATAGATTTGAAATAATCCAACATTTTAAATTTTCTTCTCTGAATATAGCTTAGTTTGTTTCTATTTATTTAACAGTTTGCTATTCAGAATATAATGCAATCTCCCAACAAACGTCTGAGCAGAGTACGGTTATCATCTTCTTCATTCTAAACTGCATTCTTCTGTTAAACGCCCGTTAGCTTTACTGGCTGCCACAATACCCCACTGGTTCAGTAAGTTTCCTGCTGAATCCATTTCCCATTTGGCTATTTGTATGGACGCCCAATCTCCTCTTTTCTATATTGTGTCCTTGTATTTTTGGAGTTAGGTTCAAGTTCTTATACAGTATGGGTCTGCCATACACCCATATCAACCATTTGTTCATTTCTAGATAGTTTCCCCAACTCCATTGTAATTTCATGTTTCTAAGAACCACTATTCAAAAAGAAAATGAGATATGGTGTATTTTATGTGGGGTATATGCCATACACAATCAGCAAGGGATTTTTTCAGCATTTTCTGTAGCAAAATTCTAAGCCAATTTTAAAGGACGCTGACTGTGGAAAACTGACACAGGAAGTAAGTCAGCAAAAGAATTTAAAACACAAAGGACAAGGGGAGTACTGAGCACAAAAATGGCATTATGAGGTGGTTTATATATTTGGGGAAATTAGACTGTCATCTTTAAGTACTCATCAATTAGACTTTTAAGCCTGCACCTGTTTCACAGACATAAGCTTTGTGTCTTAATTTCATGTAAACATTTTAAACAATCAGAATATATAATTCACATTACTTTGCTGGGAAAATTACTTTAATTACATTTAATTCTATTTCAGACTGATAGGAAATAGGAGTGGATGTGAATAAAGTTCAGGTTGGGGATTTCTTATGTTCTCCCCTCCCTATTGGATATAACCATTTCTAAGATGAAATACTAGAGTAGTGAACCAAGGAAAACAAGGGAACCTACTAGTCATTTACCAATAGTAAAGAAGTATACCTTTCTTTGAAGGCCAGACTTGGCCGATGATTTATGAAATGAAAGATTATCACATTTTAAAATCAAGATTTCTATGTATCTCTCTCATCTCTCAATGTCACTATTCCTGATCCCCTTCTACCATCCAAACTTCCCTCTTGTGTTCAATTCCATTGGGAACGGACTAGCTAGTTAATTAAAAACTTAGCATGAGACAAAGATTGTTACTATATAGAACCTATGCATTATCTTAGAAGATTCTGGGAAGCTTCGAATAATTCCTGAAACTCAAAGTACCTAGGGATCCCAACCTTGTGCCTTAAGAGGAACATTACTGACAGTGGTTTGTGGTACCAAATTCCCCAGGTATCATGTTCAGACATTGCCAGCAACAGCCTTATACTCTGAAGATTATACTACTCAGAATAGAACACTGAACACTGGTTAAAAATAAAGTCGGTGTTCAGATTTTAGCTCATCCACTCACTACATGTGTGGCACAACCTCTCTGGGCCTCCATTTGCTCACATGTATAGTGAGGATGTGACTACAAACTCAGAGGATTAGTACAAGAATGAACTGATATACTTGCTTGTATATGGAAGGCATTCAGGGAGTGCAGTGATGATTATATTAGCTATCTGCTGCTGTGTAACAATTACTTCAACACTTAGTAGCTTAAAACAACAACAAAAAAAGGTTTCATCTCATAGTTCTTATGGGTCAGGAGTTTGGGAGCAGCTTAACAGGATGGTTCTGGCTCAGAGTCTCTCATGAAAGCATAGACAAAATTTGGCCAGGACTGCAGTTCTGGCTCGGGCTGGAGGATGCACTTGCAAGATGGTTTATTCACAGGTGTCACTTCCTTGACATGCAGTCTTCTCCAGAGATTTCTTCAATGTCCTCTAACATGATACCAGGCTTCCCCCAAAGCAAATGATCCAAGAGAAAAAGGCTGAACCTGCAGTGTTCTTTATGACCTACGCTCAGAAATTACACATAATCATTCCCACAATATCTTATTGGTTGCACAGATCATCCCTATTCAACACTGAGGAGGAGTGCAAAGGAGTATGAATTCCAGGAGGCAAGGATCAGGAAGAGCCATCTTAGAGAGTAGCCGTCATGATGACAATGCAGACGGTGGGGGAACAGCCCCCAGGACTTCAAGAGGTCACATGGAACCCACAGGAAAATCTCACATGTAATCACATTCATGATTATTATTTAGTGACGACAGACGAGGTGATTTACAATTCTTATTTTTGGTACACAAATACCTTGACTGCTAAAATAGCACGCCTTTCTGGGGAGAGAAATAGGGAGAACTGAATATAAATTTCCAAAGAATTTCTAAAAGCTAGTGGTCGTTATATGAAATTCCCACCTGCCTGAAGGAAAAGACCACTCTTTGTAGCATTAATAGACAAAAGGGAGAGACAGAGCTGACAGCTACAGAAATCACACTCCTAGGAACAAAATGAATGGTTTAGACACATCACAACATAGAGAGATCTCATCCCATGGAATTCTTTGGAGACTTCCTGCAATGGTCTAGTGGATGAGTGCCTGCCCTAGTTTTGAGCATGAACAGTCATGTCCTTGCTGTATGATATTGAATAAGTGTACATGACACATAAAATGCATGCTAATGGCTTAAAGGTAAAAGAAGCCAATGTTAGCTTGCCAAATAAATACAATTTCAACCTCATCTTGCTCTTGATTAAAAAACTAAGTATCCCTATACATCAATCATAAGCTCACTAAGCACAACCTCATAATTTGACACCAATCTTTTCTCTTGAGAATCATTACTCACATTCTCATCTTTGCAAGAGAATGGTGACATTTTTGCTTAAAAAAAGAACTCATTTTAATTTTAATTTCTACCCACCGTGCATTTTAAATCAGGCGGTGTGAGCTGTGGAATGTTTGCTTCTGCCTCTCTAAGGCCTATGGCAGCCAGTTCAGGGGAAGGGAAGGGGAAAAAGGGAAACACCTGTCAAGCTCACAAGAGTCCGAGGGTGCACAGGTAGGCAGAGAGGCTTCCCTGATCAACATGAGTTTCTGACAGATGCCACATCACTGCTGTCATCTCCCCTTTGCCAATTTTTAGCTCTTACCATATTCAAGAATTAAATTCTCAACTTTGAGGAGGAAAAAAAGAATGGAGACAATGTTTATTCCCCATACTCTTAGTTGTGGTTTGCCAAGCTGATCTCTGAATATGTAAATACTCTGCACATGGATATGCAAAGACTGTCTTCTAGGTCCTGTTAAAGGTAGGAATTAAGCCAGAATGTTCTCAGGGTAGGCTGGCAGAGAAGCCAGGGAGGTATATTCCACTTATGTAGCTCTATAAGCTAATTTATCTAGAAATCCTGACAAACTAGCTAAGTACTTTATGATTGCTGCTTTAATTTTTTTTATGTTTATGTATTTTTGAGAGAGAGAGAGAGAGAAAGAGAGAGAGAGAGAAAGCACGAGCAGGGGAAGGGCAGAGAGAGAGGGAGACGCAGAGTCCAAAGCAGGCTCCAGGCTCTGAGCTGTCAGTACAGCCCAGTGGGGCTTGAACTCACGGACCGAACCTTGAGATCATGACCTGAGCCGAAGTCAGATACTTAACCGACTGAGCCGCCCAGGCGCCCCTATGATCGTGGCTTTAAAATACAGGTTGACCTAGCTGGGGGAGGGGAGTGGGGAATAAATAAAAGGTTTTACAGAAAAAAAGAGTGTCCCACTGTCGACAAAGCTTTTGTTCCAAGGTAACTCACTAGTGAGGCAGACTGCCAGCATAATACATGGGTCCTTGGGCAAAGTACAGGCATTTTAGTGAGACCGGGCCTATTGTGAGATCCTTGGGAATCAGGCCTCTGAGGAATTTTAATTTGGCAGTGCTAGAAATCTGTGACGCTACATGTTATAAGTTGAAAATCCATCACACTCAGAGAAGAAAAAAAAATTCTTAAAGTACAGTGTGAAATATATGATGAGTACTTTTCACATTTCTTGAAATGAGGCCTATTTGTGCACTAAACTTGGCAAAGTGGTGAGTATTGATAAGCCATTTTCGAAAGAGACCTTCCAAATAGGGCTGGACTTTCTGGTATAACTTTTTGGTCTCTAGGCTGCATGTCAGAAGAAACAAGAAGCCCAAATAGACACTGAGTAGCAAAGAAATATATAACCAGAATGTTAGAGGGCCAGGATCAATGCATTCTACCACCATCCCCGTGACCCCCCCTCCTCAAGTCCCAAATCTTTATTCAGGGTTACTGGCACCCAAAGAAGTAAATCTGTTAACAATAATTCTGAGGGACGATTCAGATCTGATGCTTTGACTGAGGGCTACTGTTGTACTTACAAATATGCTGAGGGCCATTTCTATTGGAGTTGAGTGAGAAAAAAAAACAGGCACAAGCTAGGTCAGGAGATTGAACCAAGTATCTTTCCTCACCACGGTCTCTGGACGAGGTTTACTGACCGTTACATTCCTTCCTTCCTTCATTCGTTTCTTTGCCCATTCATTCATTCATTCATTCAACAAGCATTTATTGAATATATACTGTATCCTGGACATTGTTCTAGGATGCCACAGACAGAAGATAAGTAAGATAAAGTCCCTGCCTTTAAAAACTCACTATGCTGTGGCACTCCTCTCAAAGCTGTTGGGATTCTGCAAGTTATAGAGATTAAGCCAAAGAAAAATGAAACTCCCGAGAGAGTTTATGGACAGAGTGACTGATCTCCTGTCATGGACACTGATACAAAGGAACGGTTCTCTGGGCGCACTGGAAGTTAAAATATATGAATGTGTGAGATTTTCAATTTTCCATAAAATACCAATTGTGTGAGAGGCAAATTAGCGTGAAGAAAAATGCTTTGTAATAGAAACCACCATATATACATATATATGGACACATATAGGCAAGATATATGTAGCCTATATACAGCCTTTTTATACTTGAGCTGGTTGGTGGAGGACTAGCTTTGCTTCTGTGCTAAGGATATCTACAGGCAGCATTCAAACAGCACCCGTAGCAGAGTCTCTTGCTTGGACACCTAAGGCATAACACAAATAGCACTACATTGGGAGTCTTAGTACTCATGGTCTAGTCTTAGCTCTGCCACTAACTCAGCAGTATCAGAATCTTAACTACTTTGGGGATATTAGCAGCCTTAACTGCAAAGCACGAGGGCTGGAATACATGATCAGATTTAGCCTGGAAATTCTATGATCCTTTGAATTCTTTGTTCTTGGATAAAGCAGGGATGGGTATAATTAAGGAAAAAAAAAAGAAGAAGTAATAAAATCTAGATGGGTCATTGCCATTCCCCCGGCTGAAATCCTGAGGCTTCTCTTCTCACCTCCCTGCTAGCAGTTCAGCATACACCGTCACCACCTCTGAACCTTCAAAATTACCAAATCCAATCTGTTGTTCTTGTTCCCTGTTCCCTGACCTCTCTGTCACACCTGACTCTAGTGATCAGCTGCTCCTTAAAATTAGTTCCTTCCTTGCCAACTCTGGAGCCATCCCACGCCTTTCCCATTTCAAACTACTCCTACTGACTCAGCTTCCACCCTGACCAAGCATCTGCACTGTGGTAGCTTAGCCTGGGCTTTTCATTACATGCATGGTGTGCACACCCCAGGTTTCAGTAATCCCTCAGCACTCGTTTCCTCCCTCCTCAAAGTCTTTCTAGAAGATCCCATCCTACTCACAGCTTAAAAATTCACTGAGACATTGCTCTCACTCATTTGCCTGAAATTCCAACCATGCATCTCCAATTTCCTGAAAAAGTGTTTCATTTGGATGAGAAAAACCACCTCCAACCCAACGTATCCAGATCAACTATTTGTCCCTTTAACGTAGCTCTGTTTCTCTTTTCCCATCAACAGCATTACAGGTTCACTATCCTGTAAGTAACACCCTTGAGCTACATGGAACTTGAAATTAGATATTTTCAAACATTAGAAGAGCAACATATTCTATTTACCACATGTTTTTTAACAGTCCCAGGAGTATCTCAGTCAGAATCCAAATCTGTTCCTTTCATTGAGCTAGATAACAACATGAATGCTACTGTCATAATTATGCTGAAAGAGTTGAGTCAGGGAAACAGGCAAAGGTAGGTCACAAAGCTTGAACCAAACATCTTCTCTCACTATAAATATGTTAATATTTAGGGAGCAAAAGATACCGTTACTGACATAGTAAATAAAGATACAAATAACTTCTCAGTTCAAGTAAGGTTTTGCTGTCAAAGGACTTCAGGTTACTGAATGCATTATCAACAAGTTTTTTTCCAGAGCTTTTTGGATTCAGGGATTGTGAATTAAAGAATATTAATGATGAGGGCACCTGGGTGGCTCAGTTGGTTAACTGTCTGACTCTTGATTTCAGCTCAGGTCAGATCTCAGTTTGCGGGTCTGGGCCCGCATCGGGCTCCGTGCCGACAGCATGGAGCCTGCGTGGGATCCTCTCTCTGTCCCCGCCTCACTCACACTCTCTCTCAAAGTAAATGAACTTAAAAAAAAAAAAGTTAAAAAAATAATATTAATGATGACAACAGTATTACAATAACAATTATTTAATGAAAGCTAACAATCGCTCAAGCAATGTGTTAGATATTTTAGGTACATAACAATAACAGAAATGTGCTTACTATGAGGTAAATACTGTTTATTTTCTTCATTTTATATACAGAAACAGTGTAAAGTGCTACCATCATTTTTTTTAATTTTCGAGGCTAGAAATCCAGAGATATTTTCAGTCCTCTCCCTTTCCCTTACCCCTATATTAAATTTGTCTTCAAATCCTATTAATTCTTCCTTTCCATCTATACCTGCCTTTGAAATCTCACTATTATGATATGACCTCAGATCCTATGACTGCACAGGCCATGTCTCAGATCCTTCGAATAATACAGACCAGACCAATATTCTATTTCCTCCAGTTTAACCTTCCCCAAACTAGTATTCTTCTGAAAATAACATATGCATTATGTATTCATTTATTCTGCAAATGCTTAGTCAATATTTACTCTGTGCAACATCCCTCTTTGAAAAAGGTTCAATGGACTGCCATTGCCTATTTAATTAAGTCCAAACTCTTTGGTTTTGCACTTGAAGTTCCAAAGAATATCTACATTTTCAATTTGATCTCTTCCTGTTCACTGAGATAGACTGTGGATTCCAGGCTGACTGCCACTCCATGAATGTCTTTCATTGTATGTGCCTCTGCATTTCTGTTCATACTGCTCCACCCACTTGAAATGTCCTCTTCCATTCTATCTGGTGACACCCTTCCCATCTCTGTACGTTGAGCTGTGGTCCCCCACTTCCCTTAGCAATCCTCAACATCCCCAGTTTTTAATTATGACTCTATCATTTAACGGTCACTATTCATTGACTTATAATTACATACTGCCTTCTACCATGACTTAGCTCTTCATATTTGTGTCTTACGTTTGCAGCGAGGTTGAAAATCTGTTGACTATATAGGTAGCTTCTTATTACTTTGTACTCCCTACAACACTGAATGTAATTCATACAATGGAAAATCATAAAAAATTTTCTGTTTAAACCACTTGATACAGGAGGGATATGATAGAGGACCTGTACCTTCCTAACTCATCCTTTCAATCATTTTTCTCTCATCAGTTACCTCAAGGGGTCCTAGATGACAATAACAATAAGAAAAATATAGTAGAGCTGTTTCTTTATTGAATTTGGGTTCTAGAAACAGAGTATTAAGTGCAAATATTATATAACCAAAATTCCTTTAAAAACCTCTTAGGGAAGTGCTATATTGGAGATCTACCTGGTGTCAAAAAATTTATCAAAGCCAGTTTTTCTTCCAATCTAAAAAAAAAAAATGTTGTTTCTTCAATTTATCCCCTGATTAAATAGCTAAGAGCCATGCTATATAATGTATATGTATATACGAGTAGTAAAATCATACTCAGAATGGCAAGATGCTCACAGTACAAAGGCATGCAGTGAGGGAACATGTTTCTCATACTTATTACAGTGTATGGACTCAGTGAATGTGGAATGGTGGAATGAAATGTAAATTCTCTCTCTCTTTAGTCATTTGTTTCCCAAAACTTAAATGCTTGTTCAGAGGGGATCTGAAACTACTTCTTATCTTATGAAGAATTCTAAGATGGTCCTTAAGATTCCCACTCCCCTATGACCCACACACCCTCCTCCTACTGCATGTGGGCCAGACCTCTGAATATGATGAAGTTCACTCCCAAGACTGAGTTACCGATCAGTTGACTATGAGTTCATCAAAAGGGAGATTACCCTAGGTGGGCTTGACTTAATGAGGTGAGTGCTTAAAGTGACTTGGAGCCTTTTCTGAAGAAAGAAATGAAGAGACTTAAGAGATTCATAGAGTGAGAGGGCCTATGACATATGGAGAAGGCCATAGGACAAGGACCTGCCAATTGCTTCCAATTGCTGAGAATGATTTCAGCTGACAGTTAATATCAAAATTGGGCCAACAAGTCGAGAGAGCTTGGAAACATATCTCCCTTAGTCTCATCTCTGGATGAGGGTATACTTGGCTTACATTTTGATTTTAGCTTTTTGAAACCATAAACAGAAGGCCCACTTAAAACGTTCTGAACTATGGACCCATGAAAACTGTAAAATAATAGATTTTAAACTGGCAAGTTTGTGGTAATTTATGACACAGCAAAAGAAAACCTAATACATCAGCTTCCTATGTGTCTGACACATAGGAATAATGTGTGCTAAATACTTTAAATATGATTTTTTATATTACCTTTACTGTAGAGCTAAGGGTTCTGAAGTTTAGAGAGGGTACATACTCTGCCCAAGTTTGCATAACTAGGAAGTGACAGAGACAAGACTTTATATCCACATTTACCAACAAAGCCCATGTTCTTAACCGCCACTGATAGGAAAGCTGGGCATTCTTAATAGGCCTTACTTCCTCTGCTAACACCTCAAACTCTCTCTGTGCTTTCATCAAGCTCTGCATGGTTGTTCACTCCTTACTGAGAACTTCCTCACTTTATTGACATTGCAAAGAACCAGTTAAATTTTTTCGTTAAACATCTGTGAAATGCCTACCATAACAAAGCACTGAAGGAAGTGCTGGGGGAATTCAAAGACTGATCAGACTGAGCCTGACCCTTAAGCTGCTTGCGTCGCAGTGGGAAAATAAATATCACAAAGGAGTAACTAAGGAGGCAGGGTGGAACTAACTACCCAGCCTGAAGCTTCCAAGAGAAAACATTTGTCTGTTAATGCACCTGAGAAAGGGGTATTTATAGAGTAAGATGCAGAGACATGTTTTCATGCTCAAGTCAGACAAGATTTTATATTTATGGGGGTTTCCTCATTCTGTAAGATTGGGAAATAAATAATAAGTAATTGCATGTTTGCTTCCAAAACTTTAGATGATACCAGTAATAACTTCATTTATTGTTCCCTCACTGTAAGCTAAGCAATGTTCAAAGTACTTACAAGTTATTATCCTATTTAGTTCTCAAAAACCCAACAAAATAGAAATTATTATTATTGTTACTGTAATTTTGCTGATGAGGAAACTCAGATACAAAGAGGTTAAGTAACTTGACTAACATCACAAACTCTGAAGTTTGACTCTGGTACGTACACTAGGACACATTCCACAACACGACCATTTTATTTGAAAAGGAGAATAACATCCATGCATAAAATGAGGTAGGTGAAGGCAGACAGATATTTGCTGCAATTGGTCACAGAATTCATCTATGTTTCTCAGCATCCAAGGCAAAATGGGAGATAACTTGATGTACACAGCCTTCCTAATCTGAAAACATTTACTGAAATCTAAGAAAAATTCATAACTAGGGTCCTTACATGGGGAGGATTTTGAATGACATTGTACACTGTATCTTATATAAGATTTTGACGTGTTCTGAGATTATTATAAACCAAGAACAAAATAGTATAGTGAAGTTCTGTGAAAGCATGTAGAAATTAATTAATAAAGTACAATATATACTTTTTTACTTGACATAGTGGGAATGGCTGGTTAGCAGTCCTTTCAAACTGCAGACCATGAACCATTATGATCATGAAATTAGCTAAGTGAGTCACAGGCAGTTTTTAAAAAATTATACAGACATATATTTATGTTGAAGAGAGGGAATACATCACAAGTTCAAAAATAAATATAGACATACCTTGGAGATATTGTGGGTTTGGTTCTACGCCACTGAAATCAAAAGAATATCAAATGAATTTTTTGGTTTCCTGGTGCATATAAAAGTTATGTTTACACTCTACTGTAGTAAATCAACCGTGCAATAGTATTACATTTTTAAAAACAATGTATATGTGGAATACACACACACACACACTGGAATATTACTCAGCCATAAAAAATGAAACCTTGGTTTTTGCAGTAACATGGACGAAGCTAGAGAGTATAATGCTAAACAACGTAAGTCAGTCAAAGAACGGCAAATACCACATGACTTGACTCATATGTGGAATTTAAGAAACAAAACAAATGAACAAAGGGGGAAAAAAGACAAACAATAAAACAGACTCTAGTTAACTATAGAGAACCAATTCATGGTTACCAGAGGTGGGTGGGGGGGATGGGTTAAATAGGTGATGGGAATTAAGGAGAGCACTTGTAATGAGCACTGGGTGTTGTATGGAAGTCTCAAATTGCTACACTGTACATCCAAAACTAATACGACACTGTATGTTAACCATACTAGAATTTAAAAAACTTAATAAAAAATGTACATAGCAGGGTGCCTGGGTGGCTCAGTCAATTAAGTATCTGACCCTTGATTTTGGCTTAGGTCATGATCTCATGGTTTGTGAGTTCAAGCCCCGCATCAGGCTCTGTGCTGACCGTGTGGAGCCTCCGTGGGATTCTGTCTGCCTCTATCTGCCCCTCACCCACTCACTCTATTTCTCTCTCAAAAATAAATAAAATTAGACTTTAAAAAATGTACTTACCTGAAGGAATATTTTATTACTAAACAATGTTGTCATCTGAGCTTTCAGCGAGTTGCTATCCCTGATCACAGATGACTATGACAAATATAATAATGATGAAAAACTTTGAAATACTGAGAGAATTTAGAAAGTGTGACACAGAGACACGACGCGAGCAAATACTGTTGGAAAAATTACACCAACAGACTTGGTCCATGCAGCGTTGCCACAAAACTTAAATTTGTAAAAACTGCAATATCTATGAAGTGTAATAAACGGCAATAAAGGGGCATGTCTGTATTGTATAATAAAAATTTTGGTATGTTAGTGGGTTTATATGTACATATCATCTTATAAATATGATTTACATTTTTTTAAGTTTAAAGGACACTCGTTAATTTATGCTATTCACCCTGTCAGACTATCAGTTATTCAGTTGGGATACTGTCAAAGCTTCAGCTTCATAAAATATCACCTAAACTGAAGTCATTACAAAGTGTTTGGAGTTAGCATTTTGAGTTGCTGACTAAAAGGAGACCCTCGTGCTTCAGATTTAAGGCAAAGAAGTGGAAAGGAAGTCATTTTTGAATTAAAGACGTTTCTATTTGTGCTGAGATGGAGAACTGCAGGAAAGTGTACAGGAGGGACATTTTTCTCATGAAGCCTGAGATGTATTTGATTTTTTTTTTTTTTTTTTTTTTGAGAGAGAGAGAGGGCAAGTGGGAAAGGGAGAGAGAGAGAATATTAAGCAGGCTCTAAACTCAGCCAAGAGCCTGATGTGGGACTTGGATCTCACGACTGTGAGATCATGACCTAAGAGGAAATCAAGAGTTGAACATTTAACCAAGGAGCCCCATATTTGAACCATATTTGAAATATTCAAATGCATGAGTACTCCCCTCACCCTGCCCCATGCACAATTAGGTTGACCAAATGACCTATGGGTCCATGATAGTTGTGGTTTCATCACTTGTCTGGCTGAAATTATTAATAGCTTGCCCTTCCACTCTCAAAAATGTCCTGGATGGATGACAAATTATGTGACCACCCTTTCCACAAGCAAGGAAAAATGTCCCTGGCCTGGAAATATTCTGTAGGGACAACCTGGCTACCAAAGATGTTCTATCCTTTTATTCAAATTAGGATTTTCTCATGCTTCTCTTTCTCCTGGTAAGCCCTCTGAGAGATACCTGTCAGAGGAAACTCCATGTTTTCCTATTCAGAAGTGTCAATAAAGAGCAGAGAAACTTTTCTCAGACCAAAGTTCATTAAAGTTACTCTAAATTAAAAAAAAAAAAAAGAAGAAGAATGTAGGCATACTCTCTATCATTTGGATGGTCACAATTAAGACTGCTGTGCTCAAGGTGTTTCTGTTATCCAGTTAAGATTAAGCGGTACTGTTATAATATCTGGGACATAATAACTTAAGAACACTAAAGGTGTTCTTAGTATATATGTCCTGTATTCGTGAAAAGTTGGAGACAGAATGGCATCATAGCACACCACAAAAATGAAGGCTTTACTTTAGTACAAATAGAGAAAATTAGTGGAAGGATTGAGAAATTAAGTGATGCATGACAGCCAAGACAGTCTGAAATCTAAAGCCCTATACCTTACCAATTAATAGCATGCTCAGTTTTCAAGTGGCAACAGTTTCAATAGAACAGTGTCATCTGTGATATTAACTAATGCTATTTATTTCAACTTTACTTTTCAATTTTGAAAATATAGGGTTTTGTGAACTTGAGAGTTGTGTAAAACCATATGTATATAGAATTTTATACACTGTTCTGTTTCTTTTTAAATAAATAATAAAACACTGGAGCTTCAGAAAATGTTCTTGCTCCTTAAAAGGGGGCTCCCATATTACCAAAGTTTGAGATACATTACAGTGAAAAATATCATGCTTGGAAACAAAAAGTTGTTTTCTAAGAAAAAGAAATGGAAACAACCAGGCTTTCTGGCATACTGGCCTAAAAGAAATGTCAGTTTAGCAAAATGAATGTAATTGTCAAGAGTATGAAGTAACACAGGCATGTGCCCTCTTCAACCAGGCTCTCTCCTGTCTGCTTCTCCCTTGTCGGACACACTGCCTACTCAGACCTTACTCTTCTATTTATCAACTCTTCTTACACATATTTTGGTTCACTATTGTCTATTTTCTTTCTTTAATATACACGGTATTAGTAGCCCTTTACCTCAATCTGTTTCAGCTCAGAAACTTTTCAAAAGAGAAGAGAATGGATTAAATAAAATAACGAGTATGTAAATACTTAGAACAATGCCTGAAATATAGTAATGGCTCAAAACATATTTAGACACAATCTGTTTTACTCTAAAAATTAGGCAACCAAGATTTAGAAAGTTAGAGACCTATTTAATGTTACAGATAAAGTTAAAGGCAGAAGTGGCTCCAAATCATATTTTAAAAAAAGAAAAAAGAAAAACTCTGGAGTAACTGATAAGTTTATGGAGAATAAGATTTTTCTATAGTTTCTGCAAGTGCCACTTTAATAATCTATTTTTTGACTGTCCTTGATATGCTGAAGTACAATTTCTTTTTCTATTTTAAGACATTCTCATCTGCTGTTCTGCCCTTGGATATTCCTTGTAGGTTTGAAGTATCCTCTAGAAGACAATTATGGATTTATCCATTGGCATTCCAACCTTATTATTGAGCCTATTTCATTTTAAAATTTTCCCACACTGTATGCATGCCTAAGCATGCTCATAATACAGTGGGTTCTCTATTTAATTTACATCTCTCAGTCCAATGCACAAGCTTTTGAAAATGATTTGACTATTCTTCCAATTCATTATGGAAAACTTAAGTATTGCAGCCTAAAATATGCCTGTATTGTTTTCATGTAAGAGTGTAAGAACAACAAGACTATATTCTTAAAAATCTAGATCAACTTTGAAAAAAATAAGTCCTCTAGTACAACTTCAGCTAATTCTAGAGTGGAAGTGCTGGCAAGTTATTTAAGGATATCCCAACCAATAAGCTGGGACACTTCATACATTGTGATGTTAGGTTTCCTCAACCTGAGTATTCAAATTTTGATGAAGTTAAAGAGGATGTAATTGTGTGTGTGTGTGTGTGTGTGAAAGAGAGTGACAGTGAGAAAGATACAGATCTCAAAGCAAGAGGACCTAGCATGAAATGCTAAGGGCTCAGGTTTCATCCTGTAGGCAACAGGGAGACACTGAAGAATTTTAAACAGGGTAATGACATGATGGGATTTTGTTGTCGGAAGAGAACTTCAGCAGCAAAGAAGAGTGGACTGTGTTCCCACCAACAGTGCAAGAGGGTTCCCGTTTCTCCACATCCTCTCCAGCATCTATAGTCTCCTGATTTGTTCATTTTAGCCACTCTGACTGGAGTGAGGTGATATCTGAGTGTAGTTTTGATTTGTCTTTCCCTGATAAGCAACAACGTTAAGCATCTTTTCATGTGTCTGTTGGCCATCCGGATGTCTTCTTCAGAGAAGCGTCTATTCATGTTTTCTGCCCATTTCTTCACTGGGTTATTTGTTTTTCAGGTGTGGAGTTTGGTGAGCTCTTTATAGATTTTGGACACTAGCCCTTTGTCCGATATGTCATTTGCAAATATCTTTTCCCATTCCGTTGGTTGCCTTTTAGTTTTGATTGTTTCCTTTGCTGTGCAGCTTTTTATCTTCATGAGGTCCCAATAGCTCCTTTTTCCTTTTAATTCCCTTGCCTTTGGGGATGTGTCAAGTAAGAAATTGCTGCGGCTGAGGTCAGAGAGGTTTTTTCCTGTTTTCTCCTCTAGGGTTTTGATGGTTTCCTGTCTCACATTCAGGTCCTTTATCCATTTTGAGTTTGTTTTTGTGAATGGTGTGAGAAAGTGGTCTAGTTTCCCCTTCTGCATGTTGCTGTCCAGTTCTCCCAGCACCATTTGCAAACTGGTGCAGCTGCTCTGGAAAACAGAGTGGAGGTTCCTCAAAAAATTAAAAATAGATCTACCCTGGGACCCAGCAATAGCACTGCTAGGAATTTACCCAAGGGATACAGGAGTGCTGATGCATAGGGACACTTGTACCCCAATGTTTATAGCAGCACTTTCAACAACAGCCAAATTATGGAAAGAGCCTAAATGTCCATCAACTGATGAATGGATAAAGAAATTGTGGTGTATATACACAATGGAGTACTACGTGGCAATGAGAAAGAATGAAATATGGCCTTTTGTAGCAACGTGGATAGAAATGAAGACTGTTATGCTAAGTGAAGTATGTCATACAGAAAAAGACAGATACCATATGTTTTCACTCTTATTTGGATCCTGAGAAACTTAACAGACGTCCATGGGGGAGGGGAAGAAAAAAAAAAAAGAGGTTAGAGAGGGAGAGAGCCAAAGCATAAGAGACTCTTAAAAACTAAGAACAGGGGCGCCTGGGTGGCGCAGTCGGTTAAGCGTCCGACTTCAACCAGGTCACGATCTCGCGGTCCGGGAGTTCGAGCCCCGCGTCAGGCTCTGGGCTGATGGCTCGGAGCCTGGAGCCTGTTTCTGATTCTGTGTCTCCCTCTCTCTCTCTGCCCCTCCCCCGTTCATGCTCTGTCTCTCTCTGTCCCAGAAATAAATAAATGTTGAAAAAAAAATTAAAAAAAAAAACTAAAAACTAAGAACAAACTGAGGGTTGATGGGAGGTGGGAGGGAGGGGAGGATGGGTGATGGGTATTGAGGAGGGCACCTTTTGGGATGAGCACTGGGTGTTGTATGGAAACCAATTTGACAATAAATTTCATATTTAAAAAAATAAAAAATAAAAAAAGAATTCGAAAAAATATATATTAAAAAAAAAGAGTGGATTCTGAAGTGTAAGGCAGGAGGTAGGAAAAAATTCAATAGCTCAGGTGGGCTTAACTAAGGCAACACCAATGGTATTAAGACAGAACAATAAAAAAGGGTAAAACTTGGTTATTATCTAGAGGTAAGAGTGAAAAAAAAAAAGGAAAGAGAAAAACTGAACACGACTCCCAGGTTTCCAGCTTGAGAAGCCAGATGGATGGAGGTGCTTCTAAATAAAATTAGAAGTATGCATAGAGAAAGATTAAGGACATTCACTCAGATGGCCACAATTTTCTCAAGAAACTAGGAGGCAGGAGTATCTTCTGAGGGAGAAGAGGAGAGTGTTTATCTAGAAAAATTGTAGACAATAGTGGAAGTTCAGGAAAGTCACTAATGGGAAGGGAAAAGGAAGCTGGCTCAAGAATAGCCAAAGTTAGGGGCGCCTGGGTGGCTCGGTCGGTTAAGCGTCGACTTCTGCTCAGGTCATGATCTCACGGTCCGTGAGTTCCAGCCCCGCGTCGGGCTCTGTGCTGACAGCTCAGAGCCTGGAGCCTGTTTCAGATTCTGTGTCTCCCTCTCTCTGTGACCCTCCTCCGTTCATGCTCTGTCTCTCTCTGTCTCAAAAATGAATAAACGTTAAAAAAAAATTTTTTTTTGAAAGAATAGCCAAAGTTATTGAGCAGTGTAAAAGTCTTAGGGGAGGCAGGTAAACATGAATCTGTAATGAAATTAATCTGCACAGTTGTGTGAATATGTAATGAGATCAATCTGCACTACTATATGGTTTTCTTTTTTCCCAAATAATGCTCGGCCATCTAGGTATGACAGAGGCAGATTCAGGGACTACTGGACTAATCCAGAGTTGCAATTTGAAATATCAGAGGCAGTTGAATCCAAAAGTAAGGGGAGATAAAAGCACTGTTCGAAAAAATTTTTAAGGCATCAATCTTAGTGTTTAGTATGATAGATAAGGAAAGGAGAACAAAAGAGGAATGAATAGTCTTAAGGGAATGAAGCTTTGGAAACTGGATTATAGGTGTTCTTTTAGTGTTTATTTATTTCTTCAGAGAGATAGAGGGACAGAATCCCAGCAGGGGAAGGACAGAAAGAGAGGGGGACACAAATCTGAAGCAGGCTCCAGGCTCCGAGCTGTCAGCACAGAGCCTGACATGGGGCCTGAACCCATGCACCATGAGATCATGACCTGAGCCTAAGTTGGACACTTAACCGACTGAGTCACTCAGGCACCCCAGAAATTGAATTATAGTCTTAATGAGAATAAGAGAGTAAAAAAGTTGGAAGGGCAGGGGGTACAGAGATTAAATTTTCCTAACTACAGAAATTCTAGATCTGTGCTGTCAAGTATGGTTCGCCAAGAGCCACAGTGGCTACTTATATTTAAAATAATTAAAAAATAGATTATGTTCCTCTGAAGGAAGATACCATATGTTTTCACTCTTATGTGGATCCTGAGAAACTTAACAGAAGACCATGGGGGAGGGAAAGAGGGAAATAAAAGTTAGAGAGGGAAGGAGGCAAACCATAAGAGACTCTTAAAAACTGAGAATAAACTGAGGGTTGATGAGGGGTGGGGAGGAGGGGAAAGTGGGTGATGGGCATTGAGGAGGGCACCTATTGGGATGAGCACTGGATATTGTATGGAAACCAATTTGACAATAAATTTCATATTAAAAAAAATTATGTTCCTCTGTCACATTAGTTACATTTCAAGTGCTCAGTAGCCATGCACGGCTACCATACTGTCCATATTGCACAGGTCAGGTAAAATACTGCCATCATATAGAAAGCTCCATTGGAGAGTGTGTCCCTAGATAATGCCAAGTTTTAGAAAATGCCCAAGAGTGTGAGCCTCTGAAGACAATGAAGACAAAAGGCATTGAGAGAGAGGCAGTAAAGGAACCAGAAAGGCAGGATATTGGATGGGCTTTCCATAAAGGTGTTGAATTCAGCCTTTGTCAGGAGTTCCAATGGAGAAGATATGAGCCAAACACTAAAGTCCTCAGTGAATGCAGAGTGTTAGCAGGTAGATGAACACAAAACCTTTGTATGGAGTTGCAATGTGCTTCCTAATGACAGTATATCCTAAAACCCTTTAGGCCTAGTGTAGTGTCCTTTATTTGTGAAACACACTTGACTGACTCAATCTAGACCCTATCCCAGAGTGATATTCCAGATCCTACTTAAACCTCTCCTGAACCATTCTCCTCGTTCAAAAATCACCTCTTCTGAAACTCCATCAACTTACTTTGGCCAACTCAACACTGTGGGGTGGAAAAGAAACCTGTTAACCCTATATAGTCAGGTTAACTAGGTAGTTGAAAATAATGTGCCTATGGGCAGAGCTCTAGTTTCATATAAAACATTTAACAGAGATTAGCTATAGAATATAGACAAAAGCAATCCTTCTTAATTGAAGAGCACAGGTAGTTTGTGTATGTCTATTCTGCTTATTAAACACATTTGTTATAATTTAGGACTTACACTGAGGTTTTTTATAATTGAGTCAAGAGGCATATCTATCTCTCTTGGGATAATGTGTAGAAATGTATGGGGCGCCTGGGTGGCTCAGCCGATTAAGCGGCCGACTTCGGCTCAGGTCATGATCTCGTGGTCCGTGAGTTTGAGCCCCGCGTCGGGCTCTGTGCTGACAGCTCAGAGCCTGGAACCTGTTCCAGATTCTGTGTCTCCCTCTCTCTGACCCTCTCCCGTTCATGCTCTGTCTCTCTCTGTCTCAAAAATAAATAAACGTTAAAAAAAAATTAAGAAATGTGGTACAGCTAGTTGGCTATCATACCGAACGATTTCCAGTAGCATCAGAGGTAAATGCCACCACGATGTTCTCTTTTTTCTTACAAGTTGGCAGTTATGGGGGAGCCTGGGTGGCTCAGTCAGTTGGGCATCTGACTCTTGATTTAGGCTCAGATCGTGATCTCAGTTTGTGGGATCAAGCTCCACATTGGGTTCTGCCCTGTGGGGAGGCTGCTTGGCTCTCTCGCCTCTCACTCTGCCTCTCCCCTGCTTGCATGTGTGTTCTCGCTCTCTCTTAAAATAAGTAAACTTAAAAAAAAGAAAAAAAGTTGGCAGTTATGAGCTATAAGTCCACAGTAATCCATGCCTACTCACACCAGTTCATGAGTCAGCACTGGTTCCTTAGTCTTCTCATGTCTCTATCCCTCACCCCCATGATTAATGTAACAGTGGGAGAAAAATACTTACTGTTTTGGAAAGGCTATTACACCTTGTTTGGATTAGTAACTATTAGTCTTTCTCTAACTTAATAATTGTAAGTTGAAATAAGTTCAGTCCCCCTTTTCTATCACCAACATTAATCTCTCTTACTTCGTCCATTCATGTTAACACCTGCAATTTTACTCCTACTTGTTTTTAAGAACTAGAAAGAAGCTGGGTCCTGCTTATTTTTCACTAGGCTATACGTTTTTAGTCTCTGTTGATTCTCCTAGGTTGTACAGTTATTTGTGTGTAATAGGCTCTTCCATAGCAATATGCAGCAGAAAATTCCTTTTGACAAGCCATAGCAAGCTTAATTGAGTCATGACGTATGCCATCAAATAGCTTCCAGGGAGGCAAAAAGCCCTTTTTCTAAGGTAGCATACGACTTCACCGAGTTTCAACATGACTATATGATCTCACATAACTAAGGAAATTACTTTTTTTCATTTGTGAAGTTACAGGAATGTATGGAGTTAACATTTGATTGAGCTAATTAAATTTTAAAGAGCTCTCTGGTCTACCAGGCTTTCTTCCTCCTTAGACTTAGAGAAACCTATTTTTAAAAAATCTTAGCATTAAATTACAGGTCAATTTTTTAAAGTTGGTTTGGTTTTTTGTTTTTACTCTATTGTTTAATCAGCCCCTAATGAGAATCTCAAATCAATTCTTGTTAAATTTTCATCTTATTTTAAATGTCACACAGTAAGTAATATTAATAGAAACTATTCTGTTAAGATAGCGTTTCTGATTCTCTCCCATTGACTTTGCAGCCTGAAGCCAATCCAAATTCTGACATTACTTGTAATGTTTTCAGGACAGATGCTGTTAGGGCTTTCAGCACAACTGGTAGGATATCAGCAGACATTAGTTAACTTGTGAACCTTCATCTGAATATCCTTCAGATACCCATGGGATCTGGGTGATATTATAGCTCCAATGTCAGCCTGAAAAGTAACATCAGTAATGGGTACCATCCTTACTTCCTCCCCACTGCAGCAATAAGGCAAGGAAGGGAGATTGTAAACCACTGGTTTGAACCATATAAATGGGTTGTGCTATCTGTTATATTTGTCCCCAAAGCCAAATTTACCTAGCACATAATATAAGTAGTCCCATTCAATTGCATCAAAGGACTTCTCTGCATCTAATAAAACTGTTGCTATTGGTTCCAATTTTCTCTTTGTATTCCAGGAGAGTTGCATTAGCCTATGCAGATCATCTGATGCTTATCTTCTAGGTATAAAGCCTTCTTGAATAGGGCCTATTAGATTTGTGATTACTTTATTTAGTCATGTAGCAAGTGTTCTGGTACCTATTATGTTACACCTACTCACATTGTAGGAAAGGATATTTTTTACAATACTGCTAAGGGGGTAACATGCAATCTTGAATATGAGGCTATATGGATACATATAATAGGATAAAGGACTGTATGCCGCCTTGATTCCAAACCATAGATAATATCCAATGCTTTAAAAATTCAGTATAAACCATTTAAATGCATTACATTTATTCACAGTCTATTTCTGAAACTAGTGGCTATTCAGTGTGCTGAAGGCAGAGAGAAGTTAATGTGTTGGTAAGCAACCTAAATTTTTATAAAGCTATTTTGAAAGTAACTCAGTGCCACAGAAAGTAATATCAATTACTCCTTGCTTTTCAGTTGACATTGCAGGGCTGCTCCAAATTTCTATTCTTCAGTTCAGCATCTGCAAAGAAAAGGAAGGCACAGAGCACCTCCATGGGAGATTTCTGGGTATGACAATCAGAAGTATTTTAGAACACACCCTGAAAGACTCTAGTTTTTTTCCAAGTACTGATGAACCTTTGATGCTCTGTGACTAAAGAATTGCATACAAGTGAAAAACTAAGTGATGGAGAGTAAGGGAGGGCCAGCTGATAAATTTGGGGGTTCCTATAACCTATGTCTTGTGAGACAGCATAGTGTAGGGAGAAGGGCCTGGGCCTTTGGATCTAGTTTTCACCTTGGCTCCATTCTTTACTTACCAGAAGAGTACAAACGGAACTGAGCTAGGGTTTTCTCATTCACATAAGGCAGTTAGAATACTCACTCCTCAAGTTGTTTTGAAGATCAAAAAAGATAACATGTATATAGAGAACTTAATAATATTTGATGCTCCACAAATGCCAGCTGCTTCATTATAATTAATGTTAATAATAACATAAGTTATACACACACACACACACACACACACACACACACACACACACACACACCTACCTCTATTTGCATTTTTCAGTAATCACAGGAAGGTCAAATCCAATGGCACACTGAGTATTCAGATTAGGCTTCATGGCAGCATAATGGAAAAATAATGACATTCAACAAAGTGCACTGTGAAAAGTTACTTTGTGATTAACCTACACAGAATAAATGCACTTTTAAATCTATAATAACTGAAGACAGGGTTTCAAACTGAAAAAAAAAAAAAAAAAAAAACAAGCACAAACTTAAATAAATAAATAATAAGTTTTCCATTATCATTAATTTTCTGTATTAATCCAGTATATTTCATTGAGTCCAAGAGATCTGGTTTTTCTTTCCCAGCTATAGGAAACTCGTTATATATGCTTGCAAATTAAAAAAAACAAAAACAAAGAAACATACCAAAAAAAAACAGTTAATGAGCAGTCTGTAGTTTAAATGCATAGAATATAGTAAACAAATTCAAAAAGATTCAGCTTCAGCAGAATTTTCTATTTCTATAGTCAGTTTATTTTTTTAAGTTAATTTCCAAATAGATATTCTCTTTTGAAGTATGCTGCAGAATTTTTCTTAATAGTTGGAAAAGTACATTTGGACTCTAAGTGAAGTAATTTCTAGAGAAAACACATGATCCAAACCTGAAGCTAAAACCCTAAGTTCATATACAGAAATGTATACAAGATTCCCAGATATATGTAAACAGAAAGAGTCACTCAGTAAATGGTATTGGGCTCTGGTAATTGTATAATCCACTCTCATTAGGCATCTCCCTCTTGTGCATTAATATGTGACATCATACTCTCATATAACATTTCATAGCAGAGTGAAATAAAAAGCCCCTCCAGATTGCAACGGTAAGATAATCAGATTCTGTAGTGCTCATTATGACTGCAATTATGTAACAAAACTCTCCAAATATAGTTCAGTTATTGTAGTTATTAATCATTCTGGTTTTGTTTCAAGTACTTGCTTTATAGCCTGCTGGATAGACTCCATTATTCTACAACCTGAATGTCGAAAGTCAAACTTGCGCATGTGAATCTGCTGTTCTAACAGCCTTTCAACATAATTTACCCTTTCAATTTGTATTTGTGAATACAAAAAAAAGTGGAGAAATAAAGCTGGTGTCAATAGAGTCACTGACCTTTGCAGTAAACAGAAGATAGTCCTTAGCAGAAAACAACGTGGCAAATAAGAAACCTATTTTCTAGAACTAGAAATAGTGCTGCTTAAGAAGTTAGTCTCAGAATTCTAATCAGTTCTTACAGAAAAAGGATAGGGGTTGGGACTTCTAAAGAATCTGTATATTTGATAAGGAGAAAAATTATGAAAGGGCCAGGAAATGTGCATTTTTAAAGGTTCAAAGCACCAACATCATGGATAGAATGTATTCCTAAACACATTATGCATAAAACCATGTATTCTGACTAATTTAACTACAAAATGCCAACTAAAAGACAGGAGATGTATTATACAGAACAAACACCATCTGCAACACCTTAAACCAGTGCTATAGATGTATTTTCAGGAAAAAAATACACCTGGAAAATTCTCAAGCCTAAATTCTGAGATGCCAAGTATTAACTAAATAGGATTCCAAACAGACCCAGGGAAAATGACTCCATAATTATTTAAATGTTAAAACAGAAAGAGCTCAGGAAAACATAAAATAACACATTGACATGGTTTACAAAATGCAAGTCACCAATTTCACGTAGTCCATGATTTTTTCAATTTGGCCACATACATTGGGCCCCAGGCTTTGCCCTTATCTGGTATCACCAAGAGTCCACATTCCTGGCCAGTGGGAGCAAATGTGAAGTCTTGGGAGCAAGTCCTTGCCATTTCCTTAATGTCCACGGGCATGATGTTACTGTAGGAGTTTAAAATTTCACTGATGACATCTTGATTTTCTGCCTTGGAAAGTGTGCATGTAGAGTACACAAGTAACCCTCCAGGACGTAAGGCCTTAATTGCAGACCTGTGTGTCATCAGGAAAATGGAGAAGTTTGGTTAGATTCATTAAAAGAAACAGATGAAGTCACAGGTCAAGGAAGCTTATATACTTGAAACTACCCTTACTCTGATTCAGGCTGCAAGAACTTTGGATATTTTCTAGCCTTACAACTATTTCTTTCTAATGTATCCCTGGATGACTTGAGAAAAATGATAATCAGGTTAATCAACATGGGAAAAACAGGCAGTGTGTTTGACAGGTTCTTTGCTTTGTTTTTTTCTTTTTCTTTTTTTTTTAAGAATAGGAAGATGGGTGGGGCACCTGGGTGGCTCAGTGGGTTAAGCATCTGACTTCAGCTCAGGTCATGATCTCATGGTTTGTAAGTTTGAACCCCACATCGGGCTCTGTGAAGACAGCTCAGAGCTGTTAATGTAATGGGTTTGTCTTTGAATATACTGAGTGGTACTAATAGGTAGGTGGGAAGAAAACATCTGAACTTCAGGAAAGGAGTTAAGGTTCAGTGATAGCTGAAGTCATAGTAGTAAATAGGATTTCCCAGGAAAAGAGAAGAAAATAAGTGGTCTGGGGTGCCTAAGTAGCTCAGTTAAGCGTCTGACTCTTGATTTTGGCTCAGGCCATGATCTCACGGTTCAGGAGTTCGAGCCCCATATCAGGCTCTACACTGATGGTGTGGAGCCTGCTTGGGATTCTCTCTCTCTCCCTATCTGCCCCTCCCTGGCTCGCTCTCTCTCTCTCTCTCTCTCTCAAAATAAACAGACTTAAAAAAAAAAGAAAGAAAATAAGTAAACTAAAGACAGACACTAAGAGAATACCTACATTTAAAGGGAAGCAAAACTTAGAAAGGAAATAAAGGCAGCTTCACCAAATGAATATGTAGCTTTGAGAAAAGATGGAAAGGAAGGTGGTTTTTGTTTGTTTTTTATTTCTTTTAGGGGAAGACTTAAACATAATTGTAAATGCAGATCCAGGAGAACAGTCCCAGGACTTCACACTGCAAATGAAAAAGTTATTAGCTTCAGAAAAGAGGGGTTACAGCTCTTCATCTAAAACAATGTGGGAGCATGAACAGGGAACTAGGATGTTGGAAGGTAAACAAAAGTTCATGACACAAAGCCTTGATAATAAGAGGGGAGTGGGAAGTAAGGTAATCTCCTGAGAGAAAACTAGAAAGTCTTAGTTCTGCTGCTGTGGTGATAACCTCTGAGCAATTACTACTCACGATTTTTTTTTTTTTTTTTTAAGAAATCTATGTTCTAGAATCTGTACCAGATTTAAGTCTACAGAAGGCCCCATGTCTCACATCTGTATTTAAAAAACTAGAGCACAGGCCAATAAATGAGGTTACCCACATGATCAAAACTAGTTCAAATTCTATTCCCTATTTTCAATTATTAAAGGATTGAAGAATTCTAATTCAAAACAAAGAAACTGATGACAAGGTTTTCTTTCCTCAAACCTCCTAGACACACTTAAACAGTAAGGTAAAAAATATATACATATGTATATTTTTAAGTACAGACTCAAAACAATAAAATAAATAGGACAGAATTACTAACAAAAGATTTCAACACATTTCTGAAACATGATATGCACACAGGAGAGTGGCAGCAGTTCACCAGAGTGGAGAGAGCCTCTCATGGTGAGGACAGCAGCCACAGAGGGCATAATTTGACCTGTTGAACTACAGAAGAGTTTGGGACCAGGAAATACCAGAGGTAATGTGATGGGAGTAAAGAGTGAAAACAAAGATACTGATTCAAAGCATATGTAAGAAACCATGGAGGGGCACGTGGGTGGCTCAGTTGGTTAAGCATCTGACACTTGATCTTTGCTCCGGTCATGATTCTCTCTGTCTCTGCTCCTCGCCAGCGCACGTGCGCTCTCTCTCCCTCTCTCTCAAAATGAATAAGAAAACTTAAAAAATTACATCACCATTAAAAAAAGAAAAAAAGAGAAAGACACCATACTCCCATACTTAGCAAGTCAGGAAGCCAAGAAAAAGTTGCAAAGTTTTTGCCTAAGGAAGTTGAATAAATTGTTTCGGGAGACTTAAGACAGTCACTGTAAGTGTTTGTCCCCGAAACCAAAGACCTCTACATTCTACCTTGAGGAGAACCTCCAGGGTAACTGCCAGCTTCTGATAAAGTGACATCACGAGGCAAAAAATTCCACCCCTATAATAAACTTCCTAGTACTTTATTGTCCCATTAAATAAAAAAGTACAACCTGCCAGATAATTTCAGTTGAAAAATGCTTAAGCAATGTGTAAGAGCAAGAACAAAATAAACAAACGAACAACAACAACAAAATGGCCTAGGAAAAAACAGAAAATTCAGAAAACGAGACATAATAAGACCTAATAAATGCAGAAAGATCAGTAAAGATACAGCACCCACAGAACAGTAACACAATGCCATGGAACAGGACCAAGGAAAAGGCTCATAGGTATTAAATATATGTTCATCATGATAAAGAATATTTTGTAGAAGTGTTTGGAAGTTAAGGTTGAAGAAATCTTCTAAAAAAGTAGAACAGATTGACTGAAAATGAGACAAGTAAGGTCAAGCAGATCCAAATTTCAATTAACAGGAATACCAGAAAGGTAATACAGAGAACGGGTAGTGAGGGACATTAAATCAATGAAATAATAAGAGTAATTTCCAGAGATAAAAGGAGTGTTCATCAGTAGGCTAGAAAGAACTCATCAGTAGGCTAGAATTATTATTTATTGAGCATCTATTATGTTGTGCTTTGTTCTAGAAGTTAGGTATATATTAAAATAGAACAACAACAACTGCAACAACAATACCCTTTGCTTTCATGAAGCTAACATTCTAGCTGGGGGAGATAGAATATTAAAAAAATAATATCAATAGTAAGTCTGTCATGAGCTAAACTGTGTCCCCCCCCAAAATTCATTTGAAGTCCTAACCCCCAGTACCTCAGAATCTTACTGTACTTGGAGATTGGGTCTTTGAAGAGGTAATTAATTTAAAATGAGATCTTTAGGGTGGGCCCTACTCCAATGTAACTGGTATCCTTATAAGAAGAGGAAATTTGGACACAGAGTTACAGAGAGAAGACCACGTGAAGATGCAAGGAAAAGACAGATAATCTACGAGCCAACCAGAAAGGATTCAGAAGAAACCAACCCTGAGGACCCTGATCTCAGACTTCTATCCTCCAGAACCATGAGAAAATAAACTTCTGTTGTTTAAGCCACACAGTCTATGGTACTTTATAGTAGTCCTAGAAAACTAATACAAAGTATATACTCACCAAAAAACAACTTGTGTGTGTGTAAACAAATACATATATACACACACACATACATATAAACCATAAACCTAAACCATATATATGTATGTATATGTGTATATGTATATATATATACACACACACATTTTCTCTCTCTGTATATGTGTATGTACATATATATGTATATATTTATATACACACACAAGATATACAGTAAAACCTTGATTGCAAGTAACTTGTTCTGTGAGTTTTCCATGAGACAAGCAAACATTTCTAATAAATTTTAACTTGATAAATGAGCAATGTTTTGCAATACAAGTAGTACAGGATGCTGAATGTCACATGATCACAACTGAGCCAACGGTTCTCGAAATTCGCTTTGACATACAAGTGTTTTGGATTACAAGCATGTTTCCAGAAAGAATTATGCCTATAAACCAAGGTTTTACTGTATATGGGTGTATGTGTGTTTGTGAATTTTTTCCTCACCAGACAATCCTCTAAGTCTCTCAAAACAGTGACTGCATGTCTAACAACTTAACTCAGTTCTGACACTATTCACCTGGAGTTAGCGTCAGATCCCACAGGTTAAGGGCTAAGCCCTACAAGGGTGCCCTTCAGATGACAACCAGAAATCCAGGCCACTTCTGACTAACCTGCCACATGTTAAACGTTCCCACAACCCCTGTCCAACAATTTGGTGGAATGGCTCACAGAACTCAGGAAAGGAGTTTACTTACTAGATTACTGTTTTATTATAAAAAGATACAATTCAGGAACAGCCAGATGGTAGAGTTGCAGAGATGGAAGAGTATGAGTTTTAAAAGGGGTGCAGATTTACTGTGGGCTTTCCAGGCATGCCACCCTCCCAGCACCTCTTCCTCACCAACATGGAAGCCCTCCAAATCCCTTCAGTGTTTTTTATGGAGACTTCATTAAGGAGGTGTAATTGATTGAAACATTAGCCACTGGTGATTTTACCCAATCTCTCTGGCAGGGGAGGCAGATGGGAGGGAAGCTGAAAGTTCCAACCCTCTAAACACACGGGTGGTTCCCAGAAAGTCCTTAGAAACTTTCCAAAAGCCACCTCATTAACATAAACCAAGGTGTGGTTGACAAAAGTTTATCAATAACAAAAGTTCCTTTCATCTTTACAAAATGCAAACGTTATAACAATAGATGTTCCTATCCCTCTACCATTGAGGAACTTTCAAAAGTTTTAGGAGCTCTGGCCAGGATCCAGGAACAAAGACCAAATATATTTTCACAATATCACAGTTTGCCTATTTTTTTTTAACGTTTATTTTTGAAGGGGAGAGAGACAGAGCATGAGTGGGGGAGGGGCAGAGAGAGAGGGAGACACAGAATCCGAAGCGCGTTCCAGGTTCCAGGCTGTCAGCACAGAGTCTGATGCGGGCCTCAAACTCACCAACTGTGAGATTGTGACCTGAGCCGAAGTCAGACGCTCAACCAACTGAGCCACCCAGGAGCCCCTATTTTTTTTTTTTTTTTTTTAATCTAGCAATAGGTTCTATGTAGAAAATTCAAACAGGATAAGAGGGTTAGAAGAGTTTGGATGGAGGAGACGATTGCAATTTTAAATGGGGTAGTTGGAACAGGATGACATTCAAATGAAGTGACATTTGAACAAAGATCTGAGGAGGTAAGGAAGTGGCCATGCAAATATCTGAGGGAAGAGCATTCCACACAAAAGGAATAGCCAGTGCAAAGACCCTATAGCATACTTGAGGAAAGAGGAAAGAGGGGCTAGAGTGGCTAAAGCAAGGTGGGCAAGGGGGTGGCAGGACGAGATGAGATCAGAAAGCCAAGAGGGGAGGGGTGCAGAAGGTCTTAGATTACTGTAAAAGCTTCAGTCTTATAATGAACAAAAAAAAAAAATCCATACTTAGATGCATTAATGTTAAACTTTAGAATTTCAAGAACAAAAGACGCTAAATGCCTCCAGAAAGAAAAATGGGTCACCAATAAGGGTTCATGAAACTGACTGGCATCAATGGTGTCGCTCACCCCAAATCCTGGAAAAAAAGCAATTTAAAGTGGATGCTACTTACTGCCAAACTGTCAAATAAATATAGAGGAGAAATACAGAAACTTTCCAGATATCTGATGACTCAAAAATTTTACCTCTAGCAAAATGAGGAGCTCAATCAAGAAAGGGGAGAAATGGGCACTCCTGGGTGGCTCAGTCGGTTGAGCGTCCGACTTCGGCTCAGGTCATGATCTCACGGTTCGTGAGTTCGAGCCCCGTGTCAGGCTCTGTGCTGACAGCCTGGAGCTCACTTCATATACTGTGTCTCCCTCTCTCTCTGTCCCTCTCCTACTCTCACTCTGTCTCTCTCTCAAAAATAAACAAACATTAAAAAAAATATTTAAAAAAAAAGGGGGGAGAAATGTACTGAAAATAGTAAATGTAACACAGGAAAGCAGTGAGGGGAGTGAAGCCCAGAATGATGACTACTCAGGAGCCCTAGAGGTAACTACTCCAGGCTAGAATGACAGGGAGATCATTAGAGGGAAGTGAGAAGGGATGAAGAGATGAAATGACTGAAAACTAAGAAAACCGTGAAGATCTGGTATATGCAACTAGACTGGGGCTGGGGGGAGGGAGGAAAAGAAGAGAGAGAGAGATTTTCCCATCAAACTGGACTGTAGGAAAATTTTCCTTTCAGTGGCACTTGATCATTACACTGAAGCAATAGAAAAGAAAACTTAATTCCAAAGTATCTGTCCATTCTGCAATGAACAATATTTACAGAATTAACATACACTGATTATGGGTCTTCAATGTTCAGAATCATTGCATAGACTGATCTTAGTAATGCTTCAGAACAGATTTTTACGTCCCTGAAAGAATACTGTCCAACCCAAACATAAAGCTACAGACATTGGGAAGAAGGGAGGGAGAAATGGAAGGCAGAATGGGAGTACAAATATTCTTGTAACACAAAGAGAGAAACCAGGAGATAGTGGCCTGATTATTGCAAAAAAGAATAAAGCTTGAAGTATGCCAGAGACACATTCTAATACTAACAGAACAAGAAGCATAAGTATAAGCATGCAGTGTACTAAGTTTCTGGGCTGAACGAAGAAGAAATGAGAACAGGGTAAGAACTCAGGGTGTAGAGTGTGGTGTGAAGAGGTAAGGGTGGCGTAAGTGAGACAAACCTGAACAAGAAGTCAGTAGTCAACGTCCAAGGCTGTTAGGTTAAGAAATGACAGCTAAACGTACTAGTCAGAGGTTTGGGAGTTATGTACAGAATAAGTAAAGAACAGAAATAATTAGAAGTGTTGCCTATGAGGAATAAGACTAGGGAAAGAGGGAGGAGGGGTAGGAGTAAATTTCCTTTAAGTAAAAGCTCATTTTTATTTTCAATTTTTACCCATATGTGTACTTCTATGATAATACAAATTAAAGGAGCTATGACAGTAGGATAAATATCAAAAATGTTCCTACAGATGTCAGTTATTTTTTTTTCTTTTTTTACTCTGAAGGAATTAACTCTCTAGAAAACTTATTCCCTGAGGTTCCAGATAACTAAAATTTTATGATATTCAGAATTTCTAGGCTCTTCATGTATTCGTTTACTGATTAAAAAATATTTCGGGAATTTCTTACCACTGAAAGCCTATTTAACCTTCAGTGTTTGTTGGCAGTGTCTAAAAAATTTCTTATATTTACCTTTTAACTGTTCACTGTGCCCTAAATATCCCCCCCCCCCCGCCCACCACACACACAAAAGGCTCCTATCTAGACACCAGACATGTGAACCATTGTGTTCACATTTGTGTAGAGCCTGTAGTAGGAAGAATAATGGCCACATGGCAAAGTTGTCCATATCCTAATCCTCAGAACCTTTAAACACCTCACGTTAAGTGGCAAAAGGGTATTTGCAGATGTGATTAAATGAAGGAACTAGAGATGGGAAGATTATTTTGGATTATCTGAGTATGCCCAATGTAATCCCCCAAATCCTTAGAAATCAAAAAGAAGGCAGGAGAGTCAGAGGAAGAGTTGATAACCATAGCTAAGGCAGGAGTGACAGGATTGCTGGCCAAAGACCATAAACCAAGGAATGTGAGCTGCTTCTGGAAACTGTAAAGGTAAAGAAGCAATCCTCCATCTTAGTCTGTTTAGGCTACTATAACAAAAATAACAGACTGGGTGGCTTAAACAATAAACATTTGTTCCTCACAGTTCTGACGGTAGGAAGTCAAAGATCAAGGTACCAGCAGGTTCGGTGTCTGGTGAGGACCTGCTTTCTGGTTCACTGATGGCCCTTGTATCCTCACATGGCAGAAGGGCTAAGGGAACTCTCTGGGGTCTCTTTTATAAGGACACAAAACCCATTCATGAGGGCTCCACCCTTATAACCTAATCACCTCCCAAAGCCCTACCACCTAAAACCATCACCTTTAGGATTAGGATTTTAACACCAGTTTTGGGAGGACACAAATGTTCAGTCTACAGCACTCACCTAGAGCACCCAGAAGGAATTGCAGCTTTGCCAGCACCTTCATTGTGAACTTAGAACCCTCAGAAGTATAAGATAATAAACTTGTGTTACTTTAAGCCACTAACTTTGTTGTAATTTGTTATAGCAATAAAAAATTAATACACACCTAGTGACAGGTTTTTTTTTTTTTTAATTTTTCTTTTACAGTAACCTACTAAGGCATTAGCAGATTTTTCTAAAACTGCATAAATTACAACTACACTCATTTTGGATCATTTTCTGATTATAGCAATGGGTATAAGATTTTCTTTAAAAAACTCAGATTACTGTGTAAGGGATATATACACAGTTTGAATGGAGATCTTTTAAACCCCCACTAAAAGGACTTTGTTCCTAGTTCCACAATTAGCAAAGCCAATGCCTAATCAAGTAAGTATGATTCTTTCTTATTACAATTATACAAAAGTACACAGAAGCCTCATCATCTACAAACAATATGTTCCTGGCCTAATGGAAATTTAATTAATTTCTACAATGTTGGCAACGTTGGCTAATTCTTCTGTTTTTTTTTTTTTTCCAACATTCATAACTTATGTTTCTAAAATTAGGTTGGTATAAGTTAACTGGTCACATTAATTTCTACAGAAGGAAATTGTATGTGGCAACACAAAGGCCTTTTTACAAATTGGGTTAATCTCAACACCATAGGGCAAACTGTTAGGGATTTCTGTAAAATGGTTGTTGTTATTTTGCTGCTGCTGATGGTTGTTTGTATACCATTTTTGTCCTTTTGCTTGTAGTAGTTATAGATTTCAAGAATACCATGATTTTGTATTAAAAGATCAAGGAAGGGGTGCCTGGGTGGCTCAATTGGTTAATCATCTGACTTTGGCTCAGGTCACGATCTCATGACTGGTGAGTTCGTGCCCTGTGCCGGTCTCTGTGCTTACAGCTCAGAGCCTGGAGCCTGCTTCGGATTCTGTGTCTCCTTCTCTCTCTGACCCACCCTTGCTCATGCTCTGTCTCTCTCTCTTTCAAAAATAAATAAACATTAAAAAAAAAAAAATCAAGGAAAATAGATAATGTGAAAAAACTCACTCCCAAGGTTCAGACAGCTGGGAATTATTGTAAAGTATAAAGATATCTTTATAATGAGCATTTATCAAAACATATAATAGTTTCTTCAGTTTGACACATAAATGGCAACAGGTACTTAATTTTAGTTAAGGCTACAGTATATAACAATTGCATAATCAGATTAGTTCAATGGTTTAAAAACCAATACTTCTGGTATTGGCATCTTGATAATTTAGTATGTGTTTCACAATATACTAAGTGAAAATTAACACACTTCTAAAATATAAGTACTTAAATATGCACTACTTTGCCTACTATAGTTGTGTCTAGGATAAATCATCTGCTTCTATAATAATTCACACTTTGAAACAGTCCATAAGAACCAAGTAATTATTACTTCATCCCAATCATAAAAAGACTATATATTATTTTTTAGACAGTATGGTGGGAGAAGGGTGTGATGCTTCAAGACAGAAATGATTACAATCAGAATGGAAGAAAGATACTGCTTAGTAGATCTTAACAAGCCCAGTAAGAAATTTAAAATTCCAGAGAGAGGGAAAACACATTTAGAAGTCAGAGAGACTTGAATAATACAAGTAAACTGGCAAAGCTGTGGTCATGACCATATAAATACGTTAAGTCAGGACTAGAGAAGAAAAATAAGACATGTTGGTTCTGGGGTCTGGTAGAAGGCAAAAAGGTTCTCTATGATTGTGTAAATTTCTGTCCATGAAAAGTTCTTTTTCTTTTTTTGGTTTTTAATAATAGGAAAGAAAACTAAGTTAACTAAGCAACATCCATTTTGGCATAATGGTATCCTCTGCTAACCTTTTCCAGATGAGCTGTGGCCCTGTGGTTTCTCTATGACTGTAAATTTCACAGCTTAACAAGAACCTGAGTAATGGGATATTTTTCATCTATGACAGAACACTAACTCTACTGCATCGAATTACTACAAACCAAGTTGTGTTAAGACTGCCATTATTTACCACTGAATTATAACAGATGCTAGAGAGATGGTCAGCAGAGCTAATTATACTTGCCAGCAGAAGGCAGAAAAAGATGTCATGACTGACTATAATAGATGGAGTGGAAGTATCATTTTGATCAGATTAGGTAGAAGGCTAACCTAATACCTTAAGGTGAAATAGAAACTAGTAGACATTATCTTGGGTTAGCTATATTACTGAATACACAATGCCTAACTATAATGCAGAACTGGGGGAAGTACTTCTAAAGGAAGCAGATATGCCACATAATATAATTCCTCTATCATATCCCTGAAACATATATATTTTCTTCAGAAACCTCCAATCTAAGTGGTTATCACGCTTAATCCTACTTGAAATAAGAAATTAAGATTCTACCTCACAACACTGCTGTAGGAAATAAAGCTGGTATTAATACTATAGCACAGAATAAAGTGGGAAATGCTTTTACCTCAAGCACTCCTAATAGAAAAAGAATGATGGCTTTCTTGCCACAGAACCTATGCTAGATAGCCCGTTGCTTTATGGCAGGTATTGGCTATACTACTGTCTCCAAATCTTTGGTTGTCTTTCAGTATATTATGAAATAAGCTGAAAAGCATTTTGTGCTTGAAGCACCTAGTTAATGAAGCAACTAAAAACAAAATAAAAAATATTCTTAAAAAACCATGAAATTAAGAATAAAATGTTAAACTAAATTCTCCCATTTACAAACAGAAAACCTTAGCTGATTTTTGGCACTTCACAGAGCATACCCGAATGATACTTCAGGTCTACTATCTCTTGTACATGCCTTTGTGAAATCCAAACGCTCTGCAACCTACAGTTGTTCTAAGTTTGTGGCAGACTCATTTGGCTTCAAAATCTGACCTAAATTGATGTGAGGCTATTTATGGTCAAGACTTAGCCCATGTGACATAACTATTCCTAGGTTTTGTTGAAAACATATTAACGTTTGATGACAGGGTGTGGCCTCAGACCCTACTGGGGACAGTGGGTGACATACCAAATATCTACTACATTACCTTTTTAAAATCCAAAAAAAAATCAGAATTCTGAAACATATCTGGCCTCAATGATTTTGACTAAGGTTTCAGACTTGTATTTTAGATTCAAATGAGTTACAGTGCAAAGTTACATAAATATCTTCTGTACTATATCTACATGATAAATTAGCCACATCGTTAACTGATGAAAGCTTAATTTAATTAGTTTTAAAAGTAAACCATTAAAATCTTAACTTTAAAAAGCATCAGATAAGTACGTCTGCAGTCTGTATACAAGAGTCCATCAGTGTTTTCCTATTCTAACATCAAGTAAGAAAAAAAATTGGTTTTGTGTTCTCTCAATACACCAAAGATTCCCCCTTGTCCCCAAAAAAGTGTTTTGATTTGTACATGTGTATTTTTTTATTTTTTGTATTTCTTTTTGTATTTTTTGTATTTTTAAAGAACACTTTGTACAATCAATAATAAAGCCTTTTTATCAGGAGTTTATTTTGTCATTTTGTTCACTGCTTTTCACTGAATCTCTTTATCCTTGAAAGATCTGCTTAAAGAAAAAACAGAGACTTAAGCCCCAAGAGCCATGTAAGGTACTGGCTTAGACATAAGATGAGAATGGGGCACCTAGGTGGCTCAGTCAGTTAAGCATCTGACTTCAGTTCAGGTCATGATCTCACAGTTCATGAGTTCAGGCCCCATGTCGGGCTGTGCTGACAGCTCAGAGCCTGGATCCTGCTTCAGATTCTGTGTCTCTCTCTCTCTCTCTCTCTCTCTCTCTCTCTCTGCCCCACCCCTGCTTGTGCTCTGTCTCTCAAAAATAAATAAACATTAAAATATTTTTAAATAAAATAACATTAAAAAAAAGAAATAAGATGAGAGGACATTGCATTCCCAGCACAAGGAGGGAGATCACCTTTATATTTACAGACTGGTCCACATAGTCTTCCAGCTACCAAGAAGTAAAGTATGCAATGGCTGAGTGGGGGAAAAAAAATCATTACCTGACTGTCATACCTTGAAAATAAAATGTATTATTTCCTTAATCAAAGCATAAGTTCAATGACCTTGAAAAGCTAAACGTACACACACATACATACACACACACACACACACACACACACCCCTAACTAACATGTCTTGGAACCCTGGCAGCTATCAAAGTTCCAAACTGAAGGTATTTATTTAACTTAACCAAAATTGAAAACATGATGTAGGGTGTTCTGTTGTTCCTAAGGCAAATCTCTGAATCTCAGAGAATGTTATTTGAATAGCTCCTAAAACAACCTAACACATTTTTAAAATACAAATTCCATTTTTCTGGTCTATTCTTTTGGTCCTTGATTAGAAATCTGGCATTCTGTTGGGAGGGTCAGTGTTAATTAGATCACTAAATTTAACTGTTTTCTGCATTTAAAAAGACTGAACCAAACTGCAGAAGAAAATAATCAGCGCGGCAATAGTGCCATCTTTTGACCAAAGCAGAAAGTGATTCTCTCCCCCTTTCATTAATTCCTCATGATTTACTATCAGGAGATAAACAACATCTTTGTATGTCTTCCTTGTAACGTGTTTGAAGTGACAGTCACTGACCCTCTTACAACAATTTCTGGTGTAGAAGTAAAGCAATCATAGATGTCTGTACTTTTGAAAAATTGAGAATACAGCTAAACATTACTGTGATTAATATATTTATTCTTCATCTTTCCTCTCTTCCCTTCTACCAACATTAAAGCATCAAGGCAATAGCTACCATCCGTTCAGATGTAAATACAGGGAAGCAATCAAGTAAAATGGACTTAAAGATTCCTTTATTGCCACAATATTATCAAGCTTATTCCCTTCCTCTTAGAAACTCTAGTATTAAACATTTTTTTTTTTAAACCAGCTAAGAATGTAGTTAATTTTAAAAATTTTAAATGAGCATAGGAGCATCAATCTTGAAATGGGTTCCCTGTAACCATTTAATATTCAATTCATATTTCAGAGATTCTATTTAAGACTACTTTATAAGGTTACTAGCAACTTGTACAGAAAAGAAAAACATTTGTATAATTAATACTGTGAGAAACGTATGAATACTACTGGCAGTCTTTGTATCTTACTACTCAAATGACAAACTAAATCCAAAACTGAAAAGGTTAAATGCTTCCAGAGGACACTGCACACACAGCACATGTTCCTCTGTGAAGAAATTTTTACTTTTTTTTTTTTTTTTTTTAGAATAAAAGAGAATATTCCTGAATCAATGGGAATATGGATTTGATCCAGGAATCAAATGAGATGTTGATTCCTATGTTAGCCAAGTGAAGGACAAGTGATCAGTCTAATTAGTAATGTTTCCTTATGTTTATTTGGTACTTAATTTAAAGAGCACCTCACACATGGAGTCTTAATAAAACCTTATGAGATACACAGGGTAAACAGTCTGGCCCAATTTATCAAATGGAGGGTCACAAAGACTCAGTGACTTGCTCAAAGTTACACAGTTAATTAATGCAGCACAAAGAGTGTTATCCTAATCTCATACCAGGAAAAGGACTGCAAGCCTTACCACTGCTATATACCCTGAAGCAAATGTTACCACTGCTAAAATAAGTATGGAATCTAGGGCAATAAGACAGAGCATGCCACATGCATACATTTTGTCATCTCAACTGTCCCAAATGCTCACCTTCAGTGAGGAATAATCATATACTTCCAGGTACTTTTAACAAAAAGAAACTAAGAATTAATAGGTCTGGCACTATGACCTGCAACTCTTGGCTACCTGTTCCTTTTATAGAATATACAACCTTCACCTATTCAAGTGCTATAGCACAGAATTTATAATGAGGTAAATGAAAGCAATTACTTCATGTTGACACATAATTTGAACCTCTTTGCCACAGTCTGACATCTAAATCATAGTTGTAAAGAATTTTCACAAACTACACTCAACTGTTAGAACCTCCATTAAAATTCCAAATAATTTGAAATAATTCATAAGTACTCCAAATTCCAAAGAATCTGGAAATTAATTTAGCCAAATATTATTTACACAGCTTTAAATAAAAATATGTTTTCCTGGGGCACCTGGGTGGCTCAGTTGGTTCAGCATTCGACTCTTGATTTCCACTTAAGTCATGGTCTAGAGGTTTGTGGGCTCAAGCCCCCCATCAAGCTCTGCATTGGTGGCACAGAGCCTGCTTGGGATTATCTCTCTTTCCCCCTCTGCTCCTCCCCCGCTCGCACACATGCACTTTTGCCCCCTTCTCTCGCAAAAATAAACATTAAAAAATAATATTTTCCTCAGAAGTTTATTGATAAAATGATTACAAAACCAGACTAAAAGGTTCATTTTCAGCTTTGATCTTACCATACTATTTGATTCTGTCATTCATCCTCAACCTCAAGAAACATTCCCCAACTTTGGTTTCCTGGACACTTTGTTCACTCCTCCTTCTACAAAAGTCTAAAGTTCCCTTTCAGCCTCCTTATCCACCTTTCCTCTACTTCCTATCCATTAAATATAAGTCTTCCCTAGAATTTTATCCTTGGTTTATTTTTTTTTAATTTAATTTAATTTAATTTAATTTAATTTAATTTAATTTAATGTTTATTTATTTATTTAAAGAGAGAGAAAGCAGGGGAGGGGCAGAGAGAGAGGGAAAATGAGAATCCCAAGCAGGCTCCAGGCTGTCAGTGCAGAGCTCGACGACATGGGGCTGGATCCATGTGAAATCATAATCTGAGCTGAAATCAAAAGCTGGATGCTTCACCGACTGAGCCACTCAGGTGTCCCTAAAGATTTTAAAGTAATCTCTCCACCCAACATGGAGCTTGAACCTACAATCCTCAGATCAAGAGTCACATGCTCTACCGACTGGGCCAGCCAGGCTCCCTTCTTCCTAAAGTTGGATGTGTTACATGTTATCTCATTCAATCTTTCAATTAAGTTTTGAGACATGAATTCTTATTCTCACTTTGCAGATGAGAAGACCAAGGCAAGATAGCTAAGCAACTTGTACAAGGCCACTCAGTAAATACACAAACCAAGATTCAAATCCAGGCAATAGAGCTCTACAGTTCATGCTGTTAACCGAGGTGTTACCCTTGACACCTTCTTTTCTTTCCCACTCCAGAGCCAATCAATCACCAAGTTCTACTAATTTTCCATTGAAATTATCTTGCAAATATAACCACACATCTCCCTACTATTCAGTTAGTTAAGGCCTTTGTCATCTAATTCTTGACTACTGTAAAATTCTTTCAAATTGGTTTTCTTGTTAAAGGGTATTCTTGTAAATCTTTGTAGCCTCCCAATGTTATTGTTATCTGATCAAGGGATTTCCAACTTGTGACAAACACTTTTAACTGTTCCCTAATACCAGTTCTCACTTTCTTCTGTAGTAATGCAATTTTTAATTAGGTACAGTTAAGGCTAGTTTCCTAAATTGCCTTTCACTAAAGGTAGGCATAGGACTAAGTATGACCCAGGAGATGTGAGTAGAAGTAATGTGAAGTATGTTCTTTTGTTCCTTCCTACTAGTTGCAATGCAGATTAAACAGCAAGAGCTGGAATAGCCACCTTGGAGCATGAGACAGAAGAAAGATGAGGCCTGGATCTCTGATGATTATGGACTCTGGCAATCAACTGATTGCTGGAACAACCCTGAGAAGCCTACTCAGGCTTTTACTCACTTAAGTCACTATTATTTTGAGTCTTTCCCTTTGTCTATTTCTTTCTCAATCGGTTAGATTACAAGAAAAAATGATCTTATACCGAATTTGGCACCAAACGTGGACTTGCTTTAGCAGAATCTAAAATGTAGAACTGGCTTAGTAAGAAGGCAATAGGGGGCATGTTCAAACAATACTACCGGCTGGAAAGCCAGTGACTATTAATTTTATATGTGAATTTGACTACACCATTGTGCCTAGGTATCTGGTTAAACATTATTCTGGGTATTTGGGGGTAAAATCAACATTAAATTGGTGGTCTTTGAGTAAAGCAGAATGCACTCCATAATGAGGTCAGACCTCAACCAGTCACAGAAGGCCTGAACAGAAGACTGACACCTCTCTTGAGCAGGAAGGAATTCTACCAGGTGGTAGCATTCAAACTTGAACCACAACATCAACTTTTCTTTAGATCTCCAGTCTGCTGACTCATCCTGCAGAGTTTGAACTTGCCAGCCTCCATAATCATGTGAGCCAATTCCTTAAAAAAAACTCCTTCTCTCTGTATATATACACACATCCTATGTTTCTCTGGAGAACCCAGAATAATACAGCCAGTAACCCTTATTATGCCATAGAAAAACATTTAATAAAATCATTGTTTATCATATCTTGGAAGATAGACCATATGCTAAACAAAGCTTATAGAACTCTAGGGTGACTAGAACAAAATCTCAAAATGTTACTCTAGGTTAATGAAAGAAAGCTCTGAAAAGATCGCAGTAATTTGGAAGGAGCGCTGGAAGGAATACAGCTCTCCTAAGGAAGGCTCTCTGCCCATGGGTTATAATCTAAATCAACAAAGAAATTCGATAATTTGGGCCTTGCTAGGGTTGAAAGAGTCGACAGATTCCATGCCCCAAAGTAAAGCAGTGATCAAAAGGTATTCCTGAAGAGGCAGCTCTTGCAGAGATAAGACAGTGGCCCCAAGCCTCGCTCTAGCACTTCTGAGCAAATGTTCTTATTTGGACAGTGGGATTTAGTCCAAAAACAAAGATGTTTGTTTCACACCTCATCCAATAAAATGGAACATACTCTGATATACACAACATGAATAAATATCAAAAACATGCTGAGAGAAAAATTCCAGATAATAAAGAATACATACTGTTTGATTACATTTTATATAGTTTGAGAACAGGCAAAGCTAATCTACAGTAAGAGATGTCAGAACAACGTTTGCCTTTGGTGAGTGGAGCAAATGGATTCTGAAGAAGCACCAGGGATCTTTCTGGGCGATGGAAATATTCTATATCTTGATAAGGTTGCGGGTTACACATGCCTATGTAACTGTCAAAATTCCTTGAACGCACATACAGCCTCGTGTATGCACACGTTACAGATCCACTGGCTCAACTTGTAGGTGGGGTAGGGGGTAGCTCCTCCAGCAATTATGGGTTCTTCCTTCAGCTTCCCTGAATTCTAGACCATGTTCCTGTGCAGTTCCATAATGAAATGCATGTGCTAGTCTGCAGATCACCCATATCATTATAAGCAGATGCTTAGAGGTGATAAGAGACCTATGAAGGTTCTGGTGCTAGAAAAACGTGGCTACTCTGTCCTTCTGGGTTCTAGTGTGTCTTTGTACTCCCCCCCCCCCCCCCCCACTTTGTGTGCTGGTTACTAGCCCTGGTTAACTTCAGGTTCCACACCAGAAGTAGAGGCACAATTATACACAACTTCTACAGACTGTTTAACCAGCTTCTATGGATTCAGTAAGATCTAATTCCTAGAAGATCCCTTACTTCACTTACAGAGATTCTTCTCTGGCCAAACCCTAACTAACAGTCAGTCAGGAATACCTTGTTCCCTGTAGAATGAGACAATATTGTGTAAGTAACTATCAAGTCAGTAAAGGAGTTAAAATTCATTCTTTGCCTCATCTTTCTAGGTGTTTAGTAAATTCTAATGCTTACATAATTATTTTCCAGTTTCCTTTCGATCAAACTTTTATTCATCCTTCTAGACCTATTTCAAAGTTCACATAATCTCCGAAACTTCCACTGACTTCCATGAAATTCCTTCCTCTTCTATTTTTCCCAAGCAAGAAGTTTTCAGCTCCTTGAAAACAGGGTTTATATGATATGCATTGTTGCCTTTTTCATGTATAGCACAACTGGAAAGTATGTCCTCAAAATATATTCATTAAATAAATGAATGAATGAATGAATGAATGCCACCTCAATTAAGAGGTAGGTCAGGCAGAGAACTTTTCAGTGTAAAACAAAAGAAATACGCTTCATTGCAACTAACACTCAAAAATTCTGAATAGGGAACAAACAGCTCAAGCAAACTACAACTCTCATGTTGTAGAACAGATGGAAATGTTAGAGGCCAGAGGCTTTATTTGGAAAAAAAATAATAAAGCTTTTGCCAAAAAGTAATTTATAAAAATGAGATATTTATAAAAATGGAAGGTTTTTTCCCTTGCTAACAGGGGTAGATAAACTCCTAAAAAAAGTAAAAAAATCTATTAAGGAAGGTTACTACATAACAATTGTGGTCTCAATTCTGATTGAATGGAATAGTTTGGTAAATTTTAGTAAATGAACTTGACTTTCCATAGGGAAAACCATGGCCACTACTTTATTTTATTTTATTTTTTTTTCCCATGGCCACTACTTTAAAACTGAGATATGTGGTATTGTGATCTTGTGATATATAATATATAATAAGATCTTGTGATCTTGGTCTTCATTCCTTTTTCTGACACAGAGCTCCTAAAACCTTGAAATTTCCTAAGAGTGATTGTAACAAAGGTTTCTTTTGTTACACTAATGAGATGACTTTGGACCTCAGCTAAAGAAGGCTACTGGTTTCCAGGGAAACCAGTCATATGACCAGGGGATTGGAACTTTCAGCCTCACCCTCGAATCCCTAGGGAAGGATGATGAGCTAAAGATTTAACAACTGCCAATGGCCAACAATTTAATCAACAACCATGCCTACATAATAAAGGCTCCATAAAAACCCAGCAGTTTAGGTCAGAGAGCTTCTGGGTTGGTGAACATGTAGAGAAGCTGGGAGAGAACGACATGCGCAGAGAGTGCATGGAAGCTCTTGCTCTTTCCCATATACCTTACATTCTGCATCTCTTCCATCTGGATGTCCATCTGTATCCTTTATCATTTTCTTTAATAGAATTGGTAATAAAATATTACCAATATCTATCTTCTCTCGTTAGAAGATATCTCTAATATTACCAGTATCTACTAATTCTGTCTTCTTTAATAGAATTGGTATTCTCTGAGTTCCATGAGCTGCTCTAGCAAACGGAACCAACAAGGGGGTCATGGGAACCTGTGATTTATAGCCCATTGTTTAAAAGCAGGGTGACAAACCTGGACCTGTAAGTGGCATCTGAAATGTGGGTGGGGGCAGCCTTGTGGGACTGAACCTGTGGGATGTGACACCGCAGGTAGACAGTGTCAGACGAGTTAAACTGTAGGACACCTAGCTGATATCACAGAGAATTCCTTAGTGGTGTGGATAAGAACTTCCCCCCGCAACCACCACATTGGAATTAATACCAGAACCCTTTTAGACACCAAAAATACCATTAACCTTCATACTTAAAAATGAAGGTTATCCCTGACGCTGTCTTTCTGGACACATAAGGGAAATTTAACAGAGAAAGTTAGTGTGGGGGGCAGACAATTGGATTTAAAAGGAAGAAAATAAATCTAGTCTTAAAAAAAATTATTAGCCTAATTTGATATACTAAATATTTTAATTACTACAAGGTAATTTAACAAATAATAAAACCACAACTTTAGCCAACTGTTAGGAGCTCACAAAGCTTTTATGTTTAAGTTGTTCCTTTTCTGTCCCCCCCACAATCCTAAAAGTTTAATTCCTCTATTTTTTGTATCATTTTTTCCTCCGAGTATTTCAGGATATTTCCATTTCATTTATTTTTCCTTATCATCCCATATTTTTTTCCCATGTTACATTGTTGGCTTCTAGTATTCCTTTAGAATTTTTCTATTTTTGTTCCTTATTTCTTTCATTTTTCCATGGCCTGTTTCTCATCATTTCCACTCTGTTTGTATCAGTTTACTATTTCTGCTGGCAAATAGCAGTCTAAGAAAGCAAATACCACTATTATGTACTATGACCAAAGAAAACATTAAGGTGAAAAGTTGAAGCTCGTGTACAATCTATCAAATAAATGCAGATTCAAAATTAAGTTTCAGGTACTTTAAGCATCTAAAACACAGATATTTCTGGGTTGATAGTTACCTAGTGCTATCATCAGTTTTAAAAGTATTATTTTACAAGCCTTGAGGGTACCCTTCACTATGCTCACAGTAAGTAATCAAATTTCTAGATATCAAACTGTTTATTATCAAAGAAGTTCTGCAAATTCAAGATAGAGAAACATGACCAAGCTTGCTATTTTCAGAGATGCCATACCCAGCAGCTATTCCTTTATCAACCTAAGAAACAAAAATAATGCTGATAATTATCTCCTCTCCACTGGCAGAACTTTTTACCTTGAAGAAGGAATATTTTTTATATAGTATTTTTATATGTGGTAGAGTGGTGTGATAAAAGATGCTAGATACTCCTGAAATAAATTATAAACAAGTTTTAATACAGTTCTTATACATTTCTACTTGGAGATCTTTAGTATATTTTCTCAATTGTTAATTACCTCATTAAGATGAACACAGGAGGGTTGGTTAAGTTTGAAAAGCTCTCTGCTGAGACTGAATATAAAGGAAGCCAGTCTTGTGTTGTTTTAGTTAGGAAGAGTGACAACAGACCACATTAGGTCTGCCTAACTTTTATGTAGGGTCTTTAATCTACTATCAAATATTGTCTCTTCACTCATACAAAAAAAAGAACTAATGAAAAGCTTTCAAGAAAACCACCAGAACTGACTAAATTTTGGCCCATGGCAAACATGCTTATAAATGAAGACAGATTGCTTCTTACAGATTTAAGTGGTCTTTTAAAGTTTTTTCAAACTTTTTTTTTCTTTAGTGAAAAGAAACTTTCTTCAAATGACAACCTAAAAGTTTAACCAGATGAAGATATGCCTCTAGTTGGATCTAGCGTAGTATAAGTCATCCCTCTCCCTCCCCTCAAGATGGCTCCTACAACAGTGCTACAGAATCCCTATGTCTTTATAGAGCAAAGCTTAAAAGCCACTATTGTAAATAATTGTTTAGAGGAAAACAACAGGCTGATATAGCGTATGTTCTCTGATCACAATAAAAATTAAAAAATAATAAGATAACCAAAAAATACCCATATGTTTGGAAACTGGAAACAAACTCACAGTAAAAAAAGATCAACAGGGGTACCTGGGTGGTTCAGTTGGTTGAGCGTCTGCCTTTGGCTCAGGTCATAATTTCACAGGTTCATGGGTTGAAGCCCCATGTCAGGTAGTCAGGCTGTGCACTGACAGCACAGAGCCTGCTTCAGATTCTCTGTCTCCCTCTCTCTGTGTCCCTCCCCACTCACCTGTGTGCTCTCTCTCTCACAAATATTAAAAAAAAAAAAAAAAAAAAAGATGAACAAATTTAAATACTAGATCCTGAAAAGACATAAAACTTGACAAACCTCAGGCAAGACTGATTAACAAAAATAAAAGAGAACATCATTTTAAATCCTGAAGACACTAAGAAGATAATAAGGAGATACTGTATACAATTTTATGTCAATAAGTTTGTTGACTTGGATAAAATGGAAAATTACTAACAACAAACTCTCATAAAACTGATTAAAAAAGAGAGAGAGAAAACTTAAGAGTCCTGTAACCTTTAAAGAAACTAAATCAATGGTCAAAAATTTTCCCACAGAACTCCAGGCCCATCATGGCTTCCACGGCAATTTCTATCAAATATTCAGGGGAAAAAAATACTTGCAACTTGCCATAAACTGTTCCAGAGAATATAAATGAGAACCTACTCTTCAATTCATTTTATGAAGCTACTATAACCTTAATTCTAAACTCTAAGAATGTTTCAAAAATGAAAACTTACAGTCCAGTTTCACTTATGAACACACATGCAAAAAATCCTAAGCAAAATATCACACAGAATCCAGAAAAAAAAATCACCTATATATATTTCTACATATTACAGAATCATGAGGGTTTTTGTTGAAAATCCAAAAGAATCTATAAATTTTTAGACTTAATAAATTTCTCAATATCGTGAAATAGCAGGAAAATGTCAAAACTGTCTGAATTGGTAGACTTAATGTAATTCCAATCAAAATCCCTACAAGTTTTTCATGAAACTTGAAAAGCTGATTCTAAAATGTATATAAAGATGCAAAGAACTGAAAATGGTCAGGATACTCTTAACAAAACAGAATGAAATAAACAACAAGGGAATATCTGTGCCTACATATTATGATATTAATGCCATGGTAATTAAGTCAGTGTAGCATTAGCTGTTGGGTCTATAAATAAAGCAATTGAATAGAACAGAAATCAGACTGATGTTAATGTGGACATTTGATTTACAAAAGAAGTAGCACTACAGACTCCTGGCAAATGGACAGACTTTTCAATAAATGCTGTTGGGACAATTAAGTATCCATGCACAAAGTTAAAAAAAATGAAGAATGGAGAAGGAAAAGACGGAAGAAAAGAAAATAAGATTCCTACCTCCCACTACTAAGCAAAAATCAGCTGAGGTGGATTATAGACCTAAGTGTAAAAGTTAAAAAATAAAGCTTCCAGAAAATAACACAGGAAATTATCTGAGGTATGGAAAAGACTTCTTAAAATAGGGCACACAAAAAAGCATTAATCCTAAAAGAAGACATAGATGTAATAAATTATATACAAAAAGCAATAAACTCTTCTTGTAAAACAAAAATAAAAGAACCAAAACACCAAGAAGAGTGAAAGGGTGAGCCGCCATGCCACAATATGGGAGGAGATATTTGTGCCACAAAATTGTGAAGGGACTGATGTTCATCCTTCTTGCAAGTTACACAGGTAGCATGCCAGTTACAGGGATGTAGGTAGAAGACATGAAACTCCTAAATCAGAACTAATGGATGGTTAATTACCTACAAAATAATAGCAGCCAATTCAAATAAAATTTGAATCTGCCCTGTGTTACCACTGGTGCCCAGAACATAAAAGGAACTCAATAAACACTTCTAGAAAGAATATATGGTTAGGGGAGAACTGTCACCATCCTTGCCACATGTTTCTATGAAGAAAGAGGAGATTCTTCCTCCTCCACCTACAAGGCAGGGGTAGGCATTTTGTTGGAGTAAACAATGCAAGACTCTCCACCTACTTACTTGAGCCTCTGCAAACAAGGAGGAGAAGTAGCTAATGTAGTCAATGAATGGTATCCACTGTTATTATTTTTACTAGTGATGGAGCCAAAATGGAAAAATCACTATTCATGGAACATCACAAACTTTCTTGTTCTCTTGGACCTGACTAACCTCTGGCACAAGTCCTACCCTTTCATCTTTTTAATCATGTTTCAATGCACAGGATATAAAGGGGAAGGGGTTTTACTTTTTAAGTGTTTGCTGATTAGTTGAATGAATTCTAAGAGTTAGATGTGGGACTGGAATAAGAGGTTTCATCAGAGGCACCGGGTTGGGGTTTAGGGTGAGCTAATACAAAGGACTGGATTGTCAAATCAGATTCTCATGAACCTACCTACTATCAAGATTTATTAATAATTTCAAGTACACAAGTAATCAAAGTGCACAAAAGAAGCAGGGACATCCAAAGTGGCTACCTCAGTCTTGCTTATAGCTCAGAATAGCTCAAACAGAGCTTCTAGCTCAGAATGTTTTCTAGCTCAGATAAGAGATGAGTTCTCTAAGCAAAGTTCACAGGTAAGTTCACACAATGGGGAGATGTCATATTTCTAATATATCTTAAGGAGTTGAAAAGCTTGTATGACGTTCTCTAGAAAGCTGTGCCTCACAAATCTACAGATTCTAGGCTGTGTTTACCACAATCCTAATCAGGGATATTCTGCTCAAAAAATGACATAAGTAGGAGTTCTCCTGACAGCAAAATTCATTAGTCTATTCACCAAGGAGGTCAGTTATCAACATGTTTAACTGGGTCACCTGCCTTCTTTCTTTCCATGGGAGTGCCTCCATAGAAATCAAGAGAAATGGATCACAGCCCAGCTGCTAACTCCTTTCCCAGAGAGTTAGCAAGCTCTTCCTGGATCACTGAAAAGGCTGATGTTTTAATCTCCACTAGGATTTCTTTTTTAACGTTTCTTTGTTTTTGAGAGACAGAGAGAGAGAGACAGAACTCAAAGTGGGCTGCAGGCTCTATGCTGTCACCACAGAGCCCTACATGGGGCTGAAACCCACGAACCACAGGATCATGACCTGAGCTGGACGCTTTACCAACTGAACCACCCAGGCGCCCCTCCACTAGGATGTTTTGTACCTATACCTATTTCTTGCATTTATGATATCCTATCATAAGAAAGTCTTTGATACTCCTAACTACCTGAATGAATGAATGAATGAATGAATGAGGGATTTAATATGCAGTCATCTCCAAAGTATATTTTCAAAGACTATTTACTAATTAACATGTTCATGGGGCACTTGGGTGGCTCAGTCGGTTGAGCATCTGACTCCTGGTTTTGGCTCAGGTTATGATCGCACAGTTCATGAGATCCAGCCTGGCATCAGGTTCTGTGCTTATGGCATGGAGCCTGCTTGGGATTCTCTCTCTGTCTCTCTCTCTGCCCCTCCTGTGCACACGCACATGCTCACTCTCTCAAATTTTTAAAAATAATAATTAACATGATCATAATAAATTAAATAGACAAAGATACTGAATTCTATTCTGATTTCTATTATAAATACTATATTCAGTCAAAGAAGTTAAGTCGGTGTAAGTTTCAATGGGTGGCTTATTTTCTGCTTTATATTTCTTTGTATATTTCAAATGTTTTATGAGGCTATACTACTTCCATGTTAGGAAAGGTTATCAGAATAAACCTCTTCAGTTTAAATATTTATCTGTTGCTTATTTTGTAAAATTTGCTTTGTTACACCCATACTCCATCCTTAACATGACCAAAGTTGGGTGTCCCTCCTTTTGTTCCCTCTGTACTCTATTCTACTACCACATTCTTGCCGCATTTTAAAACAATTGCCCTGAGGACCTTGAGAACAAGGAGCATTTCATATATATTTTAGTATCTGCAATGCCTAGCAAAGTTCTGATATAAAGTACTTAATAAATGTTGGATAAATTAATAAATGCTGATAAAATCTTATTTTCAAGACTGTATTTCTTTTTTTTTAATATGAAATTTATCATGTTCCATACAACACCAAGTGCTCATCCCAACAGGTGTCCTCCTCAATGCCCATCACCCACTTTCTCCTCCCTCCCACCCCCCCCCCCCATCAACCCTCAGTTCATTCTCAGTTTTTAAGAGTCTCTTATGATTTGGCTCCCTCCCTTTCTAACTTGTTTTTTCCCTTCCCCTCCCCCATGGTCTTCTGTTAAGTTTCTCAGGATCCACATAAGAGTGAAAACATACGGTATCTGTCTTTCTCTGTATGACTTATTTCACTTAGCATAACACTCAAGATTGTATTTCATAATGTCAATCTATACTTGAGACATTTTTAGTGTTGAAAATACAATAGCTACAAACTTTGGATGTCTCTTCAACCTTTTACAATTGTATTTAATGTGGAATATTTTGGTCTGTACAATCTTAATAAAAAGAAGTGTGTACTTTGTGCAAATTACAGATTTAAAAAAATTTTTCTAATGTTTATTATTGAAAAAGGAAGAGACAGAGTGTGAGCAGGGGAGGGGCAGAGAGAGAGAGAGACACAGAATCCAAAGCAGACTCCAGGCTCTGAGCTATCAGCGCAGAGCCAGATGCAGGGCGCTCAAACCCATGAACCGTGAGATCATGACCTGAGCCAAAGTCGGACGTTCAACTGACTGAGCCACCCAGGTGCCTCAAACAAATAACAGATTTTTAATCTGAGAATCTCTGACTCCTGCCATCTAACTTGAGAAAAAGAAGAAAAAGGAGGAGGTAGGGGAGTAAGAGAAGTATTAGCAGTAGCAATAGTAGCCGTAGGGGTATTAAGGGTTTGCTTGTGTTTTCTGTATTCCAAACATACGACTAAGCATATCATGATAGTATGCAAAGCTAACTGAATTAGTTGACCTTTAAAAAGAAAATATATACATAACTGAAACACTGGTGGAAATCTTCCATTCTAATAGACCTGTATGTCCAAAGATTATTTTTCCAACATGAATATATCAACGTTTTAGTCACTGCGTTGATGAATGATGAAGACTCAGGCTTCACAGTCACCAGGTATCCCTTATCTCAGCTCAAGAGCATGACAGAGGAATTGTTGGTGATTTTTATTTTTTTAATGTTCCTTTTAAAACACAATTCTTGCTGTCAGAGTACCACTTTTAAGGATAGTTATCTGGATGATTTATACAAATTTTCAAAATGTTACTGAATAATCTAAGCTTCCTTTTTCAATGAGTTCACAAATTGGATTTTACTTGTCAAGTAGTAAGAAAAGAGAACCAGAAGGGGTCAGTATTTTAAATGTGATTGATTTCCTCTGGGTAAATAGATGACATGATACATTACTGCAATAACATACCAATATTTTTGTTATAAATCATACTCTTCAGTTCGTGCTTTCCCACCTAAAAATCATGTAAACTTCTCTTGCACAAACACCATGGTACTTTCTAGAGACAACATGTATATCATTTTCAGCATATTTTCTCACTCTGTTTATCCTAATACATTTAAATAAAAATGAGGCAAGAGAACCTGATTATGTATGTACATAGTTTGTAACAGAAACGACTGCTCTCAGAAATTGTTTTGAGAAATGATAATAAAGATATACTTTCAAACGGTATTCAATTAATAAAAATGTCTTATGTTCAATTATTCCTTATATCATTGTCCTACATTCTCATCTTCTGAAAATGGTTTGGGGACAGATGTATAAGAGAGTTGTATACAGTTTTATCTTCCTGTATTGTAAATTAAATAGAAGAGTCTAATTTTTCCATTTCTGTATGGATAAATCAAAGGGTCCTCAATAAGTGTACAATGAAGCCATATGCTTTGGTATCTATCTCCTGTCATCATTGTGCCCTCTAATAAGCTTTTCATGCTAAAAAGAAAAATCAGGTTTGATCACTGTTTTCATGATTATATGCATACATTAATCTTTAAAAGAATTTTTTAAAAAAGACTTACATATCTACTAATATTAGTCTTTAAAAAAAGTGTAAATCAAGAAACTTCTATTAAAAAAAGTATCAATTTTAGGGGCACCTGCGTTGCTCAGTCGGTTAAGCATCCGACTCTTGGTTTCAGCTCAGATCATGATCTCGTGGTGGTTCGTTGAGTTCAAGCCCCACTTCCCGCTCCACGCTGACAGTGCAGAGCCGGCTTGGGATCTCTCCCTCTTTCTCTGCCCCTCCCCTGCTCACTCTCTCTGTCTCTTTTGAAATAAATAAATAAACTTTAAAAAAGTACCAATTTTAATTTAGGTATCACATTCATAAAAACATGTAAGATTAATATTCGGCTACAGAGTATTGTGTTTTCAAAAGCTACAACTGTAAACAGTGTGTAGATGGCCTATTTAATATAAATATGAATGATTTCTGATAACGTAAATGAATATACAGCCATAGAGAGCATAAAGTATCTTTGTGTACCATAACCTGTCAGCTGACAAATGCAAATACAAGTCTAGTCTTCAACAAAACAGTACAAAAAGTTTTCCTTATTTGCCTCTCAATTATCCTCTTGTTTTCTCCCTCCTGAGTGCCATCTTCTGTCCACAATATCAGGCCAGGCAATATTTGCTTGCTTGCCTTCTAATTGCTCTTTGCAAATGTAATAAGGATCTACTATCAATCCTTTATACTTTTGATTAAAATTCACACATCAATATATTTACTCTCTTGCATATGTTTGCATTTGAAACCTTTTATTTCTTATTGTGGAATAAAAGGATTACCTTTTGTTAAAGGGAGGTAAGGCAATAATTAGGTGAAAAAGATTTCGAAGAAAGTAGGAAACTTCTTTATATGTGGTATGGTGATAGAGCTATGAGAAAATTACTATATATGTGTGTACACACCCACACACATATTTCATTTTCTGGAGTCAGGGGCAGGTGATACAAGAGAAATTGTGGCTAGAGTTATCATTTTTTCCTTTATCTTTTTAACTCCCAGACTTGTAGATGTCGGGGAACTAGAACTGTTTTCTGTGCCTAGAGCTTGGGTATCCCACGCTTTCCCCGGTATCATCATAATCATACAGCAAAGGGACCCAAAGTTTCAACTAGTCTAAGTGGCTCTGAAAACTCTCACACAGACCAAGCATCAGGGACAGGAAGTGCAGAGTAGCTGGTCAAGGAAAAGAATACGAGACAGCTGGTATAATGGTGCTCCCCATGTGATTACATGAAAATCTACACCTGTAGTGATTGAGAGGTCAGTTTTGCACCTGTTCAATATGCTACTAAAATGATGTAGCACTAAAGCCACTCCTTTTGGAGACTAAGACAATGGGGGAGGGGAGGGGCCACTAAGGAAGAGCCTTCGTTGTTAAGGCATAAGAAGGTGCCTATGTGAGGTTTATATAAATGCAGGACCTTCATGATGATGACTGTAACGCTATATGATGTTATATATAACATAATGAACTCGCATTAGACTGTGCTGACAGCTTGGAGCCTGGAGCCTGCTTCAGATTCTGTGTGTGTCTCTCTCTCTCTGCCCCTCCCCTGCTCACCCTCTGTCTCTCTCTCTCTCTCTCTCTCTCTCACTCTCAAAAATAAACATTTTTAAAAAGTAAAAAGAAAAAAAAAAGGAATAATGTAGACATCCAAAATTAGAAGATTAAATAGCATAGGATAGACTGACGCTATTTAATATTTCACAAGAGTTGAAAAGAACAAAGTAAATCTACAAGGAAAAAAAAAACTAAGAAAAATTAAGTACAAAAAAGCAAGTTTCAGATCAATATATACACAACGATAGCAGTTATTTTTTAATGTATTTCTCTATGAACATGTAATTGTAAAATGAGCTACAGAACAAGTTTGGAAGAGTGGGCCCCAAACTTAAGTCCAACAGTTAACTCAGTGAAGAAAGCTGGTATTTGGCTGGGTCTATGTCCAAGGGGGCTTTTTGCTTTATTTTCATTATCTGAGTTTGTTTACAATGAAAATGTTTGCATTTAGTAGTTGTATAATAAAATATATTTTTTAAATGCTATCAAGAGATCAAGTAAAATTAAAATTGAAAAATATCTATTTATCCATTTAATGGATCTTTAGTATTTTTAACAAGCATAGATTTGGAAGAATAAAGGGAACAGAAAATAGATTACCATGAATTGAGACAAAATGGGAGGAAAAGCAATCGACAGAATATAAAACACAAAAAGCTTAATAATGAACAGGAAGAAAAAGAAGTATAGGGAGGCTTTTTCATGAGAGAAAGAACAATGATATTCTCAGGAAGCCTGGTTGCTTAATCACACCTTAAAAAAAATTAGAGGTCACAATGGTAACAAGCCATCATAACACTTATTGTCTATTACAAGGCATAAATTATAATAATAGCAAGGCCCAGAGTAGCTGGAATAATTAACCAAGAAGCCAGATCAACATGCCAAAGCTAATAACCCAAGAGGTAGAAGGGGAAAAGTGATATAAAATTCTCAAAATATCTTAGGGTTTAGTAGATGAAAGGCTGACACTGGAATCATATGAACAGTTTATATGCCAGATGAGTAACATCTACAAGAACCCTCTAATGGGTACTAACCAGAATAGCCATAATGAGCTGATACTTAATCCGGTACAAGAACAAGACTACATATTAGTTGACTGTAATACTTAGATAATGGCATGTATTCATTGTTGTGTATCAATCAGAAGTTGGAAGCAAACCACATTGTCAGCAGTGCATAAAATGTTAATCAGTCTTATTCCACATGTAAGAGATAATAGGTGATAATGCATCATTTAACCATATTTTAAATATTTCAGAGAATTTTTGTTCAGCATTAAACAACAGGAATTGCTTGAGAGTGGAGTATAAGTAGAAATCTCTTTTAAAACCAGCACAGTATGTCCCATAGTGTCTCTTTTTAGAGGAAAGCCAAGTATCTCTTGGTGGTCACATGCTTCTAGAAAACTCTTAAAGGGTAGATAAGTGCTAACAATAAACTACAACTTCCTAGGAGGCTGACTCATCCAGAACAATGTGTCCATTACCAACAAAATACAACCTGGTCCAAAGCTACTATTATGGGGGTGCTTTTCAGGTCCTGAAGAAAGAATAGGGTGCCGAACCCTAGATCTGAGACAGTCCAGATATGCAAACAATTTTAAATGACAATACACAGCAATACCAAATTTCATTGAGTGGATAGGAGTAGTGAGTCCTTAGAGCAGGAGAGCTGAAAGGAAAAAGGTTAAGCATTTTCTGGATACAGCCTTTGGAGGAATAATTACCAACACCTACACAGGAAACCCTCCATTTGGGGACTTCTCTGTGTCATGATTTGTCATGCCTATTTAAATTACATTAGAAGCCGGAATAAACTTTTGTATTAATAGCCCTCACCTCAAGAGTTCTATCTGCAGAACAGGCAAATTGCTCCTTTGGCTTATCCTCCAGGCTGCCTTCTGAGAATCAGAAGAGAACAACCAATTTCGATCATTTGAACACGGAGCATCAACTAACACCTAGAGAAAAAAAGGATATATGATGCAAATACGTAGTACATGGAGAAGCTATGTAAAATGTGACAAAAAAAATAGCTAATAAATAAAGTCATTTCTTTTAAAGCCAAAAATATATCATGCTAAATTCTTCATGACCTTTCTTCAGTAATACTTTACACTTCCAGTGTTTGTTTTTCTGGGGGGGGGGGGGGAGGTAACAGGAGAACTAAAAGTCTACTAACGTATAATCACATTTCATACTCTTGACAACTACAGCAAAAATTTTTACAGAAGTTACTCATTTTAAACAGACATAACTATATTTCTGAATTCTCAGCATTTACTCTTAAGAACTAATATTTCAATTTTGGTTCACTGAAATGTTCTCTTTTTCTTCAACTGTCATACGCTGATATGAAATATTACCAAATTAAAGCAATACAGTGCACATGTTTGTACACTGACCCAAATAACATCTGATATTTTCCTGAGTATCTCTGAGGCACTTGGAAATGAAAAACATTCAATAATCCCCAATCCCAATGTTACCGCTTCCTTTGAACCATGCTGGCCATCAAATAAAAACTGCTTCCTTGTTCACTTTATCAAAATTTCCCAGAGTACTGAGAAACTGTATCAGGCTATGTCTGGAAGCAGATGGAAAACAACAACAACAAAGCAGCATAACAGCGGTATCATTGGGAGTCCATCAGTTTGTCACAATGTAATAACAGTACCTTGTCAAACATTTCAGGCTGGGCATCTCCCATTTCTCTGCCATCCAATTCAGACACTTTAATTACATTTACCAAAGGCTGCGGGATGAATGATTCTAACGTCTGTCTCAGCCACCTCAATCTCAGACTATCATGTTCATTACAGTGAAGATAACCTAAATATAAAGGATTAAAAAGTTTTAAACTGAATGCAATGGAACTGTTAAATTTCCACTTTTGACCAAATAAATTTCAGAAAGAAATTCATCATAATCATGCAGAAATAGGGCGCAGAGATAAATATTATGATTATGTTTAAAAAATAGCAATACACACACACAAATTTATAATAGTCATGCCTTACACAGCCCATCAGCTCTGACCACACACTCATTCAAATTTAATTATGGATTCCTAAAGATATGCTATGCAACCAATACCTCAAACACAGTTCTCCCCTAAAGCTCTAAAGAGCAAATGATATATTTGGTGTATGATCTTTCTTTTCCTTTTTTTTTTTTTTTTGTTTACTTTTGAGAGAGAGACAGACAGACAGAGGAGTGAGTGGGGGAGGAGCAGAGAGAGGGAGACACAGAATCTGAAGCAGGTTCCAGGCTCCGAGCCATCAGCACCAAGCCCAAGATGGGGCTCGAATCCATCAACCCTGAGATGATGACCTGAGCCAGAGTTGGACGCTTAACCAACCGAGCCACCCAGGCACCCCAGTTTTCCTTTCTTTTCCTTCCTTCCTTCTCCCCTTTCCTTTCCTTCTTTTCCTTTCCTCCTTCTCTTCCCTTTCCACCTCTCCTCCCCTCCTGTCCCTTCCCCTTTTCTTTCTTCTTTCTCCTTCCAGGAAAGAACATATTAAGTAAAAGAAAGTATATGGTATATGGGAAAAGACACATAAAGTGCTGTTGGCTCTATGGGAAACCATGGGCTCAAGTTATGAGCTATAAGACTCTGGGGAAGTTTCTTAGCTTTCTTTAAGAGTCTCAGTTTCCTTTTGTGTCAAATGGATATTATACTTAGTGAAGGGATTCAGAACATGCATCTCTAAAACATGCCACTTTGCCCTGTTGATTATTTTGAGTTAAAGGAACCTGAATAACAGCAGATGCACAAAGGGCATTTCTGCCTTCCTTTTTCTTCCTGAAAGCCGGAGATCAACTCTCACATGACAGACACTCTCCCTATACCAGAAGGAAAGAAATATTCTGATCATCAAGAGATGAGGAGTCAGGGCCCAGAGAAATCTGCACAAATAGATCTTGTTAAAAATTCTTCCTGTCTTCTCCCCCACATAGGTTACTTTTCCACAACTGGCACTTTATGTTCAACCTAGTAATATAAGCACTTAGACTTGGCCACTTTTTTGGATCTTTGTTTTCTTGTGGCAACTCCCATATACATGTAAAATTCTATTAAACAAAATTTATATGCTTTACTTCTACTAACCTGTTTTATGTCAGTCTCAGCAAAATTTTATCTCCTCTACACTGGCTGCCTTAAAAACCTGTTCAGTTTAAAACGTGATACTTTAGTAATATTTCTAGCATTGGACTGCAAAAGTAGTAGTAACAAATGTTTATGATTATTAACAATTCTTGAGTCCTTATCAAGCGCTAGGCCTTGCTCTAAAAACTTTACATGTCAGGGGGTGGGCCTGGGTGTCTCAGTTAGTCAAGCATCCAACTCTTGATTACAACTCAGGTCATCTCAAGGTTTGTGGGATCAAACCCCACATCTGGCTTCACACTGACAGCATGGAGCCTGCTTGGGATTTTCTCTCTCTCTCTCTCTCTCTCTCTGCTCCGCCCCGGCTCACATGCTCTTTCCCCCTAAATAAATAAACATTAAAAAAAAAAATCAAAAACAAAAACTTCACATGTAGGGTCACATTTAATCCTCACAAACCTGAGGTAGGTACTTTTTTTAAAACTAAAAAAAAATTTTTATTTTATTTTTGAGGAGAGAGAGAGAGAGAAAGAAAGCATGAGCAGGGGAGGGACAGAGATAGAGACACAGAATCCGAAGCAGGCTCCAGGCTCTAAGCTGTCAGCACAAAGCCTGACATGGGACTTGAACTCATGAACCATGAGATCATGACCTGGGCCAAAGTCTGATGCCCAAGGACTGAGCCATCCAGGCTCCTCCTGGTACTTTTATTGTTATTTATATTTTACTAATGAGGAAACTTAGACCATGAGAGGTTAAGTAATATGCCTAAGTTCAGAACCAGAAATCCAGACAGTTCCAGAGCCCTACCTATCGTTAAGCACCTCTTAAGCATCATGCTATATACTGTTTCTCACTATAGAAGGCACCTATAAATGGTTTATTCCCTAGTGAAATTGTGATTTGTCTTTCCTTTATTTAAATATATATGTACATATCTTTTTAATGTTTATTTATTTTTGAGAGAGAGAGCACATGCACACAAGTGGGGCAGAGGCAGGCAGAGAGAGAGGCACAGAGAGAGAGAGAGAGAGAGAGAGAGAGAGAGAGAGAGCCACACAGAACCTGAAGGCCTCAGACTCTGAGCTGTCAGCACAGAGTCCAACATGGGGCTCGAATTCATGAACCATGAAACCATGACCTAAGCTAAGTTGGAGGCTTAACCAACTGAGCACCCACAGGCACCCCTAAGTACACATTTTCTTAAAATTAATTTAATCATTTAAACATTTTATTTATTTAAATTCAAGTTAGTTAACATAGAGTGTAGTATTAGTTTCAGGAGCATTATTTTCTTCTGCTGTGTCTGTTAAGTTCCCCATGAGCGAAATCATACATTTGTCTTTCTCTGACTTATTTCGCTTAGCATAACACACTCTAGTTCCACGCATGTTATTGAAAATGGTAGTATCTCATTTTTTTCAATCACTGAGTACTATTCCATTGTGTATATATACATCTTCTTTATCCATTTATCAGTCGATGGGACACTTGGGCTCTTTCTGTAATTTGGCTATTGTTGATAGCACTGCTATAAACATTGGGGTGCATGTGGACCTTCAAATCAGCACTCCTGTATCCTCTGGATAAATACCAAGTAGTGCAATTGCTGGGTCGTAGGGTAGTTCTATTTTTAATTTTTTGAGAAACCTCCATGCTGTTTTCGAGTGGCTGTACCAGTTTGAATTCCCATCAACAGTACAAAAGGTTTCCCCTTTCTCCACATCTTCACCAACAGCTATTTTACATGTTTGTATATATTTATATATATCATAGAAGTTATATGATATATATAAATATATAATCTATAAATACAAGCATATGTTTTAAAGTTTATTTATTTATTTACAACGAGGGAGAGAATGTGTAAGTGCAGGGGAGGGGCAGAGACAGAGGGGAAGAATCCTAAGCAGGCTCCAGACCATCAGCACAGAGCCTGATGTGGGGCTCAAACTCATGAACAAAACCATGAGATCATGACCTGAGCTGAAATCAAGAGTCAGAGGCTAAACTGACTGAGCCACTTAGGCACCCCTACAGGCATATTTTTAAATGCACAAAAGTACAAAAAACATCAAAAATTACCTCAAACCAATTGTCTTCAGGTAACCATTTAACATTTTGATAATCACACCACATTGCTTTATGTGTATACTCATATAAAACTTACATAAGTGGAATTATATATTATCCTCGAGTTGTTGCATCTCATTTTTCATCTACCCTCTCCACCAGCTGCCCATCAAAAGGAACTTAAATTATCAACCCAATATAAGCCTCGTTTTCCACATATACTATGCCAACACTTTAAAAGAAACACTACCAAGTCAACAGGTAGAAATATAAGTAATTGTTAAAGGCTGCTAAATAGTACATGAGATGGAGACGCCATCCTTTATTCATCCATTACCAACCATTGGGCATTCACATCGCTGTCACTAATAAAGCACAGTAAACATCTTTATACAGTTATCCTATTATAATATGATTTTATTATTATGACACAGTTTCAGAGAAATGGATAGGTTAAGGCAGGGGAATTTTTTAGTTTTAGTAAATATTACCCGGTCCTTCCAGCAAACTCCCACAAGAAGTGTTATTATCAAAGTGGTGTTGTAGTATAACACGAGATGGGATGTTGTAGTATAATCCTTGATCTATAACACAATTATCTTTTCATTTTCCATTTGCCATTTGGTTTTGCTTTTCTGTCAATGATTATTCTTATTCTTTGTCCTTTTTTTTTTTTTTCCTGTTCCACTATTTGAATTTTTTTCTACTAGGTAAGAGATATTTTCATAGTATAGATACTAACTCTCTATCTGCCATGTGATCTGCAAATCTTTCCTAAATTGCATTCTGAATTTATTTGTAGTATCTTAATTCTAAAATAAGTTTCACAATTTTTTAATAGTCAATCATACCACTTTTATAATTTCTAGGTTTTTTGGTCTTATTCAAGGCAGTCTATTCAGACTAGATTTTCAGGTCTGACTCAGCTCAACATTCATGCAGGCCATGTCTGGCCTCATCCCACAGGAATCACAGCTTGCCAAGAGGGGAGGGTGAGACACTTCTCTTTCATGGAAGACCTTGGGCAATCCTCACAGTTGGTAATTTAGGTGCAAGATGATAAGAATCACACTGGGCAGGTGTAGGAGCTGTCCTGGCTTAAAAGCTTCATATCCCATAGGAGACAAGATCTCCTCTAACAACTCTATAGGCACAGCTTCCAGGATCCCCATGAGGGACATGCCAAGTTACAAGAATCAGTGTACTCAGGAAGGCCCAGTCAGGGCATCCCCATGAGATCTCTGGGGCTTATTTATTCTTTCTCCAAGTGCACATGGATTTTACCCTTCAGGGTCTTTTTTATCATGAGCAATGTTGCCTGGAAACATAGTGACAATATGTCCGGTTACCAGGGAAACAAAGCTGGAGTACTAAATGAAGGTGAAATTCTAATGTAGAGGGGAAATATTTTTGTAAACCCTTTGCTCAAATATATTATCTGTATAAATATATATGCATTTACAAATCTATATATATCTACACATGTTGTTGTTTTTTGATTGCCACTCCAGGATTAAAAACTTTTAATGATTTCCCATCATCCATTAAAGTTCAAACTAGTGATTTATTTCAAGGTCTGTGATAATAAGCTCTCATGACAACCTTTCAATTTTGCAACCTCCTGCTATTTTATCAACATACTCTGTGCTCCACCAAATTTGACTGACTTGTCCACTTCTCAAGCATACTTCAAACCTCTCTTACAGTACTTACCATAATTTGTCTTAGGATAGAGGTTTGTGTGTGTTTTGCTTACCTTTCCTACTACCAGTGTGCCGTGACTTCTATACGGAAAGTGCTCAGGAGATGGCATCAATTTTGTCAGGAGCAGAAAAGAGTAGAAAATTACCTTAAAGGGGTGCCTGGGTGGCTCGGTCAGTTAGGCATCTGACTTTGGCTCAGGTCATGATCTCACGATTTGTGAGTTCGAGACCCGCGTCAGGCTATGTGCTGACAGCTCAGAGCCTGGAGCCTGCTTTGGATTCTGTGTCTCCCTCTCTCTCTGCCCTTCCCCCTCTCACTGCTCTCTCTTCCTGTCTTAAAAAAAAAATAAACATTAAAAAAAATTTTTTTGAAAAGAAAGTCACCTTATTTGCATTTGCATGGGTAGTATACTCTTTTTTAATTTAGTTTATGTGTTTCAAATGAAAGAAGAGAGATCACAACCAACACAACAGAAATACCAACAATGATAAGAGAATATTATGAGCAATTATATGCCAACAAATTGGGCAATCTGGAAAAAATAGACAAATTCCTAGAAATATATAAACTACCAAAACTGAAACAGGAATAGAAAATTTGAACAGACCCATAACCAGTAAAGAAATTGAATCAGTAATCAAAAATCTCCCAACAAACAAGAGTCCAGGGCCAGGTGGCTTCCCATGGGAATTCTACCACTCATTTAATAGGTATTAAAGTTAATACCTATTCTTTTGAAGTTGTTCTCAAAAATAGAAATGGAAGGAAAACTTCCAAACTCATTCTATGAAGCCAGCATTACCTTGATTCCAAAACCAGACAGAGATCCCACTAAAAAGGAGAATTACAGGACAATTTCCCTGAAAAACATGGATGCAAAAATTCTCAACAAGATACTAGCAAACTGGATCCAACAATCCGTTAAAAGAATTATTCACTATGGTCAGTAGGATTTATTCCTGGGATTCAGGACTGGTTCAATATCTGTAAATCAATCAATGTGATACATCACATTAATAAAAGAAAGGATAAGAACCACATAATACTCTCAATAGATTCTGAAAAAGCATCTGACAAAATACAGCATACTTTCTTGATAAAAACCCTCAAAGTAGGGATAGAGGGATCATACCTCAAGATCATAAAGGCCATATATGAAAGACCCACCACTAATATCCTCAATGAGAAAAAACTGAGAGCTTTCCTCCCAACATGACAAGGATGTCCACTCTCACCACTGTTATTCAACACAGCTTGGCAATCAGTCAACAGAAAGAAATAAAAGGCATCCAAATCACAAGGAGGAAGTCAAACTTTCACTCTTTGCAGATGACATGATACTTTGTGTGGAAAAGCCGAAAGACTCCACCAAAAATGCTAGAACTGATACATGAACAAAGTTGCAGGATATAAAATCAATGTACAGAAATTGATTTTATTTCTATACACCAATAATGAAGCAGCAGAAAGAGAAATTAAGGAATCAATCCCATTTACAATTGCACCAAAAAACATAAAATACCTAGGAATAAACCTAACGAAAGAGGTGAAAAATCTATACACTGAAAACTATAGAGAATTTATGAAAGAAACTGAAGACACAAAGAAGTGAAAAAAACATTCCATGCTCATGGATTGGAAGAACAGATATTGTTAAAATGTCAATTTTACCCAAAACAATCTACACATTCAATGCAATCCCTATCAAAATAATACCAGCATTTTTCACAGAGCTAGAACAAACAATCCTAAAATTTGTATGGAATCAGAAAAGACCCCGAATAGCCAAAGCAATCCTGAAAAAGAAAACCAAAGCTGGAACATCACAATCCCGGACTTCAAGCTGTATTACAAAGCTGTAATCAAGACAGTATGGTACTGGCATAAGAACAGACACATAGATCAATGGAACAGAACAGAGAACCCAGAAATGGATCCACAAATGTATGGCCAACTAATCTTTGACAAAGAAGTAAAGAATATTGAATGGAAAAACACAATCTCTTCAGCAAGTGGTGCTGGGAAAAATGGACAGCAACATGCAGAGGAATGAACCTGAACCACGTTCTTACATCATACACAAAAATAAACTCAAAACAGATGAAAGACCTAAACATATGACAGGAAGCCATCAAAATCCTAGAGGAGAAAACAGGCAACAACCTCTTTGACCTCAGCCACAGCAACTTCTTAGTAGACAAGTCTCCAGAGGCAAGGGAAACAAAAGCAAAAATGAACTATTGAGACCTCATTAAGATAAAAAGCCTCTGCACAGTGAAGGAAACAATCAGCAAAACTAGAAGGCAACTGACCATAAGAGGCTCTTAAATACAGAGAACAAACTGAGGGTTGCTGGAAGGGTGTTGGGTGGGGAAAGGGCTAAAGGAGTAAAGCACATTAAGGAGAACACTTGTTGGCATGTGCACTAGATGTTATATGTAAGTGATGAATCACTAAATTCTATTCTTGAAATTATTATATGTTAATGTAATATAATATAAAGGGCTAAAGGGGTAAGGCGCATTAAGGAGAACACTTGTTGGGATGAGCACTAGATGCTATATGTAAGTGATGAATCACTAAATTCTATTCTTGAAATTATTATATGTTAATGTAATATAATATAAAGGGCTAAAGGGGTAAGGCGCATTAAGGAGAACACTTGTTGGGATGAGCACTAGATGCTATATGTAAGTGATGAATCACTAAATTCTATTCTTGAAATTATTATATGTTAACTAACATAGATTTAAATTTTAAAAAATTAGTTTACGTGTTTATTTTGGGAGGCATTAAAGGATTTGCTAAGGCAGCTTATGGACAGGCTAAAAGCTCTTGTCTAAAAGCTTGAAATCACTAGAAAACAACCTAAGACAAAAGTTTGTTACGGAGGGGATGCAATCCCAAGGAAGTCAGAGTGAGAGAAAAAAAGGAAGTAAATCATGCAAAAGGAGAGCACAAATGTAAAAGGGTTTGTAATCAAGCTGGCTACAGCACTGGTCAGTCTCTCAGGATATGTCCACAGTCTGAAAATACTGAGCCTTGGAAGTAACTATGGGGTTTAACAATATAGGGAGGAAGAACAATCAATCTGCTGGCATCTTCCTGCCTCCTGCCTCTCATTGGTTAAAGTCCCTCTCAATAGCTGCTAACTCCCACACACTTCAGGTCTGTGCTACCTGGCCCTAGCCAGAGAGTCCCAAGGCCAGTTACAGCAACCACTTAAGTGTGGTGATTTCTGCTGGTCAGCTGGCCGCTATCTGGAGGCTCCTCAGTTTGTGGCAGTAGTAACATCAGCAGCAGATACCCGCAGGAATAGCATGAATCTTTTCTAGGGTTTCTCCAGTCTGGAAACAATTCAGGTGTCTCCAGCCCTGACGTGAGGAATGACAGTAAAGGTGAAGCCAAACATATCTGTGGTGGAGCATAAAATGGGGCCAAGGCAGCTCCCCAAAGTCACACCTTGTCCCCATCAGATACTAAGAGACTCAAAGGAGAAAAACATGTCTCTAATTATTTTTCATTCCACTTCTCCCTTTTTCTGGTTTAAATGTTTTACATTCCATTTCCATTATTTTATTAGTAAACCTAAAGATTTTAACATGCATATGTAAAAAAAAAAAATCTACATTAAGTCAACTTTTACCATTTTTCCTAAAAGATATAAGAATCTTTTAATTCTCCTTCTCAAACTAGATGCTATTATTACTGTGTATTTGGGTTTTATTTGGGCTTACCTTTTTTAACTGCACAAATTATTATCATTGTTTTCTACAGTCAATGGCAGATTCTTCCCATATATTTCCCATCGTCTTTGTTCTTCATTTTTTCTTGTATGTTTTATCATCCATCTACAATGGCTTTCCTTCTTCCTGAAGCACATCCTTCAGAATCATCGGTAACAAACTTATACTGTCTCTCTGTCTAAAAACCATGTCCATTTCACTTTTGCTCTTCAAAGATATTTTGGTGAATGTATTTCTGGATTTACAGTCATCTTTTCTTAGGACATTGAAAATAGCACTCCTCTGGATGCTAGTTTCCATTGTTACTCTCAAAGGTCAATCCTCAGGTTGTTGTCTTTTGAAGGTAAAATGTCCACTTGACTGCTATTAAGATTTTCTCTTTATTTTCAGTGTTCTACAACTTGACTATAATGGTCTACACTGGCTTAGTTGTGCTTACACAAATTCAGAGATTTCTTCTGCTCTCATCATCAAAGTTGAAGACAGATGGTTTTCCTTTCAGTCCCTTGGAGAGGACAATTTCTTCCTAGTTTACCTTACACGGAGGGTATACCATTTTGGAATCTCAGCTTTATGTAAGTTAACCTCCTAGCAGATGCTCTCTTGGGGAGGCTCAGTCTTCTATTCTTACATTTTCAGGAAGTAATGAAAAGCAACATGCAAATTTTTCAGGTTAAGCAAATGCTCTCAAGTGAAAAGCTAGCTTCAATGCTTAGTTGATCTCCTAGGTTCCCATTATCTCTTAGATTTTGGTCACTGAGTATTTAGAGATCATTGTGTTTTTCTTTAATATTATATCGTACATTTCTTAGTTGTTTTCAGTGGGAGGCTTGGTTAGGAGATCTAGTTTGTCATTCTGCAAGAACCGAAGTCTTAGTTACTTCTATATCCTTCACATCTCCACACCTTCACATCCAATGCCTTTCACATGTAGTATGTGCTCACTAAATGTAGCTAACTTGATTTGAAACATGACATTATAATAAAGAATGAATTGCTAAAACTGAAAATCAGGTCAGTTTTTCATTAAATTATAGCTTTTGTCAAGATTCTCAATATAGCATTTTAAAATACCTCTTAGTTCAAATATAGTTTTATGTTGTATTACTGTTTGGTGTAGATGTAGATTTTATTTTAAAAATCTTAGATTGGTTAAACTTTTTAAAAATATGTAAAATATGACATCACAACCCAAGTCTCATATATATGTACATGTATATATATATATATATATATATATACACATATATATAATACTATATATTATATATATGTACATATGTGTATATATATGTATATGTATATAATGTGTGTATATATATATATAATATATATATTATATATATATAATATATATATAATACTAAGACTTCCTACATTGAAGCAGAATTAACTTCAAGCTTAAATTGTCAAAAATAAACCAACTCTTGGTAATTTTTCATCTAAGCAGGAAAGGAAGTGAATTTAACAAATACTTGCAAAAGTCATTGAAGCTTTACATCTATATATGGTAGCCTTCGTCCATGGAAAGAAACTGAAGCTGATAGTTTCATTTATTAATTTATTTTGGTGCAACCGACTTGAAAAGAAAAAAAACAATTCTGCCTATTTTCATTTCTGTTCATTATTCCTTAGAGCCATAAGCCCTAATTATGATTGTCTGAGGAATTAGATTTTCCTCTCAACACAAATATTGAAATAATAATATTGTCCATGTATTACAAGTGCTATGAAAGCTAATGATAAGGTTTTCCCAGATATCTGAAAGCAATGTTACAAATTCACAAAAGAACAAAAGAACAAAATGGTAACAACAAATTTGTTAAAACATGGTTGACGACAGATTAAAATACACTTGAGAATACACCCACATCAAGATCCTGGTTTACTAAGTACCTGTTACGGAATGGGCGTGGTGCTAGCAGCTGCACACACAAGTGAGAACTTGCGCTATTCTCAAGAATCTGTCTAATGGAGGATGCTGGTAACATCAGGAGACCTCAAAACAGAGTCAAGTGCACATTCGTGAAAACCTGAGTTCAGAGCACAGCTCTGCCACTTACCTAGGACAATTTAGGTTAACTTCTCTTTGTCTTGGTTTCATCTTTAAAATGCGGATAATAGTGTCCAACTAATGTGGCTGCAGGGTTAAATTATGATCATGCACACCAGAGATAGTCACACTGTGTTCCTCAGAGCCCTAGGATTTCATAAACGTATTTATACAGAAATTTTGATTTATGCAATGTGATTAACACAGTCCTTGGCACATACTAGGTATTCCAAAATGTTTTTATTACTAACAAAATAAATAAAAAGTGCACCTAATGCAGGGAGTTCTGGAAGGCTTTCTAAGAAAGTTGGTTCCTGAGTGAAAATCTGATGAAAAAGCAAGCAGGGCAAGAGGTAGAGAAAAGTGATATCTGTAGGGTGTGTAAAAGGCCTGGAGGCCTAAAAGGAAGCAGGAAGCAGAATAACTTTCTACCACCAAAGGCTAACTTAGATGGCAAAGTTATTACTGACAGCAAAGAGAATTCCATGGAAGGATAGAGCCCTCAGCCAGAAAGTTGATGAAGCCACTCTACCAAGCTAGGTCATTCTTAGTATGTTAATGCCTTCCTATTTAGAGTAGAATTCTTTGCTCTTTTTCTACCAAGACCAGGACATCACAAAGGCTGTGTTGACAAAAACAAAAACAACAACAAAAAAACAATGGCACAATCCATCACTGTGCTAACATGTGGGTGCAGCTGGACCAAAAGAGAACTACTCTAATTTCCTTAATCATCCTAAAATATGAGCTTTTTAATCATTCAAAGCTGTGAGCCTCTTGGCCCAGAATAAAGGCCAGTGCTGATCTAAAGAAATTCATTGTATAAATGCACATTTAGTTGCAGCCATCATTATAGGTTTTGCTTTTAAAAGCTTATTTTAGCATTGCTTCTGCATTCCAAATTCAAGCACTGTAGCTAACCTAATTTGGGCTTTGAGCATCAGCATGAAGACATCTGTACTTCTTACTAAACCATTATCATTAGTCCTACTTAGATGAAAAGCTACTTTACTTGGAACACTGCCTGTAGTTCATTGCCCTTGATGTAAGAACAGGAAGATTCCTCTCCACTTCAAACTCCTAGAATATCAGTTTGCATTCAGATTCCTAATCAAATCACCTTCCCTATCATAAGTATGTAAAATATTTATAGCCTACCTACTAATGAGGATAATTTAGGATTAAAATGCTCTCTTCAAAACGGTACCCAAATTCGACATTTCTCTTCCATTTTTTTACAATACTAAAAATTCTATATTCAAAACTGATGTAACAGCCAAAATAAGAATACTGTCAAAAGAACACAAAAAGAGTGAAAATAAAAATATTCCTTATAACACATGATTCCATAAACCTTCAGGTCATTATTATATTTGTTATAAAAATAATAAAATAACCTTACAAAATGATCTCTTTGGTTGTGATTTCTTACATTAAAAATTATAGCAAGCTTCAATAATGGAGGTTTAACCACAATTCGAAAACACACAGCATGTTTTCTCCTAAATACATATTCGTACCAATGACTAGTACAACTGATTCACAATTCTCGTAAAAGTTTTTGAAATCTATTTCAACAGGGAGTGCCCTCAAAGGAAGATATAAATTAAAAAAAAAAATAAGGAAGATATAAATTAGCCTTCAAACTGGGATATATATGCCCTAGGGATATATAACAACTTTCTAAGGGATAAGGAAGCTTGGATAGTTTTAAAGGAAATCGATTTTCAGGGGCGCTCGGGAGGCTCGGTCTGTTAGGTAGTTAAGCGTCTGACTCTAGATTTCAGCTCAGGTCATGATCTCACAATTGTGAGGTTGAACCCTGCCTCAGGCTCTGTGCTGACAGTGTGTGGAGCCCACTTAGCATTCTCTCTCCCTTTCTCTGCCCACCCATCCCCCTAACTCGTGCACTCACTCTCTCTCTCAAAATAAAAAAATAAACATAGAAGAAGAAGAAGAAGAAGAAGAAGAAGAAGAAGAAGGAGGAGGAGGAGGAGGAGGAGAACAGGGAAGAGGGAAGAAGGAAAAAGGAAGAAGAAGAAGAAGAATCAATTTCAGATCATCAACTTCCTAAAGCAGAACACCAGGGCATCTCTTTTCACAACGACCCTTCACCAACCTCATAACTGAGAAGCATGCTTCCCACCCATCCAGAATCTTATTACTGCAAATTGTGCCAGGGTGTAAAAACTTCCAAAGCACCAAAGGCAGTTAAACACATGGGTACCCTGGCTGAGAAAGTAAATGAGTTAAACAACTAGGCGATGTAGCCTTTTGTAATTGAGATGGTTTGTAATCCTTTGCCTTCAACAATATCAAAAGCAGACCAAGGAGTGCTCGCCTAACAGATCATTAAAATAATGCTTGATTAAAAATATCTGTGTGATCTGGGGTCATAACTCAAGAGTTTAAAGAGCTTAGTGAAATTACTGTAACACAATTTCCACCATTTCCATCATCTTATCTTTATGAACAAAGGCATTTACATTTATAAAAATAAAAACATCAAACAAAAACCAGACGTAACTGTTGCTAAACCCTGTCTTCTCAAGCTGTAAGTTATATGTATCCAGGGAAATCTGAAATAATTTTTTGAAACAGTCTCATCATCTAATTAAGAAAAGAATTTTTGATGAATGTTGACTCATTACTTTTAATATTTATAAAAATGTACATTTAAATACATTTCATCATTTTTGTACTCATAATAGTAACAAGTTACTTCCAAAGAACTTTTCAAAATCTTTTAGAACTGCATTGTCTAACACCATCCCAGTTTGCCACATGTGACTATAAGCCCTTAGAAGGTGGCAGCTAGTCCAAACTGAAATGTGCTTTAAAATATCCACTTTAAAGACATTCTAAGAAAATTAGAATGCAAAATACTTCATTAATAACTTTTATTTTGATTACATGCTGAAATAATACTGACGTACTGGGCTACAATGTACTACTACAAGTAATCTCAACTGTGTTTTTCTACCTTTTTTAAATGAGTACCTAAAAATATAAAATTTTATGTACACTTCATATTATATTTCTACTGGACAGAACTTATAACCAATGATACAAAAAATGGTTTTAAATGTGTATATTTTTGTTGCTTAAAAGTATGACAAAGTATCAATACAAGATTCTTAAGTATGAAAGTAACAATAAAAAATGTTTGTTATTGGCTTATCAGGATTCACGTTATCTGACAGATTTGTGTTTATAAAATGCTGCAGTTGTGTTCAAAATTATCTGCTAGTATTTAGCTAGAAAAAAAAATGCTATTACATTGATTTCCTCAGCTAAAACTTCCATTCTTCTACATACTGTCCTGATTTTCAGGCTTCCAAAGTCTGCAAACTCAATCTTACATTTCTCCCCATGTACTTTAAGTATTTTGTAATACATGGCTATTTCGGAGTTGTCAATTACTGAAAGAAAAGCACACTACCTGGATAAGCGCACTGCAGCAGAGCTATTGATTTGCCTCCAGGAGCTGCACACAGATCCAGAACCTTCTCCCCATCTCTTAACTCCAGAGCCAATACTGGGAGAAGAGAGGCGGCATTCAGGAGATAGTATTTTTTTAGATTTCCAATTTGGTGTCTTTCTGAAGGCATTCTGTCTGGAGTTTTACTAAGGTAACACTTCATTGATTTGGGATTGCAGGGTAAAGATCCTTGAAAGAGTGTGTGATAGCCCTTTAAACGTAAATCTTTTTCCAGTTCAAAAGAATAATTGAATCGGTTAAGAAGGACAGCATATTGCCAGCATGATGGTGTTATTAGTATATCCCTAGAAATAGAAAAAGAAAAACAAATAAACATTAGTATTACACACACCAATATAATTTTGTAAGTAATTGAGTGAATGGGGTCTTAGTCTACACTTACCTGTGTTTTTTTTCAGAGTCAGGGTTATTACCATCGACTTTGCCCTTTTGCCTCCGACTATGATATGGCTCAGTCTACTGGTGTTATGACATCCTGCCTTTATTTAAAACTTTGGCATTTTATTCATCATAGGTTTTCTTTCTTTTGCATCAATTGTGCCCATTAAGGAATCATTTATTTTGATTATTGGGTTTTAGGGGCCCCTTAATATCTGCATCAGAAAGGAATGCCTCCTATGCCTCAGCCTAGTCCCTTCCTGCAGAACATCTTGCCAAAAACACGTCTGTTTTTACATACCTCTGAACACATCAAAATAGATGTCAGTCTATCACTCTGCACAAGGAAGGGTTTTTCATAAAGACAAAATTTAAAACCTGAGACTGCTAATATTGGAAGGAAAAATACTATCATTAAAGAGTGTTTAAAGGAGTGAGTGTTAAAGTCTTCCTCTCATGAAATCAAAGTATGGAAAACTAACTATAGTCAACTCTATCGTAACAGTTAATGAGGCGCTCAATGGCTCCGATGATACAAAACCAAGGATGATTTAAAAATCACTTACGGCTTGATAGTGCCACCCCCCCACACACACACACCTCCACCGGCAGATTTTACCTTCCTAATTTCTTATTCAGTCCAACATCTACATCTCTTAACAGTCACAAGCTCACATCAACTGACAGATGATACAGCAGGAAATATTTAATTTATTTACAAGCTGACCTTTCTAGCTGAGTTATTTGGGAGCCTCATTAACCATGGTCAATTAAATAAATTCCAGCTGCTACTCACCCTGGAGTTGCCTATGTGAGAAATGGCTGGATTGAAATGTAACACCTGCGCCTGGAATTGTGCCATGTGAATTTCAACTGGGGACTAATATGTGAAACTGCTTTCTCCTTCACTGCCTCTTACTATGATGGTGCATCATCATAGGACCCAGTACCTGTTTTAGGAATTCTGGAGGATGACAGCCTTTTTCTTTTTTTTTTTAACATTTTATTTTTTGAGAGAGAGAGTGTGTGTGTGAGTGGGGAGGTGCAGAGAGAGGGAGACACAGAATCTGAAGCAGGCACCAGGCTCTGAGCTGTCACCAGAGCCTGACGCGGGCTCGAACCCACGAACCGCGAGATCATGACCTGAGCTGAAGTCGGACACTTAACTGACTGAGCCACTCAGGCGCCCAGCCTCTTTTTTTAAGAACATGCTTTGCAAACTTTAGCATGCATCCAGTGTCTATAAAAGACATGCATCCAGTGTCTATAAAAGGACTTTCTGATTCAGTGGGTCGGAGATGCGGCCTGAGAATTTGCATTTCTAGCAAGCTGTCAAGTGAGAATGATGTTGCTAATCTTCGGGGCCATACTTTGGGAACCAATGCATTAAAATGGACCCAAAAGGGAAATCTGTGAACGTCACTGCTGTAACTCTTACTTCAGTACATCCTAATCTTACCCTCCAAACTGGATGAAAATCTACTCATAATTTTGAATCACACAGTAACAGAGAAATAATGGTCAGAAACATAATTCATACAGATTGGAGTGGCTTGGCTGACATGTGTCCATCCCTTTAGCTAACAAAGGTAGGTCACTTTCAATTGGTTAATATCTGACAGAGCAAATCTCTATTCTCCTTTTTTTTCTTAAGAATTTCCAAAGTGATTTTAGAATGTTTATTCTTTCAGATGAATTTCAGAAATCAGTGTGTCAGTTAATAATTTATAAAATATCTGCAAACATAGAAACTTTGACTGGGATTATATTAAATGTACTAAATTTGGGAAGAATTAACACCCTTATTGCAGTTAGTCTCCACACTGAACTATATGTTTATGCATTTATTCACATTTTCTTTTAGATCACTTAGTATAAAGGTTATTAATCTTGCATATTTCTTTTCAACCTTATTGTACATAAAAGGACAGTTTAGGAATGCTAGTTATTTTCATATATTATACAATATGTTAAATCTTGAAGGATAAGGAGGAATTAGTTACAGGGCAAAATGAGAAAGAAGTTCAAGGGCAAAGGCTATAGCACATGCACAGGCACATTCCCATTTGGGGAATTAAAAGTAGTCTAGGGGTGCCTGGGTGTATCAGCTGGTTGAGTGTCCAACTTCAGCTCAGGTGGAGATCTCACAGTGTGTAAGCCCGCATCAGGCTCACTGTTGTCAGCGCAGAATCCGCTTCGGATCCTCTGTCCCTCTCTTTCTCTGCTCCTTCCCCGCTCCCACTCTCTCAAAGATGAATAAACATTAAAAAAAAAAAAAAAAAAAAACAGTCTAATGTGGTTTATGGAAGATTATATGGGTCAAGTATAAGATGATAAAGTTTTAAAATTTTATCCTGTATGTGATGGGAAGTTATTGAAGGACTTTGGGAAGACAGCCTCACTGGATTTAAAAACACACACTTACGGCAGGATGAGGCAGGAAATCTTCAGAAATTGTCCTCATTCTTTAACAACTAGATAAAACAAGAACTTGCTTAAACAAATTTTCTTGGGAATGCAAGCTGGTCAGCCACTCTGGAACAGTATGGAGGTTCCTTCTAAAAATAGAACTACCCTATGACCCAGCAATTGCACTACTAGGCATTTATCCAAGGGATACAGGTGTGCTGTTTTGAAGGGACACATGTACCCCAATGTTTATAGCATCACTATCAACAATAGCCAAATTATGGAAAGAGCCCAAACGTCCATTGATGGATGAATGGATAAAGAAGACATGGTATATATATGTATCTATGTGTGTGTGTGTGTGTGTGTGTGTATATATATATAACACACACACACACACACATAGATACATATATACATATACACATATACATGTGTATATGTATATATACACATATATGCATACATACATACATACATAGTGGAGTATTATTCAGCAGTCAAAAAGAATGAAATCTTGCCATTTGCAACTACATGGATGGAACTGGAGGGTATTATGCTAAGTGAAATTAGAGCAAGACAAAAATCATATGACTTTACTCATATGAGGACTTTAAGAAACAAAGCAGATGAACATAATGGAAGGGAAACAAAAATAACATAAAAGCAGGGAGGGGGACAAAACAGAAGAGACTCATAAATATGGAGGACAAACTGAGGGTTACTGGAGGGGTTGTGGGAAGGGGGATGGGCTAAATGGGTAAGGGGCACTAAGGAATCTACTCCTGAAATCATGTATGCTAACTGATTTGGATGCAAATTTTAAAAAAATAAAAAATAAAACAAGTTTAAAAATAAATAAATAAATATTCTGATTCCTCCTAACATATACCCTGCCCTACTGAACTACTTGAAGTTCCTGGAACATGTTGTCTTTAGCCTTTACTGGTCTCAGTATAAACTGCTCCCTCTGCCTAGAATGACCCTTCCTCTGACCTACAATGACCCACCTGTAGCCTGGTTGACTCCCCTACTCTCTACTGAGGGGGGTGGTTTAGGATTTCTCTCCCCAGGGAAGCCTTTCTACCCACAACCCAACTAACCTGATCCACCTCACCCTGATACTAATAATAAAAATACTGATTATATACTTACAATATGCATTTTGCATGCTTACCCCATGTAACTATCACTACCGTGAAGAGGAGCTATGATACCCATTTTAGAACTTACGTAACTAAAACTTTCAGAAATTCGGCAACTTATCCAAAGCTACATCACTACTAACTAGAAGTACCCGGTTCAAAAATCTGGCTGACATAGTGTGAGATCTGGTACTGTAGCATTAGTGGCATACCACAGGGAGAGACAGAGAATTTGCACCTAACCCTCACTTAGTGTCAGCGCCCTGGCCTGCCATCACTTCTAACACTGGAGAATAGCCTGACACACACTGCCCTGAGGACCCGACATGTGACCACTCGATGAACGGGCTACTCAGGCTGGTGCTTCCTAGCCCTGAGAAAACAAAACTGCCTATTAATGTAGATCTCAGCTCCCCCTGCACCCACCTACCAGTGGCGTTCCTCCCTCCAGCATGGGCATGTGCGTGCGCACACATACACACACGCGCACACATACACACACACACAAACAATTCTCCAGTGCTTGTGATGGCAGGATGATGCCCCTGAGGCTGGCATGCCAATGGCTACTCAAGTCCAAAGCTCTGACTGGATGGGCAAATAACCTGTCAGACAGTGGAGGGGGTGTACATTAGAGGACTCAAGAAGACATTCTCCACTCTCAAGATTCATGAGGAGTCTGAAGCTGTTCCACTTACTGGTCTTCAATGACAGAAATTCAAGTACATCAGCAGCCAGATGAACTGGGACCCACAAGATGAGTGACCTGCAAATGTTTTGCTAGTACCTCCAACTGACACCATTTTGAAAAAAACTATGTACCCTCTGGCACATTTTAAGTTGACATCAAAATCTTCACCATATGTTTAAGAATGTAATTTCCAGCATACTATAAAAATTGACATTTTAAAATATAAATTATACCACTTTTTAAAATGTATCCAATGGAACCTAAATACCAGAGTGATTTTGAAACCCATCATTGTCCATCTAAAAATTCATGGACTGACTCTTCTTAAACAGGTGAAAATTTTACAGCTCCTTTTTCTATTTACATTCTATTTCCCCATATCACTTTATCCTAATACATTTTCGTGCTTGAAATCTTTTATTGCCTTATTGTACTTCTCTGCTACACACACACACACAAAGTGTATATATACTAAATTTGTTTTCCTTGTGGCCTAAATCTCTGTTAAAATGGAAACTTGTTAGAGCTGTCATTACAAAATTGATGAAAATAACCTATTACTGATTTGATAATAATTAAACATAAAAAGAAAAGGTGAGGGGTGCCTGGGTGGCTCAGTTGGTTAAGCATCCGACTCTGGATCTCAATTCAGATCATAGTCTCACGGTTTATGAGTCCTGCATCGGGCTCTGGCACTGACAGCATGGGGCCTGCTTGGAATTCTCTCTTCCTCTTTCTCTGATGCTACCCCACTCATGCTCTCTCTAAATAAATACACTTAAAAAAAAAACTTTAAAGAAAGGAAAAGTGATAGGAAATGGATCTCAATGAAATGAGTTTCAACTGCCCCCATACATCCACAGATGAATAGTGCTATACTGAGTCAGGGTTCAAATCAATTTTATTCCTATTTTGTTTTCACAAAGGTTGATAAAAAAACTTCACTTACATAAATGGGTGGGAATTTAATGTTTTCCTATAGCTGTATCTCCCCTTTTGACTTGTATTTCTTCCTGAGTAATTTTCCCAAATTATTTAATGACCTATCTTCAAAAATACTTTAAATGATCTGTTAATTGACAACTCAACTGGAGCTCCTTACTTTTGTTAAAAGCCAACCTTGGAAACCACATGACCTGTCAAAGATTTGTTAGTCATTAGTCATTTACTTTCTAAACCCTTACAATGACATTCCAACAGCCTCTGGCATGTGGAGGTGTTGACACCCTGGAAAAATGCAATGTGCAAGAGTCAGGATGGTTAAAGTGTGTCTTTTTTTTGTAAAGTGGGAGAAAGACAGTAACAGAAAGGCAGGTTTTGAAAGGAGAGTAAATACTCTCTTAGGCACATAAGGAAACTGATTTTCTGAAAGAGCATACATGAAAACTGAGAATCTAGAAGTTGATTGCTGTAACTTGCCTGTGCCCAAATATCCCTTGAAAAATTATATAATGTATTATTTTATAATTATTTGATTTATACATTATTTGATATTATTTTCATTCAATTTTTTTGTGAGTTCTTCTACTGTTATATTCTCCACTCTACCTTCCTACCTAATGATGAGGATGAAAAATCATTTTATCTAGGTATTGCTAAGCAAAATTAGTATAACCCTGCCAATTACAAAATCAATTAAATTTTTATGGTTAAAAAAATTAAAATCCCTTTTATGGGGAGGCTGGGTGGCTTAGTCAGTTAAGCACCAGATTCTTGATTTCAGCTCAGGCCATGATCTCACGGTTGCTAAGATGAGCCCCATTCAGGCTCTGACAGTGCAGAGCCTGCTTGGGATTCTCTCTCTTACTCTCTGCCCCTCCCCCCCCCACCCCACATGCACGTATGCTCTCTCTCAAAATAAAGAAGTATTTTTAAACATAAAAAAAAAAAAAACCTTTTGTTTTATTACTATTGTTATCCACTAGAAGGTGGTCATTCAATCATTTTAAAAGTCTGGTTTAGAAATGAATGAATTCATGGATTCATTTAAGAGCACCTAAGTATGCTTGAGACTTTTATTTTTATTCTTCAGAGATTCTAATGATGAACTGACCACCTACTGTTTCTTGCCATTGTTTTCTTAGTATCTCTCATAGAAGGGTAATCTATGTCCATATTTGTTATCTACAGTACCTCAGATAGGAAGTCCTGAGTGAAGGTTTGTGTTTCTGGTAAAGACCAGCAAAAGGATGAAAATGCTGCATATCTACTCCCTTGTATCAGGAGATGTGTGCACATACTCCCAGGGCTGGGACTCCAGACCCTTCACAGCAGCACATGCGGTAGAGGAAAAGGCATGGATTTTAAAATCACAGGCCTGAATTGGCCATTAAAATTGGTACTTTCTAACTTCCGAATTTTAAAGGGGCTAAAAGTTATTACTTCACAGGAATTTGCACAAATTAAAGTTGAATATTTGTGTAAAGCCATAATAAGGAACAAAATAAGAAATATAGACACTAGTTCATTTCTGTTTTCCCCAACCATCCCACTCTATTCCCTTCACAGATTCTGGTAATGGAATCTGGTTATATAATATCTTTTCCCCCATATGTGAATTATGTGAACTCTGGATTAATGAGAAGAGTGTCTAAATAAAAAAACATATATATTTTACAGACATGCCAGACTTAACTGAGGCTCTTTTGTTTTGCTTTCTACAAAGCACACACAAAATTTCCAAAGTTCATGTAAAGATTTCCAAGTAATCCTCTCCTCATATATATTTGAAGGCAGAATGAATATGCATATATATTTCATTTATTCATCTGTATTATATATATATATATATACACACACATATATACATATATATATATATATATATACACACATATATACATATATATATATAAAATCCATCTTTGCATCCCAATACTTAGCACAATGCCTGGTTTATTAAACACTAAATTGTGAGTAAGTAGATGAATTGCTCAAGTCTCAAGGTATTGGTTCTTCAAGACCCTCCCTTGTTGGGAGACAACTTAATAAATTATGACAATACAATTTTGAAAGAATTATAATAGCTCTATCAACAAAATGCAATGGAAACACAAAGGCAGAACTAATTTTGTCAAGGGTATATGAGACAGCCTGATGGAGGACTGGGTAATAACAGTAATAGTAATAAAAATAATGCTATCACGTATTGAGGGTTTACAGTTTGTCAAACAATATTCTAAGCACTGTGTATGTATATGAAATCATTTTATCTTCCCAAATAATTATTCGAGATAGATCCTATTTTACACATTAGGATAGTGAGGCAGGGATGTTAAGTAACTTACCTAGGTCATATGCTACAAGATGCAGAGGTAGGATTGAAACCCATACTTTAACCACTGTACAGAGGGAAAAAGGAGAGTGTCATTCCTTGCAGAGGGCATACCATATCCAATCCCAAAGGGATGAAGGAGACTGTCTACCAGGAGAATGTATTTAGTACAAACAGAATGCTGCAGACAGCAGGGGAGCAGAGGAGGCGTGTACTCCAGGGGTGGCCCAATGGCACAGGATGGCAATGAGAAGCAGCACCACACAGAGGGTAAAACTAACTCCCAAGGCTCTTTCAAACGTGAGCTGTGTAGTACTGGGCAAGTTAAGTAACCTCTATCTGTCTCGGCTTTCCTATCTGTAAAATGTCAACAGTAATAACTACCTCAGAAGGCTCTACAGAGGATTATGTTAGTATTTGAAAAGTGATTAAAATATTGCCTGGAGTATCGTGCCATAAAGCAGCTGCTACAACAAGCCAACAGATAAATACTAAAGGTAGGAGACTATGGAAAGAAGCTAATGTAATATGCCAAGTAAGAAATGATGAAGGCCTAACTCAACAGTATAATAGAGGGGATAAAAATGAAATCCAAATTAAGAAATTTCTCAGGAAGAAGCAAAAGCTGGGCATTTAAATTTTGATGGAGGCAGGGTAGTGGTGTATGGGAGTACATAGTTTGGGAGCCCCCAAGACCGATTAAAGTCAGTCCAGGTAAGAGACACGTGGTGTAGAGTGCAGGAAAGATCAAAGCGTGAAGGTTTCGGTTGTCCTTTCCAGGGGAATCACGGACGAGGACAACTTTTCCCTGCAACAACATGTGTCAATATGTTGTACTGCCAAGTAGGAAGGCTCACCGGAGCCTTGGAGTCTAGATTTTACTGGGGTTCAGTCACACAAACATGATCAATTGGCTAATCATTTGTCTCCAGCTCCTCTGGAGGTCGCAGGTCAGAGGGCGAGCTGATACCATGGCCCACAGCCGCCACCATAAATCACAGTTAGACTTTCCAGTGTGGCCTAGTCCCCTGGGTATAAAAAGACACTCTCAGGCGGGACATTCCATGGGCTTACAGATAACCTCCAAGGAGCTGAGGGCAAATGCCAAACTTACTTTTGATTCAGGTTCATTCTTTACCTTGAAGGTGTGGAGGAGGAGAAGAAACATATTAATGGTGACACCTTCAGTTGAGATAAGATATGCAAGTAGCAAATGACAACACAGATTTGGAAGGGAAAAATAACACGCTTTTGAGATTGCCTAGTATGAAACCAAGTGAAGTCACCAGAATATACTGAGGACTACGGAACAACGTTTGTGGAGGACTGCAAAGCTTGAGATGGCAGCATACTGAGGGAAGTTTAAAGTCCTACCATGAATGGGCTTACCTGAAGGGTAACATGTAGGCAACAAACAGAGCAAAACTTGAACACACTGTAAACAACTTTAAAGGATTCTCAAAGGGTGACTTGTTTAAAAAAAAAAAAAAAAAAAGCTATTACAAAACAATAAAATTTAAATAAATATTAAATCTTCCCCACTATCTAAATCTGTTAGATAAGAAAGGAAACAAAAAATGTTGAGTAAATTTCTAGGCAGAGGACAAAAATGCACTCACCTTTCCCTGGAAGTAAACAGACTCTGCAAGCATGATACCATGTCCTCCAAATAAAAGTTAAAGAAACCAAAAATATTTGTTTTTATTTCCCCATGCCATCTTCCATGCTCAGACCATTTTCTAAACTCAGCCTTTATTTTGCCCATGGCAAATTTAGCACATTTGTGCAAAACTTAAATTACCATGAAAACCCAATAAAAAGACAGATGAAGCAGAAGGCACAGCTAATTAGATGGATTTGAGGTTCATTGCTCATTTTGTTTAGGGTCAAACAATAATTTATAAATCTGTCTGAGCACATTAAATAGAAAAATAACTCATTACAGGGTAGGAGTAGCCAGACTACTATAGTCTGAAAACAATATACCTTTCAAAATCTTGATTTTTTTTTTTAAATCACCCATATATGCCTAATTACACCCCAGGTGTGCAAATAGGGATTAGCAGTGGGAATTCTTGAACCAGAAAGACTGGACACAAATCCCTGCTCTGGTTTTATCAGGTGGGAAACGGGAAACCTCAGAGCTTTGTTCTAAGGATCACACAGAGTCAATATCATCTGGTACATAATAAACATACAGTAGGTGTGTGGTTATTTGGATATAGTACGTTAAGTAACTTTGCACACCAAAAACATAATGAATTTATTGCACTTCACTCTCGTTCTTTCCTCTTTCTGCTCTGTGCCAGAGGACACCCATTTAAAATCTACTTTTGAAATAAAAACCACAATTATAAACGACTTTTTCATATTCTAGCATTTGCAAGTTTCTAAAACAGCGTAATTTGTCCTAAAATGGTCTCAGAACAGCCTCAGACTTTACCATCAGTCACTGTGTAATCTGTTTTAAAAAACGCTTAAAGCTATCGTTTGTAAATGAGAAATTGTTATTGAGTTGATCCAACAAGAGATTAAGACAACAATGCAACCAAATTCCATTTGTTTACAGCCACAGAACTTTTTCTTTTCCCTGAGCAAAACGTATTGGGCTTTTGCCCCTGGCTTCAGAACTAGCAGATCTTCTTTCAGGCTAAACTGCCTGGTTCTTTTTGGTGAGGTAACTCCTGTGAAGTCCCAAGGCCTGGCTTGTCCTCAGGCCTTTGCTGGCACCCTCAGGCTCTGTTAAAGAAGACAAGGTACTCCTGCCTATTTCTATCAGGAATTTACGGAATTAGTAATTTATAAACTATGAACACCAGACTGCAAGCAGATTAGACACGGGGACTGTCTTGCGCTTTGTACACCACAGAGCACGGGATATACTATATAAGAACTCAATGTAAAGAAGCCATGGAGTAACACTCTGACCAAAGGTAAAACTCACTAAACACACAAATCAAACTTCTATCCATGAAATGTTTGTTTTCTGTAATACATTTAAAGAATCTGTGTGTGTGTGTATGTGTGTGCACGTGTGTTCAAACATAGCCAGACATGGACACGCGGAAGACATAGGATTATCAAATAAAGTCACTCTAGCTAAGACAGAGCAGCGCTAGCTGTAAATAGGTTGTTTCTTCTGAATTCAGAAACCAGACAAGTTTTCAGATTTTTCTGCTACAGAATTAATTTTGTCAAACTGGTGGGCATTCCTGTTTCAAAGATCAAAACAGTTGCTCAAGCAAGGGCATAACAATTTTTTTCTTACTATCACTACAAAGTTTTCTTTCTCCCCTTTCCATTTTCCTATGATTCCATCTATCTCTTCCTAGTTCTTTCCTTCTCTAGCCCCTGTAGGAAAAAGAAAGCCAGGTTTAGATTCTTTCACCCCTTATCCTCACAGCACCCCCCCCCCAAAAGGGTTTATTTTTGTTCTATCATAGGCATCAAGAGATATATTACACTAACCTTATTGTATTCCAGGCATCTCCAAGTTCTTTGGAATACTGTTTTTCAAAATGATCCAATACAACTTTGCAAATTTGTTTTGCAAGCTTCCTCTCTGATTTTGTGTTCAGCTATAACAAGAAAACGTTGCTGACACAATCTAATATTACAAATTTATTCAACTTCAAATTAACAGTTATTTTCTTAAGAACATGTTTTTTTTTTTTTTTTTTTTTTTTTTATTTATATATGAAATTTATTGTCAAATTGGTTTCCATACAACACCCAGTGCTCATCCCAAAAGGTGCCCTCCTCAGTACCCATCACCCACCCTCTCCTCCCTCCCACCCCCCATCAACCCTTAGTTTGTTCTCAGTTCTCAACAAAGAACATGTTTTAAAATCATGACTAGTTCTTGCAAGGGAGCAGTACCTCAAATGCAACAAAACTGTATTATGACATTCTATTTATGAAAAAAGAGGGTGTCTTCAAATAATTATTGGTCAAATGGAAAACAAAGGTTAAAGAATTAGTGGCATTAACAGAAGCTGTGTTAAAGGAACAAAATTAACTTAAATAAGCCAATCTAGGTGTTAACATTAGGGGAAACTGGGTGAAAAGCATATCCAAGTCTGTATTATCTTTGCAACTTTTGTAAAAGTGTTCTAAAATAAAAGAGCTTATTTCAGGGGGGAAAAAAGGCACTCGATTCCTGTGGAAACTTCCTTGCAATTGGATCCAAACTTAATCGAGGGCTTGATACGTAACATCGTTCTAAGCTCCCAGGACAGAACAGTGATAATCTCAGTCCTTGAGGAGCTTGCATTGTGTTCAAAGCTGAGGGGTGTAGGTCATAAAGTTTGAAGACTGGATTGCAGACAAGTTACTTGGGGTGCAGGGGAGTCTTGGGAGAAAACGACTGAGAACGCTCACGAGAAGGCATCAGAGCATTCAGCATTATTCTAGGGCTTTGGACAGTGAAGCCAGAGAAACCAACAGCTCGCGAAGTTCCCCCATCCCGACCCCCTCCCTCGCCGAGGCGCCCAGCTGGGTCCCAGCCCTCACCCGGGTCAACATTATCCCGCTGGGAGATGCCAAACAAAAGGTCTAACCATCCAGCATCCAAAACCTCCAGGAAACCAAAAAGCACAGCCTCACGCGCGAGCTTCCACCGCATTCGCCTCCAACCCTCACTTTTCCGGTTCAACTTCCCGCGAGACACTGCTTTGCCAGCGCTATAGAAATCTCGCCAAAAAGATCCCGCGAGAGGCACGCGTGAAGTTCCTTCCTCGGGAGGCAGGTAGAGGCCTTACTTACTCCCAGGGGCGTGGCTAGATCCTGGGGCGGAGCCTTGAGAGGCCAGAGCTTCAAGTTGAACCTTTCACATTAAACGGATTGCTGTGTGCTTGCCGCTCAGTTAAAAAAAAAAAAAAAAAAGACGAAAGAAAGAAAAGGAAAAGGTGTCTTTGTTACTGTTAGGATTTGTATAATGACCATTGTTGAAAAATGTTCTCAGGAGCTAAGCTAGTTACTGCATTAATCTACCAAGTTTGATGACCCTCTCACTTAGCTCAGATATTCAGAACTCCGGGTAAAAGGGATGGATATGATGAAGAAATTAAGGCACCTATTTCCTAGAGATGGTCAATTGGGATCATCTCTTTTGACAGGGAGGGTTAAATGATTAACTGAAATACAGTAAAGCATTTAGCACAAAGAGGAGGAAACAGTAAATGCCCAAATGTTAGCTGCTGCTATGTATTATCTTCACTCTCAAGATCTTCGAGAGTATTATCATCACGTTCTGATACCAAAAGCCTCAAGACCAAGATGACCCTACACACTAGCCTCCCACCCACTTTTTACTAGGAGCAGTGTTACTGGTTCTGAGGAAGGTTTTACACCCAGTTTATTTGCTCTTTTAGTGTTACTATTCAGTTGCTCCCTTGTAACAGCAATCAACAATTCATCAGGAAATCAGGGCTTCATATGGTCCCTGGTATCTAATGAGCATCATCATTTTGAGACCTTTGATGCCCAAAATGTCAGTATAGGCATGTATCACAGGTATAAATCCTAGAACAGTGTAAAATGAAAATGTTCATCACCTCTAATGTGATTAGAAGCTTAATATATTTACTTATTTACACAAACCCCCTTTTTAAATCTAATAATGCATATGAATTCATATTCTAAAAATACATTTAGATTTGGTGCAAAAGAAAATTATAGTATTAAGGCGCCAAGTGATTAAATGCAGTTTGTTGTGTAGGGAAAAGTCATTAGTCTACCTTTCAGCCTCTATATTTGAGATTTTATATTTTTTCTGTGCTCATTACAGAATCCTGCATTTAATGAATTAATGTGGTAGTATATTTGCAAAATAGACATTGTCAAGACTTTTAAGGAGGTAGCAGAGATCATACTTTATTTCTATTAGGGAAAGGGGATGTGTAACGCATAGAAAGAGGTCATATTGGTTCTATTATATTGTTTTTTTACTTTTTTAGCATGTTTCTATTTTCTGATATTAAGTAAGCTAATGATTACCGAAGAAAATGTAAAAACAAAAGCCTATGAGAATGAAAAATGGGCATGATGCCATTAGAGATCATCACTATTGTTATATTGGTGTATTCCTCTAATTTTATGCATTTAAAAAAATTTTTTTTAACTTTTTTTATTTTTGAGACAGAGAGAGACAAAGCATGAGCAGGGGAGGGGCAGAGAGAGAGGGAGACACAGAATCCAAAGCAGGCTCCAGGCTCTGAGCTGTCAGCAGAGCCCAACATGGGGCTGGAACTCACAAACCGCGAGATCATGACATGAGCCAAAGTCGGATGCTTAACCGACTGAGCCACCCAGGCGCCCCTGCATTTTCAAGGTTTATCAAACAATATGTATAATGTATCCTCTGTTTTTATAAGCATTTTCTTATATTAAAATTCTTCATATACATCATTTCTAAAAGTTGCACAGTATTCCAAGGTATGGAAGTTACTACACTAGCTACCCCCTTACTATGGATCAACAGTTTTGTTCATGTTTCTTTGCATGTCTGATAGCCTTATAAATTTTTTTATTATGTCCTTAATTTGAGGTTTTCAAATCTCATTAGTTATTATATTTCTTTTGTAAATATCACCTCATGTCCACTTACCTATAGATGCCTGAGTGCTATTTTTATTTAGAGTGTTAACCATATCACATTTTCAAGTACTTTCCCATTTTTTCTTACAATCCTTTGACTTTAAATGTGAAAATACTTTAAAGTTTTATGCAATTGATTTTGTAATTGATTCCATTGCTTTTTGGCTTGGAAATTTCTTCTCACAGAGGCAAGCTATTATTTGTTTCTTCCTCTCTTTTTTTTTTCTTTACAGTTTGATATTTAATATTTAACCCATTACTCTATCTAGAATCAACATTAATGTATCATGAGAATGTTAGTGGACTTCCCCTATCTCACACCAAATAGCTACTGAAGAATAAACAAAGCTCCACACTGAATTTTAAAAATAGAAACTGTTAGCAGACTTATTTTAAATCACTGCAGATATAACAAATTGAGCTGACACAAATACCAGCAATTATATATTTTATTATTATTACTAAAGAATAAAGCAACTTAATAAGGACCTACACTGGGCAGGAAAGGAATTTTTACGTATCTAAGCAATTTTATCACAAAGCCATTTGATATAAGAAATGTTTCAGTGGGCATCTGGGTGGTCCAGTCGATTGAGTGGCTGATTTCGGCTCAGGTCATGATCTCACAGCTCCTGACTTCGAGCCGCACATCGAGCTCAGAGCCTGGAGCCTGCTTTGGATTCTGTGTCTCACTCTCTCTGCCCTCCCCGCTCAGGCTCTGTCTCTCTGTCTCTCTCTCAAAAACAAATAAAGATTTTAAAAAAGTGTTTCAGAATAGGTATACTTTATAGGCTTCTGTATGTTTTACGAATTTTCATATTTACATAAAACATTTCTCAAAACCCTCATGTTTATAGAGAGGTTGGTGTGTCAAAAAGGTAAAGACAAGCTTTGCAGTAAAACAATCTAATTAATGCCAAAAGACCATTAGCTCCTTACAATGAATGGCAGAAAAACAAAACAGAGAAATTCACAATCAAAGCAAGAGAACAAAGCATAGTTAGAGGGAATCTTGAAATTTCACCTCAGGAGAGTAGCTAATTAGCAGAGACTCTCATTTTATTATTTTGGTCCCCAAAGTGGTATGTACAAACAATCCACTGGGACTGGGAAGTAAATATAACTTGTATTTTTATTTAACTTTATCAAAACTTAAACAAAAATTAGGGAGATGTAATATACAAAGTATAGCCGAACATGTATATAACTGTTAGGAGCTGAAACTTACCCCCTCAAAATTCATATGTTGAAGCCCTAAGCCCCAGTACCTCAGAATGTGACTAGAAATACTCTTTCCAGAGGTGAGTAAGTTAAAAGAGGCCTTTAGGGTGGGTCCTAATATAATCTGACTGGTATCTTTATAAAAAGAGGAAATTTAAACAGGCTGAGATGCTAAGAATGAACACACACAGTATAAAGACCATGTGAAGAAACAGGGAAAAGGAGGCCATCTATAAGCCAAGGAGTTAAGTTTCAGAAGAAACCAATCCTGCCAACAAGGTTCCAGACTGATCTTGGACTTTCAGACTTCAGAACTGTGAGAAAATTAATTTCTGTTGTTTGATCCACCAAGCCTTCGATACATGTTATGGCAGATCTACCAAACAAATACAATAACTTAAATATTTACTGGAAAAGAGGTGTCATAAAAATATGGAGACCACTTACTCATTTACCTAGATCATAAATTCTGTTTCCTCATCAGCACACAGAAAGAATTTACAACTCAGGCTCTAAACAAGCAAATAATTATATTCCTATTTTTCCTTCAATTATAAACAGCTTTCCTTCATAAAGGAAATTTATTTCTGGGCCACCTGGGTGGTTTACATGGTTGAGTGACCAACTCTTGATTTTGGATCAGGTCCTGATCTCACGGTGGTTCTGAGATCAAGTCTCTCGTCCTCTAGCTCTGAGCTGACAGCAAGGAGCCTGCTTGGGATTCTCTCTCCCTCTCTGCCTCTCCCTCGTGTGCACATGCACTCTCTCTCTCAAAAATAAACATTTAAAAAATTAAGTAAAAATAAAGGCAATTCATTTCTGATTTCCTATCTCCCCTCTACCCCTGCAAAAGGCTTCCATTAGTGTGTCCACAAAGCCAATGCATTATTGTTATTTTGATAATTTATAATCATACTTTAAAGTAAGTCTTGAAATATCTGAATCTGTTTTTTGGATCAGATGGAATATTTTCTTGATAAATAGCATTAGCAGAATCTCACTTGCAAAGTCTACTCCACATAGAGAAAACTTAAGTATTTAAAGCCAAGGATAATAAAGTTTATAAGCAACAGCTTTATTTATATAAGCAGTTTCATTTTTGATAAGCTTTTGACACCTAGAAGTATTACATTAGTGCAGAACAGGAGAAATTGAATAATATGAAAGATATAGCACATAGAACTAAGTATCAAATAAAATAAAATATTGTCCTAGTAAAAGAATACTTAGTAAGAGATCAGCTGCAAATATAATGGCACATTCTATAATGTTTCTGGGCTATTCAAAATAAATTTTATATATTAAGTCTTTCATTTGACACTTAAAAGACCATTTAATTTTAAGCTTGCAGAAAACATGGCACTTAATTTTTACAAAATTGTAAGTTTGATTCTCCCATGATAAAAGTAAGCAAAATTTTAAAAATTAGTCTGAAAAATTGAGGAAAACACACAACCAATAACTCTAAAAAAATTCATTATTAATGTTTTGGAACATTTTTTTCTAGTGCTGCTATCATAGTGTCATAGTTAGAATCACTTATGATATTGGATATATGTTATGTATGCCTTTTGCATAAAGAATTATGCAATAAGTAATTATTTTTGAAATAAGTAAAAATATTATCTTTGGATCAGTAGCAGCTTTAACAAAATACAGACATTGGATCATCTAGAATCATAAAGTAATATGATGTTATTTTTAACTGCCTTTAAAATGACAATATTCTTTTCTACAAACATAAAAACTTGTGTGCAGAAAAAAGGTTCCATATAAATATCATTATTTTAATCTATTGACTTAAAATTTCTTCCAAAAGTCATATTCGAAAAATCCTTTTCTATTTTATTACCAAAAAGAAATCATTTAAATTTATCAAATGAAAAGCAAAGCAGGATACTGATATAAATTATTTTTATTGTGTGAAAATGTCATAATTCATGATGATTATGAACAAAAATACAGCATATAACAAAATAGGCATTTACTTGTTAAAAGCAACCTGGATTTACAAAACTTCTTTTAAAATATTTTTAGAATGCTTTAAGAATACAAATTACTTTTTTGAGAGAGAGATATAAAACATTTATTTCACTTTATCATATATTTAATTTCAAAATCATTTTTATTCATTTCTAATAAATGAACTCAATAATTACTGTACACTACAGTAATCACTGGTAGGAAACAAAAAAATTTAACCTTTATTCTCAAACTAGATGAAAATTTAAAAGATGGCAAAAGTAAAAGTTCAGTTTTTTAAAAAAAATGACTAAATGTAAATGTTACAAAAAGGAGCCAAAAAGATGTACAAATAAGTTTTTCTCTAAAATCCAATTCAAAATTTACATTCTGCCTTCTTGTGTTGCTTTTCCTTACATTTCAGCCATTTATCAAATTTAGGTTGTTATAAAATATGACTAAAATGTGATGCTCCAAAGTTAAACTTTTAAAGTAAATAACCATATTAAACTGCCTTAGACCTACTTAATCTTGTTATTGTTAGATACTAGTATATGTCTGTTGTCAGTACAAGTTACCCAACTTACCAATTTTAACAAGGTGATAAGGATTCATATTGTATTTTCATATTGCATTTTCACCTTGATATAAACGTACACTTTCAATTAAATGCAACATTATGAATCTATTACTCAAAGTATATTTCTAAAAGTTTGTCTAAATGCCAGACAAGTAGAGAATTCTACAGATGCCATTCTTTACTGCAAGAAAAGTGCTATTATTTTAAATTGGGAAATTATTTTGGAATTATTTCGTAATTTTAAGCCAACCTTTTTATTCCTATTGATTAGTTCCCAAGCATTTCCTGGTTATAAAACACAAGTCTCTGTACTTACAGTGGCTTTTTCAGGCTCTCTGCCTTTATTTCCAAGGCACAAAACAATTAGAATTAACCTAAAAGAGTCATTGAAGCTTCTGATAGAATGAGGGGGTGACAAGGAGCATCCTGATCTGAAAGGTCTATCTTATAAAAGAGGTGTTCATTAGGAATTTTAATAATATCTCACATAACATTTTTATTCATTTAAAAAGCATATAGGTCAAAAAAGTATTTCAAGTCTCCTTGATTTATTGTGATCATCACCAAAAAAAAAAAAAAAAGCAAATGACAAAAAAATTGAACTGTCCTTGGGTAGTGTTTTCAAATAATATAATTTGGTAGAGTAAAGATCTAAGAATCTATTTTTAAAAGGCATTACTTTAAAATTAGGTAAAATTAGAATGTACACTTCAAGAACAATACTATTATGAAATATACCTTAAATCATATAAATATGTCCTGTTTGTGTAGTTCATGTTTGTCAAGTAAATCAACTCCATTTCCAGACACAATTTAAACAAAGCATCTATAGAAAAGTGCACAGGCGATATCATAATAATTAAAATTCTTATAAGTTTTAGAAAAATATAAAAAGTTAAAAACTTAGGTTATAAATTCCCAAGAGTTCCCCTTCCATGCACATGTATCTTACAAAAAATGTTTAGGATACAATAATAAAGACTATTAAACATATAGTAAAGAAAGTGTGCAGAGTCCATTGGCTCTTTTTCTGAAGAGGTTTCCCTTCAGGAATATGCCCATGAGCAGGACTGTAAAAACCAGAGTCAACAGTAACTCCTGCTAACTTGATTCAAATGCTCATCCCATCTATTGGTCATTTTCCTTCCTTTTTTTTAAACCACGAATAACATGGATAATTGTCATATCAGCCAGGTCTTTGGCTATTTCTCTCACTGAAATCACTATGGTTATCTTGCCCCAGTCATCAATGCTTAGGGTTTTTCTTCTTTGAGAAGGAAGGTCTTCTAGTTGATCTTGCAGATCTTTAAAAAGCTCATCACATGACTCGGTTATGAAACCACATCATGAGCATCACTGTTAGGCCTCTGTCGCGCAGACAGGGGAGGCAGTGGCTTCCCATAGAAATCTAAGAAAAGAAGGGATACCAAAAATATAAAACAAATGTGGTAAATCAAAATTTTTGATACAATTCATTATTTACCAACCAACAATTTAAAAGAGTAGAGCACTCTGACTTGGCAGGAGAAACAACAGGTGAGGAGAATAGGAAAAAAAAAAAGTCAAAATTCCAGAAAACTTGAATAGATTCAAAACACAACCAGTAGGATAAATTCCTAACTCTAGATCATAAATTAATCTCCACTTGATTTAATAAAAAGCTATATCTAATATATATATATATATATAATTGTTATTTCCAATCATACATTCATTTGCATTAGAACAAACAAATAACAAATATTAACAATTAACAAATATAAATATCCATGGAAACTGTTGCCAAGGCCCTGGTAAGTCAGTATGTGTATAATCCATGTTCTCATCCAATGGCTATTACTTCTAGGTATTTTGGGAAAAGAGTTAATTATCTTAGTTTTCTGGTAAGTCGTAATCTTTTACAATGATGATTTACTATTAGTGATTTAAGACATATCTGATACAAAGAAAGTCTTATTTTATATTTCTTAACAAGTTCCTGTCCCTTAATTATTATAAACTGGCTTAAATTTAAGAGAATATGTAAACCTTCAGGAGCATCTGGGTGGCTCAGTTGGTTGAGCATCTGACTTCAGCTCAGGTCATGATCTCAGGGTTCATGAATTCAAGCCCTGAATCAGGCTCTGTGCTGACAGCTCAGAGCCTGGAGCCTGTTCTGGATTCTGTGTCTCCCTCTCTCTCTCTCTGCCCCTCCCCACTCACACTCTGTCTCTCTCTTTCCCTCTCTCTCAAAAATAAATAAAACATTTTTAAAAATTTAAGAATATGTAAACCTTCAGGAAGTAATTCTTTCCTAGCCTATTACCTTAAAATTATTCCAGAAGCAAAGATTTTTAGGATCACTTGAAATAAATATATTAAAAATGTATTGCAGGTCTGTTTCCAGTTTCACGTATGGGGAGAGTTTGGCTAACTAGCCCCTCATGCAAACAAGCACATGCCCTAGATAAGAGCCTGCAAGGTCACAAGTAAATGTAAGTGCCTGATATGACTTCCCCAATGCCCTTTGTGACCAACAGTCTCCCTCACCTTCCAGGGCCTTCCGTGAAGTAAGACTATAGTGGAGCTTCTACACTCTTTTGTTTTGAATTCACGAAACTGGCCTTAGCATGTGCCCCAGTTCCTACATGTCTCTCTGCTTGTACCCTGCCTTGATCTCCCCCTGTGGAACCCTCAAGGTATGCCATATACTTCCTCCAGAACCTGTGAATAATAAATTTCTCCCACTTTGATTTCTCTTGTGGTCTTTTTGAACCAAGGTTTACCATCTAGCACCCAGGGGCCCTACTTAACAAATGTCAATTTAACAAAGTCATAACAGCATTTAAGGAGATTGGAAGTCACCACTGCATGCTACAAGAAGTAAAAAAAAGCTGAACAGACTAAAAAAAAAAAAACAACAATTTGTCTCAGATCCTTAAGGGGGGGTAAGTCATAAGACAAACCACTGCCCCAATACCAAAGACAAACTGGCAAATATAGGGAGTCTCAGTTTACCAGAGCAGACATTCATGAATAGAATCTGTGGAGGAAACCAGTGCCCGGTAAGAAAACCCGAACTGTATCAAAAATAAATAAATGTTAAAAAAAAAAAAAAAATTAAAAAAAAAAAAAAAAAAGAAAACCCGAACTGTAGTGATGAATTGCTGGAGGCTTAGTACACAGAAGTCTGAGAATAAAAGACTCCAGGGGGACTAAGTCATAAGAGGATCCCCACAATACTGTGAGATTTATCTCTAGGAACTTGAACAAATTCCCACAATAAATACGGGAGAAAAGTCCCCTCCTGCTTCTGGCAAGAGAGGGGAAAATAAACCATCTAGAAATACCCCATGGCACTCTGTTCTGGGGCACAAGACCTGCTGTCAGGAGAAACTAGTTAACCAGAACCTAACCTAGTGGGGTATTATCAAACCCTAACTGATCTCAGGAAGGAAATCACCAATTCCAGCTGGCTGTATCCATTCTGTGCATTCCTTTTCAGCAGAAAAAAAAAAACCGAGACACTTTTGTGAAGTTCATAGTCCAGAGGCACAGGCTCACTAAAAGACTAAGATCTAATCACAGACATATAGAACACTTCTCCTTCCACCACACATCACCACCATATTACTAAATGCCAATTTGTAACAGTTCTTTTCACCTGGGACATCATGTCAGGCTATCAAAATAATAATAATAATAATAATAATAATAATAATAACAATAATAATAAAATAATACAAGGCATTCAAAAAGGCAAAACAGCCAGAATTTGAAGAGCTAGATCAAACATCAGCAAAAGACATGGCAGAAATGTTGGAATTATCAGGCCAGGAATTTAAAACAACTATGATTAATAGACTAAGGGCTTTCATGGATAAGTAGCATGCGGGAACAGATGGCAATGTAAGCAGACAGATAGAAATCCTAAAAAAGAACCAAAAAAACCCCCCACTGTTACAGAAGTGAAGGATGTCTGTGATAGGCTTATCAGTAGACTGGATGCAACTGAGGCAAGAACCTCTGAGCTTGAGGATAAATCAATAAAATCCTCAAAAACTGAAAAGCAAAGAGAAAAAAGACTGGAAAAACAAAACAAAACAAGAGAACATCCAAGAACTGTGGGACAAGTACAAAAGGCATACCTTATTTATAATGGGAATATCAGAAGAAGAAAGAAAAAAGAACAGAAGCAATATTTGAAGCAACAATGACTAAGCCTTTTCCCAAATTAATGTCAGACATCAGAGCACAGATCCAGGAATCCAGAGAACACTGAGCAGGATATATGCCAAATGAACGACATATAAGCACATCATTTTCAAATTACAGAAAATAAAAGAAAATTAAAAATCCTGAAATAAGCCAGAAAAAAAAAAAAAAAAACCACCTTTCCAACAAAGGATCCAAGATAAGAATTACATCCAACTTTTCCTAAAACACCGTGCAAGCAAGAAGAAAGTAAAGTGAAATATTTAAAATATTTAGAGGAAAAAAAAAACACACCCACCTAGAATACTGTACCCTGCAAAACTGCCCTTAAAAAGTAAAGGAAAAATAAAGACTTTCTCAAACAAAAATTGAGGGAATTTATTGCGAGTAGACTTGCCTTGCAAGAAATGCAAAAATTAGTTCCTTAGAAAGAAGGAAAATAACATAGGTCAGAAACTCAGATCTACATAAAGAAAAAGCATTGAAGAAATAAGTAAAAGTAAAATGAAAACACATTTCTCTTATTCTTAAATGATCCATAAAAGTTTGTTCAATGTATTTATGTATATAAACATATTTATCTTATGAATGTATGTATACATACATATATACACTTATGCATGCTTATATATATAAGTCAAATGAATGACATCAAGGCACAAAGAACAGGAGAAAGGAATTAAGATTATTTGATTACTGTAGGTACTTCAAGTACCCATTAAATCATATAGTATTCTTTGAAAGTGGACTTGGATTGGTTGTAAATGTAAATGCAAACTCTAGAGAAGCCAGTAAAAACGGTAAGAAAAAAAAAATTTAGTATACCTGATGTGCTAAGAAAGGAGAGAAAATGGAATCATATAAAATGCTCAATTAAAACCAAAATATGCAGGGACGCCTGGGCAGCTCAGTCGGTTAAGCATCCTACTCTTGATTTTGGCTCAGATCATGATCTCATGGTTAATGAGACTGAGCCCTGTGTCAGGGCTATCAACGCAGCGCCTGCTTGGGATTCTCCCTTTCTCTCTGCCTGTCCCCACTTGTGCACATGGACTCTCTCTCTCAAAATAAATGAACATTTCAAATAACTAAATAAATGAATAAAACCACAAAAGGCTAAAAAAGAGTGAAAGACAAAAATAGGAACAAAGAATGAGGGCAACACATAGAAAACAGTAATGGATATGGTAGATATTAATCCAACTATACCAATAATCACTTTGAATGCTGGATGGTCCAAATTCAACAATTAAAAGGCAGAGAGTCAGAGAGGATCAAAAAGTACAATCCAACTATGGGCTATCTACAAGAAAACCACTTTAAATATAAAAATGTGTCAGCAGGAAATGGCTTTTCAAGCAACTACAAATTCAAAACAACTAGTAAGCTGCAAGGATACCCTAATAAATCTTAATGTAATAGTATAACATAATGAATTAAGAAAGGTATGGATTTGAAAGCTGGACACACCTAAGTTCAAATCCTAATATTGTTACTTGGTAGTTATGTGACATGGGGTATAGGTTCCCTGTGCAAAAAATGGGGATATCACTGCCCATCTTACAAGGCTTTTAGGAGAATGAAAATGAGACAATGGTACCTGAAGTGCTTAGCAACATGCCAGGAACACAGAGCATACCATTAATATTATTGCTATATCATTGTTATTATTTAAATTAAAACAATTATTTTTGATAAATTTCAAGTATGACTTTTCTTATTTCTTATTTTCAAAATTAATGAGAATTTTAATACGTTAACAGAACTCACAATTAAACCAGAGTGAATATAGTTTCTAATATGGTATATTTAAGTTTATTAAACAACCAAAACTCCAGGGGTTCCTGGGTGGCTCAGTCTGTTGAACATCCGACTTCGGCTCCGGTCATGATCTTACAATTCATGAATTCGAGCTCCATATTGGGCTCGCTGCTGTCAGCCTGCAGTGCAGAGTTCACTTCAGCTCCTATGTCCCCCCTCTCTATCCCTCCCTCACTCATGCTCTCTCAAAAAATAAACATTAAAAAAAAAAAAGTACCCTCCTACAAAGAAAAATCACATACACATGGCAAGAAATATCTTTTTCCCTCCCAAGAAATTATTTTATTTTTACAATTTATTTTGTATTATTTCTTTGCCAGGAAATAAAATCATTCATACAAAGTAGGTTTCTTATTGCCTTAAATGTAGGGACTATATGTTGATGTTAGTGCCCAACTGATAGGACCAACTTAATTGCTAACACACATTTTTATAAAGAGCTTCAAACTTTTTAAACATGAAATTGAAGAGTAGTAAAACTACATACAAAATTTTATCTTCATTCACATTTTAAGATATGAAATATTCTTTAGTGCATTTGGTATTTTTAGCTAACAGAATCCTTGATATATTTCCCATAATGTATGATACATGTTAATGAAGTATGGATTGAGAGTGTTTACATAGTAAATACACATTCTCTAAGTTTCTTTTCTCAATGCATGTCTTAACTATTACGCTGAGCAAGCATTATAGACATTAGAAAAGTAAAATGAAATTGCTATCAAGGTAAATATCTATTATCAAAGAACAAGTAAGAATTTGCCTTAAAAATTCCCAATATAACTATAAAAAATTGTTTTCCAACCGAGTAAGTTTTAAGTGCTAAGCCAATAGTAGTTACCTTTTAATTACTACTCTAGTTCATCATGTATCTGTTGTTTACTTGCCATTAACCAAGTGCAAAGAAATGTGTACCAAGCTAGAGAAAAGAAGAGAATGCAATTTTAAAATTTGCAGCTATCAGCATCTCAGATGAAGATCTTATGATAAACCTTAAAAAATTATTTTTATTACAATTTTTAATTATACCTGTTTTCTTCCCTATGAATGAAAGCAGTTGATTGTACTTTTTTTTTTTTTTTTTTAACCCAGGTTATGTATACTTAGATTTAAAATTTATGGGAAAGGGGCACCTGGGTGGCTCAGTTGGTTGAGTGTCTGACTTCAGCTCAGGTCATGATCTCACAGTTCATGGATTAGAGCCAAAGCCCTGTGTCGGGCTCTGTGCTGACAGCTCAGAGCCTGGAGCCTGCTTCAGATTCTGAGTCTCCCTTTCTCTCTCTCTCTGCCCCTCCCCCGCTTATGCATGTGCGCTCACTCGCTCTCTCTGTCAAAAATAAAGATTAAAAAAAATTTGTAACTTATGGGAAAAAAACAATAAAAATATTTTAAAACTTGTGAAGTTACAGTGTTTTCTTCTCTGCTCTGGGAAGCTACATTTATTGATACATACTGAAAATTAACTAAATTATTGGAATATGGTGGTCTTAAACTTAGCTGATTTATTACAATTCTTTCCCATGAGTTCTAATTTTAAAACAAACACAGGAAAGTGAGGATGAACAAAACAAAATAACCTTCTCAACCCATTTTTGACCTTTTTCCACTTGCCCTTAACTAGCTTCCCCCTGCATGCTACCATTACTTCTTTTCTCCTCTTTCTATAAAATTTCTCTCAGAAACAAGAAACTATCTATCATTCCTTCCCGCATTCATTCAGTAAATGATTACAAAGCATCAATTACAGGCAAGGATTTCATACTGTGTGATAACAACTGAAAAAAAAAAATCCATCTGCAAACCCTCCACCCACCAGGGTCCCTTCTTTTCTCCTGAGTTCTTGAATCATTCTGGTACTGATTGGCCAAAAGACATTTACAAATAAATAAGCCTACAGACACCTCCAAACCATATCTCCTTCCTCAGGTATTTTCAGTCTTAGAGACAGCACCAACCTTCCAGCCCCTTGAATAAATAATCCTCTATTCCTCTGTCCCTCGGCCCATACATCCACTCATGAAATATTAATTACTATAATTAAGATATTTCCAGGGTGCCTGGTTGCTCAGTCAGTCAGGCATCAGAATTCGGCTTAGGTCATGATCTCACTGCTTGTGGATTTGAGCCCCGTGTTGGGCTCTGTGCTGACAGCTCACAGCTTGGAGCTTGCTTCAGATTCTGTCTCTGTCTCTCTGTTTCTCTCTCTCTCAAATAAATAATCATTAAAAAAAAAAAAAAGATTTTTTTCTGCGTACATTTTTTACTCTTCATTCCAATTTCTATACCTCACTTCTCACTGTAACTGTTACAACAGCCTCCTAGATGGGGTCTTGACCTCAAGTGTGGCCACCATCAAGTCTGTACTTTCCATTGTGACAAAAAATTATTTTCCTAAACAATACACCTAGTAACACTACTTCCCTGTTCAAAAATGTATAGTGTCTCTTGGAAAATTATAGCAAGTCCAGACATCTTAACATATGTGTAAGGGACTTCACAATCTGACCCAAAGCCATAATTCCAGTTTCAAAACTCTTTGAATAAAAGTATTTTATGCAGTTTGATATAATTTCAAGTTACATGATAATGGTTTTCTAAACTTCTGATTTTTTTTTCCGCTGGCAAATGGATCTCCATAGTAAACCAAGTTCTAGATTAGGTAAACAGAGCTATCAAAAAGGGAACTGGGTATTTTTTTTATTTATTTTTTTTTAATGTTTATTTATTTTTGAGACAGAGAGAGACAGAGCATGAGCGGGAGAGGGGCAGAGAGAGAGGGAGACGCAGAATCCGAGGCAGGCTCCAGGCTCTGAGCCATCAGCACAGAGCCCGACGCGGGGCTCGAACTCGTCAACCGCGAGATCCTGACCTGAGCGGAAGTCGGATGCTCAACTGACTGAGCCACCCAGGTGCCCGGGAACTGGATATTCTTGATGGAGAACTTTAATGAGCTACGCTATATATAATTACACTTTCGCATTCTAGAAACATTTTATTGCAACAGCCTGACCTGATGGTCTGAAATCAGAACTTCCGCCTGTTGTACAAAGCAGTTCTCTATACCCAGCTTCCCTTTCTCTTTCCAAATGTGGATTTCTAATGCCATATATTGGCTGGACTACACCTTATGTTAATTTCATCCAAAGAAAACTGTTTTCTAGAGTCAGTAAGTCTTTCGTAACTTTCTATTTAGCTGAACTTCATTTGGTTTACTGATTTAGTCTCTGATTTTACAAACTGTGTTGATTTTTACTTCATTCCAATATTCAGCAGCTGAGTCAACTTATAAGAAGCAGACAAAAAACAATTATGAAGCATTATCACTGAGTACACTGAGCATATACAGGACAATGCTGTTTTCAATACTAAGGATAATTGTAATTTCTCATATTTAACTTAAATTGCTTTAAAACTGTCCCCATTCCATAACAATTTACATAATTATGTAACGGAAAAACATAAACTATGGTTATTTTTACCTCTGTATTCCAGAGTAAACAAATTATATAGAGCCAAAAGTCACTAAAGAATAAAAAAATTAAATAAAATAAAAAGAGTTAAGTATAATGAAAAAGGATGGTTGTGGATTTGAAAGGCTTCCAAAAATAAAAGTTTGTCAAGGTAAAGAAAAGTGGATTTAATATGTATATTTTAAAACTGATCCTTTTGCATTACCATTATGACGTGTTTCACCAAGAGGCTCAAGTTTTGGAAGTCTAGTGACTTTGGGGGTTCCCCAGCCAACTAAAGAAAAAGAAAAACATTTTAAAACACTGTTAAACAATGTCTCTTTAGGCCTGTTGAGAGGTTCCCTCCCTTGACAGGAATGTATATATTTGATGCCAGGTCATATATGTATGTTGAATGACACAGTACTGAATAACCACAAAGGCATTTGAAATAGTTTTTATTGAAAAATGTAATTATAGGCTGGTAACATCTCTTTTAAGTTTTTACTTTAGTTAAAAATATAAGCATCTTCACCACCATCAAAAATTACCTTAGGCTACTATTCTAGCTTCTAGCCAAGGCTAAAAGAAATTTCTTCTAATAAGTGAAATACTATAAATGAGTCTTGAAATAATTCTCAAAGGAAAATATTACTACCTAAAGCCTCCTAACAAGGCTAAAAGGACACCACAAATATATACATTCAGATATTTATTGAGCATGTATAGTATGTGAGGTACTATGCCTAGTGCTGAAAAATTACAATTATTGTGCAGTTAGTATGTCTTAGTGTTTTACATGCAATATTCCTTTTAATTCTCATAACAACTTAGAAGGTCAGTATGTAAGTCGGAAATATATTGGAAAAATTCACACATCTTGGTTTTAAATGTTAACTTTCAGGATGAAAGATTCAACTATTTAAAAACTTACATTAGCCATCCATTCATTAAACTTAAATTCCTTTCAGAAATCTGGACAATGATACTTCAAATAGGACCTGAATTCATTCTAGAAAGTGCTGGTGTAAAGTGTCCTTATTAATTTTACTTTTTTTTTTTTTTTTTTTTTTACTTTTAGGAAACATTTTTTTCTGATTAAAAAAGCAATGATACATTTTGAACAAAAGAGAGAAAAGAGCTTTTCATAAATTCACACAAAAATAAATATACTGAATAAAACTACAAAATTTCTTTATTTTTCTTTACCGTTTAAAGCAGTAAATCTAAATTCAGTACCAATATCAATTTACTCACCAGGAGGAGGAGGCGGGGGTGGTGTTGGACTCTTAGGAGCAGAGTCATCTGTATTAACAGGTTCTACACGGTGACTCCTTTTTATTCTTAGTTTCTTAGTTTTCTTTTTGCTGTTATCTATAAGAATATAAACATTGAACTATATGCCTTTGAGAAAATGTAAACTTCTACAATAAAAAAGAATGGAACTAGACTACTGATATTATCATTACCATAAAAACAGATCTTCAAACTTTGGAAATTGTTACCAGTAATGAAATGTGAATCTGCTTTCACTAAGCATAAAATTTTAAATGATTCCTTATTGAATTAATACTTAATGAATATGACACAAATGGAAAAAAGCCTGTATTTTAAGTTTTATGAGAGATTATTCAGCATACAAAAAAAAGTTCACATTTCCAAAAGTAACTTGTATTTTTTCCAAATGTCATATCAAGTAAATATAATTGTCTAATTCCAGGCATTCTCATGAAACTCAGAATGGCCCAGGGAAAGGGGAGAGATGTTGATTTGTCTCAATAGAATATATAGAATGATTCTAGGTATAAATAATCCAAAATTAATCCTTTGAATGTGAAAAAAATACCCTAATCAAACTTAAACACGTTACCCATTAAAATAACCCCCAGACAAGGTATGCCCAATATAAATAAATATATGTAACCAAAATCACATTATTGGACATTGCAGAATCGGTGTTCTTTCTAAAAAATAACTATAGATTCTCACTTAAGCACATATAAACAATTTAAGGCCATCTATGCCATTAACATGTAAATTTTAACAGTGTAAACCATATGGCCATGTAGTTAAATAACCAAACATCAAAGTTACTAAAGTATTTTAAGTGACAATCTCAAACTGCTTAATTTATATGTATGTAACACATTTTATAAAATGGGAATTATCTATTATGTGAGAAATAGCCAACATTATGAAATCTACAAGGCAATGAGAAATATAAACATTTTTAGAAACACATACTTTTTCTAAATAAAGTAGTGTCATTTGAGACATCTTACTCCACAGAGAAACAAAGACATCGTTTTACAGTTAAATCATAAGCTTTACAGATGAGAAAAAGGGAAGAGAAAGTCCAGAACCATATGGTATTTCAGGATGGGCAGTGGCTCAGGGTCATGAAACAGCACAGGATAATGGGCAGATGATCTGTCCCAGCTACAGACAAGACATATGATCTTAACAAGCTCCTCAACCTCTCCAAGCCCCTGATTTCCTATTCAAAATAATGGGAATAATATACCCTAAAATTATTTACATTAAATAATATAATCCTGCATTAAATAATCTAAGGTATCTGAAGCCAGGTTCTAAAGCACAAAAATGTTACTTATTACTATTATAGTTATATGTTTGACTATCTTAGATCTTCTTCCTACACCGTACTTTCAAATAATCTGCCAAATATTTTTCTCTTTAACAATGTGTAACTGTTCAAAGTTCTCTCAACATATTGGGAGGCCACTTTAAATCTACTTTCTGTTTAACTTTGTTAACAGAGCTACAAGGGTATGAATATGGCTGCCCTAACTTCCCAACTTACAAAAGGTATAACTTTCAAGTCTAATTTTTTAAATCTGAACCTCAGGGATTGAGATCTTATTTTTATAATGTTTCTGATACCATACAAAAATTCTTTTTTAAGATTTATTTCCTTATTTATTTATTTAGAGGGAGGGAAGGAGAGGGAGAATCCCAAGCAGGCTCCATGCTGTTCGAACCATGAGATCATACCTGAGCTGAAATTACAGTCGGACACCTAACCCATTGAGCCACCGAGGCACCCCAAGTATGTACAAAAATTCTTATATACAATGGAACCATACTGCTAGCCAGAAATTTCAAGGATGTATGATTATTGGTTCATATGTCAGGCCCTGTGCTAGAAGAACTGTAGGGTTATTTTTGTTATAAGTACTAAAAGCCCTGTGGGAAAAATATGATGCTTATCCCCACCTTAGAGATGAGGAAACCAAGACTGAAGAACAATACACTGTAACAACAAATATCTCGATTCTATCCCAAGATGTCTGATTCCAAACACAGGCTGTCTATGAAACCAAAGACATGAACTTCCCGTTAAATCACAAAACCACTTAGAGAAAACAAAGCAATTATGAACTGAAGATTTTGTATGATATTAAAATAATAGGAAAATGGCTACTGGCTTTAAATACGTTCATGGGGCATCTGGGTGGCTTAGTCAGTTAAATGTCCAATTCTTGATTTTGGCTCAGGTCATGGTCTCACGGTTTTGCCTTCTAGCCCTGCATCGGACTCTGCGCTGACTGCACAGAGCCTGTTTGGAATTCTCTCTCTCTTCCTCTCTCTCTATCCCTCCCCCCTTCACCCACTCATGCTTTCTCTCTATCAAAGTAAATAAAATAAAAACTTTGTTCAACTGAGTAGGTCTGCATTCTATGGAAAAAACAAGTCAATAAAAGAAGTGACACTGATTGCAGTATTATGAAGCTTAAAATAAAACCCAAATAAAACTCCCTAAAAGAGCCTTAAAGGTTAAATATATTTCAAGGATTCCTGGGATTGTGTGCTATATTCCAAATTTATGAAACAAAATTGAAAACAGAATTTTCTGCTGAAATTCATTTCAATTGCAAAGGATCACATTTTAAGGTATCATGAATAAAAACATAAGTTAGCAAATTAAGGAGAAACTAAAAACCATGAGAAAACCATGATAAATAATGCATTTGGAGACAAAAAATATTATAGTACATTTTTTGTGAAAATAATCATGACAAATGATAGATGTATCATTAAATTCTGTGTATGTGTGTGTGTGTGTGTGTGTATACATATATATATATACATATATTTTTTAATATATTTATCACCTAGATTTGTCACCTGATTCTGATGATCGCTGGTCTGTATCATCTTCATTCTCCAACTGCTGTGTTAATGCCTCTTTATAATTTTCAACTATTCCAAGCTCATTGTTTTTTTGGCTATTGTCACTGATCTGGCTCTGTGTCTCTATTTGCTCATTCTCCGTTTTATGTTTCGGGGGGCAGCCATCACTGTCTTTCTCCATACTGTGTCTCTTTTTGTCTTTTTCAAGTTTTCTTTCATTCTAACAAAAATGAAATATATCATTTTTAATATAAAAGTTGTGTATCTAAGACAGTTTTAAGGGCGAAATCAAATAATCCAAACGAATTCTGTAACTTCAGGGCACCGTGATATTTTTATTAAAAAAAGCATTCGTTGAATATATCATTAAAGCATACTAATTGGTAAACATGCAGAAAACACATATAGTATAAAGAAAGAAAACAAATAATATCTGTAATTCCACAATCAAGAGATGATCTCTACTTGGTGCATGATCACTAAGAGGTGTTTTCTTCTCCTACCCCACATATGTACAGGTACACCACTCACAAACATACATGTGATTGAATGTCTCTCTATATATGCATATTTATTTTATGCATTTGTTTTTTTAAACAAAAAAGAATTTAAGTTTTTACTTAAGAATGTATATTTCTTTCCTTGTCAACAAATATATGAAGTGCTTAGACTAGTATCTGATACATAATAAAGTGTTAGTTATATGTGTTAGCTATTACTACTTTCATCAATTACATTATCATTTTCAAGGTTATAACGTAATTTACCAACTCCTAATCAGTAGACAAATTATTTTCAATTTTTCATTACAACAAATACAGTTATGGAATTCGTTTTTTAGAATAAATTCCTAACAGTGGAACTATTGGATCAACAGGTAACTAAACACTTCCCTTCAGAAAAGCAACAGTGAATTTACACTCCAGGCAAAAGGTTAAGAGAGTGACATTTCCCCATATCTTTTTCAATCCCTGTATACCATTACCTATCTTTTACATGTCCACCAAACTAATAAATACATATTTTTACCTTAGTGTTAGTTTCATTTTTTTTTATTGCTAGTGAAAATGAACTATCAACTACACTTATTGTCATTTTTATTTTTACTTTTATCCATGGTAACCCAAAACCTTTTTTTTTTCCTCCTAGATTCTCATTATTTTCATAGGAATTGCCAAGGGTTTGTTTATTTGTTTGTTTGTCTTACGTGTCTCAGATATTTTTCATTAGAGTTTGTTTAGAGTTTTTTGCTTTTAGCTTTGTAGAACAGATCTTTAAAAACAAATATAATAAGACCTATCTGTTTTTTACTTTATGATTTGTGGCTTAATTGTCCTGCTTTAAAAGTTTTCCTTCTCCAAGTATATGCAAATATTTAACTATATTATGTGCTAGTACTTTTTTTTTTTTTTTAAACGTTTATTTATTTTTGAGACAGAGAGAGACAGAGCATGAACGGGGGAGGGTCAGAGAGAGAGGGAGACACAGAATCAGAACCAGGCTCCAGGCTCTGAGCTGTCAGCACAGAGCCCGACGTGAGGCTTGAACTCACGAACCGCGAGATCATGACCTGAGCTGAAGTCAGACGTTTAACCGACTGAGCCACACACGCGCCCCTGTGCTAGTACTTTTAAGGCTACTTTACACATTTTACACATTTAAGTCTTCTGGAGTTCAATCTGATATTTGCTATTCATTAATTTTACTTTTTTCCAAATGATTGTTCAGTTATTCCATCTCCCTTTTCTCTCAAATATAAAATGTCACCTTTACCTTATCCTAAATGCTCATGTATAATTAGGTTTGTTACTATTTGTACCATTGACAAGTCTCTTCTGGAACGAATACTTCACCATTTTTTTTTTTTTTAATCTATAGTAAATTCAAAGGAATGCAAGGTGATTCTCTAAAATGCAAACATTTTAAAAGACAAGTTTAACGGAAGGAAAAAAAATACTTGCTCAGTAAAAAGAAGACTTCAGGTCATTTGTTTTCATTTACTTCATTTCTTTACTGATTATTTTCTTAAAATTAGCACAGTTTAAAAGCATAGTAACTTTCCGCATGCCACTAATTAGTTCAGGGACTTTGCTTCAGCATATAAGGTATGCTATGCTGCACACCGTATTGCTCACATCTTTATATTGTGAAAAATACACTGGTGATAGAAGGACTAAGGCCTTCTAAGTAATTTACAACCATGGTGCTATAAAATAATTGGTCATTATCCACAAGGTGAACTTTATTACAAATATAGAGTAAATTAATGCTTCAAAGTGCAAAGTCAAACTTGGTTTCCTTGTCTACCAATATTTTTTAAAGAACATACAACAAAACTTGGAAAACATGGTATTTAATAGGATAGAGATAAATCAATAGGTCAAGTTATTAAGACAGCTTTAATGTACTTAGAAAAGCACATACTGAAGGTAAATGTGGCGGGGTTAATAAAAAGATTAAATACAATTAACCTTCTGGTATCGAAGCAACCCAAGACAAAATATCTCCTATTACCAATTATTCTGCAAAATAAAGCAATACCAAAACTATCCAATCATCTTCTTACCTGTGGAGCTGCCTCCCTCCTCAGCAGCAGCCCCAAGGAAGAAACAATCATCCACCTTTCCAGATGAGGACCTGTGTGGAAGGAGGCAGTGACAGGGGAAGAGGAATGGAGAACATACAGGTGGGACCAGCGAGCCAGCTGCCACATTAAGCTCTGAGTGAATGGAGAGCAGATTTAGAAAGCCCTGCCTCAAAGGAGGCATGGCTGCGGATGGTGACTGAAGCAGGGCCAGCGCAAACTCTGGACACCCAGTGGAGAAATGAAAACGAAGATAGAGACATACAGACACACATACACAGCTCCTTCTTCATGATTAAAATCTACAAGTTAATTTTGGTAAAATTTCTGACAATCAAAATTAAAATAAATGATACTCATATATAGGAGAACTTATAGTTTCCAACATTCTTAAGTATTCTGGGAAAGTAATTAAAAAATCATTTACATACTCTAAAATGCATCACAGGCATCCAAATATTACTTTAAAGAGATAGTAACAGCAATACAGGGACAAAGTGTAAAAAAGAGTAAATACAGCACTATCCTATGAAATAAATGACAAAAAAGAAAAAATAGATTTAGCAGGACAGTAATTATGGCAGTTGCCACATTCAATCTTCGTTTTCATTCTCGGTTAATTCACGAGTCATCTCTCCTTTTTTATATCAGATCAAAAAGTAAACTTTACGAGGAAAAAAAAAGCAGTAAGCCTTTAATCCATCTCTCCCATTTAATTTCTTTTACGAATAATCTCTGGTGAAACACTTCTCCCCACCTCCTTTCTCAACTTCTAACTTTATAACTTAAGATAGAAAAAATCACATTTGCCACCATCCGTACCTCAAGGATGACAGATGCGATTGGCTGGAAAGGATTAACAATAATTGGTTCGGAGTCCAACTCAGCCAGGCTGCTGGTTCCATTGAGTTCCGCCTGCTCTCGTTCTCTTTGTTCTCTATTGTTTGAGGGAAAAGTTTTGGAATTCCTTATGAGAAAACGCTGAACCATGTGTAAGAACATTTGTAATCGGCTTAACGCTATTAAATTTAGTAAGTTAAACATCTGGACATGGCTTTCAATTACTAGGAGATTTTCAGAAATCCTTACTTCTGGTAATAGGCCCCTAGCCACGTGTAATAATTGGAACTTTTTATTTCAAGTATAGTTGACCCACAATATTACATTAGCTTCAGGTGTACAACATAGTGATGTGACAAGCCTATACATTATGCTATGCTCACAAGGGTAGCCACTGTCACCATGTAACACTATTATAATATTCTCTGCTGTACCTTTCATCTCCATCAGTTATTCATTCCATAACTGGAAGCCTGTACCTCCCACTCCCCTTTACCCATTTTGCCTGTCCACCCCCCCCCCCCCCCCCGCCTTCCCTTGGCAACCACCAGTTTGTTCTCTGTGCTTCTGGGTCTGTTTCACTTTGTTTTTCATTTGCTTTTTAGATTCCACATATAAATGAAAACACAGTATCTGTCTTTCACTTATTTCACTTAGCAGAATACCCTCCAGGTCCATCCATGTTGTTGCAAATGTAAGATCTTGTTCTTTTTTATGGCTGAGTAATATTCCACTGTTAATCATTTGAATTAAAAAAAAAAAAAAGGAAATGTTGACAAAAATAACATTCCCTATGACTGACTCCTTAATGTCAGTGGTAGTTGCTAATTAATTTTCTATGTGCCAAAGGTTTATATTCACAGATTTGTTAATTACTCTCCCAAACAAATGCTGTCCTCTTCATTGATGTTAACAAATAAGTCCTCTTGTTAACAGCCTTCTTCAGGGCTGTGTCAAACTGTATATCACATATGGACTAGATAACAACTGTTGCTGCAAAGAAGTAAAGAAACTATAAAACTAAGTTGCTCTATATCACTCAGATTAAGTATTTCCACATGAGTTACTACTGAAACATACACTATGTCTGTGATTCATAGTTAATATTGCCCCATACATGAAGAATAATAAGTTACTTTTTAAAATGAGTAGCTGGATGTTCACCATAAGTGTGGTCACCATCTGTCGGCATACAACTCTATTATAATACCTAATATGTTCCCTTTTCTGTACCTTTCATTCCTGACACTTACTCATTCTGGTAACTGGAAGTCTGTACCTCCCACTTTCCTTCACTCATTTTGCTCCACCCCCAACCCCCTCCCCTTTGGCAACCACCAAGCTCTGCTTTTAATTATAAATTAATATACTAGGGTCCCTCTGTAGAGGACTTCCTTGGCAGAAATTTGCCCCCCCTCCCCCCGCCATTTTTTAATGAGTTGTCAAGACTAAAAATCCTGGCTAGTTATATAAGAACTGTGTTGTGTCTGTTTTACCAAGTTGATGCCAATCCCTGGGGCTTCTTGATGCCAACTAGCTGGTTTTTCCCTGGTAACATAGATATGTCTTTCCAAGTCTCTATAAAACAACAAAGTCACTGAATATTTTAACTAATGTTTCCATACAATTCTGGCTCCTCCACTGTACTACTGCACGTATTACGAGCAGGGACCAGATCTGATTCATCTCTGTATTGTCAGTTTCTTATGCTGAATTCAAGACAGAGATATTACTCAATAGATTTTTTGGAGTGAAAAAAATAAACAAGTAGCTGAAGACAGAAGAATAAGTATTGTAGATCTACAACTACACTGTAAGTATGGTAATATGAATGCTCATTACTATGACATTTATTATGCTCTATTTTGGAAATATATATCCTTTCATTCTAAACCTAGGAAGCCAAGAGTTAGAGATTTGCAATTTATTACCTCTGTGACTTTGGACTTATATCTAGACCTTTAAGCCTCAGCTTTCCCATAAATGTTTATAAAAATATGTACTTCATAAGGTTGTGCAAAGTACTCTGTATGTGAAAGTACTCTGTAAATGAATATACCTACAGGATGGTAATGTTATTCATTTATTAGTAAGCAATTTCAGGTTTCTGGCACTGACATATTATTTTCAGATATCAACAACAGCATGTTTTACTATTTTTCAAGAATATCTGAACCTTTAATTAAATAAAAAGTTTTTTCGTTTTTTTTAATAACGCTTCTCTAAATGCCACTTGTAATTCCAAAGTCTCTCTGCTCAACAGGGGAGGCCTCAGACCAGAAGCGGCGTGGCTAGGAGAAAAGGAGGAAAGGAGAATGGGCGTCACAAAAGCCACAACAGGTCCTAACATCACCTAGAATATCTTTACGGAAAAGGTAAAAACTTGAAAAAAAGTGACTAACATTAGACGACTTCTTTCCAACTAAATTTTTTTCGTCGTTTGTTTTCTTAGTGGAAGAAAAACAAAAGAGTCTTCAGAAAAGCGTGGTCATGTATTTTATTTTTATAAATACATAAAAGGTATACTTCCATGAATGATTGGTTGTACCAAGCTTTATATCACTAAAATATGATACACTAGGAGAAAAAAACCCAAAGACTCTCACATTTACCAAAATAAAACCTCACACTGGTATCAAGAGAGACCTAGATGAATGATCTGCTCATATTCTTGAGTACTTGGAGATGGAGAGTATGTCTCTAGAAATATTTCTTTCCTTTAGGTCCTATCTCCGAATTAAATGACAGATACCAGTAATCAGAGGGTTTCTTCAACAGTGTAAGGAAGCATCTCACAAAGGCATCACCAAGAGCACTTAGTGAGTTCTTGCCTATCAGACTACAGCTATGTTAAAGTACATAGAAAGCCAATATTATTTAGGTATATGGAAGATAACTTTATATCTTACAGGAACTCACTGAAAAATCTTCATTTTCCCCCTCCTCTACCATATAACAATCCAATGAAGAAAGAAAGAAGAATCATGGGATTAAGTACTAAACTCAACTTCTAATCAAATCTGAGTACTTTCTTCCAGCATTAAGATTATTATAAATGATTTCGTGGTAAAAGTTATATAATCACTTTTTTTTTAATTCAGAGTTTGCTAAATTCCATTTAAGAGTTTGCTCTCAAGCAATGTATTTTAAAAATAATTTTAAAAACATCTTTTAAAATACCGAGACATTGCAATTTTTTTTTAATTTACATCCAGTTAGTTAGCATATAATGCAACAGTGATTTCAGAAGTAGATTCCTTAATCCCCCTTACCCATTTAGCTCAATCCCCTCCCACAACCCCTCCAGTAACCCTCTGTTTGTTCTCCATATGTAAGAGTCTGTTATGGTTTGTCCTCCTCCCTGTTTTTATATTATTTTTGCTTCCCTTCCCTTATGTTCATCTGTTTTGTATCTTTTTTTTTTTTATTTTTTAAAAAAAAAATCTTTTTTTTCAACGTTTTTTATTTATTTTTGGGACAGAGAGAGACAGAGCACGAACGGGGGAGGGGCAGAGAGAGAGGGAGACACAGAATCGGAAACAGGCTCCAGGCTCCGAGCCATCAGCCCAGAGCCCGACGCAGGGCTCGAACTCACGGACCACGAGATCGTGACCTGGCTGAAGTCGGACGCTTAACCGACTGCGCCACCCAGGCGCCCCCTCTGTTTTGTATCTTAAAGTCCTCATATGAGTGAAGTCATCATATTTGTCTTTCTCTAATTTCGCTTAGCATAATACCCTCCAGTTCCATCCACGTAGTTGCAAATGGGAAGATTTCATTCTTTTTGATTGCTGAGTAATACTCCATTGTATATATATACACACCACATCTTCTTTATCCATTCATCCATCAATGGACATTTGGGCTCCTTCCATACTTTGGCCATTGTCAATAGTGTTGCTATAAACATTGGGGTACATGTGCCCCTTCGAAACAGCACACCTGTATCCCTTGGATAAATGCCTACTAGTGCAATTGCTGGGTCGTAGGGTAGTTCTATTTTTAATTTTTGAGGAACCTCCATACTGTTTTCCAGAGTGGCTGCACCAGTTTGCATTCCCACCAGCAGCAAGACACTGCAATTTAATCTACTTTCTGACAAAACTAGTGCTGAAGATCAGATTTTACTTTAGTTGATAGATCCACTGGCAGCTTACCTTCTATCTTTGCTTAGACTAAAGAAGGCTTGCTTGCTTGCTTTCTTCCTTGCTTTTTCATTTTTTTAATGTTTACTCATTTTTGGGAGAGAGAGACAGAGAGAGACAGAGCACGGGCAGGAGAGGGGCAGAGAGAAAGGGAGACACAGAATCTGAAGCAGGCTCCAGGCTCCGAGCTGTCAGCACAGAGCCCGACATGGGGCTCGAACTCACAAACCAATAGATCATGACCTGAGCCAAAGTCAGACGCTTAACCGACTGAGCCATCCAGGTGCCTCAGGAAGGCTTTCTTAATCTATTGACATATTGAGCCCAATAATTCTTTGTTATCAGAGATGGTCCTGTGTATCACAAGATATTTAGCAGCATCCCTGGCCTCTACCCATTAGATCCCAGTAGCAAGCACTCTACCTACTCCCAGCCGTGACAAGTAAAAATGTCTCCAGACATTGCTAAATGTCCTCTGAAAAACAAAATCACCCCAAGAATTGAGAACCGCTACAAGAAATAAGAGAGAAAAATCTTCAAATTCTGGGAATTAATAAATACCTACGGAATAAATTTAATTACTATAACACCACTAAGAAAATTAGTACCCTCTCACTCAAACTTGTGTAGAGAAAGATCCACAGAAATGAAATATTTACCTAGTGTCTTCCTTCATATAGCAAGGGGAAACTGAATAGACAAAACTATAAAATTATTCATAAAACTGTGGGGTTCTGGACTTTTCAAATGCACTGTGGTACAAAATTAATCTACTTACCTTTCTTCTCGTAATTTTCGCACTCGTTCAGCCCTCTCTCGTTTCTCTTGTTCTTCAAGAGCACGCTGTTCTGTTGTGTCTCTTTGGATGCGTTCATTTAAAGCATCAAAGTCTCTTGCAATGATATGTAGGAGCCAGTAAAGGCCTTTTTTAATGGACTTGTCAATTTTCTTTCCGTAGCCCAAGACTGCTGAACAAGGTTCCTGAGAAACCGAAATTTATTTGACTTAAAGATTAAAACTAAGAGTTCTCCACAAAAATGTTTATAAACTATTAAGTGTAATTACTGGCAAATCAAAACTAATCCATTAATTAATTATATGAAGCGTCTGTTTATTTAACTTATAAAACACACCTTTGCAATGATTACTAAACATTAGTACATATAATCTGATATATTTTGTGGATAATATCTGTAAGCTGTGAAAGACATTACAAGAAGTCGGCAGTGCCAATTATAATTTTAAACAAACTCATTGGAAGACAAAACTGCACTGCCAGAAGAAAAATACCCCTACTTATTAAAAACAGCAGAAAGTTTTAATTCCTTATACCAGGGAATTTATAGCATTGAACATCTTTTAAGATTGACACCCTAATGGCCATCTTCTGAAGCCAGAAGGAGTGACTAAATCTTCTGTCCACCTTTCTTAAGATTGTAGGATAACTCTCCTGATAAAATCTTCCAAACTCCTGATAACCTCTCTTACGCTTACATTTTGTATTTATAGTAGAGCATGCTACAATTTTTTGTTGTTGTTGTTTTTTTAACTTATTTTTGAGGCGGGGGGGAAGAGAGACTATGAGCAAGTGAGGGACGGGCAGAGAGAGGGGGACAGAGGATCTGAAATAGGCTCTGAGCTGATAGCAGAGCCCGATGTGGGCTCAAACTCAACAAACTGTGAGATCACAACCTGAGCTGAAGTCAGACACTTAACTGACTGAGCCACCCAGGCGCCCCTCTACAAAATTTATAGCATGACATGTTTGTGTAACTTAAAGTTCCTATCAGCAATATCTTAAACAAAAAGCAAATGTAAAGTCTTGGAGATCATGAAAGATAGTTTATGGAAGCAACAACCAAACAGAAAAACAAACGTTATAGTATTAAATAGTATCAACAGAACAGGGAGAATGTGATTTCCTGGGTTAAAAAAAATTTTTTTAAACACTAATAAATTATTTTGTTAGCTGCCTACCACCTAATTGCCTATCACCTCTACAAAAACATATCTCATAAGGCAAAAAATCACCAAAAACTTACTATTTGACATAGGCACTTGTGCTCATTGACCAATTTTTCCAGAGATAGGCATTCAATCACATCAGCTTCTCCTAAAGCCCCTTCCTTGTCTTGTTTATTTGCCAACCTAGAGAGACATAAATGAAGTAGTTTTATAGCAAATATATAAGCATAAAGTCACTTAGAATTATTTTGATCATGTTCTTCTTAGTCTAAAGATTTAAGCCTACTGATTACAAAACATACTGGTTTCAGAGAGTATTGTAGTATCTATGTTATCATTTTCACTTTATTTATTACTGCTAAAATAAGTTTGTAAGATTTGGCCTATATAAAAGGAAATCAAGTAATCAAAAGTGTCAAGAAAATAAGCAATAGGTCAATAGGCCAACAACAAAACAAGCTATAAAGAGAAAAAGAAGTGGACTGCTAGTTTCCACAGCCCTCAGCAATCAGTTCCAGCTTTCACATTAATTATGTCCATATCTTTTTTTTTTAATTTTTTTATTTTAACGTTTATTTATTTTTGAGACAGAGAGAGACAGAGTAGGAACAGGGGATGGTCAGAGAGAGGGGGAGACACAGAATCTGAAATAGGCTCCAGGCTCTGAGGTGTCAACACAGAGCCCGACGTGGGGCTCGAACTCATGGACCACGAGATCACGACCTGAGCCGAAGTCGGACGCTCAACCGCCTGAGCCACCCAGGCACCCCATGTCCTTATCTTCTTAAAATACAAACTGTATCATGTTTTCAAACACCCAGACATTCATTCTGAGCCTGTACTATTGGAGTTCATCTATATTTTCAGTGTGTGAATATGTCCACATAAATGTGCAACCTATTGGAGAGGTGGGGCCACTTTTTAAATGTTTTATTTTTATTTTTGAGAGAGAGAGAGAGAGAGAGAGAGACAGCACGAGTGGGGGAGAGGCAGAGAGAATCCAAAGCAGGCTCCAGGCTCTGAGCTGTCAGCACAGAGCCCGGTGGGGGGCATGAATCCATGAACCACGAGATCATGACTTGAGCAGAAGTCGGATGCTCAACCGACTGAGCCACCCAGGCACCCCGGGGCCACTTTTAATTTATTTGGCATAGTATTGGGCATAAAAAACATGACACTCAATCAGGAACATATTGAGGAAAAACAAAATGAAAAACTAAAATAAATTATTAAAAAATAGGAATTACTACAAAATAACACCGTTTGCCTATCAGATGGCAGAGGACAAAAGTTTAATAAAACGCTGTCATGGTCAGGGTTTGACAGACATTTCAGAGCCAAGTATGTTATTTCACAAATATATAGAATAAATCTAATGAACCCTTATCACCTATCTTTAAAAATTATCAACATTATGCCATTCTTGCTCACCTACTATCTTTTACTTGCCCTGCCAAGTTACTTCACCCAGCAATTTAAAAATTAAAAAACATTACCATAATACACTATCATGCCTAAAAAAAAATTAACATTCCTTGATATTTTTTATGTTATGTCCAAATTCAGATCCATTTTATTTTATGGATACACATAAAAGATATGTGTATACACATTACAGTGTATTCGTTTACATCTTTCTGAATCAGTATCATCTGCAGTCCCAACACACCCACCCCTGCAACATTACCACCACCACCTCTTTTCCTCCCATGACATCTATTTGTAAAACAAAACAAGCCCTATTTCTATAGAATTTCCTGTGTTTAGTACGATTCAGCTGATACCCTCCTCATGAAGTCATTTTAACGTGCATTTCCTGTATCTGTAATTAGATACACATCGGTAGATGCGACATCCGTAGTTAGATGTACTGGTTGAAATTATGACAAGCATATTGCATAGATAGTGCTAATATGATACTTAGAAGGAATATTACATCTAGTTATACAAGCTTTAGTGATATTATAATAGATCAGTGGATTCGTCTAGAGTCAGCTTGATTCGTCCAAAACAAAGTTCCCGACTAACCTTTCTTTCATGTAATGATTTTAACAGGCATAATGACCTTTGCTTAATTTCATTATTTTACAAGAGCTTATCAAATCATGATGTTTCTAGTTCTATATTCCTGCTGAGTTTACTAGCTATGTTTTGTCTAAAGAATAAACTTTCATCAACTACTCGATAATGCTTAAATACAATTCAGATAAAAGTCAACATAAATGTTTGATCCTTTGCTTCATTTCCTAGTTTTCCTAAGAGTGAATTGGTGCCTTATCAACCTCCCAAGGTAATCAAGTTGCTTTCTTTGGTTTGTGGAGGGATAGATATCATTATGAACTCATGGATTTTAGAGGTGCCTGGCTGGCTCAGTCAGAAGAAGAGCATGTGACTCTTGATCTCAGGGTCCGGAGTTTGAGCCTACACGTTGGGGGTAGAGATTACTTCAATATCCTCAAACACACATGTATATGATAATGTGTTTTAGTTTATTTTAGTCAGTGTTCTTTTTTGAGGCTCAAAGTTACAGATTTTTGGTCACTGGGAGTCCTCTTTGAACTAGCTCCTGTGTTCTTTTGGCACAACTCCAGTAATCTTTGATAGCTTCTTTGCTTTCCCATAAGAAACTATATCCCAGGGGCGCCTGGGTGGCTCAGTCAGTTAAGTGGCCAACTTCAGCTCAGGTCATGATCTGACAGTTCATGAGTTCAAGCCCCACGTCAGGCTCTGTGCTGACAGCTCAGAGCCTGGAGCCTGCTTCAGATTCTGTCTCCCTCTCTCTCTGCCCCTCTCCTGCTCATGCTCTGTCTCTCTCTCTCTCTCTGTCAAAAATGAATAAACTTGAAGAAAGAAAGAAAGAAAGAAAGAAAGAAAGAAAGAAAGAAAGAAAGAGAGAAAGAAAGAAAAGAAAAGAAAAGAAACAATGTCCCAGACCTAAAATCATCAGTTTCTCTAAGTTGCCCTGATTCCTTTCAGTAAGGAAGGAACTGGTATTTTAAAGACCAAAATCTGGGGACTATGGGCATTTACTGCTATTGACTTGCCATTGCTTCTAGACCCTTTCAGTGGATAGAGCTAGGAAAAATTGGTTTAGAAAAAAATTGAATCATGAGCTCATAGTGATTTTTCCATTTTAAATCAAATATTAGTTTTTAGTTAGCTTCATTTGTGGTTCTTTTTTCTTTTCTTTTTTTTTTTTTTTAAGGAAAGATGTTTTCTTTTTTTTTCAATTTTTTTAACGTTTATTTACTTTTGAGACAGAGAGAGACAGAGCATGAATGGGGAAGGGTCAGAGACAGAGGGAGACACAGAATCTGAAACAGGCTCCAGGCTCTGAGCTGTCAGCACAGAGCCTGATGCGAGGCTCGAACTCACGGACCACGAGATCATGACCTGAGCCGAAGTCAGACGCTTAGCTGACTGAGCCACCCAGGTGCCCCTGTAGTTCTTTTTTCTTATACTTAAAAACTTCAGTTTGTAATCACACCGACATTAACAATTTACCATACAGTATAAAGAGTTTCAACACAATACCAATATTATTACTAAAAATACTTCCAAATGCAGGTTAAGATCTCATTGTGGTTATTTTTGTCTCTAACATATATCCCACAAAAGATGCATGAGTCAAAATACTGGTTTTTAAAATTACTTGGAATAATGCTTCTCTGTGTGGCTATGCCAACATCTAGATATGTAGCCACGTTCATTTGTTTCAGGCTTCTTTTGCTTTTTACATACAGTTTTATTATTTTAAGATTTAATTTTTAAAACGTCTATATGGTTCCAAATTCAAAACTGTAAAAACAAGGTACAATCAGAACTATTTTCCATCTCTGTCCCTGTCCCTCTCTCTATTCCTTCCATTCTCATCTAGGTAACTATTTTCATTAGTTTTTAGCTCATCCTCCCATTGCTTCTTTTTGAACATATAAACATATATATGGGGGAAATGGTATTTTAAAGTACACAATTTGGAGACTATGGAAATTCACCATTATTGATTGGTGGCGGGGAGGAGTATTTGTGTGTATATCCACCTTTCCTTTTTGCCTCAAAAACTACTACACTATATACACTTTTGTGCACTAGCATGCTTTTTTTAATTGTAAATTCTACAATTACCCTGTAGTATAAAGAAATCTTTTTTATTACTATATTCTTTATTAATGAATAAAACAGTCATTATACAGATGTTCCATTTATTCAGCCAGGCCTACATGGAAGGGCTTTTGGGTTGTTTCCAATGATTTGTTGTCACAAAGAGTGCTGTGAAGAGTAAGTGTGTGATGAGTTATTTCTTATTTTGGAAACATTCCAAGGATATAGCAATTTCCCTCCTCCTACCCTCAAATCATAACAACTCAGGCAGCAAAAAAGGGAGAGTAAGAAAATTCAGTAAGGTGAGAGAAATTTCATTTCTAATACTTCCTGTAAGTATTTCACTCCAGTGAAAATTAATTTTGAATTGTTGTACTGTATATTATAAACAGTATCACATATTGCTGCACACCTTTAGGTTTTCTACGCTGAAACTATTTTAAAGTGAAAATAGCAAGTATAAGTAAAAAGAAGAGTGAAGTGGAAGGTTTAAATATGAGCTCTTTTCTGGCTGGTATGGTTCTGAAATTCAATGATTTCATGAGTTAAGCCCTTGGGATTTCCTAAAATAAAGCAGAATTCAATCATCTTAGAGTAAATGGAACAAAAAGTCTTCACCCCAAGCTTGTTTCCATTCCTATTTATTCCAAATTCTGTAATATTTAGCAAGTTTTAATACCTAAAGAAAGCAAAGTAACATCTATTTAAAGACAAACCACCTTTTTCGTAATATCTTTTATGCATAATACAAGATCAAAATTACAGAGCCTGTGCCAAATGCTCTATGTAGGCAGTTTAACAAGGACTTCCTGTTACCGGCTAGCTCCAATGAAAATGATCTTCCTTTAATCTAAAGAATAGGCAGCTAACAGGCAAAACCGGATCCTCCAGGTGTGAAGCAAGCAATTTGTTCTTCTCATTTGATACTAACAGCAAAAGGACAACTCTACGTCTAACTTATTTGACTTCATTATTTGGCTTTCAATTACATTAACTAGATGAAAACCATACAGAAATTAGCCTGTGAACTATAAGACACAGGCTTAAATAATTTGATTGAAACGTTACAGATAATTCAGCTGTTCTCTCAAGGGCAGGACTCCAACACTGCAGGTGGAAAAGCAACAAAAAGAACAAGACAAAGGTAAATAAAACTACTTTTTTGTACTTTTCAATGCAAGACACCCATAGACTGAAATGTGTGACATTTAAAAATAGCTCAACAGATAATTAAAGTTACTGGTTTGCTTAGATTTCGACCAGGTAACTGATCTGTTCATTTATACTGCTATATCTTGAATAAGGTTTGGGTTTAGAGCTCTTCGAAATAAACCACTATAATAAAAATCAACTTTTTCTTTTAATTCCTTTAAAAAATAACTTCTCATTTTGGAAACACTAGAAAATCAGATCCTCTAAAAACAAACTTAAAATGCTTTCTTTTGTAGACTATAAATTAGTCATACTGTACTTACTTTCAGAATACTTTTACATTTAACTGTGAAAAGACGCTTATGTCCATACACATATACACATTGACACACATGTATAATATTTTTAAAGTTAAGATAATTTCCTGTAATATCTTAATTTCTTCATTGTTTCTGAAAATCTTTTAAATTGGAAGAAATTAGATAATAACTTTGTTGTAAAAGGACTACAGTAAAAATATCAAAAGTACTCAGATTTTTAATGTTTCAGTATATTCTATATTCTATATTTTAATGTTTAAGTATATCCTAAGTACTTAAATTATAAAACTTAATGTAAATATATTTGATTTAATGGTTTTAAAACTTAAGTCAGTACTATTTAAATGCAACATATATATAGGTAGTCTGATATGTTCAGAATTAAGTAATCTATAGAAGCTTAACCAAAACCTATTTTATTTTTTGATATTTCTTCAAAGTTATTTTATAATTCCTACCATGTAGGAATTTTCAATAAATAGCCCATTTTCAATCAAAATAATAATGACTTTTATTAAATGTTTTAAGGGTGGACTTGAAAGTTGGCTATGATATATTTAGAACACATTATCTCCATGGCTATGTAGTTTTAAACTTAATATAAAAATCTTTTCATGTATGTACAGCTTAATAAGATAAGTGGAAGTTCAAAATTATACCAAAGTCTTAAATATTTAAACAAAAATGGTCTTATTGTTACATTACGCAAGGTAATTTAACAATTTATTTACAACAAATGAGTAGAATAAAAAGTACTGAAAGACTGCATTATAAAAAATATGAGATAATTTAAACTCTGAGAAAAATATATGCAATTTTCAATATTTCTTTTTAGTTTGCTTTCCATATTTAAGCAGCCCAAGAAGTGAATTTTCCATGAACAGATGCTTTCACTTTGAATTAGGAAAATGTTACAAGTTGTCTTCACACATAAAAGCAAAAGAATACTCTATTTCATGTTGGATAAAAACTGGTTACATTTATTAAAATAGTGTATTTAATACAGTAACTGTAGAAAGAAATTTCTTACTAAAAAAATCTATAAGTCTGTAAATATCTGTCTCAGGGTATATGTTTCTTAAAGCATTAGGTAATTTTTATTCATATTTCTGTTTCTGAGAATGTTCCCTGTTTGTAATAGGGCAGAGAAAGTTTTACATCATACAAAGTTTACTTTTCTATTTCCCAGAACAAATTGTCAAAGTTGATTACCATATTTATAAATTAGTCTTCTTTCTTTCTGCAAATATCCTGTCTAAGCTCAAGATAAGTCAGTTATTAACAGTACCATTAAAAATTGTATAGCAACACAGTAAGCTAAACATACTGACAGAGGATTCATATTTGGATAGAAATCTTCCAACATTAAGAAAAATACATTTAAGGTACAGAAAGATTATATACAATGGTAGTCTCATCAATTTCATGTAGCCTAAACAATTACACATTTATGGCTTCATGAACTCTGTCTCTTCCAACTTTCAAATTCTAATATACTTACATGTCTCACTTTACTTAATATTCTAATTTATGAAGCTGTAAAATTAAGAGGTTAAATTGGAAATAGTTATGCATGTACTTATGAGAAGGTAACTACTAGGAAATACAATTTATATGTAACATGTAAGTGCAACTGAGTACCTCCTACATTAAGTCAATTTTGGGGCAGATTAAGAAGAATTTAAGGAACACTCTGAACTATGTTAACTCTGTAAAGATAATCACCTATGACTTTCAGTCAAGATATACAGATATCCCACCCTCTTGCTACAAACATATGGAAGTACGGGGTGCCTGGGTGGCTCAGTTGATTAAGGTTTCGACTCATGGTTTCAACTCACATGATTTGTGAGATGGAGCCCTGCGTCAGGCTCCACACTGACAGCACGGAGCCTGCTTGGGACTTCTCTCTCCCTCTCTCAAAATAAAACACATTAAAAAAAAAAAAAAAAACAACAAAACAAAACATGTAGACATGCTTGATGTAGTCTTAAGGGAAAAAGCACAAAATTTAAAATTGCATCATTACATTTGAAGTAAGAAAGGGAAATTTCCAGATGCTAGAATTGAAGAGGCAACACACAGCCAAAATGGAAAGCAGGAATTAAAGCTAACTCCATGCAAATACTTTACCTTAGAGGCTGCAGTTTAGAATTTGTGCATAATAGGGGACTAAAACTGAGCTTCCTAAAGTGGTAAACTAGAAAAAAATAGAATATAGTTCATATACAGTTACAGGAAAATCTCTGTTGGATTTAATGTCAGGATTACAGTGGGAGGTGAGGTATCCACTGAGGCTATAAAAATCAGTAAGAAAAAAATCCAGACCCATATGTATATACCTGGGCTATAGAAAAAGCACTAGAGAAAAATCAAGCCCATATTTATAGTACCTGGGCTAAGAAGGCAAACTCCAGAGGGCCCTAGTCATGCCAAAAACAAACAAACAAACAAAAAATGGGTTAAGGATGTATCCATAATGCAGAGCACTCAGGACATCCTTGTATAATATAATCACCTACTACTGACAAAGGTCACAAAATACACCTGCCCACCACCAGAAGAAACAGTCTGTGGCCACAACAAAGGAATTTATTCCTAAGAAACCAGAAATAATCTAATAATTTAAGGTATCTTTAACATAAATACACTTTAAATGTTCAAAAGAAATATGCTGTCTCTCAAAAAAATAAAATAAAACATTTAAAAAAAGAAAAGAAAGAAAGGCATTGGATCTATAAATGAAGATCAACACAGTATAAACTGTATCACTGATTTTATATAAGCATTATTTACTATAATATGCATGCCATGATACATAGCACTGAAAGGAAGTCTGTTTTTCCTTTAATATCAGTAACATATTTACACCTACAGAATAAAAGATGTGGAATATTTACTTGATTTTTTCTGGAAAAATTATTAGTATTAATGAATAGAAAATACTATCAATATATTTTGAAGGATTCCTTGAAGCATGTTTTATTCAAATATTAAAATGTGAAAAAAAAACAAATATTAAAATGAGGTACACAAGGGAACTAATCTTTCAAGAACAGAAACCCAGGAAAAGACAACCTTAACAAGGGTGAGAGTCAAATGTGTTGGTTTCCAAAATCAGTGACAGTAAAATTTACTTTTCTAAAAGCACTTACAAAGGCATACTGTGTTACAATAGCAATCTGAAATATTCTATTCCTTAAAACATTTTTTCAAACTATGATGCTTGAGAAAAAGGCTTTTGATGGTACTGATCACTTATTGCTAATTAAAACAAACAAACAAACAAACAAAACCATATCTATCCAGCCATAAAAATGTTAGAGGGGGTTGTTTCAGGATTTGTTCTAAACCATGCAACCAAGGAGAAAGTTGGGGACACTGCGGTTCTTGAGAACTGTGAAATTTAAGCATTGCCAAAAACTACCTAGCCATAGATAAGCATTAAACAGGACTTAATTTTCATGAATATAAAAATCAGAATCTGTTTTGTTTTGGTCCCTACCACCCCCATCTCTCATCTGTGCCTCTAATACTCAGTCTTTTCTTTTTCCCATGTTATCAAGGATAAAAGTCAGTTTTTTCAAAAATAAAAGTGCAAAAAAACAACATAACTATATAAAGCATAGTATATACATTGTAGCTGTAAGAATTCATAGTAACAGGTTAGTAGAAAACAGAAATCTGTGTACATTATAGAAATGAAGTATTACTTCTTATCTCTCTTATCTCAGCCTGTGACTGTGAGCCTAAACAAAATATAACAATACCTATCTCTACCATGGTATCAAGGATAGGATTCAAAGATTCTTGGAGACTTTCTGTAACATAGGTATATGAGATAGAATTAAATCTTTTTCCTCTTCTAAACTGTAAAGTGCTTAATTTGGTCTAATTATACTACAGGTTATAATAAAGCTGCAAACAACATAATTATTTTAGCTCTGATATACTATATTACCTTCTGCAAGAACTTTATTTTAGTCTTTATAGTAATTATACTAATTTATTATAGTACCTATACTAAAAACACTATTTGATATAGATCAACTTCATTTAGAGCATATTTCACTAGGATAACCTATTTCTAGTCACTATAGAAATCAGAAAAAGAACAGATCTGCAATCAGGTAGTCTTGTATCTGAATGAGGTTCTGCCACTTTTTAGTTATGTGGCCTCTGGCAAGTCACTTTACCTTTCAGACACTAAGGAAGTTAGAGGAATAGCTAAGAAAGTTAACATCCAAATAAGGGGAATTTTAAGGAAAGTAATACAAAGAGAAAGGAAAAGATGAAGTTTTTGAAAAATTAGGAACCTCCTTTCCCCCCCCCAAAAAAACCCTAAATACATCAATTTCCAGACTGAAAAATCATTCAACTTCCAGCAAATAAATGCAAAAAGATGTACCCCAAGTCATGTTATTGTGAAAATTCAGAATACTGAAATTAAAAAGAAAAGGCCAAGACTTTTATGAAAGGAAGGGGAAAAAAAGATCCTATTTAAAATACCAGGAATTCTATGGCAGATTTCTTAAGGGCGACAAAGAATGTTAGATAAAAACGCAGCACGGTTTTCAAAATTCGATGGAATATAATTTCCAAGTAAGAATTATATCTGCAGAAAATCTGTCATTCCGGTATAAAGGATAGAATAAAAATGTTTTCAGAAATATAAGTGATCACCACATTCATGTTTTAAAAGGAAACTATGGTATGCCCCCAAATCAAGGGAATAAACCAAGAATAGAGATGAGGAACTAGGAATCAGGAGGAGATAAGACACAAGAAAAGAGAAAAATATCCAAACATAGAAGCTGTGTAGTAAATCAGGTCATACTAGAGGGTTTCGAGAAAGAAGCCTCAGAAGATGGAATAACAACATGAAATAAAAGAAAAAGAATACCTACTATATTTGAATATATTAAGAGGGTATTTTCAGTTCAAGTCAAGAGTTTAGAGTGAAGTAGTAATGCACATGTACAAAATTAAGCAACTAAAAACCTGAGGTAATTAGTATTTTCAAGAGAAATTTAAAAGTTACATGGTTCTTGATCTGAGTAGTGGTTACATGGATGTGTTCACTTTGTGAAAAATCATCAAACTATACATTTTTATTTGGAACACTTTCTGTATATGTGCAAATACTTCAACAAAAAGCTTTCTTAAAGTGAAAATACACATTTCCTAGCCTTATCCACTGAAAAGGCCTAGAAACAATGAAAAAAATTATCTGAGAAAGAAAATACAGCCATACTACCTTTTGTGACTCTGGTATATTAATATTTGGGTAGTCAGAATAATGTAAACACAGAATACTAACCAAAAATTGTGATATAACTATACGGAGGGGGAAAAATTGAGGGAAGACTGGGGGTATAATGTGGTTAAACCACATCTTTCATAGCAGAGATACAATAGAATATTTAAAACTGAAAAAGCGGAAACACCTATGGAAGCAAATTACCTAGAAACAAAGAGTTTAAAAGTAACATACAGCTCAGGGGCTGGAAACAACTGCCTTTGGGAATGGGAAAATGGAAATGAGGCATGGTGGGGCAGGCAAGGGTCGGCTGTATATCTTTACAAGCTTTGAAGTGATTTGACTTCTTAAACTATGTGTGCTAATTTGAGGAGAAAAAAATCATATTTAAAAAGCCAATTTAAAAAAGACAAAGTTTTGGGGATTTATCCAAGGGATACAGATATGCTGTTTCGAAGGGGCACATGCACCCCAATGCTTATAGCAGCACTATCCACAATAGCTAAACTATGGAAAGAGCCCAAATGTCTATCGATGGATGAATGGATAAAGAAGATGTGGTGTGTGTATATATATATATATATATATATATATATATATATAATGGAGTATTACTCGGCAATCAAAAAGAATGAAATCTTGCCATTTGCAACTACGTGGATGGAACTGGAGGGTATTATGCTAAGTGAAATTAGTCAGTCAGAGAAAGACAAAAATCCTATGACTTCACTCATATGAGGACTTTAAGAGACAAAACAGATGAACATAAGGGAAGGGAAACACAAATAATATAAAAACAGGGAGAGGGCAAAGCATAAGAGACTCATAAATATGGAGAACAAACAGAAGGTTTCTGGAGGGTTGTGGGGGGGGGCGCTAAATGGGTAAGGGGAACTAAGGAATCTACTCCTGAAATCATCGTTGCACTATATGCTAACTAATTTGGATGCAAATTAAAAAAAATAAAATTAAAAAATAAAAGAAGGAAATTCTACATTTGCAACAACATGGATGAAACTGGAAGACATTATGCTAAGTGAAATAAGCCAAACAGAGAAAGACAAATGTTGTATTGTGTCACTTACCTGTGGAATCTTAAAAAAAAATTTTTTTTTGATTTCATAGAAACAGAATAGAAATAGAATGGTGGCTGGGGAAAGACTGAAATGAGCAGAGATAGGTCAAAGAGTACACACTTTCAATTTAAAGAAAAATAGGTTCTGAGGATATAAAGTACAGCATGGGGACTGTGGTTAATAATATGGTGTATATATTTGAAAGTTGCTCAGACTACATCATAAGTATTCTAACCACACATGCAAAAAAAGGCTAATTATGTGAAGTGAAGGATGTATTCATTATGTTGAAACTGGTAATCATTCCACAATGTATATGAAGTCATCACACTGAACAGTTTAAAAATATACAATTATATTTTTCAATTATTCCTCAATAAAGTTGAGGGGGAGATTGGAAGAAAAGCAGTGTAAAATAAAGAAATTACCTCAGCCAAAAAATAAAAAATAAAAAAAGACAAAGTTTACAAGCAACCTGACATCCTAAGCACTAAGGGGAAGGGTTTATTGTCAGCATCAATAAGGTAATACCAGAGAGAGCATATAGATAAGGAAGTAATAAATAATGCTAAACCAAACAAAGAACAGTAGGGAGCTATTCAAGACACATCATTAAGCTAACTGACTTTTTAGCATCAACCTCCCTCTACACCAGAAAGAGGGTGAGTCTTTACCAGAAGTATATAGTAAATTATGGGTGGTAATTCTGCTTTCACAAAGTTGCCACATGAGAAAAAGTTTCTACAATCACTTCCCAATGTTTTTGAGTGTTTTTAAATATCTTCACCAGCATGATCATCAGACATTTAATAAAATACTGAATACAAAAGAGCATATAGATGATCCCAGCTTTATGTAATATATATATATATATATATATATATATATATATATATATATATATATATATTCTGGAAAATTTATATTATATATCTCACACTGGAAGAAGCACTAGTCTAGAAGCCAGGAAATCTTGCATTATTTAACCAGTACTACCATTAACAAGCTCTGGGTAAGACATTTAACTTTTCTGATTCTCAACTTTCCCATAAGAAAAATGTGGAAATTGATTAGCTAACTTACAAGGCTTCTTTCTGGAATCCCATTCATTGCCTTGGCACCCCATTTCCTACAGCCTGGGTACTATCCCATGGCTCTTCATCTTCTCAACAGTAGGTCTCATAGTTCAAATACCACCTTAGAGAAGATTTGCTTAATTGATCCATCGAGATCTAAAATTGTCTCATTTATTTGTTTAATTGTATATTGCCATCTCCCCTTAGAGAGTAAATTATTCCAGGACAGGTACTATTAAATAAATACGACAGTATTTAAAACTTTGCATATAGTAAACCTCAATAATTATTTGACAGAATGTCAGTCCTTTAAAACCAAAGGAATATTATTAGCACACTGGTTTAACTTTTCGTGCAATGCAGGTCTCATTTCCACATCATCAACTGGGTCATCAATCAAGAATCTTGAACATCTCCAGTGACAACAAGCCTATTAACTCATGAAGCAGTTCATTCTATTTTGGGACAACTCTACTCATTTGAAAAGTCTTCTTTACACTAAATCAAACCTCTCTCCATGTAATCTCCACTCATGTCTCTTGGATTAATGCCAACTTAAGTCTGGTCCCTCTTATAGATACAGACCTACACATTTCAGAAAAACAGTTGTAGATACTCCCTACATCTCTGTTGCAGGAAAAGTATTTCCATTCTTTTCAGTGATTCTCCTTGTATTATGCCCCTGAGATTGTCTTCCAATCTCAACCTTCCCGTGATAGTATGGAAATTCCCAATTTTTGAATTCTTATCTCAAAACATCAGAACTTAACACAGTCCTTCTCTCATTTGCTTTGACTAACATAAAGTCCGTGGAACAAATATCTTTCTTAGTCAATATAGACATGACAATATCATTCATGAAAGCATAATGATTATTCTGATATAAAGCTCATAATCAACTAAAACCTCCAGTTATTTTGATCAGCACTGCTATGAAGATAGGATCTTCCATTTTATAGATGTAAAGATGCTTTCTAAACAATTAGTTGCAATATTTTATATCCGTCCTGGTTAAACATAATTTTGTTCCTTTTAGTAGAGTGTTCTATGCTATTTTAATCTTTGAATCCCAACTCTGTACTTGAAGATCTCTCCAAATTATGTGTCATCAACATATTTGATAAGTATGCCTTCTGTGACAACACCCAAATCACTGATAAAAATATTTGCATAAGCAATATCAAACACTTACATCCCATAGCATAACAGCATAACATTAGCAATACTGGCTGATTTTTCTCTGGCTTATACTGATATTATGTGTGGTTCAACACACTATTTGTAACTCCCCAACAGCTTCTTATCTGCAAAAATATCATGAAAGGCATTATTAAATGCCCTTCTAAAGTCAAGATGTTCTATGAAAATATTTTATTAACATGGATTGTCTTTTTAAATATATTTTTGTTTTTATCTAAATTCCAGTGAGATAACATACATACATACACACACACACACACACACACACACACACACACACACACACACACACGTCCATAATTTGGAAGTAAATAATACTGCTATAAACATAGGGGTACATGTATTCCTTTGGATTATTACTTTTGTATCCTTTGGGTAAATATCTAGTAATGCAATTGCTAGATCATAGGGTAGTTCTATTTCTAACTTTTTGAGGAAACTCCATACTGTTTTCCAGAGAATACATCAGTTTGCATTCCCCTTACTCATTTCATTTTATATATATATGCATAACAATGAGTGTATATATAGTACATATACATAAATCAATATATGTACATATAAATTATATATGTATATACATACGTGTATAGACCTAAACACATATATATGTATATATAAATTATATACGTATATACGTGTATGCATGTATATGTGTGTGTGTATATATAATGTACACCAAATTTAATCCTGTGGATAACTACCAACACAGGATGTGATGTCAACCCTATCAGCACCCCAAAATAGCATTTTATATATTGTCATTCCTGAAAAAATAGCACTTAATATGAATTGGTAAAATTTTGTTCTAAGTCTGGATATCTTTGCAAAGGAATGCTAAGAATACGGAATCAGCATAATCAAACCAAGCATATGTGGATATAATGGATATGTATATATATATACATATATATATGTGTATATAATAGATAAAAAAAAACAATGCTATGTCAAATGTGTTAATCAATCTAGAAGCCTCAGAAATTAAAGAAAAAAAAATCCAATATTATCTATATTGCTTCCATCTTTCCTATGGAATCTGCCCTGTCACTAAAATGCATATTTAGCAAATGAGTTTAACATTACATAGACCAAATTAATTAGGAACAATATCTTTAGTAATAAGGGCATTTTCAAAGTGCCCTTTTACTCCTAAAAGTTGAAGATATGGTCAAATCTTCCATTTTAAGATATATCCTCTAGATGCACAAAAATCTATTAAATGGCAGAATCATGAGATGAGACTGAACTACTTATTTGGGGGCAATTGTATCTCTATCACTGCTTTCTCAGCTATTTCACCCAACCGAACAGGACTCATAGTAGGCCCACAGGGTATGCAGTAACTTATAAATTATTTTACATTACTTTTCCTATTCAGTTATCTTTATGAGGAAATACTTACTGATTTTTCTAATTTTTCAAACTCTTTTCAGAAAACTAGGAGGATTTTTCCTGGGAGACACACATTAGCTATGTGAAGCCAACCGTTACTGAGAAAATGCCAAGCTTTTCTTTGTTCAACACAATCATTTTTGCTTCTTAAAAGGAAACAGAAGATGAAAGACCGACTTCAAGAACTAAAGCAACGAACAAAAGAAATCGAACTCTCCAGAGACAGGCATGTGTTGACTACAGAAGCAGAAGAACAAGGGGTGTTTTTGCAGCAAGCTGTTATTTATGAAAGAGAGCCGGTAGCTGAGAGACACTTACATGAGATCCAAAAACTACAGGAGAGTATTAACAATTTGACAGATGATGTTCAAAAATTTGGGCAGCAACAGAGAAGTCTGGTGGCTTCAATGAGAAGGTTTAGTCTACTTAAGAGAGAGTCTAGCATTACAAAGGAGATAAAAATACAAGCAGAACACATTAACAGAGGTTTGGATGATTTAGTAAAAGAAGTTAAGAAGTCAGAGGCTGAAAATGGTCCATCAGCAGTGGTGACAAGGATACTTAAATCTCAGCATGCTGCGATGTTCCGCCAATTTCAGCAAACAATGTTTACATACAATGATACATTAGCAGCAAAGCAGGAGAAGTGCAAGACATTTATTTTCCGTCAGCTTGAAGTTGCTGGAAAAGAAGTGCCTGAAGAAGAAGTAAATGATATGCTTTATCAAGGCAAATGGGAAGTTTTTAATGAAAGCTTACTTACAGAAATCACTATCACTAAAGCACAACTCTCAGAGATAGAACAAAGACACAAGGAACTTGTTAATTTGGAGAACCAAATAAAAGATTTAAGGGACCTTTTCATTCAGATATCTCTTTTAGTAGAGGAACAAGGAGAAAGCATCAACAATATCGAAATGATAGTGAATGGTACAAAAGAATATGTTAACACTACTAAAGAGAAATTTGGACTTGCTGTAAAATACAAAAAAAGAAATCCTTGTAAGGTATTGTGTTGTTGGTGTTGCCCGTGCTGTGGCTCAAAATAAAGAAGCTATTTTAGACATTTTCTCCAGTTGTAGAATGAAGGATGTCCCATATTTCAGCATCTTTCTTCATTTTACAGATCCATTCACATACCTTTCATCATTATTAAGTCATAATTTTCCTCTTCAGCCCTTATCTGCTAGACCAACAGAAACTTCTTCAGTCAGGGACAAAGCAAGTCATTTATTAAACCAAAAACAGTATAGGTAGTTAACTTTAAACTCACAAGTTAACTACTAAAAATGAGATCAATGATCTTATGTTTCCGTTCAGGTACCAAGCTCTATTATGTATTTTGTAACTTTTAATGCCTTAACAAGATGAATGTAAGTGACAACTGCTTAACCAATCCTTCTGGCTCATTTGAGAGCATTTCAGTGGTAAATTAAGTGCATGAAACAAGACCTCAAAAAGTGCTATATTAAAATCAAACCAGAAGCTGTGTCAAATCTTTTATGCTCAGATGGGTAAGTTAACTTGGTGGTCAACAAATCATGGAAAAATCCAACTATGTACTGAATGAAGAGTCTGGTTGGTAACTGAGAGCTGAATCTAGCTTAAGGCCTAAGAAAGTAAGGCACTGTTTTCCTGAACTTGGGTCCATTCAGGACATTGTAATACAGATCAGGAAGGTTGGCAAAGAAAGTAAAAAATAAAGGCAATTGCATTCTCAAAAGATTCTCTATCACTTTACGGTGAAGCTGAACACTGCACAATGGGCTAGGGATATAGTCTAAACTCACACAGGAATAGAGTTTTGGAATTCACATTTTAATGGAGAAAGCAGGTAAAAAACAAATATAAATATTACATACTGTTAAGCTCTTGGCAGAAACTTAAGGTATTGAGAAACTGACTTTTGGAATGGCTTCTTTTCCTTGGGTGGTCAGTGAAGGCCTCTCTGAAAGGGAACATTAAATGAATATCTAAATGATGAGGACAAGGAACAGTATATCCCAGACATAGTACAAAGAACCTGAGGATGATATAACTTACTCTGTTTCAAGAAAAATGAGCAGTACATCTGTATCGTAGTAAGAAAGGAGTAAGGAGGTAAGAGATAAAGTTAAGAAAGGTCAGCAGGGGCTAGATGAAAGGCTTTGTTGGCCATGTAAGTCCGAAGTTTACAGCAAGTATAATCAATGTTAAGCCCTTAGACTGTCTCTAGCCTGTAAATGACGTTATGTAATTTATCTGAGAAAAATCATCTTGTCTGCTGTATGTGGGTTAGAATGGATTTGAGGCAGATGAGTGGAGGACAAGGATGCAGGTATAGAAAACCACCAGAAGGGTAATGCAGCAATCCCAGTAAGAGATGGTGGAAGCCTGGACTAGGATGGGAATGGAGGTGGGGGTGGGGGTAGCATTACTAACACTCAAGGTTAATACAGTGTGTTATGTCTCAGCATTGTTCTAATAATTTTACAGTTTTGCCCACAAAAACACTAGGTACGGTGAGGTTAAGTAACCTGTCCCAGGTCACAGAAACTGTGAGAATCAGAATTTGAACCCAGGCTGTCTGATTCCAAAACAAATTCTTAACTACTAGGTACTATATAAGTGGCGATGAAAAAAAAATTAGACTAACTTGTGATAGATTTCAAAGCTAGAATCTACAGGAGACTGATTGGATGATCTCGTGACCCTGGGATCATGACCTGAACCAAAATCAAGAGTCACAGGCTCAACCAACTGGGCCACCTAAGTGCCCCAGAGGTGGGTGATTTTAGAATGAAGTTACCTAAAAAGTTTGTAGATCCAAAAAAATCAAATACCCAGAGAAGAGCCTGAGGTATTCCAAAATTTCCACCTAAAGTGGAAGAGTTAATAAAGGAGATTGAGAAGAAACTATTAATGAAGTATAAGGAAAACCAAAAAAGTGTGCTACAATGCAGAGTGTTAAAAGGACAAAGTTTAGGAAGAAGTCAACCTGAAGTAAAATAAGAACAGCAAACTGACAATGGATTTGGCAAAGTGAAGACAAATCGTTGACTCGAACATGAGCCATTTCAAGGATTTGTAGGGATAGAAGCACAAGAGAAGTATGTTGAAGAAAGAATGCGATATGAAGTATAGCAGCCACTACGAAGTATACTTTCCAGCTATGTGAATAGAGGACTGTGAAAAGGAATGAACTGCTTGAGAAGAATGCAGGGTCAAAGGATTCCATAACACTTAAAGTTAAGAAGTCCAAGAGCACATCCTGCTAATGGGAACGATCCACACTGGCAAACTCTTGATATAAGAAATGGAAGGGATTATATGCAAAAGTAGAAAGGATTGGGATCTATAGTACAAATGGAGAAGGTGGCCTTGGATAGGAGCAGAAGCACTTTTTCCATATTATAGTCTCGAGAAAAGGCAATATTTAGGAACAAAAGCAGATAGTTGAACAAATTTGGTGGTCCTAAATGAAAGAATTCTTACATAAATTTCTACTTCCTTAAAGAACTAGGAGGCAAAATTATTAGTTGAAAGCACAGTGGAGTTGATGGATAATAGGAATATACATATACATAACCTCCTAACACTATAAAATAAATTTTAAATTATAAAATACAAAGAAATTGAAGAGCCTTCTGCTGTGTCAATTATCAAGTATTACCAGAGAAAAAGATGTTTCATCTATGTCAGCTCCTAATGTTTAAAGAACTTTATAAAAAAAGATAAATTTAAATCCAATGACAAACTCTCCACCTAATCAGGTGGTGATAAATTTCTTCTGCCCCTTCTGAAGTTGCACTATATCCTTTTATCTATGACATTACTGATACTGGTTTATAATTGTTCCCAAATAGTTTATCATGGAAACTGAGAACATTAAGTATTATTTAATATTCACTAGCATAATTATGTCCAAAAGTGTTTGTAAAACTGTAGAGTTCTATTAGTATTTATATCTGCACATAGTGCTTTTACAGCAAGACTTAACACAGAAAGATTCATGGCAAAGCAATATATCACATATAATTTTCACTGTTATATTTTAAAACTAATTAGAATTACGCTGGGAGGACTGGATGGCTCAGTCAGTGGTGCAGTGAAGCATGACTCTTGATCTTGGGGTTGTGAGTTCACGCCCTATGTTGGGTGTAGAGAAGGGCGCCTTGGGTAGCTCAGTTGGGTAAGCATCCGACTCTTGATTTCAGCTCAGGTCATGATCTCACGATTTGTGAGATCCAGCCCTGTGTCGGGCTCTGTCTGCACTGACAGCACGGAGCCTGTTTGGGAATCTCTCTCTCTCCTCTGCCTCTCTCCCCAGCTCATATGTACGTGCGTGTGCTCTCTCAAAAAGTAAATAAATAAACAAAATAAAGTAAAATCTTAAAAAAAAAAAATCACCTAACCTAAGCAAAAAAAAAAAAAAAAAAAAAAAAAAAAAACAGAATGCTTAATTGGTTGCTTAACATATTTTATATGTTATCCACACACTTACTAGGCACTAAAAGTATTTTTTTCCCTTAAAATGATTACCTTAAAGGGAAAAACTTACTAAGCATTAGAGGGACAATATTAGAAAATCTACTGGTAAAATTACTATGAGCACCTGGGCTCATGTTCTCACCTACTAAACTATGTCATTTTCTGTAATCAAAAGCTTCATGTAGCCTGAATTCATATAATGAGACATTTTAAAAGCTCTCCTAATTCATCTCCATCCAGACACAGCATATCATCAACAATAACTATTCATATCCATCATCAATCACACTTGCAAAGCCACTAGTAAAGCACTGCACTAGCTGCTTTAAATACATGATGTGAAATTCTCATGACAACACACTTACTAAGATCCTTATTTACACGTGTAGACACGGAAACTCAGAGCAAATAACCTCCCCTAGGCCTGTCTGACTTCAAAGTCAGAGGTTACAACTTGCAGCTGTAAAATAAATACGTCATGGGAAGGAAAAGTACAGCAAGGGAATACAGTTGATGATGTAGTAAGTGTATGGGGACAGGCGGTAACTACACTTAACCACGGTGAGCATTTGGTAACTACACTCAACCACGGTGAGCATTTTGTAACGTATACACAATTGCTGAATCACTATGTTGTACACCTGGAACTAGTATTACATGTCAACTATGTTTCAACTAAAAAAGAAATTGGAGGTTATGTTGATTCCAGTGCTATTCATACTACTGCAAAAGTTACTCACTTTTTTTCTATTGGAAAGGTCTTCATCTGTTCAGAGTATCTAATTTTAGTTTTTTAAAAATTAAGTTATAAATTGTTAAAGCAAGAGTATACAAGGGTACATGAGGGTAGATAATATATTTCATACCTTAATCAGAGTACAGGTTAATCTCTATTGTACCTAGGGGAGTAAAAGGAACACTTTCTAAGTAAATAAACGGGTTAACATGATTACAGGGCAAAAAGTTTGAATAGCATCTATTTTTAATCTCTTCAGTCACTTTTACTTTTCTACTGAAACGGTTCACATGATTATATACAGCTGAATACAAAAAACAGAATTACAATATTTTACATCTACTTTTAATACAAGAGGTATTTAACCACTAAGTCCAAAGAAGTGAAGTGACTTGCCAGACTCATAAACAAATGCACACCAGCTCTTAGAATTCAGGTTCCAGACTCTCCATCTTCTCTCCAAACCCATGGTTTGTCAATTTTTCACCATTATTTCAGAGATTTTCATCAAAATATTATGCTTATTAAGTAGTAAAGCTATAGAACTGTAAAACATAACTTCTGAGCTAATAAAGCACAGAAGCCTAATGATGTTCTATGATTCTGACCTTTCAAGAGAACTCTCAAGGCTGTGACATAAAGTGACATTTGTCTGAGGCTTCATTTGCAGTGACACATGCTATCAGGCTGGTGTGCAACAGCACGTCAGGCAGAGCCAGAGACTGTCTAGGACCTTCTACTGTGCTGATCTAACTTTGCTCCCATAGCATGAAAGAATTCTGGCTCCACCAATTTGCAGTTTTGTGATTATAGACAATACTCTAATTTTTCAGGTTTATTTCCTTCTGTTGAATGGCGGAATTTTCTCAGAGGTCTGATATTGTTCTCTGTTTGTTCATCATTCTAGGGTGGGAAGAGAAAGTTATCTAGATGTTGAAGTTAGTTCTGAGAGGCTTTGTGGGTCCTAAATCAGCTGGTTTAGGCTCAGTCAAGGGAGGAACAGAAGATGAGATGAGATGCTGTCATTAAATTTTGCTCCTGATCGGTCCAGATGTTTGTGGACTGGAAGGAAGCAGCTAAGTGCAACAAGGGGCACTAGAGCCTGCCTCCTAATTCAAGTAACCTTGCCCTGCCTCTCCACAACCCACCAGAGCTCCTAGCACTGAGCTTAGCACGGTTCTTCCCACTTCTTACCTAGTGGACTCTTCAATGTCACACCTATTACATGCTAGGGTTGTATCAGTTAAGCACAATTTCTTATCTGCATGGGGCAGTGAAGGCTACCTGAAGGACTTTAAGCAGAGGAACTGTAAAATGATCAAATGTGTATGCTAAAAAGAGCTCTCACGTTCTTTATATACTCCTGCGTTGTTTCACTTGTTACAGCATGTACCAGTTTTATAAAACATCAAATTTTTTGGTAAAACACCAAATTTTGTAAAGTTGAAAAACATCACAAAAAAAAAAAAAAAAAAAAGAAAAAGGTTCCTGCTAGCAATGCAGAGGAGAACTTGGAGGATGGGATAGACAACAGAGAGACTGGTCAAGACCAGTAAGTAACACAGGGGAGGAATGTAGAGGGGATGAAAGGAAGTACATCAAGGCGAATAGAGAGGGAAGTGGAGACTCAAGCCATATTAATACAGTAATATCAACAAGAGGAATTACTTGTAGGTCGGAGAGAAAAAGGTAAACAGGAGAATTTCCAAACACAGGTTTGGGGTAGATATTTAAGAGGGGTTTAGAAACATATAAAAGACGATGAGATACAGGGGCTCCTGGCTGGCTTAGTCAGAAGAGCATGTGACTCTTGATCTTGGGGTCATGAGAGCTTACTTAAAAATAAATAAATAAATTTATATACATATATACGTATATGTATATATATATATACTTTTTTTAAAAAATAAAAATTAAGGGGAGTCTGGGTGGCCCAGTCAGTTGAGCGTCAGACTCTTGATTTTGGCTCAGGTTATAATCTCACAGTTCATGAAATCAAGCCCCACATTGGGCTCCACACTAATAACACAGAGCCTGCTTGGAATTCTCTCTCTCCCTCTCTCTGCCCCTTCCCTGCTCATGTGTTCTCTCTCTCGCAAAGTAAATAAAACTTAAAAAAATACATAAAAATGTAAAAAGGTGAGGTACAAATTTTTATATATTATATGCAACTGTATATATTATGAATTTTGCAAAACTATGCATAGGAAATTCATCAGAATGTTAGCAGTGGTTGGCTCTGCATGGTCAATCAACTTTTTTTTTTTTTAAGTTTATTTATTTATTTGAGAGCGGGGGCTAGGGGCGGGGGGACGCAGAGAGAGGGAGAGACAGAATCCCAAGCTCTGTCAGCACAGAATCCGATGTGGGGCTTGAACTCACAAAACCTGAGATCATGACCTGGGCCGAGATCAAGAATCGATGCTTAACCAACTGAGCCACCTATGCACCCCTCGATCAACGTTTTTTAACTCACTCTTCCCTACATGTTCTAAATTTATTAACAATGTATACTTTTTGAATGTTTTGTATACTTTTTAAGCACACTCATTTCAAAAAGCAGTTTACCTTTATTAATAAGAACCCTTTGGTTGTAAAATTCCCCAGATGAAAATTGGTCAAATGGCAAATCATTCTATATTTCACAAGCATATTATAGTATCCATAATGAATTCTCATGTCTTTGTGAGATCTCACTGACCGCAAAATTACAATAGTGAAGCAATCCCCTAGTTGGAGGTTTTCTGGGTTTTTTCACCTCTATTCTGATAATCTATTAGGTGAGGGAGGTGAAAGAATTGGAAGCAGGCCTCCTGCTGTTATTTGATTCTTCAGTGATCACTGCAGTCGCTTATGAACTGCATGCTCCCATCTCGGGGCTTTTCCACATACCTCTGCCTGACTGCCTCTCTCTCCTCAAGTGTCATCTCCTCAGTAAGACCCACTATGATTATCCTGATTATAAGAGCAACATACCCCTGCCATACCACCACCATAGGATAAGAGGTCTTTACTTTTTTTTCAATATACTTATCACCGAATGTCTGATATAACTTATTTATTACATTTACTGTGTGTCTCCAGCCCCAGAATGTAAGCTTCTCAGGCCACCCATGGATTATATTGTTTTGTTCTCAGCGGTATCCCCAACACCAGAACAATGACTAGCACATAGTGGATGCTCAGTAAATATTTGCTTCATTAACACATGCACGAATTAATAAATGAATAAATTCAGTAAATGACTATTAGGTTAAAAACTACACACACGATTATGTTACACATGAGCATCAGTCTTCTCAGTCATTAGTACTTTTTATTTTAGAAGACGCTGGTTCTTTGCTTAAACGTGTAGAGAATAATTAAGCCTATGTGGTTCAACAAAATTCATTCTTCATATATATGTCTATTAAACTTTCCTTCAGATTCAATAAAGGTAAGAATTTATTACACAAATCACTTTTCTAATTGGTTAAATGTATAAAAATTAAGCCATAAAACCTGTACCAATAAATAATGCCATAAAGTCTTACTTCGTGTATTCAGAGCTTCCAAACTGCCTCATTTAAAAATGTTCATTTACTACTGAGAACCAGTAAGAAACTCTGCTGATAATTTCTCACTTAACCATGTGGTAAGCAGGTTGTTTTTTTTTTTTTTTTTTTTTAAATCCTCAGTAATGAAACAAGCATGAGGAAAAAGGACAAGAAGGCAAGGGCACACATTCAGCTCGCTCTGATTTTAAGAGCAACTTAAAGAACTTTCACTTTATACTACGTCTTATAGGTACAGCACCATCTGGTGTTTACTATGCAGAAAGGCTATGAGGGCAGGTGGTGTAAAAGTCCTTTGTCACTTTGTAAAGAGTGTTAGGCAGCTGGACAAAGTGATACAAGCATATGACTAAGTTGATAACACAGATCACATATTCAATTTGGAAATATAGAAATAAAAATTTGGCAATCAGTGTGGCATTAGAAGAATAAACTTTTTAAATAACTTCCAGACAAGAATACTCTTTAAGAAAAACAGGACAAAGGCAAAACATAAATAAGTTATTAAAAGAGGGCAAAAAATTTTCTGAAAACCATTCTAGAATCTTATTAATAGGTCATCTCAAAATGCAAAATTTGATAAAAAGTAAATTATCAAACAAAACAAAGAGTTTACATTTGAATACCCAGAAGATTGAAGTATAACTCTTCTTTATAATATAGCCTCAACCCTTAATCCCTACAGAGAACATCACAATAAGGTCTCACTATATAAACAATCCCGTTAACTGCATACATTTTATTATACTAGGACATGATGATTTTAGCTTATTCAGCTTATTTTAGCTTATTTTGGAACTTTGGTAAATTTTTTTATTGGCTAATGCCACTGCTCCTGTGTTTACAATGACACCAACATTACTTACACCAGTATAGGCTTTCCCGATATCCTAGGATGTCTTAGCACTTCTGACATTGTCTCTTTTGTCTCTTCCATTCTCTCTTCATCACTGGAATCCACAACAAATATTACCCCATAGGACTCAGCATAGTAATTCTTCCAGATACCCCGAATTCGTTTTCCACCTCCCAAGTCAAAGATGGTGACTTCAAATTTTCCTTGTCTGAGGTCAATTTTGGAAAATCCAACAGTAGGAGCTACATCTTCAGGATACTCTGTTTCAAATGACACAAAAGAAACAACCTTAGACTTTAAATTAATAACATTAACTACACAAATTAAAGGACATAAAAAGTATTTTTCATAATTTAGTCTTAATTGGAATGTTTATTATTTGCTTACACACTAAGCTTTACATCTAAGCATACTGGTAGATATGGGGAAGGGTAGATACTATAAAATATCCAACCAGAATTTATGCTCCATGCAGACAAAAATTTCTGTATTTTGCTTATTTGTTTTGTATTGACCCCAGCTCCTAAATAATGTCTACCATATAACAGGTACTTAATAAATATCTGTAGAACGAATAAATAAATAAATGAACTCTTGCCTTTAAGGCTATTGACTCTCCAAGTTACAAACAATAAAAATTTCAACCCTTCAACACTACAGCCATCCCCAGGGACCATTACAACTTCTGTGAAGCTATAAAGAAAAACTGAATATTTAGAGAATAGTTGAGAAGAACCAAAGAATGGGAGAAGCTATGAAGAGTAGGACCACTCTTTTCAAACTACTGAATTAAAGCTACAATTGAAATAAAAAAACTTTTCAGGACAGCTTACAAACATAGAGCAGATTTCATTGTTTCTAAGGAACATGTTTCATATGTTTTCATAAATTTAAAATTGAATTTTTTTGGACTTCTGTATATGACAATACAAAGAAGGCATAGGATGCATGATTATAACTGCCAAGGGGGTGGTAATAATGACAACATTAAAAAGATAACTAAGGTTCAAGAAAGACTTCAACTAGGAGCTCAGACTTAGGCCTTAAAGCTAGGTAGTATGTAGACAGGCAAAAGAGTGAGCTAAGTAGCAGAAATAGCAAAGGAAAGAAAGTACAAACTGAACTTTGGCGCAAACCCTTAAGATTGGGAATGTAGAGGGGCGCCTGGGTGGCGCAGTCGGTTAAGCGTCCGACTTCACCCAGGTCATGATCTCGCGGTCCGTGAGTTCGAGCCCCGCGTCAGGCTCTGGGCTGATGGCTCAGAGCCTGGAGCCTGTTTCCGATTCTGTGTCTCCCTCTCTCTCTGCCCCTCCCCCGTTCATGCTCTGTCTCTCTCTGTCCCAAAAATAAATAAACGTTGAAAAAAAAAAAAAAATTAAAAAAAAAAAAAAAGATTGGGAATGCAGACTTAAGAGAGTTCTGAAGACAGAGAAATGGAAGCTGAAGGTATTTCAGCAGACCAATCATATAATTAATGTGACTAAAGTAGTGCTTTTTTAAGGTACATCTTTGCAAAATCTCTAGAGCTGACTAGAAATGAGAGTGACGGCCACTTTTCAGAGAGATATGAAAATGAGAAGAATGGAAAGAGAGAACTCATGAAACATTAATAGAACCTGGTGACTCAATGGTTATGAAGAAGAGTTCAAACTTCATGTTTGTCTCTTTCACTCTCTCTTCACCACCAGAATCCACAACAAACATTACTCCATTGGACTTTGTTTACAATGGCCACAATCTACACTAGGCTTTTTAAATTAAAATCAATTAAAATTAAATTAAAATTTCAGTTTCTCAATAGAACTATCTAGATCTAAAGTGCTCAGAGCCACACAAGGCTAGTGGCCCACACTACACTAGACAGAGCCAATACAGAACATTTCTATCATTGCAGAAAGCTCTGCTGAATAACACTAGTGTTATTATTCCCACATTCAACAGAATATTTGCTATTACAAAGATAAATTTGAAAGGCATTTGCTGCTAGGCTTAGGTGTGACTGGGCAACAGACTTGCCACATACTACTCCCTTTCAGCAACTACTTTAGTGCAGTTTAAATTTTTTTTTTTTTTCAACGTTTATTTATTTTTTGGGACAGAGAGAGACAGAGCATGAACGGGGGAGGGGCAGAGAGAGAGGGAGACACAGAATCGGAAACAGGCTCCAGGCTCTGAGCCATCAGCCCAGAGCCCGACGCGGGGCTCGAACTCACGGACCGCGAGATCGTGACCTGGCTGAAGTTGGACGCTTAACCGACTGCGCCACCCAGGCGCCCCTAGTGCAGTTTAAACAACTCCCTAGAGGCACCTGGGTGGCTCAGTTGGTTAAGCCACTGACTTTGGCTCAGGTCATGATCTCACGGTTCATGGGTTTGAGACCCACATCAGGCTCTGTGCTGACAGCTCAGAGCCTGGATCCTGCTTTGGATTCTGTGTCTCCCTCTCGCTCTGCCCCTCCCCTGCTTGCGCACGCTCTCTGTCTCTCTCTCTCAAAAATAAACAAACATTAAAAAAAATTTAAACAACTCCCTAGAAAGTTAGCAGAGACGTTACAAGTCACACTTTTCTAAGATCTTCTTTATCTAGGAGAAAAAGAAAAGTTTAGAAGCAATATAAGCAGCGTGATATTCCTAAAACAGGATTGCCCTAGACATCTAAAACAAATGGATCTAATCCAGGCCAGAATTGGTTTCCATAGTTAAAACAGGCAGCCATCTTTGAATACGAGTTTAGAGGTGCCCCCAGGAAATTATCAGTGCAAATAAATCAACTATGCTGGAGTAGGGATGAGGGAACTAATACGTATAGACACCTACTCAGTACCAGGACTTTGTTAGGCATTAGGATGTAAAGATGAATAAGATAGGGTTGCTGTCCTCAAAGAACATACAGTACAATATCAACAGATATGTATTAATGGAATTAACACAAGAACCTATATTTCTATGAAAAAAGTCTAGAGAGGATACTATAAGGATGTTATAGATTACATGTGTCCATGCCTCCCCCCCTTTCCCCCACCACCTTGCAAAACTCCTATGTTAAAACCCTAATCCCCAGTGTGTTAGGGAGGTGGAGGTGGAGTCTTTGAGAAGTAATTAGGTTTCAGTGAGGTCATGAGAGTGTAGTCCCCATGATGGGATTACTACCGTTATAAAAAGAGACACAAGAAAGTTTGACTTGTGTCTCTCTGCACCACATAAGAACACAGAAAGAAGATAATTGTCTGTAAATCAGGAAGAGGACTCCCTCATCAAGAACCCAACCATGCTGGCACCCCGACCTCACACTTCCAACCTCCAGAATTGTGAGAAATAACTGTTGTTTAAGCCACCCAGCCTATGGATTGGTATAGCAGCCCAGACTAAGACTGAGGGCATTCAAGAGGAAAAGGGTAAAGAGGAGGGAGGGGAAAGTTATGGTACACAAAGGCTTCAGAAAGGCCGTGAAATAAAAATGAAGTCTTAAAAACCACAAAATTATAATAAAGAAGGGAGAAGAACATTCTAGGCAGGAGAGCAACATAAGCACAGATAAAATGATGGCAACATTCTCAGGAAACCAATTCAAATTAGGTAATTTTTTTAAGGTTATATGGTAGGCAGAGCCAGGACTCAAATCCAGGTCAGAACTTTAAAAGTCTTCCCTCCCTGATTTGTCTATCCTTTCCTCTGGTTCCTACTCACAGTTCTGTGTTTCAAGACTCAGGACTAGGGGCGCCTGGGTGGCTCAGTCGGTTAAGCGTCCGACTTCAGCTCAGGTCACAATCTCACGGTCCGTGAGTTCGAGCCCCATGTTGGGCTGTGGGCTGATAATGGCCCAGAGCCTGGAGCCTGCTTCCGATTCTGTGTCTCCCTCTCTCTTGACCCTCCTCCGTTCATGCTCTGTCTCTCTCTGTCTCAAAAATAAATAAACGTTAAAAAAAGAAAAATTAAAAAAAAAAAAAAGACTCAGGACTAAATGTTCTGGATACAACTTCCCTATAAATCCTTTCTGATAATTCCTTCCTACTTTCAGTATCACCTGCACTATCATAATATTCTGTCTTCTTGCTAGTCTTCACAATAGCCTATACCTTCCCAGTAGCTGGGACCAATCGTTGTATCCTTAATACTTAGCACAAAGTATTTAGTGGCTCAACATTACAGACTGCCATGACAGCTGAAGCTACTGTTCTTACATCCATCCTTCCTTTTGTCATGCCACATATTTATCCATCCATTCATGCTAGTAGCCATTTATCATGTGTCTATTATAGATCAGGGATCATATAAGAACCAGGGGTACAAAGACAAATGGTCCCCAACCCTGAGGATTTCGGTAAAGTATATGCGCTAAGACAATCTCTGCGAAGTCCAAGATAAAGTGAAATATATCATCAATAACTTATTTATTGAGCATCTATTGTATGCTAAGCACCGTGCAAGGTCCTAGATACACAATAATAAGATCCATCTTCTGACCTTACAGAGCTCTTACATAGAGGAGAAAAGGGGAAACATAAACAAACAACATAATACAATGAAGATATTTTAATATCCAACAATGTTAGGGACCAATTTACACAAAGAAGAATTTTGCTACCCAAAAAACAACTGTTCCTTAGAAATTATTAGGAAATAGCACTGGACAGTCAGAGAATCCTAGTTTTTTAGCTGAGCACACACCTATTTAGGATAAAAACTTAAATCCCTAGCCTCTGTGGCAGCTAGGAATGGCTATTAGAACATATTCCAGATAGTGAGCTAGTGGTGTAGCATTAAACATTTAACCTCTCTTGCAGGACTTTGATATGTAGTGTTTGTCATTTTCCATGGTGTGAATACTCCCACTATGGCCAATTTCAAACTACCAGTATGAGGTACCTGAACACATGGTTGGGAAGGGATATACCTAACTGGATCTCGATAGCTGATATAAGCCAATAAGAGCAAGTAAGAGCCAGCTCCAAAATACCACTGAAGTGATGTGGCAGCTTCTAGTCCATGCCCTTAAAGGAAAAGAAAATGGCCTCCCTTCCACTTTACCTCTTCCCTCAGCTGAAATGCACAGTACTAGTGAGCCATCTTGGACCAGGTAGGCAAGGGAAAAAAAAAAAAAAGAGGAGAAGGAACATAACACCATGGGGGTGTTATGCCAGCCCTACACTACTTTTGCATGCACTATTATGAGAAATAAAATTCTATTTTGTTAAGCCATTGTTATTTTAGGTCTCTTGTTAGGACAACTGAACCTATATCCAATGAATACAATCACTTTGACAGCCATTAAAAAAGAGAAGTTGATTGAAAGAAGCAAAAGTCAAGGTATAGAAAGTATTCCTTGATTAGGAAGCTATAACATTCTAGATGAAAGACACTGAGGATGTGGATTTAGACACTACAGTTAGAAGAGAAGCAGATATATCCCAAAAGAAATGTGGGGGGGGGGGGGGAGGAGAAAGGGAAGAAAAGAAACAGAAATGAGGCAGAAATAAGCTGAAGAGTGGAAGCCATGGCAGATATGTTGTAGAAGACCACCTACTACACCTATGGCATGGCTGAACTGAGACACCAAAATGAGTAAAACTGCCCTTTGGGAATTTATGGTCTGGAGAGGTGAAGGGATACAGGAACAAAGGGGGTAATTAAGTAGTGATACAAGCAGGTATAGGTAAATATAGTCCAAAGCAGAGGAAGTAGCCAAGTCTACTGATGGTGATGGGAATGGGTAAAGGTAGCAGGAGATTGGAAAAGACTTCATAAAGGAGACTATATAACAAAAAAACCATCTTTAGAGACATTTAGATATTCTGCTTTAAAAGCAGATATTCCCTGTACTAAGACAAGTCGGAAGAGCATGAACAAATACAAAAGCATGAAAAGGTTCCACTGGAAAATTTCATGTAGCTCTATATAACTGGAATCTTTAAAAAAAGAAAAAAGGTAAGAAATCAGCCACTGGAGTAGGCTGAGGAGTAAACAAATATGAGATAAAGAACAAAAACAGAACCAGAGGGGAGCTCAAAGTGGAAAGCAGCTTTGACTTTTTGCTCATGATGTATCACCCTGAGTATTTTTTCTAAACTCAGAAAGAGAAACCGATGAATATATGGAGGTGAAAATCGAAGAGAAAGATCCTAATGGAAAGAGGATGTTCTAAGTACACACAACAAATTAGATAGTCTGATTCTTAGATTCTACTCCCTTGAATGTAAGGCTTTGAAGAAATGGAAGAAGTGAAGATGTTTAGATAAGCAGTCATGGCCTGCAGGCCAAATCTGGCTCACTATTTTTATATGGCCCTCAAGCTAAGAATGTGTTTCACATTTTAAAATAACTGCAAAAAAAATCAAAAGGATAGTATTTCATAACACATCAGATTTCAGTGTCCATAAACAAAGTTTCATTGGAAGGTGGCCATGCTCATTTGTTTAAATGTTGCCTATGGTTGCTTTTGCATTATTATGTCAGGGTTGTATAGTTGGGAAAGAGACTGCGTGATCCTCAGTCTCAAATATTTACTATCTGGCTCTTTAACAGAAGAAGTTTGCCAGCCCCTGGTTAAGATGATGACAGTCAGTGCTCTGTGAGGATATAAGCTAGGAGATAGCACGAGGGGTACCATAAGAATCCACAGATAATAATACACAATTTATATCTAATATTACATGCTAGAATATGGGGTGGCAAAACATTTTCCTTCAAAAGCAAGTTTTGCAAGGTGTTAATTTTCTTTCATAAACCTCCATAAATAAAAGCCCCTGACTATTTGGTATGCGTATCTTGTTGCAACATTCTTTTTCAGCAAAAAATATATGTTAAGTTTCTTCTCAATTCATACTCATGCTTGGCTGATGCTACATCTTCTGGGTACACAACAAACTCACTAGCACAGTTGCTTCTATGTTGTAGTAAACAGCATTAAATTAAGACTAAGTAAATACACCCAATGAGATGTAATATAAGTGACATAAAACTCTTTAGTAAAAAAGAGGCCCTACTTTTAACATAACTATAAAAATTACATATCATATTGAAAAACAATTAAGACGCGCAAGGAAAGACATGCTGGCTAACTGTATTTCTACCTCCGTTTGATTTAGGTGCAGCCTTGGGACTAAATTCCGGCCAAGAGAATGCAAGTGGAAGATAGGTATCCTTAAAGATGGGCATGTCCTTTTTTTACTTTTTCCCTCCTGTGCTGAGAAGACAGATGTAATGTCTTTTATCTGATCAAAGACCTCAAGGATCCTCTGCACCTCTGCATTTATTCACATCTGAAACATGTTAATAGGCTGGTACTAGTAAGCTAGAATCTATTCCCCATATTAGCCACAAGTCTACTAAGAATATAAAGAGATGGAGTGTATACTATCTGTACCAAATGATTATGTAACAAAACAATTTACATAAATAAATAATTCAGAGTAATTTAATAAGAAACATTTTCAACTTACCTCCTTGGATTCCCTTTGCCGTTGCCGTTTTACCAGCATTATCAAGTCCCACCATCACAAGAGTCACCTTTCTTAAAATAATAAAAATTTAAAAATCACTTTTGAGTTAATCCAATATCAGGGGAAAATAAAAGCAAATTCATTCACTCAAGCAACATATAAGGAACATCTACTACGTATAGGACAATCTGCTGGACCTCAGGCAGTTCAGTAATGAATGAAACAGATTCAAAAACAAAATTCTTGAGAAATATCCTTGAAGTGTCATCCTTTTGTTCTATAAGCAAAAAAGGAAAAAAATAAAAGAAAGTTGTACAAGAGAGAGTACAAAAGGTAGAGAAGAAATAAGAGAAAGAAGGAAAAGGATTCTAACACATGAGCTATTTATCATGGCTAAAGATTCACACACACCAACGGTGTGTTCAGCTCTGTTTTTAGATATGCAGCACCTTTCCAAGTATAAATCTTTTTTTTATTTTTTTTTTATTTTAAAAAAAAATTTTTTTTCAACGTTTATTTATTTTTGGGACAGAGAGAGACAGAGCATGAACGAGGGAGGGGCAGAGAGAGAGGGAGACACAGAATCGGAAACAGGCTCCAGGCTCTGAGCCATCAGCCCAGAGCCCGACGCGGGGCTCGAACTCACGGACCGTGAGATCGTGACCTGGCTGAAGTCAGAGGCTTAACCAACTGCGCCACCCAGGCGCCCCCAAGTATAAATCTTAAATACAGTATAATAACATGATTATTAACTTAAGTGCTAACATATTTTGGAAGAGTGTTCCTAAAATTATAAAGCTTAAAATACTTTTGATGACATAGCTAAACTTCAGAGAATCAGAAAAAAAAAAAAAAAAAGTCTAGTTCAATTTACAATCGAAGAAACATAAACTCAGACTTGTAAGACGACAAGTTGCTTAGAGTCAAAACCAGAACCTAAGTCACTTAATTCCTAGAGACTTCTTAAACCTGGCATAGGTATAAAGGAACAAACCTATTATAATGGTCCTATTACCTTGGCAATTCAGTCTACCACTAAAGCTCATTTCTGTTTCAGGCTGAACCACTGCACAATACAAGAGGGAAGACCATTCATTAACACCATGGATTTGGGAATATAGAGAGAAAGTCGCAGCATAACACAGCTGTTGTGTTAAAACCACAGGGCCACATTCCTATGCGATACAGTCAGGGTTTCTGCCAACTCATCTTCACTGAGGATCATCTCAAGAAGAGTTTAAAAAAACAGAGCTTAGGGGGCACCTGGGTGGCTCAGTCGGTTGAGCGTCCGACTTCGGCTCAGGTCATGATCTCGTGGTCCGTGGGTTCGAGCCCCGCGTCGGGCTCTGTGCTGACAGCCCTGAGCCTGGAGCCTGTTTCGGATTCTGTGTCTCCCTCTTTCTCTGACCCTCCCCTGTTCACGCTCTCTCTCTCTCTCTGTCTCAAAAATAAATAAAACGTTAAAAAAAAATTAAAAAAAAAAAAAAAAAAAGAGCTTAGATGTTAGAAGGGGTGTTCTTTCATCTTTCTAGCCCTGACTCTCTTGGATATGTTGTGTTGATTTTTTTTGTTTGTTTGTTTGTTTTTAATTCCAGATGTCTTCAAAGGATTCATATAACAAAAAGAAAGGACAGAGTTGAGGTGTGAGGCAGACAAGTTAGGGGTTGCACACTGAGGAAGAACACACTCGGTCTTGCAAAAACCAAACTGGTCGCTTATTAAACCAATTAAATAGTTACTGACCACCCTCTGGACGCTAGACACCAGTGTTCTAGGTACTTGAGATATACCTTTTTATTCAAATGACTACAACAAAAAAAAGCAAACAAAAACAGACACAGAAACTCTTCCCTTACTAAATTTACACATTAGTGAAAAGAAACAATAATAATAAATGTAAGAAATAAGTACATTATAAGCTATGCAGTATGTTAGAAGGTGATTAGTTACTATAAAAAAAAGAATATAGAGTAAAGCAGGCTAAAGGGAGGCAGGAATGGACATGGGAGCCAGGTTGCAGTTTTACATTAGGGTGATCAGGGCAGACCTTCTTGAGAAGGTAAAATCCAAGCAAGGCCTTGAAGGAGGGAGTTAGTCATGCAAATATATCTAGGGCAAGAGAGAACATCCAGGGCAAAGGCATTAACATGGGGGTATGCAGGAATGTTCTAGCATCAGCATGCAAGTCAATGTGGTAAAACCCAGAGAGAATGGAGCAGGGAAGGACAGGGAGCAGGGAAGGACACCAGAGGCCAGATCATGTGGGGCCTTGTAGTTGAGGGCTTTGGTTTTTGTGAATGAAGTTAATTTACTCTCCATATTAATTTCCTTTGTTATCCAAGAGCCTTAGTCTTCTAAATGTTTCAACCATCTCTACCCACCATGGGAAATGAATGGAAGTATATCTAAGCTTGAGTAAGTGCAAGAATAAAGTAAGCCACAATTAGCAGCATCCCCTTACCCCAACCTTGTCAGCCCGTGGTGGGGTCAATGGGAATGTCAAAGAGAACCATGACAGATTACGAATTTAAGGAGCTGTCCAGACTTCAAGATGTATTACAAAGCTGTAATTATCAAGATAGTATGGTACTGGCACGAATTTAAGGAGCTGAGGTTGTATGTGAGGTCCAGATATCTCTGTGCATACAGAAATTTTGCCTGCATTATCAACTTTGAAAAATATGAATTTACTTCTTAAGGAAGCTGTGTGTGATTTTTAAGAATATAAATTTATTATTTTGTTTGAAGAATTCATAACTACTAAATATCAAATAAGACTTAAACACAAAATAATTCCCTAAACAAAATACAATAAATGATTATCCAAAAGAGATGGATGGATAATGTCGCATTTATATGATATTTTAGGTAACTCAAGTTACTAGATATACAATGAATTAGATTAAAATGATATTAAAACAAATTCAATTGTCCTCTGAAAAATGTATGATGCATTTCAAGATCCACCATGCTTCAAACCTGACCATAAACGAAAACAATTACCATGAGGGAACAAATGCCCACATTATGCTTATGTGCATCATTTATTCTATAAATATTAATTATACACCTTGTACAGAGCAGCACACAAATATCCACAATCCCTAGCCCTCCTATACCTTACAACAAGAAACAGGTTGCTGTCCTTCCTTCTGTATTACACAGGTTGCATCTTAACGTTTTCTCTCCATTCTTGTCTGTCAGCCTAAAAAAACCTTCCAAGTAATTGCTATTACATATTTTGAAACACTGCTCTTAAAGCTAGCTACCAAAGATATTTGCTTTTTACTTTAAAAGCTTTCCTTTCTAGGGGCACCTGGGTGGCTCAGTCGGTTAAGTGTCTGACTCTTGGTTTCAGCTCAGGTCGTGATGTCACGGCTGGTGAGTTCAAGCCCTACACTGGGATCCGCGCTAAGAGTGTGGGGCCTGCTTGGGATTCTCTCTCTGTCTCTCTCTCTCTCTCTCTCTCTCTCTACCCCTTCCTGCTTGTGCTCTCTAAATAAATAAATAAGTAAACTTAAAAAAAAATGCTTTCCTTTCTTACTAAAATACTAGGTTCAAACAAAAAAAGTCCTTCAAACATACAAATCACTTTGGAAAATTATAATTATGCTGAGACTGGCACAAAATAAGCCTCTCTAGATTTCTTTTTTACTTTGACTACTGTTGAAAGTAGTTAATTTTTTAGATCATTATGCTATATACTTGAAAACATGACTTTAATTAAATACTTGAGGTCATTACAGTCTTAATGAATAAACATAACATTAGCAGTACAAATAAAAATCAGCATGAATTACTGCAATCTCTGATAACAAAACATTGAATTTATACTTTCAGAATAGAATGGATTTAAAAGGTTAACATTCACCTAACACTCAAAATCCTATGCAACGTTTTAAAACATGAAGATGTACAATCTAACACATGTTAAAATGTACATGTCATTACACCTGCTTAAAGTATGGTAAATTATCACTGGGAACAGTTGGCTGTGGTACAAAAATGGAAGACATTCTATGTCTTTTAATCTTATGATTACTGATCAAGTACATTAATCCTTCAATTGAAAAAAAAAACCAGTATACAGTGTTCTTAGGGTCATAGCATCTGGAAAAGTTGACACTAGCAAAAAAACAATCATTTAGTCATTTGATCAGACAGTAATTCAATAAAAGTACATAAGGCATTAGACATTACAGACACAAAAATGCCTGAGACATGGTTTTCTATCTCAGTGTACTCATCTTCTAATGAGAGTGACTAAAACATAAACAAATATTAGCACATTGTGACACTATGACAGTTGAATATGCACATCTATATATGCAAGACGTTTAAGTAATACAGGGCAAGATGATTTTAGCCTAGAGATACAGATACAGAAGATCAGGGAAGCTTTTTACACAAGGCAATGCCTCAGCTAAGTTGTTAAAGTGGAGAAGTTTGCCAAGCAAGGGAAAGGTGCAAACAGAAGGAGGGAGAATGAAGAGATTCCAGACTGAGAACACTGCCTGGGAAGATACCATACCAAGGAGGGGAGAACTGGCAGGATGTCGAGTTGCTAAACCCAGGGGTTAAGAGCACACCTCAGTAGAGCCGTATTAAACAAAAGGAGACCATGCTTGCTAGAGGCTCATCATACATAATCACGACTCACTACAACTACACATTGAGTGTAAAGGAAACCTGATATACTTCTGCTTTAGGAACTATTATCAACAAATAGTTAACAATGTGACCTTCCCAGAAGTTATCACTTCATTCTTATTGCAGTTTATCCCTGAGTCTTTAATTATATATCAAACTAGAAAGGCTGGGATGGGAAGGACTATGTTTTTATCAGGAACAAATAACAGGGATTATGTGCAATCTGATATATTTGCACACAGTTGGTATTAGAGAGACCTGTATTCAAGTCCCAGATTTGCCACTTCCAAGCTATATGACCTGGGCCATGTTATTTAACTTCTTAGAATTTTATCAGTAAAATGAGATTATAACAACTATCCCATAGGGATGTGGTAAAATGAAATATGACAATGCAAGTGAAGTGCTCAATGTCTGTGGCACAAAATAAGTGCTCAATCAATAGCTATTCTTACTATACCACAAAATTTAAGCTAGGGAGTCCATGAGATGAGACCACAAAAACAGGCAGGAACCAGATTACAGAAGAGAATGAACAGGTTTCAGTTTTACACACATCGACAGCAGTGCTCGCTCATCTCACACTGAAGTCTGAAGCTGTAGAAAGATCTGTCTTGGGTTTATGAGACATACCTGGTAATTAAAACTATGAGAAGAGATGAAAGATCCCAGGGAGAGCGCAGGATGGAGAAGAGCCAGGGGAACATGGCACCCCAAGAACCTTTGAAAAAACTCTTAAAACTGCAGTCAGAAAGAAATGAGACCAAAGAAATGGCTGCACCGGGAATAGTTTCCAGAGGGGTGAAGAGACAATCAATATCAAATACTGCAAAGTTTTGTAAAATAGAAGTATCTTTTATATAATTGCCCCAAATTAAGTAACTCAGAAGAAAATGCTCTCATCTTTTCCCAAATCCTGCAATAACCAATGCTTTGAATTTACACAGTATGTCTCAACAGTTCAAAGCTATTTTATCCTATCATTTACATCATACTGTCCCTGCAAGCAGAGCAGGTACAAGTTACTCAAGGCTATAGCGCTAATAAGAAGTTAGTCAACAGAAGTTTCCATGGGAAGTTTAAATACAATGGTTTGTAAAAATAGTAATAATTATTTTAAAGGAAACTTGAACCATTTGTTTAGCCTGTAATTTATTCACATCATATATATGCACACAGGGGCGCCTGGGTGGCTCAGTCGGTTAAGCATCCAACTCCAGCTTGGGTCACGATCTCACGGTTCCTGGGTTCAAGCCCCACGTCTGTGCTAACAGCTCAGAGTCTGGAGCCTGCTTCTCCCTAGCTCTCTGTCCCTCCCTGGCTTGCACTCTGTCTCTCTCTTTCTCGAAAAATATTTTAGAAAATATTTATATACATGCACAGAGATAAACATGTGGCTCGTTTTCATCAAGGAACCTTGCAAGTATCACCCCAGACTTAGGTCTGTCACAATCATAACCTAGTTTATGGACCTAACAGAAGGTAGATTACCTAGTAACAGGGATACTAAGGTCATGAATTGCATGCAGCTAATAAAACCTAATCATGATGTCGATGGAATCTAACTATAGCATTTTTCTGCTTAAAATCCTTAAACAGACTCAAGTCCCAACTCTGCAGACTCCTCTTCTGACACTCTCCTCCAGTAGGCCTACTAGTCCTGCTATTCCCCTAGTCCTTTCTGTCCTTCCTGACCGTCCATGCTACCACAGCAAACAGACCTTAACGTTCTCATGCAACTTCTTATATAGTCTCCTCTACTGGAACTTGTCAATCAGCTCGGGAGCCCCAGGATCAAATGTGCTGGGCACACATTAAGCATCTTTACGGAATGACACAGCATAATATATATTCTGACTCCCCCATTTGCCTGAGTAAACATTATGTAAAACGAAAATATATAATTTTCAGTTGATAAAGTATTATAATGGATTTAATTTATATTAATCTTCACATAAAAGTAACCGTTCAATCTTAGAGAACGTAATCACAATTATTTATCTTCTTACACCAAACTGACTAAAGTTTTCTAAAGAAGTTTACATGCCCAAGTTTTCAAGGAAATAATTAATGGTGAGAAAGATTTTTAAAACTGAAGCAATTCTGAGTAAAAAAAAAAAAAAAGTAGGGATTAAGAGTCAAAAGCTTGTTTTATATATTTAATCTCAGAGCCTCTTTGTATGTAACAGATAAATAATTTGATATGTCAGAAATATAAGCAACATAATACTGGGCTTTTGAACTCAGATTCAGAAAATATTTGAATTATTAATCTTCTCTGAGTGATTTTATTGTGATCATTTGAACATCTACAATTCTAAACTTCCTGATCTATCAACTAAGGAGACAATACCTCAAATGAGATAATTACATAGAAACTATTTCTAACTTCAAGAATATTTTGCAAGTCAAAATAAAATATTTCAGTAAAACACTAAAAAAACCTGACACATCAAATTGATATTACTGAAAATATTTGGAACCACATAAAGCAAGTTCCAAAGTTAAAAAGTAATGTAGACACATGTAGGAGAAGACACGTGGGAACATTATTTTATGATAAATGTACAAGAGAAAGAAAAAACCTACCACAAAAAAAATTGATACAATAAAAAATATTTACCAAAAAAAAAATTATGGCGTGATTTTATTGTACAAGTGCATTATTTGCTGACATTTTAATTCAAACTGTGGAGTTCAGGATAATATTACATCAAAATCACTACCTAAATTTATGGAGCATTAATAAATAGCAAAAGGACCAAACTTGAGATCATATGCTAATTCTGAAATCTTAAGTCAAATTCTTAGTGGCAATTTATTCATTCCTAAAATATAAAGAGGTAGAATACAAATGTCTCTAAGTCCTTTTTATCCTAAAATTCTAAACTTCGTACTGAGGATAAACAAGAAGCCGTAGGGGTTTAAAAAGAAATGTGAAACATTCCAGTTCTGTGTACAGCACATCAGATAATCCTTGCTAATCTGTATGTACAGCTTAATTAACAAATTAAAAACTCAGCAATTTCTATAAATGGCCTAGGATTTATAGTTATATTTTTTTAAACCAAAAAACATGGCTATGTACGCCTTACCAAACACCACGGTGATGTACAGAAAGCATTAATCTGCAGTGCTTACTGTAACATCTGAGTCTCTTCCTTTAGACTTGGCCAAATGAATGAAAATTTACTAATAAATCTGCGGTAAAGCTTAGATAGGCTGAATTGTAACAACAAAAAACACAGGTAGACAAGAAACTAATTCCAGCTAGTGGTTACCTCTGGGGATGGATTGGTAGGAGATGAATAGGATATAGGGAGCTTCAAAGATTTGTTATCTATTTTTCTTTAGAAAAAAAGCAGAAATGTGCTAACCAAAAGTTAATACTTGTAAAATCTGGGTGATAGGCACATGAGTACCTAGTATATTTTTCTTTTTGTTTACATTAATAGTAAAAATACCTTTAATTTATTTTTTAATGTTTATTTATTTTGAGAGAGTGTGCACATGTGCACATGCAGGGGGAGAAGGGGCAGAGGCCAGGCAGAGGAGCGGGGAGGGGCGGGGGGAGTAGCATAGAGAATCCCAAGCAGGCTCTATGCTGTCAGCACAGAGCCTGTGTCGCAGGGCTCAATCCCACAAACGGGAAGATCCTGACCTGAGCCGAAAACAAGAGCCAGACGTTCAGACGTTCAATCGAATGAGCCATCCAGGTGCCCCTACCTATTTTTTAATTATAATATTATATAACTCTTGTTGCCAAATTTTTTTCATTTAAATTGATATTAATTTTCTGCTTCTGTTAGGTGAGCCACTTCTGAATTCATGCCCATGGGAAGCTTGGGAAGCACAAATTTCTTCAAGATCCAGGCAAAATTATACCGCTTCCAAAATCCTGCTTGCTATTCTTGCTAAAAATCTTGGAAATCGTCTTTCAATTCTTGCATATTCTATCATATTTTATATGCACTAATACCAAGATGGTAAATAATAGGCATTCAAAATATGTAAATGATAATATGTAAGGGTAAGGACCTGTTTACAAGGTCCAGAATATACTGACCACCATGGCTTGGGGTCTGTGTCCAGGACAAAGCCTGTTCCCTATACACAAAATAAATTTCAGTAGAGTTTTAAATGTTAAAAATTAAAATATGAACATATTAGAAAAAAGGTGTAGGTGAATATAATCTTGGATACATATAATGGAATATAATCTAATCATTACACTGAAAGAGTGGTGCATTTAAATAAAATTTTTTTTTTAATTTTTTTAACACTTATTTATTATTGAGAGACAGAGAGACACAGAGCATGAGCAGGGAAGGGGCAGAGAGAGGGGGAGACACAGAATCCGAACGAAGCAGGCTCCAGGATCTGAGCTGTCAGCACAGAGCCTGATGCAGGGCTTGAACTCACAAACTGTGAGATCATGACCTGAGCTGAAGTCGGACACTTAACTGACTGAGCCACCCAGGCACCCAATAAAAAAAAATGTTTTTAATGGTTATGCTTCAAATGCCACCAAAAATTTACAAATATAACAAATCAAAAAAATATATCTGCAATATATACTACAGAGAAATGGTTACTACTGTATACATTTAAAATCTGTTTTAGAAAATTCAGTAAGAAAATACACTTGCCTCGATAGAAAAATAGAGAAGGAAATCGTTGGGAAATTCCCAAAACAAGAAATACAAAAGTCCAAGGGAAAAAACAATTTTACTAGGAACTCAGAAAATAGAAACTAAAAGCAGATAGCATTTCCCCCTATAACTTGGAAAAAACAAGTGATGACTCTCACTTTTTGAGGGGAAAAAGGCACTTTTATATACTTCTGGTAGGAGTAACAAGTGATTTTCTTTAAAGCCTTGCTGAAGAGCAATTTGGCAACAGATATCAAATACATTAAACTTTTTCATACCATTTGATCTCAAATTCCATTTCTAAAAATATTTATATAAGGATGCCCACCCAAGCACTGCTCACAATAGTGAAATATTTTAAATATCCTAAATATCTAATAACAGGAATGATTAAACATTCTTTGGTGAATGTATAGAACACACTATTCTGCTTAAAAAGATGAGAAACGTGTAATGTTGCAAAAAGATGTTAATTATGATTAGAACAAAAATAAATAAAAAGCTGTGAAACAGCAACTCTATTATCTATTGTTTAAAAATTCACACATATGGAAACTATCAACAAAACAAAAAGGCAAAGAATGAGAGAATATATTTGCAAATCATACATCCAATAAAGCATTAATATCCAAATGTATAAAACTTAGGAGAATATACAGACACAACTCAAAAAAAGAAAAAAAAAAAAAAGCAACCTGATTAAAAAACAGGCAGAGGACGTGAACAAGTATCTTTCCAAAGACAACTACAGACAGACAACAGGCACATAGTGATGCTTAACATCACTAATCATGAGGGAAATGTAAATCAAAATTATAATAAGATATTACCTCATACTGGTCAGACTGGCTATTATCAAAAAGACAAAAAATAACAAGTGTTGGTGGAGATATGGTGAAAAGGGAAATCTCATACACTATTAGTGGAAATGTAAATTGGTGCAACCACACCCATTATGGAAAACATATAGTATGGAAGCTCCTCAAAAAATTAAAAATAGAACTACCATATGATCCAGCAATTCCACTTTCGGGTATCTATCCAAAAAAACAAAACTACCAATTTGAAGAGATATATGCACCCCCATGTTCACTGCAGCATTATTTACAATACACAAGATACGTAACCAACCCAAGTGTCCATTGATGGACAGATTTAGAAGAGGAACTATATAGATATGCAATGGAATGTTACTTGGTCAAGAAAAAGAATGAAATACTGTCATTTACAACAAGGATGGACCTAGAGGGTATCACGCTAGGTGAAACAAATCAGACAAAGACAAATATCATATACTTCATTTATATGTGGAGTCTAAAAAACAAATAAACACACAAACAAAACAGAGACAGAGACAAGAAACAAACTTGGTTACCAGAGTGGGGAGAGATGGTGTGCAGGTGAAATAGGTGAAGGGGATTAAGAGATACAAACTTCCAGTTATAAAATAAATAATTCATGGGGATGTTATATACAGCATCAGGAATACAATCAATAATACTATAATAACTTTGTATAATGTCAAATCATAATTACACTTACCATGGGGATCATTTGATACTGTATAAAAATATTGAGTAACTATGATATACACCTAAAGCTAATAAGATATTGTATGTCAATTACACTTCAATAAAAAGAAACTTTACAGATATGTAAGAGATTCTACACCAAAATGGGAATCTTTGGGTATGAGATTGAGGGTAACTAATATCTGCCACTTTTTTGCTTAGCCATCCATGCCATCAAGCCATCCTAGAGGACCAGTGAGAAGAGCTGAATAAACATTTCATTACAAAACATGGGTAAGTAGAGACAAATACAAGGTGCAAAGCAAACACAATGAAAGGGTAAAGAATCTAGCTGGAATGCAAAGACAGTTTCCTGAAAGAATTGCCCAACTGACAAGTGAGGAACGATTAGGAACAGCCAAAAAAAAGAAGGGCATTTGGTGAGGTACGGAGGGCTAGAGAACTTAAGTACCCCAAAACTGGCACAACAGGAGGAAAAAGGAAAAAGACCACTGGCAACAGTGTAGAGAATCAATCAGAAGGGAACAGTGGAAAGACTGTCAAAGACATCTGGGGGAGAAATAATGGAAAGTTTAGCTAAAACAGAGCAGTGGGTATGGAAAGGCTAAAAGAGTGTAAGACATATAAGTGGTATTAAACAGGTAGAAACCAAAGGACTTGATGATTTGAGAGAACAAAGCACAAAGAGGTATCTAGAATCACTCTTGGCTAGATTTGGGTAGGGATTGAGGATTCTTGTGGAACAGGATAAGTAAGTCTTCAAGCAGTAGAGGAGTCTTTGCTGGAAATATGAACTTGAGGTCAATGTTTAAGTAGCCGCTGAAGTCTCTGTGTGGTGAAATTGCCCAGGAAAGGAGAATATACGGAAAAAAGAGAGAGTTGAACACAGAATCCTGGGGAAGACTTGAGAGTGAGATGAAGAAAGGCTAAATGCCAAAAAGAGACAGAAAAGACAACAGATAGAAAGGTAAAAATTTTTTAATTCAGAAAAAAATAAAATCAGAGAATTTCAAGAAGAGAATGGTCTTATGTGTCAAATGATGCCAAGAGATTGAAAAGAATCCATTGGATTTAATAACCAGGCAGCATCTGGTGTAGCAGGAACAACTTCTGGGCAGAAGTCTCCTAATGTAGGAAGTTAAGGAATGCATGAGAGGAAAGGAGTTAAAGTGTCAGAGACAGGAATCCATAGCCAACTCTTCCATCTGGAGTGAAGGGAAAAAGCAACCATAGCTGCAGGGACAGAGGGTTGTTTATCATGGTGGGCACAGAATAATGGCTTCCCCACAACATCCACATCCTAATCGCTGGAACCTGTGAATATGTTACCCTACATGGCAAACCAATTTTGCAGACACAATTAAGTGAAGGATCTCTTATGGAAGCTTATTTTGGGATGGCCCAATTCAATACAAGAGTCCTTATAAAAGGGACTCTTAAATGTCCTGGTAAAAGATCAGACAAAAGAGATGTTATGCAATTGGCTTTGAAGATGGAGGAAGGGGGCCACAAACCAAGGACAGCAGGCTACCTCTTCCCAACCCCCCCCCCCCCCCCCCCCCCGCTTCCCACCCCTCTGGAAAAGGCAAAGAAAAACAGATCCTCTCATAGAACCTCCAGAAGGCATGCAACCCTGCTGACCCATTTTAGACTTCTGACCTCAGAAGTCTAATGCAGGATAATAAATTTGTGTTTTAAGTCACTAAGTTAATAGTAATTTGTTACAGCAGCAATAGGAAACATTTGGTTTGGGTTGTTTTTTTTTAGGTAAGAGAGGCTTGCGCATGTTTGGCACACTAAAGAAAACAGATCAATGCTATGAAGACAAAAGAGAGACTTTGTATTTTTGACAATAAAATTTAACAAAAAATTTTGGGGTAAAAGTTTAGGTTTATTCTTGTATCCCAAAAGTCTTCTCTGTGATCTCTGACAAAATGCTGAATAACTGAAGCTCACTAGGAAATGGGAAATCACAAGAAAATCAAAACTTTGTTATAATTTACTCTTGGTCTAATTCCAAAGTCAACATTATTTATAAGGAGTAACAAATTTAAGGTTTCTTTATAGGGTAAGCCTAAAAAAGTGTCATTTTCACGGACTCTTTCCTAGCACGGTACCTGGCACATGGTATTTTCTCAACAAATGAATGAATATCAAGTAGCAGGTGCTAAATATTAATACATCTAGCATTCCAAAATGAAAGGTTAAGAAGTGGACTTTTTCAACTAAAGGCTTAACTAGATGTTACATGAAAATTGAAGCTACACTACAGTTAGGAAGACACTTTCCATCAGCTATTCTCACTTAATACAACACTCTTAAGGCACAGAGATTATCACTCCCATTTAATCGATGACAAAGGAGGGGCCAAAGTGGTTAACTCATGTCATCATTAAGCAGTGGAGCCAGATTTCAAACCTAAGTCCTTAAAACAGTGAGTGAGTGTGTGTGTGTGTGTGTGTGTGTGTGTGTGTGTGTGTGTGTGTTGGAAAATAATGTGTGGATGTTATGAAAACTGTATCCCATGCTTCAATGTTTAAAAAAAAAAAAAAATCCCATTACAAAAGTCAGGAAAAACACACAACGGGTAGTTTCCAACTCCATACGCAAAAGACACAACTTCTTAAGAAATTCGAACCCGTTTAAATAATAAGAGTACGCATTCTGAGAAATCTGAAATGTAACTAGGCAAAAAAGCTACCTCCTGCTCTCTCCCTCGGAGACGATTCAAACTGGGAGCAAAACCATCCCCCGCGGCCTGGGAGCGACTCTTCCCGGAGGAAAGGTGGCGCCCCAACAGGCCCCTCAGGGGGCAACTGTCCAAATCCCCTAGGGCGGCCCCGGCCAGCCGGGTGCAGCTTACCTGACGGGCTCCCGCCACCGCTTGAACCAGCTGCAGCAATTGGCCATCAGACTGAACATCCCAGGCCGCTCCTCCCAACGCCTCCCATCCGAGCCCCGAGCGAGGAAGGGCCCCTAGTTGCCCCGGGCCGAGTCCCGGCGGCCGCAGCCGTTCCGAAGCACCTCGGAGGCGGAGAAGTCTGGAGTGGGGTCGAGGTGGTCAGTCCCAGCGCCAAGTCCCGGTAACCGCGCCGGCCGGCGAGCGAACAACGGCCTCCTCGCCCAGGCACAGCTCGGCCAAAGGCACAGACACCTAGACCCGAGTAGTGTTAGCGGAGCCCCGCCAGTGAAAACCCCGCGTCGACGCGCTGACGTTTCTCCCAGGCGCGGAAGGCCCTCCCCAAGCACGGCCTTCCGCTTCTCCAATCAGCATTCGTCGGCCCGTGGTGCGGGCCGCTGAGTGGCTGAAGGGTCGGGCTCCCCTTCCCCCGGGACGGCGGGGGGCGGGGAGGTGGCGCTCGTAACTAGGCAACCGGAGCGTCCACAGATGAGTTGAAAAATCCCCGACAGATCTTGGGCAAGTCCTCTCTGTATACCCACACAAAATGTGTTGCCAGCCGAGGGTGTTGTTCCTCGTGTGTCTCTAACCCCAACTGAGATCCAGAGAGCTTACTTAGGTCTTGTGCGTGTTATGTTTTGTTTTGTTTTGTTTTGTCAAGCAGGACTGGGATCCTTTGGGACTCCGGTAGACTGACTGCACAACTGCAGAAGCAATGCCCTGCGACAGTTATTATAAATTAAGGACGAGGGGAAAACTCATTTGCTAACTATACAATAATTCAGATGACAGTGACGTTTTAATCTCTATAATGTTTATTGCTGTTTGTTACAGAAAATGTAAAATGATATTGTGGGGGGTTATGATTTCAAAAGAAATAGTATGTTCATTGTAGGAAATGTGAAAAACACTGAAAAAAACATAAGATCAGAAAACAAGATCTCACATTCACCACCCAAAGATAACCAATATTAACATTTCAATATACTTTCTAGGATTTTTAGAAAGTATTCGGTTGCTAGCTCTTTGGTTTCTGCACGATGGAGATGATGATATGCTGTTTTTGTACTATGTCTTATTTTATTTACAAATATATGTAATGTCTGCATTTGTTTTTATACTTTTTTGAAAAAGAAATGACAAGGGGCGCCTGGGTGGCTCAGTCGGTTAAGCGTCCAACTTCGGCTCATGTCACGATCTCGCGGTCCGTGAGTTCGAGCCCCCGTCCCGCTCTGTGCTGACAGCTCAGAGCCTGGAGCCTGTTTCAGATTCTGTGTCTCCCTCTCTCTCTCTGACCCTCCCCCGTTCATGCTCTGTCTCTCTCTGTCTCAAAAATAAATAAACGTTTAAAAAATTGAAAAAGAAATGACAAGTACATTCGTGTAGGGAAAAAAATGCATGCATGGTCTGTAGGAACCTGTGTGTCCATTCCGTTTCTACTTAAATAAATTTTTTCAAATCTTGGTAAGAGGAGAGAGGGCCCTATAATGTCCAGCGTATCCAGGGGAAAAATAATGGTTTGGGACTACAATAGATTTAGCTTTAAAATTGTTCTCTGTTCTTCACTCATTCATGTAACCCTAATTCAAACTCATATACATCTCTTACAGCTTGCTATCTCTGAACCCAAGCACCCCATCTGCCAAATGTCAATGAAAATACCTACACTGTGGGGATGCTAAGATGATGAAATGAGAGAAATAAAGCTTAAGTGCAGTTTCTAACAAATAACAGCAGATTTCGAAGTTGGTGTCGCTTGCCTAATAAACATTTATGGCACATGACCTCCCACCTCTTTCTCCAAATTGGTAGGACCTTGTTTAGTATTTTTATTGTCCTAACTTGATAACTTCAGTTTTGTTTCCAGTCACTGCAGGCTGCATGACCTCTACTGGTTTTCCTAAGTGAACCTGCCCTTCATGCCAGATGCTTCCTCTGCCTGGACTGTCCTATCCAGAAACAATAATACTTCTATTTTTTTTTTTTTTTAATTTTTTTTTTAACGTTTATTTATTTTTGGGACAGAGAGAGACAGAGCATGAATGGGGGAAGGGCAGAGAGAGAGGGAGACACAGAATCGGAAGCAGGCTCCAGGCTCTGAGCCATCAGCCCAGAGCCCGACGCGGGGCTCGAACTCACGGACCGCGAGATCGTGACCTGGCTGAAGTCGGACGCTTAACCGACTGAGCCACCCAGGCGCCCCAAGAAACAATAATACTTCTATTCTACAGTGCTAATGGGAAAGTTAGGTTATACTTTCATGAATTTTCTTTTCTCACTGTTATCTGTTTCTTCTCATTTTCTAATATCTGAAGGTATCTACCTTATCTTGTCCAAGGTTAACCACTTTCCTGCAACTTTGACAAACATCACTTCTCAACTTTTCTGAAATCCTGTTCCTTTGATTATTTATTTTTTTTTAACATTTCGTTTATTACTTTTGAAACACAGTGAGAGACAGAGCATGAGTGAAGGAGGGGCAGGGATGGGGGAGACAGAATCCAAAGCAGGCTCCAGGCTCTGAGCTGTCAGCACAGAGCCTGACATGGGGCTCAAACTCATGAGCTGTGAGATCATGACCTGAGCCAAAGTCCAACGCTTAACCAACTGAGCCACCCACGTGCCCCTGATTATTTATTCTTGATCCAACATGTGAAATACATCCCTCCCCATTTTATTTTCCTAGACCTTTGGCTATAATTTCCAGGTGAAGAAGGGGTAAGAAGGCAGGGCAGGAAAGATCCACAATTTCCCCTTAGCTATGAGCCAGGTTAGTTCTCTTCTGATGACTCTACTTTCACAACCTAACTTTTTAAACTGGTAGTTTACCACTAAAAGCCTAAAGCACTATTTTTTTTTTTTTCTGTTCCCTCTTTTTATCAATGTACTGTGATTGGGCTTCTGCTTCATCAAACTATGCAAAACACATTTTTAAATGTAACCTCTATCTTCCTAATTACCAAGTCAGTTCTCATTTTCTTTTTTATTACTTAATACATTTAAAACAGTTAACTCTTTTAAAACTCTTTCCTCCTTTGGCTTTTCACAATTACATACTATTCTGGTTCTCTTCTGATCTCACTGGTCACTCTTCCTTCAGCTTCCAATATGTATTCTCCAGGATCTGACCTTATCCTTCTACTTCCCTTTTTTCCTTTTTTAATTTTTTAACATTTATTTATCTTTGAGAGACAGAGAGAGACAGAGAGTGAGTGGGGGAGGAGCAGAGAGAGGGAGACACAGAATCGGAAGCAGGCTCCAGGCTCTGAGCTGTCAGCACAGAACCCGATGCAGGACTTGAACTCACTGACTGTGAGATCATGACCTGAGCCGAAGTCTGACGCTAAACCAACTGAGCCACCCAGGCATTCCCTTCTACTTTCCTTTTCAAAAACATGTTCTCTTAAGGGTGCCTGGGTAGCTTAGTCGGTTAAGTGTCCAACTCTTGATCTCAGCTTAGGTCATGATCTCACGGTTCCTGAGATCTAGCCCCACATCCGGCTCTATGCTGACAGTGGGAAGCCTGCTTGGGATTCTCTCTCTCTGCCCCTCCCCTGTTCCTTCTCTCTCTCTCTCTCTCTCTCTCTCTCTCTCTCTCAGTAAACAAATAAAAAATAAAGAAAAACATGTTCTCTTGACGAATCCAATTACTTACTTCTGTACCTGAAGGGACTTACCATGCAGGTGTTTCTTCAGCATTTCTGGAACTGTACTCAACACTCTTCCCCCCCCCCCCCCCCCCCCCCCGCCAAATATACTCAACCTCAGCTCTACTTCTTGTCTTCCCTGAGAATGATACATTACCAAATATTTCTGGTGTCACATATAGATGGTCAGTTAGTCAACTAAATTGAGTACGCATTTTTCAACGTTTTTTTTTTTTTTATTTTTGGGACAGAGAGAGACAGAGCATGAACGGGGGAAGGGCAGAGAGAGAGGGAGACACAGAATCGGAAACAGGCTCCAGGCTCCGAGCCATCAGCCCAGAGCCTGACGCGGGGCTCGAACTCACGGACCGCGAGATCGTGACCTGGCTGAAGTCGGACGCTTAACCGACTGCGCCACCCAGGCGCCCCTAGTACTCATTTTTCAATACCGTAAGTGGTTTAGTAGACATACGCACTGCATACTATTTCCCGTTTTCTTTTCCTTTTCCTTTTACAAGCATATACGATAGTTATTCCTACCCTTTAGAAGTCATGCAACTTGCTTTGTCCAGTGAAATGTGAGTGAAATGGTAACTGTGGAAGACTATGTTGTTAACTTTGAAGTATTATGAAACCCAAACAGCGTGGAATGCTGAGCCAACACATGGAAGATGTCTGTCTAGAAAGTCCTGCAGTGAACTTTCCATAAGCAAGAAGTAAACACTTAATCACTTACCTCAAGCCACTGTATTTTCATGACTATTTCACCATAGTGTACTCTAGTGTATTCTTAATAATGAAAACCATCTTGCTGTCATGATTCTAGCTAAGACTCTTATTTCTTCTCCCAGAGATTATTTAGCAGCCTAAATGTTACTTGATTTCTTTTTCCAGCTTTATTGAGGGATAATTGACAAAATTGTAACATATTTGAAGTGTACAATACGATGATTTAATATATGTATACATGGTAAAATGATTCCTACAGTTAACACATCCATCGCCTTACATTGTTAACCTTTTTTTTTTTGAAAACACATTTAAGAACTACTCTCATAGCAAATTTTAGTATATAATATAGTATAATTAACTATAGTCACCATGTTGTACATTGAATTCTCAGAACATATTCATCTTATAACTGAAAGTTTATATACCCTTTATCAGTGTTCCTCTGTTTCCTTACTCCTCAGCTCCTTTATTTCTATGAATTTTCTCTTTTTTAATTTTTTTTTAAAGATTCTACATATAAGTGATTCAGTACAGTAGTTGTCTTTCTCTGTCTGGGTTATTTCACTTAGCATAATTTCCCAAAAGCCATCTCATATAAATGTGAGATATCTATTATCTATCTATCTCTATCTCTATATCAGATGTTTTCTTTATCCATTCATCCATTGATTAAACTTAGGTTGTGGTTTCCAAATCCTGGCTATTCTGAGAAATGCTGTAATGAATATGGGAGTACAGTATCTCATGATAGTGATTTCAGGGGTGCCTGGTTGGCTGAGTTGCTTGAGGGTCCAAATCTTGATTTCAGGGTGGGTTGGAGCCCAGGAGTGGGGAGCCCAGGATGGGGCGTGGGGCTCAGCACTGGTGGTGAGGAGCCTACTTGGGATTCTCCCTCTCTCCCTCTCTCCTCGGCCACTCTTGGCGCTTGCGCTCCCTCTCTCTCTCTCAAAATAAATAAATAAATACACTTTAAAATGTCCTTACATTAACATTATGAAAACCCATTATTATCCCCTTTTACAGATGATACAACTGGGGCTTATAGAGGTTAAGCAATTTGCTTTAAGTTACAGAACTAGTGATAGAAGTATCGAGATTTGAATCAGGGGTTTTAGCTCCAGATGCCCCCTTAAACATTACATAACACTTCAAATGTGTATGTCTAAGCACAAAAAGTTGGGATTATATTGCAAAAAAAACAAAACGAGCTGTCTGAAGGTGATGGAATTGATATATTTCTCATTTCCTTCTCAAAACATATTTTGCTATAGTTTTTTTTTTTACACCATAAATGCAAAAACAAAATAAAAATGTAGATGATCAAAACTATCCCATTTGTTTCCATTCTCTCTCTTCTCTGTCGCCTTCCTGGAGTTACTCGCTTCTAGGCTTGATGAATGTCTTCATCCCCAACATCAGAGTGTCTCGGCATGATTTTTCCATCTTAGCTCGGATACCCTGTCCTCTGAGTCCTCAATGTTCCCCGGCCCCTGAGCCTCTCACCCTAGCTCGCTAGAGGTTTCCACTACGTTTAAATTCCCTTCTCGGGCAAGTTCACATTGCGGAGACTGGGAACGAAACGCAGGAGCTGGGGAGCGGGCGAGGAAGGTGTCTCCACCGTGTTTACTAGGCCTCCAACACTCTCCCGGAGCCCTGCCCCCCAGCGTCGAAAAGCTTCCTGGAAAAGTCCTCCTTATCACTTCCCCTCTCGGGCTGGGGGCTGGGAGCGGGCGGTCCCCCCGCCCCCGGCTCCCGCTGTTCCACCGGAGCGCTCGCTCGCAGGCGCCGCCGCGCCGCAGTCCTCGGAGAGCGGCGCCCCGGCTCGCAGGTCCCCGCCGCGCCGCGCCACGGTCCGGGTCCCCGCCCGCGCCTCCGCCCGCTCCGCGATGAGGGTCCTGGGTGGGCGCTGTGGGGCGCTGCTGGCGTGCCTCGTGCTAGTGCTCCCCGTCTCCGAGGCAAACTGTGAGTAAGCAATAGCGTCCTGTCTTCTCTCCCCAGCAGCGCCCTCTGAACCGGGAGCCCTGTCGATAGGATTTTCTCGTCTGGGGCTGCAGCCTGCTAGAAAGTTTCCAGTAAGTCCCGACAATCTCCGGGCTGATGGAAGCAGCCGGGGATCTAGCGGGCAGTGTAATGGTGGGGCAGGGGCGATATTGCCCTGCTCTGGGAGTCAAGCGCTGCCTACAGGACAGATTCAAGAACCCGGGTGACACTAAGTATCAGTGAAGGAATTACAACACCTACCCACTGGCCCTCAACAGCTGAAGTTCCCAGTCAGAAGACAGGGATGAGCACCTTCAAGTATAACAATAGGGGGGAAAGGGCAACCTACTATATTTTATACCCGTTGTACAAGTGGCTGTCCCCAGGCAGCACCCCTTGTTGCAATTTACCTCCCTTTTGCAATTTCTGGACTTTGAGCTTGGTTTGCTTATCTCAACATTGACAAAACAATTGTTTTAGGATCACTGCTGGTTTGCATGGCAGTAGGCAGATGTCATTTTCTAACCTTGAAATCAAAAGGACTGTTAAATGTTGTGTTTCTCGGATCATTTTGTACTATTTTTGACACTGTCACTGATCTGAGGTCATGGCATGAATTCTTTGTGCTTTATTTTTGTATTTCCAGTTCTTTATGTTCCCACGGGTGGATTCAAGGCAGGATATTGAGTTTTCTCTGTAAAGTATATAAGGGATATTGAGGCATTTAGTACATTTTGATTGCCTGTTAATTTGTTTTCTAAAGTTTAAGCATGCTCCCTGATTAAAAATGCTTACTTGTGCTACATTTTATTCTCAGGAAATGGCATGGGAGAGATAAACTTTGAATTGCAAAAACGTTTAGGCTGCTTCAAGCTCCTGTGGAAACTTTTCAAAGATGGTAATTTTAGGAGAATTCAGTAGGAATTTACTAACATTCCACTAGTTTGTATCAGTTACTGATCAGGATGAATGAGGTATTTTAAAATTCTAGTTTACAGGTTAAAACATCATCTGTTGATTTTATATTAAAGAGCTACAATAGCAGCATTTCTATTCAAACCATTGTCATTAAGCCTATATGTAGACCACATGTATGAATTTATTATTTATATGGTTCATTAGAACAATCAAATATTTGCCTGGTAACCAGAAAGAGGCAAAACTATCTTCCAATATTCACTCCTTGTCATCACAAACCCTTTCTTTCTGTAGAGATTGTTAAATTTTCATTGAATCTAGACAGTTAAAAATGATGTGAATGTCTGTATGTATTACACACAGGTAATCAAACCATATATATGAAGAGATGCACTTGTTATATACAAACCCTGATAGAATAGAGAAATTAATTGTACGAATACATCACATAAAGAATAGTTGGCCCTATATTGCCTTTATTTTTAATAAATATGAGTAGTTTCATTGGATTAAAAATCATCTCTGGTTAACTGATGAGGAAACCAAGATAGAGGTGGAATGTTTTTACTCCCTAAGATTTTAAATTTGAGATAGAATTAGAACTCTAAATATTTGATTTATAATTCATTGGTTAGTCCATAGAGATATAGTTGCTATTTCAAGAAAAAGGTTTACAAATCACGGTTTTAGTTTTGAGAGTTGTTAGAAATTGTCCAGTTCAACATCTTCCTTTTAACAAGAATTGGTCAGAGATGTTAACTGAATTTGCAGACATTTGTATATATGAAAGATTTTTAATATCTCTTATATTTAGAATAAATATGAGAGAGAGAGACAGAAAAGGAGAGACAGATTTAAAATATATACTGTCTACATATTTCATCATTTGCCACTAAGAATTGTGGTGAAGAGAAATAGGAGAAAAGAGATCTTCTCTGACTAGTTTGGCCCTATCCAGAGTTCCTCTTGTAGGTGGATATAGTGAGTGTACTCTTAACATTACTGACTCATATTTTTCTTCTCCTTTTCACTCTCTTCTCTCCCTAACTATTCCATTCACTGTTTACCTCTATTCTCTTATATTCCCTTTATTTCAGAGTTCAAACTGTTGCACTGATGGAGAAACTATTTTAAGGTTGGGATGAGTTAGAGACAATTTCTGCTACAACAACCACAATACCGTTTGCCACATTCTCTTATCATCAGTTCTATGCCAGGTTACATAAGTACTGCTTCATAATAGACCTTTTCTGTCCACCACGTTCAATATCCTCTTCACACCTAAATGATCTATATTTAAATTTTTGACATATTATGAGAAAAAAATGAGAAGCTTGATAACACAGATATCAATAGTCTTTAGGTACAAGCAACAGTAATGAACTCTTGCTAACTAATGCAGAAAGAAAGAAAGAAAGAAAGAAAGAAAGAAAGAAAGAAAGAAAAGACAACGAAAGAGAAAGAATGGAAGAACAAAAAAGAAATGAAAGAAAGAGAAAGAAAGAAAGAAAGAAAGAAAGAAAGAAAGAAAGAAAGAAAGGAAGGAAGGAAGAAAGGAAGGAAGGAAGAAAGAGCAAGCTGAGTGAATTTATTGGAAGACTACTGAATGGCATGGTGAATAACTCGGCCTACAGAAGCCAGGAACTTGGGCATTTCTGTGATCTATACAGTGGGAACTCATGCACTCACTGTTAGGAGCTGCCATCAGATGACTGGGTTCTAACTGCCTTCTAGTCCTGGGTGTCCCCGCTCATGATCAAAATTCCTAGGAGAGAGAGCTTGATCGTTTTGGAGAGTCCTGTGACTGACAGGTCACTAGAATCAGGTGAAGTGCCCCGACAGCTCCAGCGAAGGGATGCGTCCTGCAAAGGAAGCAGAAACAAGAGAAGTCTACACATTCTAATTGGTTGTACAACATTCACGTATGCCCTTCTTTCCATAAACGCCATTTGGAAATATTTCAAGTATAATGCAGATATTTTTCATATAATGCAAATAACTAAGGTACAGCAGAAAGGACCTCCTTCTTAGAAGATTCCAGTCACCACATCCAAAGAGGAAGGCTCAAGGCTACCATTTCCTAGTTTAGGGGATCATTGAGTGATGTGCCTGCCTCCTCTCATGGCAATGTGCTATGCCTTGTGGATAAAATGATACATTGTAGTGTACCAATACTATAATAATAATAACAACAACAATAATAATATAACAATAATAATCAAAAGACAGCAAGGGAATACAAGTACTGACTTTAGGGTGAACTGTCTTTCTTTCTTTTGAGCTGGACTGGTATTTACGATCTCCTTCACTACCCAATTCGACTTGTCTCTTGCTTTCAGGTAGTTCCCTTATGTTTGATTTTTTTTGTCTGCTCTCTGAGATGAACCACACCCTTATTCAGGAAGAATCTGAGCCTTGTTCTAGCTGTGGTCGGTTGTATCCATCTCTTTGACAATTTCTATTGTGCATAATAGTCATCTTGAGGGAGCAGCACTCCTTCTAGCCTTGATTTATATGTGGCAACATCACTCTTTTGCCTTGATTATTGTCATACCAGCACAATCTTCTTAATTTTTTTTTCAACAGGAATAAGGAACTTGAAATGGCTACATAACAGCCTCAGCTTCTAATTCAGTGGAAATATATTAAGTCCTATGGTAAATGCATTTCTTCTTGGTTTACCAATTTTGAGATGAACAAGGGAAGAAAGCAAAAACACTGGGAATGGGTCATTGAATTAATTTCTTAGGCTGCTGTAACAAAGTACCACAAACTGGGTGGCTTAAACAACAGAATTTATTGTCTCACAGTTCTGGAAACTAGAGGTCTGAGATTAAGGTGTCAGCAGGATTGATTCCTTCTGGGAGCTGTGAGGGAGAATCTGTTTCATGCCTCTCTCCTAGCTTCTGGTAGCCTCAGACATCTCTTGGTTTATCGATGGCATGTTCCCTATGTCTTCACATCATTTTTCCTCTGCATGAGTGGTTCCATTGCAAATTCCCCCTTTTGATAAAGACATCAATCATATTGGATTAGAGTTGACTCTTATCACCTTGTCTTAACTTGATCATCTGCAAAACTGCTTTTTCCAAATAAGGTCATATTTGTAAGTAGTGGGGGATTAGGTCATTAGCATCTTTATAGGGGGCACCTTTCAATCCATGACAGTCAGTAAGCATCATATCATGACAACTACTTCTTCCCTTTCTACCTTTATTCCTGACCTGTGTATTTTAGCTTTAGGGGGAAAAAGCACTAAATTTTATGATGTCTAGGACAAAACATGTACCACATTTATTTAAGTAAGCTCTATGCCCAATGTGGGTCTCAAACTCACAGCCCCAAGATCAAGAGTCGCTGACTCTACCGACTGAGCCAGTGAGGGGCCCCCAAAACATACCACATCTTTTAACCACATTTTGGAAGACAGTGTTGTGTCTGAAAAGGCAGTAACAGAACCTTCAATAATTGGTCAGTCCATCATGCTATAAGGCTAGCTCCTTTCAGGTATTAGGGTACACAGTAGGACCCATGAACACCATAATCAACATCCTATTGACGTATTTCCTTAACCATGGAGTTAATTCTTTAGTTAGAGGTAAAGTTGTGTGGTTAGCATAAAGCATTAAGTAAGCCTAACAATAGTGATACTGATAGAAAAACTAAATCTAAATACAGAATAAATATCTCTGTGTCTGGGAACAGTGTGCTGCTCCTGCATGATAAAAGAGCCCTAATTAATCAACCGTTCACCAGATATCTGATTGGATTTTGCAATGCGTCTAATCTCTAACAGCAGAAGGAATGGTAATTTTGCCAGCAAATGTGGTGTCTTTTAGTAGTAAGAGCCTAGTAGATCTGAGGGAGGAAAAATCTGTATAGTTGAGTCAATACATAGTGTCCATCCTTGCCACCTGGTATGTGTATCGAACAACAGTAGACCCAGTGACACAGCAAGTGATAACCCGAGATAGCCTTAGCACCAAAGGTACCCACGGACTTGTATGTTTGGCCTTCGTGGCATTTTAAAGATCAGGAAATTTCACCTAAAAAGTTTGTGTTATGACTTCTCTTGAAAAACAACTAAAGGGGGAGCAGCCACCTGGGTGGCTCAGGTCATGATACTGCGGTTCATGGGTTCAAGCCCCACATCCCGCTCTGTGCTGACAGCTCAGGGTCTGGAGCCTGCTTCAGATTCTGTGTCTCCCTCTCTCTTTGCCCCTTCCCTGCTTGTGCTCTGTCTCTCTCTGTCAAAAATAAACATTAAAAAAAAATTAAAAAGAAAAAAAAGGAAAGCAAATAAAGGAAGATCTGGCCATACTGGACACACATTCAAAGCTGCCTTCCTAAGATAGAATATACTCTATCCAGTTAACCACAATTCTAAGCATCCCCTGTCATCTCTCATTAAATTCTCTTCTCTTATTTATGGTATCTATCTGAAACTTGTAGATTTCTGTGTTTGTGACCCTTGTACTAGATTGCCTTGGAAAGGAACACAGCTGGCAATCCTTAAGTGGATCATTCTATCCCCTCTTATTAAGAACTTCTCTGGTGTGGTGCTGTGTTGTGAGTATTCAACTGGAAAAGAAATATTCTCAGCTCTGGGCAATTCTTTCCAAACTTCCTTGTTTCTAGACCTGATATCTAGCTCTTTTTAGGTCTCTGAACAACTAAGCAGACCATTTACAACCATTCAGGAAGCAGAATAGATCTTGATCTCATTCCAAGCAAAGTGGACAATGAGAAATACTGCTTATATGTCTGCCCATTGTGAGGTTTTTGTTTCTCCAAAAATTCTATTTCTCCTCAGGATTCTATTTCAGCCGCAGGGAGGCTGTAGTTTGTTTATTTGTTCATTGTAAGCTGTATCTTCATAGCAGATCTACCTCTTGCTCATATTGGTACATTACAAAGAAGTATCTGTAAACTAGAGATTTCATCTTCCGTAGGTTGATTTGCATCTTCAGTAGGTTGGTCATGGGCTTTCCCTCCTAAGGCTGTAAAGGGAGCTTACAGGAGGACTTCTTCAAGTTAGAAAAGTGAGCAACCTGCTCAGGCCACATAGTTTTGCCTTTAGTTCCATCTTGTTCATACCATTTGAACATGTCACAGTTGAACTGCCGTCATAACTAAATTTCTGGCTAGACGGAAAAGGTAGCAGCCAGTTCACGATGAGCTATTTAAATCACATGGTCACCAGGTATCCTGTGGTCAGATTTGCAGATTTCACTGAGGTCCAAAAGGATGCCAGGAACAGTTTGTCAAGGGTAGACTAGTTACTTGCAGAAAGAAATGTGACTTGCTCTCTAATCGGAAGGACCTCTACGGAAATTCTTCTCTTGGGACTTGCTATGGTACCCGGTATAGGACCAAAGTACCCTGCCATCCTATGGACAATTTGACACAATTGGATCTGATGGGTCACTGGCTAGTCTGACTGACAGACTGCTTGAATTGAACTTTGAAATAGGTAGAGAGCATTTTCTTATTCTGGTTCCCATCTACATCTGGCACCTTTTGGATTCATAGGGTAAATAGATCAGAATAGAACACCTAAAAATGGAATATGCCTCAAAAATGAGAGGTCCACAAATATGTATTCTTCTACCTTAGTGTTGGACACCTAGGTTTATAAAAGGTTGTCTCTCACTTGGGCAGTAATATTCTAGCATGACCAAACTGTTGCTGAAAATAGTTCAATGCTCTCAGGGGAATGGATCAGTTTGGAGTTTGAGTTTTATTGGACCTATAGTTAGGTAGTTTTAGGACACGATTCCCGTAATCAACTGACCCCCATAAGCTTCAGGTCTAATGAGAAACCTTAGATTTTAGATGCTTTGCTTCCCCAAAGGCCAATATCTAATAATCACTAAAGGTTTTGGGGATCTTTTCTCTTAGTGCAGTTGCCCAATGCAGTTAACTTGCTTTGGAGAGAACAAGGAGAAAAGTTCACAGTATACAGGAGGCTTCTTCAAGGGCATCTCTCCTCTCCTCCATTCGAGAGGTTCTGGATCCATCAACTGACTCAAGATTGGTGATTCAGGAGACGTGGCGATTTCTTTGTATTGTGACTGAAGTACAGCCTCTGTTTGCTAACCCACCGAGTTTTTGGATAAAAAAAAACCCAGTGAAGAACTTTGTGGATTGTCTTCCCATCTCATTCGAGGAGGATCTTCACCTGTTAATTCTTTCTCCAACATTCAATCGCTACAACACCTTGACTTTGATTCATGTGAATATGAGCTGCCACCTAAGCTCAGCCACCCACCCCCCAGGTTCTTCCCATTCCACCTGAGATCTGGGAGCCCATTTCTATTGCAGCCTCTCCCACCAGCATTTCTGATCCAGGGAGAACAGCCAGTAAAATCCCTTTTAGAAGGCCCAGTGGTTTCCTTAACAATTATTTCTGTGATAATCTTGAAAATGCCTTCTTTTATTTCATACTGGGAGGTGGGATGGGTAAGTGAGGAAGTGAATAGGTAGGAACAATGTGACAGATTCAAGCCAGAATGTCTGTCTCCTAGTCTTTGTGAATTCTTGCTTTAATACTATGCCAAGGAATGTCTGGATTTTGAGTCATTTTAGGGTGTGCCGAGGTTTTGTCTAGGATGGCATTAGCCAACCAAGCCACTGTTAGAACTGAAACTGGTGGCCCTAGCTAGCACATGGGATGGAATCAGCGATATTAATACATTCAGCCTGATGGAAAATTACACATGCCTTTTGTATTGGTTTTCTATTGTTGTATAACAAATTACCGCAAACTTGGCATCTTGAAACAGCACAATTTATTATCTTGTAGTCCAGGCTCAAGTCCAGGGACCTGCTCAGGGTCTAATAAAGCTAAAATCAAGGGGTCCGCCAGGGCTGAGATCTCATTTGAAGCGTCCTCTTCCAAGTGCACTGATCTCTCCAATGAGAGGAAGGAGAAGGGAGCGCAGTGGAGGACGTGGACTTGTGTGCGGAAGTGACAAAACTCACTTCTGCTTATAGTTCTGTTAGTTCCAACCCAAGGAAGCACATGGAATATTTGGTCAGCATTGTTTCTGTTACAAATATCTTTCCTCTAAGGTTAAGATTACTATTTCTTCCTCTAAGAGAAACACAAATACTTACTGCTTATTTTACCTTTGGTAATATACTTACAAAGTGTGAGGTTGTAATAACTACTTGTTAAATAGGGAAGGCATAATTAACTGTGCCCAATAGACCTAAGCTGGGGACATACTCTGATGACAGTGAGTTGGCGGTTAATGTAGCAAGGTGAAAAAAAATAGGGTAATAGGTGATACTGAAATTATTTCTCTTGTGAGAATGGTTACTATTTTAGATTGAAAAGTGGCTTTAGGTTTAGAAAGTGAAGTCCTGAACACATGATCTATAGCTTTGCTGTTCTAGAATAGTTCATGAACCAGTAGTGGGAGCATTACCTGTGAGCTTATTAGAAATGAAGCCTCTCTGGCCCCACCCCAGACCTACCAATTCAGAATATGCATTTTAAGAAGATTCCAGGTGACTCCTATGCACGTTTAGAATTTGAATCATGTTTGGTCTATAAGGAGATAGCTGAAAAGAGTGATCAATGGTTTTGCATAAAAAGTGAGCAGAAATTTACAGGGGTGGCAGTAGGGGGATAGCAGTAGGAGGCAACCAGGGAGACAGAAGGGGAGAGGAAGTCAGAGAAGGGAGAAAAGAAGCGAGCACAAGGCAAGAGAATGCAGCTTGTGAAAAGGTCTCCAGGAAGAAATTATTAGATGTGAGATGGACAGAGGACCTTTAGGAACTGGCTTTTTTTTTTTTTTTTTTTTTTTTTTTGAGACTCAACTTTAAATTGCAAAAATTGCTTTAATGTAAACCATAGCCCTTTGCACCTTCCCCCTGCCACCTACCCCCAGTGTTTCTTCAGAAGAGGTTATTTCCACATTTAAGTTGATTAAGAACGAAGAGAAGAGTTCCATAAGATGCAACGGACTTGAACAGTTTACTGAAAGCTAACACACTGAGTGAGTAGTGACTCATAAGAACCTCAGCTACAAAAGAATGCAGAAGTCTTAAGAGACGTTTTATCAGGTATGTGATTGGGGTTTTGGTCACCAGTCAGTGAATCAAAAAGCGCAAGATGGAGGCACCTGGGTGGCTCAGTTGGTTAAGCATCCAACCCTTGGTTTCAGCTCAGGTCATGAGCTCGTAGTTGGTGAGTTCAAGCCCTGCATCAGGATCTGCTCTGTGAGTGGGGAGCCTGCTTGCAATTCTCCCTCTCTCCCTCTTTTCTCTGGCCTTCCCCCGCTTGTTCTTGCTCTCTCTCTCTCTCTCTCAAAACAGATAAATAGACTTAAAAAAAAAGGTCAAGATGGTATGTGACATTAGCAAAACTCAAGCTATTTTTAAATTGTTAAGCTTTGATTGAGGGTAAATGTTTTGTTAACACTAAAAGAAAAAACTCACCTTGGTGATGCAAAAACAAACAGTAGTCTTGACTCTTTTTTCTATTAAGTGAAGCAAATCCTTTTTACCTAAATATTCCTATTTTATTGTACATATATTTGGGAAATACATAAGTAAATAATTATAATAATATTAATTAATTAATTAACAATATTAATAATTCATTAATTTTAGACAAGAAAATACTGTGCACACAAAAGATTGGAAAAAAATGGATAACATTTTAATAGTGAGTGTCTTTAGAGAGTAGAGGCATGATGCTTTTTTTTTTTCTTTTCAAATTTTTATGTGAATTCTAGGTAGTTAACATACAGTGCAACATTGGTTTCAGGAGCAGAATTCAGTGATTCATCATTTACATACAATACTCAGTGGGAGTTATGATGCTTTTTATTCCTTGTTTACCTTTTTGTTTTTAATAACTATAATAAATTGTGTTATTACTCTAGTATAGGAAACAACCTCATATAAGAGTTTTGTTTATATTATATTGTTCTAACTATAGAAATTGAATCTTCCAGGCTTGAGGGGAAGTGAAGTAAGGATATTTATCTAAATAGATTCTGAGTGTTTCTACAGTAAGTAAAGTAATATAAACTGGTTCTAGGCCATTAGTAGAATTCTTCTTAGTCCTCTTGTTCATTGTTTTTGGAATGGACTTTGAAAAGACACATTCAAGAAAAATGGCTTTGTGGTGCCTGGGTGGCTCAGTCGGTTGAGTGTCCGACTTCAGCTCGGGTCATGATCTCACAGTCTGAGTTCGAGCCCTGCGTCGGGCTGTGTGCTGACAGCTCAGAGCCCGGGGCCTGTTTCAGATTCTGTGTCTCCCTCTCTCTCTGAACCTCCCCCGTTCATGCTCTGTCTCTCTCTGTCTCAAAAATAAATAAACGTTAAAAAAAAAAAAGAAAAATGGCTTTTAAATCTTCATAAAAATGGCGAAATTATAACTTCATGTGTTTGTGTGATGGTTTCCATATTTCAAAATGGTGTCTTTGGCATTTTCTCATTGAGTTTTACAGCTGTTCTGTGATTCACCTTCCCATCTTTAGGAAAATGTTACCTTTACTCCCCCTCTACAGAAAGTTATTACCCCCTCTTTCTTTTCCTGCTCTCATTTGAACTTCTTGAGGAAGTAGTTTATTCTAGCAGTTTCTATTTCCTTTCTTCCTTCTGGTATACCTCCCACTGGTATTGGTGATGGGGAATTTTAATGGTGATCCTATTGTTAAACCAACTACATTTCACCTCTCATCGCAAATCATGGTAATTATTATTAATAAGTTCCTTATAACATTTGACACTATTGAAATTATCTTTTTGAAATTGACCTCCTTTTATGTCTATAAACATTATCTTCAACTTTTCTTTCTCTCCTGGGACACTTGGGTAGATCAGTCGGTTGAGCATCTGCTCTTGATCTCAGCTCAGGTCTTGATTTCAGGGTCATAGTTCAAGCCCTGCTTTGGGATCCATGCAGGGTGTGAAGCCTGCTTAAAAAAAAATTATTCTTTCTTTCTCTATATATGTGTGTTACTAATTCTACTTCTGTTGTTTTGTTGATCTCTGTTTTTCCTTAAATATTAAAGTTTCCTTGGCTTCCACTTGACCTTCTAGCCTCATTGAACATCTTTTTCCAGCTTAAACTACCAGCTATATTCTACCAACTCCCTAACATATTTAAACCATTCAAGTAATCCATGATTAATATAATCTAATTTGGGAATACAGATATTCACTGTAATATTGCACTAAACAAAAAAATAAAATCCATCTGTAGTTCATTAGCCAGAGACCAAAGTATTGTTTTGCTTTATATTCTTCTAAGCAACCTTGTCTGCATATACACATTCTTAGAAATTAAAATACATAAATACAAGAATGGAATTGTGCTCTAATACTATTTTTTTCTTTTAATATTATTATTTTTTTAATGCTTATTTTTGGGATGGGGTGGGTAGGGGCAAAGAGAGAAGGAGACACAGAATCCGAAGCCGGCTCCAGGCTCTCAGCTGTCATCACAGAGCCCAACGCAGGGCTAGAACCCACGAACCATGAGATTGTGACCTGAGCCGAAGTCAGACACTTAACTGACTGTGCCACCCAGGTGCCCCTTTTAAATTTATTTTTTATTTTATTTTATTTTTTTCTAATATTATTTTTAACTTGATGTTTCACCTAAATATATGGTGATGCACCAAAACCCATAAAATATCTAGGAATAAACCTAACCAAAGAGGTGAGAAATCTATATACTGAAAACTGTAGAAAGCTTATGAATGAAATTGAAGAAGACACAAAAAAGTGGAAAAACATTCCATTCCCATGGATTGAAAGAACAAACATTGTTACAATGTCAATACTACCCAAAGCAATCTACACATTCAATCCAATCCCTATAAAAATAACACCAGCATTCTTCACAGAGCTACAACAAACAATCCTTAAATTTATATGGAACCAGGAAAGACCCTGAAAAGCCAAAGCAATCCTGAAAAAGAAAACCAAAGCTGGACGTGTCACAATCCCGGACTTCAAGCTGTATTACAAAGCTGTAATCATCAAGACGGTATAGTACCGGCACAAAAACAGACCCATAGATCATTGGAATAGAATAGAGAACCCAGAAATGGACCCACAAACATATGGCCAACTAATCCTTGACAAAGAAGGAAAGAATACCCAATGGAAAAAAGTCTCTTCAGCATATGGTGTTGGGAAAACTGGACAGCGACATTCAAAAAATGAAACTGGACCACTTTCCTACCATCCACAAAAATAAATTCAAAACGGATGAAAGACCTAAACATAAGACAGGAAGTCATCAAAATCCTAGAGGAGAAAATAGGCGAAAACCTCTTTGACCTGGGCCACAGCAACTTCTTGACATTTCTCCAGAGGCAAGGGAAACAAAAGCAAAAATGAACTATTGGGATCTTTTCAAGATGCAAAGCTTCTGCACAATGAAGGAAACAATGAGCAAAACTAAAAGGCAACTGAAGGAATAGGAGAAGATATTTGCAAATGACATATCAGATAAAGGGTTAGTATCCAAAATCTATAAAGAACTTATCAAACTCAACACCCAAAAAACAAATAATCCATTGAAGAAATGGGCAAAAAACATAAATAGATACTTCTCCGAGGAAGACATCCAGATGGCCAACAGACACGTGAAGAGATGCTCAACATCACTCATCATCAATGAATACAAATTAAAACCACAATGAGATATGACCTCACACTTGTCAGAATGGCTAAAATGAACAACCTAGGCAACAACAGATGCTGGCGAGTATTTGGAGAAAGAGGAACCCTTTTGCACTGCTGGTGGGAATGCAAACTGGTGCAACCATTCTGAAAAACAGTATCGAGGTTCTTCAAAAAATTAAAAAATAGAAATACCCTATGACCCAGAAATTGTACTACTAGATATTTATCCAAAGGATATAGGTATGCTGTTTTGAAAGGGCATATGCACCCCGATATTTATAGCAGCACTATCGACAATAGCCAAACTATGGAAAGAGCCCAAATGTCCATCGACTGATGAATGGATAAAGAAGATGTGGTATATATATACAATGGAATATTACTTGGCGATCAAAAAGAATGAAATTTTCTCATTTGCAGCAATGTGGATGGAACTAGTGTGTATTATGCTAAACAAAATTAGTCAGAGAAAGACAAGTATCATATGACTTCACTCATATGAGGACTTTAAGATACAAAACAGATGAACATAAGGGAAGGGAATCAAAAATAATATAAAAACAGGGAGGGGGACCAACCATAAGAGACTCTTAAATACAGAGAGCAAACTGAGGGTTGCTGGAGGGATTTGGGGTAGGGTGATGGGCTAAATGGGCAAAGGGCATTAAGGAGGACACTTGTTGAGATGAGCACTGGGTGTTATGTATAAGTGATGAATCACTAAATTCTATTCCTGAAACCATTATTATACTATATGCTAACTAACTTGGATGTAAATTTTAAAAAATTAATTAAAAAAATAAAAAAAATAAAATTAAGATAAGGTGGCTTTCATATCCATAAATTCTGTCACACTTTAAAATAGATTTATAATTTTCTTTCATATATGTTCATCATAATATATTTAACCAAAAATGTATCTTTGGAGATTTACATTATTTCCAGTGTTTTGCTTGTATCAATAATACTGTGATGAACATATTCATAAGTGTTTCTTTACATTTGTCCATATTCATTTCCTCAGATTAATTTCCTAGAAATAGGATGGTTAGCTGAATGTCTAAAGGCTTTGGGTATATATTGTTAGATTTCTCCCTGGAAATTTGGTTTTAAAAGTAGATTTTAAGAGTCCCTAATTCCTCTCATCTTTACCAACATTAGACATGAACTTCTTTTTAAATTTTTGTCAGTGCAATAGGGATATAAATGGGGGTGACTTTCTTGGGGTGGGAGAGAAAAGTAGTCCATTCTGTTTTTCAGTTTATCCATTAACTTTTTTATTTCAAAATCGTATTTTAATTCTCTCCTCCCTTTTCATAGCAGCCTACTTTTGTTTTATGGATGCCAGATCCTCTCAATTTATTTTAGGATATTTAGTATACATTTTTAAGTTATCTTTTGTGTCTTTAATACCATCTTTATATGAACATTAGTATTTCTCATCAGCTCCAAAAATTTTTCTTTTTTTTTTTTTTTTTTTTTTTTTTTTTTTTTTTTTTCCAAAAATTTTTCTACCTGTACTTACATGATCATTTCCTCTCTCCATAGCCTCTGTTTTCTTTCTATAACTCTTCCAGAATTGATCCTTCATGACTTTGACTCTCATGTTTTTATATCTTTAAAATTTTGCTCTATATTCCAGGAGATTTCTTTAACTTTTTCTTTCAAACCTTCTATACTGGCAATCATATTGTAAATTTCTTGAAGTATTTTTTTCTTTGATTTTACTTTCATCCTTTTACGGATTCATTATCTTCTTAAGTCACTATGACAATATTCATTAGACTTTAAAAAAGTTTTTTTAAAGTTCTCTTTTCTGAATTACCTGTTTTTTCTCATATTGGTTTTCTTTTTCATGCTATTGGTAGCTGTTAATTTTTTTCCTCCATATTTCTGAGGATTCTTGGTTGTCTCTTCATATTTAAGCAACAGTACTGGGTAGGCTTTAGGTGACTCCATTGTGTGGCTTCCTGCTGGTCTTTTTTTTTTCTTCCTTTCTTTTTTTTTTTTTTAAAGGGAGAGTTAGCAGGTAGCTCTACGTACACTCATTACATGATTCATTTATACAATTAATGTTTATTGAGCCTACTCTAAGTGTACTTAGAGTATTCATGTATTTTGTGATGTACTGGGAAACCAGTGCTGTGTCATTGCTGGACTTTCAAATTAATCTTCTGCTTCTAGTTGCCTTTCTCCCAGTCTCCCACTAAATGCTGTATTACAGTCTTTCTGAGCTTTTATTTCCCAAAGGCAAGAGCATTCTTACTTCTGTTATATCTCTATGGGTGTATTTTGGGTCAAGGCTTCCTCTCCCTTATTTATTAATAGGTTTTCCTCAGCTTTCCAGCTTCTGGAGAATTTGTTAAAGTTATATCTGCCAAAGACCCTTCCCATTGTCTCAACTGTTGTTGGTTTTTCCTTTTTAAAATTCTCCTGCAGTCATTTTAATGCTGTCTTGGATAGAGAGCAGATAAATGCTCTTTAACATCACTAACCATAAACACCACTTTCCATGTCTTTAAAGAGCATCTAGAAATAGTCACCAACCTTCTTGCCTTATATGTTAGTCTGCTTGGACCACTCTGACAAAAATATCATAGACTACATGGTTTAAACAAGAGAAAATATTTTCTAACAGTTCTGGAGGCTGGAAAATCCAAGATGAAAGTTTTGGCCACTTTAGTTTCTAGCGAGGACTCTCTTCCTGGCTTGCAGACCTTGTTTTCTCACTGTGTTCTCACGTGGCCTTTCCTCAGGGCCCATATGCTTGCAGGGAGAGAGAAGGGGGGGGCGGATGGGGTGTGCAAGCTTGCTAATGTTTCCTCTTATCAGGACACTAATCGTATGGTATTAGGGCCCCACCCACATGACCTCATTTAACCTTAATTATTTCCTTAGAGGCCCCTTTTCCAAATACAGCTGCACTGGGGATTTCTACTTGAACATATGAATTCAGGGCGTAGGGGATGGGAGGTGGACATAAACATTCAGACCATAATACCAAACATTCAGTCCATAATGCCTTGTCAAGTGGAACACAATTGCTTAATTTATTATTTTTGTTATTATGGAATGAGAGAGGTAGTTTTTTTTAATTTTGTGGCTAACTTTTTTAAGTGAGCCTGAGTTTCTGTATGTTAAGTGTACCTTTCCTTATTACTTGTTTTACTATCCTTCTTGTTCCCACTCCTTATCCCAATCGCTTTCTCCCTTTTTTAAAAGAAATTATGTTATTCCATTGTTATTTAGACTGTATCTTACAGCGTTTTAGAAAGTCAACAAGGGGCTAGCAAAAATGTAAAAATTGAATTCTAAGCATTTATTCAATACTATACCAATATTCCAAATAATCTCATTTTCACATCAGCACTTAAAGAAAGATATATCCTAGGAGTCAAAGGAGAAGCATCTAGAGTCTTTCTAAGTCTTGTTTCATATCTGGGAGATATTGCAGGAAGTAGGATAGTGCAGAATTAGGCCAACTCTTTCATTGTTGCCTTTAAAAACGTCCAGGAACAGTTTGCCTGTTGCTTTTCCAAACATAAACACAGACACAGGCCAGTGAACTAATAATATTAATTGATGCTATCCTAACAAATAGGTCAAATAGAACAAAAACACAACTTTTCCTGGGCTGTAACCTCTTGGTACATGACGTCAAAATCAGATGGTGTTTTGGTGTCCTAGTGTGTAGGAGATAAAAAAGACAAGGAGAGCTGACTGCGTGAAATATCTTGTGCACGTCATAAAAGAGGCCTCCTGCTGTAGCCTCAGGAAGTATAGCCTGCAGTGTGGTAGTCGAGAGAAGAAAAGAGAGGACTATAGAAAATTCTTCTCCACACCTTGCCAAAATCTGAACTCTGAGTCCCTTCAAATGAAGTACCGTAATTTATCACTCACCAAGAGCAAACAAGTCAAATGAAAGAAATGATTAACGTAGTGTTTTGTTCTGTTTTGTTTTCTGGGTAATAAACTGTCTTTTGGGTAGAAGTATTTGTTGTTTTGGAAAGAATAAGTGAAATGTACCACTTTCTCTGTCTATGGCTACAATCAAAGGTTTTAACCTTGGGTAAACAATAGCAGAGTGTTTGATTTGTTCTCCCCCATCCCCACCCCCCCCCCCCCCCAGAATAGGGACTGTAAATTAAAGTCATAATTAAATCCTGGAGTAAGGAAAGGTCCATGTCATTCCAGTTGTGGCTAAACAGTTCAGGCATTGTTTCCCTCCTCATCCAAAATGGGGGTCGATGATCGCATTTTTTTTTAATGCCATCAATGGCTTTTCAGCTTCTAAATGAAAGCCGACCTTCATCTCTTCTAATTCAGATGTTTCCAGGACTCAGCTTTATATGTACAACAGGTAACTCACAGATTATTTCCTCTTTTTGTTTCCCAGATTTAAATTCTTATCCAGATCTATTCCTTATACTCTTTTAAAGTATTTCTTACTAGCCTATTTATTGCTTAGTCGTCTTGAAGAATGGATAATTCACCTTTAGAGAATACTTTTTTCTAACATGTTTCTAACCTTTAACATAAAAATATGAGAAGAATCAGTTGCTCAGCGGCATAGTCCTCATTGTAAACAAAAGTAAGAACTTTAGAGAAAAGTAAGTGTAATAGCTGTCTTCAAAAAATTGACTTAAAAAAAGATTGAAGTGTACCATGCATACAGACATAGCATATCTTCCTGAAAGCTAGCCCAAGCTTCTCTGAAAATTGGTAATAATTATACAGTCTGACAAATGCCTAATTAAAAATCTATCTTTGTGGGGGGTGCCTGGGTGGCTCAGTCAGTTGAGCGTCCAACTCTTGATCTCAGCTCAGGTCGTGATTTCATGGTCATGAGTTTGAGCCTTACATTGGGCTTTGTGCTGGGTATGAAGCCTGCCTTAAAAAAAGAAAATCTATCTTTTGGTTTTTCATAGTCCCTGCAACCTTCATATTTTAAAATATCCTTCCTCAATTAGAAATATTCTGTGGGAGAAATCTTTATGGAAAAACATGAAACATTTTACATTTGATTATCATGTGATTATTTTAAATACAATTGGTAATATCTGGGCATATGTTTTCCCATCATTATTAACTAACAGTTTTTCTATATTACATGCAGTTCTATGTTTCTCAGGCTTTGACTAATGAAAACATGCCATTTCAACAGTTGACACATATGAGGCACAGTTATATCTCAGAGTATTGTCTAGTTGTTCTATTTGTACATTGAAAGCAATTTTCCCCTGCTTCATCCCAGACTGAAGCAGAAACAAGGATTCAAACACTCTGCCAACCCAAATTCTACCAGAGATTCTCAGACACATTTTCTAGGGTAGTTTTTCATTCCTGGGATGCCAGATAAGTAGATCCTGGGGAAAAGAGACAGAAAGCAGAACTAAAAAAGGATGAGCTTTTGGAAGGAGGGATGTGAGAACCAGCTTTGCGAAGGACAAGAGAACAGAATGGAGAAGATTCAGAGAATGGACTTTCCTAAAGCATGAACCTTCTTCATCTCCTTTGTCTGAAACCTCACTCACATCTGACTGATCAGTTTTGGGCAAATTGCGGATCTGTGGTCCTCACCCCCTGAACAGATGGTAGCAAGTTTGAAAACTTAAGTGGGAAAAGGGCCTGAGGAAAGTACCGCCCTGTGACTGTGGTGGAACTGAATTGAACACTGGGAAATTCTCCTGTGAGCAGAGGCAATGCTAATACTTATTATTAATAATGCTTAATTATTAATAAGGATAATGCTTATCCTTATTACAGGTGCTTTGATGAAGTACCAATAACAATAAATTACTTTTTTGGAGATAAGACAATCAAATTTTGTGCTCAAAAAACAAAGATTTGCCCCCACAGAAAGAGGAACATTTGAAGGCTGTTAAGCAATGTCAAGAAAGAATTCCAGTTAATGTTTGAACAATGGTTATGTTATTGACGTAGTTGTTGAACCTGCTATGGACACTGTTTGAAGAAGGGAGGACTCAGATAAGTTAAAAATGTGAATAGTTCCATCATTCTTCTAACTTGAAAGACTCTTAACTGAACCCAATAACCTGAAATTTTGAATCTGAATGTAACACATTTCAAGCAGCAAAGTTGAGTTTTAACAAAGGCTTACTTGAAATACTTCTTGACCCAAAGAAGTGAAACAAATGACTAGCCACAGTGTAGTAATGCAAAAGGAGAACATGTTTTGGAGGCAGGCTTGGCTCTGTGATCAGCTGTGTGAACTTGGTGAGATGAATTCAGCTTCCCTGAGTTGTAGTTTGTTCATGTATAAAATGGGACAATTACTGTCTACTTAGAACAGTTGTGATTAGTATTGAAGGAGATCATTTAAAAACAGCATACAGGGGCGCCTGGGTGGCGCAGTCGGTTAAGCGTCCGACTTCAGCCAGGTCACGATCTCGCGGTCCGTGAGTTCGAGCCCCGCGTCAGGCTCTGGGCTGATGGCTCAGAGCCTGGAGCCTGTTTCCGATTCTGTGTCTCCCTCTCTCTCTGCCCCTCCCCCGTTCATGCTCTGTCTCTCTCTGTCGCAAAAATAAATAAACGTTGAAAAAAAAAAAATTAAAAAAAAAAAAAAACAGCATACATATGCTTATATACCATGACTATTCTGATAAATAATGGAACTTTTTAATAATGGAGAAGTCCAGCAGGGTGGATGCTTTTAGGTGGATAGACGGAGGCATCTGGTTTAAGCACTTCTAACGCACATATTTTTCTCATCCTACAGTTCTGTAGTTTTTAATTCGGATCTGTAATGTCATGTTTATATTTTTTTGAGAAGGAATAGTAGACTTCTTTGAAAGCACACTTGTTAAATGGATGGGTTTATTTTCTAAAGGGCAGTAAATGTCTTATTGAAGATATCAAACTTGTCCATGCCACAGTCACATAATTTCTTTTTTTTTTTTTTTTTTCAAGATCAAGTACATTGTGGTCATTTAGTGGCAGAATATACAGAGGAAAGAGCACTTTATTAGAAGGATGGGTATATTTGAATCCCTGTCCCATTAGACCACATCTTAACCCTATGACTTTGGGCTAAATCATGAAGCCTCTCTCAGCTTAAGTTTAAGTAACTCAAGGAAAGTGGGGATGATAATTCTACACTCTAGTTTATTTCATTATTTATGTGAGGATCAAAATGAAATAATACACACATTGAAAATTATTAAGTACCGTGACAATTTAAAGCATTATTGGTTTGAACCTAGATGAAATAAAACATAAACATTCAAATCTAGACAAAATTAGTTATTTATTGTTAGCTTCATTATCCTTTATTTATTTTTTTTTTTAATTTTTTTTTTCAACGTTTATTTATTTTTGGGACAGAGAGAGACAGAGCATGAACGGGGGAGGGGCAGAGAGAGAGGGAGACACAGAATCGGAAACAGGCTCCAGGCTCTGAGCCATCAGCCCAGAGCCTGATGCGGGGCTCGAACTCACGGACCGCGAGATCGTGACCTGGTTGAAGTCGGACGCTTAACCGACTGCGCCACCCAGGCGCCCCAACTTCATTATCCTTTAGGACAGAGGTGTTAATAATTTTCCTTTTTAGTATTCCTCTAATCAATGGAGAAAACGAACCCTCTGTTTTTTTGAGAAGCAGCAAATAGTACTGGATAGTCACAGGTCTGGACATTGGCATCTAAGTCCTAATTTTGCTATTATAACTTAGGGTAACTATCTTGCATGCTCTTTATGTGAGTTTCATCATCTCTGAAATAACGGAGGCTTTTTTGTTTCCTTCTACTTCTATAAACTTACGTAAGCATTCCTTTAAATGTCTACCTTAGTTCTCTCTGGACACTTGAAAGCTTTCCCTTTCACAAATGTGAATATAGTCTGTGTTATCAACCCTGTTCTGTGTCCTGTAGCAGGGTCCCTTGCAGGGGACCAGATATTCTTAGATACCAATATTAAGATCTAAAGTCCAAAACTTAACATTCCATAAGGAAGAAATACCAAAGAGTGATGTTTATGGTTAGTTTCCTAAGTGCATTTGACCTTGATTTTTTGGTTACTTAATCATTGTATTTATCTTTCAAAGAATGATGCTCTTGCTTTCCCCAGAAAAACGTACATATTTGCTTTGAAGTTCAAAAGGGACATGTTTTTGCTATATTTATTATAAAGTAGCATCCTTAAGACTATTTCAAATAAATAAAATAATTGGCCATGTCAGACTCTTTCATTGTGGATAGGACTACCATTTATCAGTCAGTAGCACACTTGGGAGGTAATGTGCTCACAGAAACCCATCTGTTAGACACATACAGCCTTGATTTAATCTTGATCTTAATGAACACTGATAAAAATGGTAAAACATAGAGCTACAAATGTAACCCAGACACTTTATTTATTTAATCATCACATTTAAACATCTGTTTTGGCAAGTAGGAGAAATAGTAACATTACTTCCTTCCCTCTTGAAAGATTTTTGATTAATTAGTTCTTTTGCTTTTTTTCTTCCTTCTATTGTCATCTGTTGTGTGTGCCTTATTTACCAGGTAATAAGATAAATAAGAGAAAAACAAAATTATCTATTTATATTACTTGCTTATCTTAATGAAAGAACCATTTGTGGTTAAAATCAAGATTAAAAAATTATTTGTAGATTTTAATTTTGGCTTAAAAAATTTGTACTATAAAACAATGTTCTGTTTACATACTAAAGCAATGACACCAAAGCTTCATACTGTCTTTTTTTTTTTTTCAAATATAATTGCAATCAGTAGTTTGTCTTCTCAAACTCTTTTCTATGAATTTGCCCACGTGATACTTACATATCTACAAGTATGGCTGATATATATATATATCAGGTTATGCTATAGGTGTGGCATTCCACAATTTTCATTTTTAATTTTTTTAATGTTTATTTTTGAGAGAGAGAGCAAGCTGGGGAGGAACAGAGAGAGGGAGACACAGAATCTGAGGCAGGGCACAGGGCTCCAACTCACAAACTGGGAGATCATGACCTGAGCTGAACTTAACCAACTGAGCCACCTAGGCATCCCAGACAATTTTCATTAAAAATTTTTTTTTAATATTTATTTTTGAGGGGCGCCTGGGTGGCTCAGTCGGTTAAGCGGCTGACTTTGGCTCAGGTCATGATCTCGTGTCCGTGAGTTCGAGCCCTGCATCGGGCTCTGTGCTGACAGCTCAGAGCCTGGAGCCTGTTTCGGATTCTGTGTCTCCCTCTCTCTGACCCTCCCCCATTCATGCTCTGTCTCTCTCTGTCTCAAAAATAAATAAACGTTAAAAAAAATATTTATTTTTGAGAGAGAGAGTCAGAAAATGAGCAGGGGAGGGGCAGAGAGAGAGGGAGACACAGAATCCGAAGCAGGCTCCAGGCTCTGAGCTGTCAGCACAGAGCCCAGTGCAGGGCTCGAACTCACCAATGGTGAGTTCATGACCTGAGCCGAAGTCGGACACTTAACTGACTGAGCCACCGAATGAGCACACATTCTCATTATTCATTGTCTTAATGCTGTTGTTATTGTTTTAGTTTGCAAAAGTTGTCTATACATTCTATAATGTGTGATTTTTTTTCCATTCTATATCATGAAATATTTTCCTCTAGTCTGTCGCTTGATGTTGAACTTTGTTTTGTTACTTTTGTTGTTGTTTTTCAGTTGTTTAAAATTTGTTATGTAGTCAATATTACCAAATTTTTTTCTCTTTGCCTTCTGTATTTTGTGCTTTGTACAAGGTCTTCCTTGTTTCAAAGATTCCTATTTTCCTTTGTATGAATAAATCAAGTGTTTTAGCCCATCAGGTATCTTTCAAATAGCTGATTAGACCGTACTCCTGCATTTCTCTATCTTTACAGAGATCATGTGGTTTTCCATTAAAATTGAGAAAGTTTGTTACTCCAGCTTTAAAGATGTGTGGTTGTAACTTTTGATATAGACATTTCAGCATGATGCTTTTTCCAGTATGGTCATAATAAAGTGAACATTAAATATTGTCTGGTATGTTTGCCCTTCTGTGTGAACTTGAATGATTTGTGTGGATCATTCTACAAGTGCTATAGTTTGCACACCAAACCCGCTCTTTGAATTGTTAACCAAAGTGCTTATGTACCAGCATTTTTTCTTCTCAGTTCACCTATACTGAGTTTAAATGTTATGCAATTCACAATCAGACAATGATTTTAATTCTCACTGTTTAATAAAATATTTTAAGTGGAGAAATGAAAGACTTACTCTTCACCCCCCCCCAACTTGTTTTTTCCTTCAGTTTTGTCAAAGCAGCATGCTTCACAAGTCCTGATTAGGAAACGCCGTGCAAATTCTATGTTTGAAGAAACCAAAAAGGGTAATCTGGAACGAGAATGCATTGAAGAACTGTGCAATAAGGAAGAAGCCAGGGAGATCTTTGAAAATAACCCGGAAACGGTAAGAATTCATGAAAGCTAGTAAGTTAGCATACTAGCCATACAGTGAAAGACTGAACATTTCCAGCTTGAATCCGCGTTGCCTTGTGTCCTTTACAAAGTTAATTGTGTCTATCGCCTTCCACGTGTAACCACTGAAGCATTTCAGTAGGGAGTACCTTCAAAGGAAAGTGGGCTTTGTTAGGGAGACACTGCTGCCATAGCCATGTGCTGTGACCAAACTATGATTTCCTTATACTTCAGAGTCAGCAATGGTTTTGACCTCATGGTTTATAAATACTTTCTCCCAACCAGGATTTGGTGGTATAGGGTAGATGGGGAAGAAGGTGTCTCAAGTGTGGTGTGTGTGTGTGTGTGTGTGTGTGTGTGTGTGTGTGTGTGTCTGCATTATCACTATCCTTCATTAAATCTCTCCATTGGCATTTTTTACCAGGCTTTAGAAAACAAGGCCCTCTGATCCAGAGTTTGGTACATAATTGGTACCCAGTGAATACTTACTGAAGAATTCATGACTGTATTATATTCCCTGAGTAGAATCTTTAACAAAGATCCTTGGGATGTTTCCTGAGTCCACCTAATATGATCAGTAATTCCTGGGGTTAGAATATATATATTTAGTGTCTACATTTTTCCAAGTTAGTCTCGAAGAATTTAACCATAAAGACCACCAAATATCATACAGAAATATGGAGCCCTCGACCTGATCTGTAGTCCCCCAGTTTCCCTGGGGGAGGGTGTTTGCTAATATGCCTGTGGAAAACAGGATTATAAACAGTGCCTCTAAAAGTTAGGATGAGGATGACCATGAGAATTCAAATCTGATACCTCTCAGGGTTACCTCAGATACTTTTCCTGAGATGAACTATGTAACCAACATGAAATGAGGGAGAAGACATATACAAAGTACTTCCTTCAGCTTGGCAGTGGCTTCTGGGACCGTGACACTAGATGAGAGAGGATGAACAGGAACATTTGTCTATATTAGAGAACTTGTCCAAGACAGTAACAGCTTGTGTTCTCCACAGTTCCTCTTTAATCCTTTTACCTCGACATATTCTAACAGGTTCAAAGACATTTTTTTTTCCCCAAGATATCCAAAGAATCGTTTGTAATATTCTCCAGGATTAAGTCAACACGTTTCTCTCTCAGTTTTGTTGCTTTGTGTGGGTAAGCAATTGACAAGGCAACAAAATTTTATTTCACACAATATAGCAGACCAGTACTCTTGTTGTGTGGGGTGTAAAATATTATATTGTTTATTATAGAAATTTAAATACCATAGTATGTATTTATATACTATATACTATACTGTAATATACTATACTATAATATATATATATATACACACACACACACACACACATATATGTGGTATATATAGCATACCTCCCTAGACTTCAACAGTTATTAGCAATCAGCCATTCTTGTTTTGCCTGTTCTCTACCCCACCCAGTCTAATTTTTGTTTTGTTTTTCTGGATTGCTTAAGGCAAGCCTGCATCCCTGAGATATCATATTATTACATTGCCCATAAATACTTGAGTACATATGTCTAATACCATAGCTATGATCTGGTAGCTTAGCCTCTGAATAGTAAATGGAGAGTGAGGTAGAAGACCATAGTGGAGAAGATGGAAAGTAGTGGAGAAGGGAACCTCATTTATGTGCTTCCTCTCCTCCACTTTCTGACATTGGCCTCATATATGAAAGCGAAAGATGACAGAGAGAGTAATGAAGAAAAGGGAGAAAGGAAAAAGCATTTGTGACTGCTTCTCATTTTCTATCCCACCCCAGCCTCTCCCTGTCCATGCTGTAATAGTCCGCACTCCCAGTATCCACCCTATTGCTCATCTCTTCACTGCCACTAATATCTTCCTTTCCCCTCACATCATCTCTCTTTGAACCCATTCGTCGTTGCTTGTCCTCTTGGCTTTTGTTCTGTAGAGGAAAACACCACTGTTGGAATCACTTGGTGGGAGATCCCATCCTTATAAACTAGTAGGTAAGTGTTGTGTAGGTTTATATGTGAGAGGAGGCAAGAGTGAAGACTTTGACTCTATACTGGACCAGGTATGTTCCTTACTAGAGTATGTTTTTCTGTTGAAGCACTGGTTTTTTGTGTTACTAATGTTACATATTAGATATATTGTGGCTTAAGATGGCCTTGGGGAACCAGCCTAGAAATGTTACCTGCAGAAATCATTTTTAACATTTTTCTCCATTTGGTAAAGTACATTCCTTAGCCCAAATTACCGATTTACAGACAAGCTTTTGGTACGTAACCAATTTGTAAGTAAGGGATTACATGTACAGAAGATGCTAAAAGATAATGTTCACTTTAATTAATTTCAAATTATGGCACTGTTATTCAGCATTAAATCTGGTGTGTGTCATCAGCATGACATGAAATGTGTCACCTGGGTATCTGATCATTATGGAAAAATTAAAGGAGTTACAAATAGAGGGCATATGTTATATTTAACATCTTCAATAGAGCCTGTTTTCAGATTAGAAGCTTTTGTGACATGATTTTATTGATCAATACTGAGTTAAGCTAAGCATCTTATTGACTTAATGTTATTAGTTACCTACTCTTGCTATATTTTACTATAGCAAAAATGTAACATGGAAATGATACTTGTATGTAATATATTTGCATCATTAATACAAAACACATGATAAAATTGAGTTTTAACTGTATAGTGAAATTTAGGCTTGCTAAGATATATTTTTCTCTTTTCTTTCTTTCTAGGATTATTTTTATCCAAAATACTTAGGTAAGTTCAAAGAATCTTAATCATATAATCTTAGAAATGGAAAGGAAGTTCGATTTGATCAAGTCCAATCTTCCATCCATATATTCCATCCAATATAATTTAATTTGCCTTGGGAGTAATATCTCATTTTATATTCAGTTTTGCTGTCCTTTTATTTAAAGACATGTAGAAAAATTTGAAATGGTTCTTTAACTACCATGTGGCATTTTGACTTTTAGCCTTTTTCATTCTCACATCTTTCTTATAAAGGTCTATGAGCTGTTGATAAATTATATTTATATATCAGGACATTCTTTATAAGCATGTGAATTTTCATGGATTACCTTTTAAAAATTTGTATTTAATGCTTATTTATTTTGAGAGAGAGAGAGACAGAGTGTGAGCAGGGGAGGGGGAGAGAGAGAGGGAGACACAGAATCCGAAGCAAGCTCCAGGCTCTGAGCTGTCAGCACAGAGCCCAACGTGGGGTTGAACTCACGAACCGCAAGATCATGACCTGAGCCAAATTTGGCGCTTCACCAACTGAGCCACCCAGACACCCTGGATTATCTTTTCAAAATTGATACATAATTAACATACATACATATAATGTTGGATTAGTTTCAGGCATACAACATAATATTTAATATGTGTATGTATATATTGCAAAATGATTACCCAGTAAGTCTAGTTAACATCCATCACCACACATAGTAAATTTTTTTTCTTGTGATTAGAACTTTTAAGATCCACTTTCTTAGCAACTTTCAAATATTATTAACTGTAGTCACCATCCTATACATTATACTCTACGACTTGTTTACTTTGTAACTGGAGCTTATAGATGATCTCTTAATGAAAGGAAAGATCTCTATACTCCCCAGAGCTTATGACAGAAATCATTATAATTTAAATAGTTATAGAAATCATTACTAGTATCTCTCTTTGAAACATCATTTCACCATTCCCTGAAGTATCCCTACCCATGTTTTGCCTTTGGATACCATTCTGGATTCTCAAGGAGGGAGGTGGTATTTCTACACCCAAATAGATTAGATGATTTCAACTCAATAGACATGAAAGGTAACAAGGCTCCAGTTTGCTTTAAGCAAATGTTGAGATATATTAATATTACTTGGGAAAGTTGTCAATATTTCCAAACAATAAAAGTAGACTATAATTTGCAAATCTGCAAAAATCCCCTTTTTCTGATGGAATTCTCTGTAGGTCCAACCTACACAGGCATGCTCTCCCTCCTCCTTTAGGCTCAGAATATTCACCATTTGTACCTCTTTCCACCCAGCTCTTATCCAAACCAATTTGAGGGTTCAAGCACTGCAGAAATGAAAAATCTTCCTTGGAGAAAGAATAGTAGAAATGTGATCTTATACGCATTAATAACTATGCAGCTTAGAGTTATTAATATAATGTTGCAAATAACTTTTTCTGTTAAATGCATTTCTCTTGAAGTTAGACGGTTTCATTATAGTTTAGGGCTTTACTTTTTGTTTGCTTTTGTTTTGCTTCTGAAGTTTCAGAGACCATCTTTAGATGGTCTTTAGATTTATACTTTTCCCCTTTTCCTAGGAAGATTTATACTGAAATGATGGTATGTTCTTATATTTTCCCTTCAGGACAATTAGCAAGAGAAGAGCCCAAGACTACTGGGTAGAACACCCTTTTAGAACCACGTGCCCTTTTTCATAATTCCTGAAGTGGTTACTCTTACATGTTTTGTATCCATGACGGTCTGAATTCTTACTTATGTGGCATATCCTGAGCCAAGGAGACTTAACTGCAATATACTCCATCTCGTTTTACCTGTGTTAACAGTTGTAAGACATCAGTTCAGTGGTATCTCTTAGATCTTCATGGCATGACCCATTTGAACCCATGTTCTGTGGGCTGCGGGGTGTTTTCCAGCTGACTTATTATAATTTCTTTCTATAATTTCCAATCTAATACGTATCTACTGCAAGATCTTAAAATTACTTTACCTGAAGGAGCCCGAGTTTTCTCAGTGGTCAGATGGATAACAGCAATTTACCAATACGTTTCTAGCAAGAAATAACATGAGATGATGTTTTGAAAGTACATAGAGGAATATGTTATGCTAGTCCTTTTTAGTTTTCTTCCCTGACTCCCCCTCTATTCCCATTTTCTTTTTTTCCTTCCCTTTTCTAGCTGCTGATAACAAACTTAAACAGTTTCCTTCAAATTTGGAAAGAGGACACTATAAAAACTGTGTAGTAATATTACTCATGTCTATAGATGTGAAAATGCAGCAAGATTCTCTAAAATCTTTAGCTGCCGTATCTTAAAGAGCAATGGGGTATAGATACACATCCATGAAAAAGTTCTCTTCTCTTGTAAAGTTATACATGTAAAGTTACTCACTTTCTAAAACAAAAACTAAGTGTTTATACTGTTAAAATGGAGAAAAATTAGAATATCAAGGCTGCTTCAGCTACTCAATTTTAGGTAGGAATTTACATATTTTATTTAAAAACAAAAGATAATATTTGGCTATGAAAAATTAAAAGCTTAAAAAATAGTATTAATTCTTGTTTCTTAGGTTTATGTAATGAAGCTGTGTTTCTGCAGATATCAGTACTCTAGAAGCACAGACCTTTGATCACAGAGTATATTTGGATGAAGATAAATAACATTTTAATACAGTATTATGTATTCTGGGGAAGTGCCTTTAATAAAATACTTTGCCTTTTTTCTCCTTTTATACTTCTCAACTTCCTCTTTTCTGGCTCGACTCAACTTTTTCTTTGCTTATCTTATGTGGCAGCTTGGTAGAAAAAACAAGTGCAAACAAAGGAAAAAAAAACGAAAACACAAGATGTGGGCTCTACTCCTAGGTCTAAAAATTTCTACTGTGTCAGGTTAAGCAAGTTATTTAGCTTTTCAGGTTCTGCATTTAAATGTACACCATAATTACATTTTCTAACTTTGGACCTATTGGGAATAACAAATAAGTATATGTATGCAGATAGGTTTTTTACTGCATGGAACTGTCTTGAAATGTAAAGTATTATTATTTAACCAACTCATAATATAAAAAATATATACTTTTTATTATGTTTTATTTTTTGATTCATATTTTATATTTGGGTCTTTAGTTATTTATATAGGCATATGCAATGAATCCCACTGCTGAAAACAGAAAAGAAATGCTCTACCTAACTTAAACCTTTCTGTCATTTGACTATGTGCATTCTAGAGGCCAATGGCCCTAATTGGAAACAAACAAACAAACAAACAAACAAACAAACAAAAACTTTGTAATCCTGTCTTTGGTAAATCTAACATAATTTTACTAATTATCATAGCTCATTCAGAAAACTTGCAGCAGGATAAGGACGCCTAAGAAATTAGACCACTAATACTTACACAGTGGGCAGTGTTTAGATTTAGAGATTCAGAGGCTTAGAAAGTGGTTCAATTTATCCACATATCCTATGTGCTGCACTGGAAACATAGAATTTGGTCAGAAATACTCTGGGGCTTCATTATACAAACATAAGTTTTTGAGTTGTGTTCTTTCCTTAGAAAATAGAATAAATAACTCTACCATTTATATGAGCCTTTAAAATATCACCTGATAGAATGGATGATTTTATTAATGGGAGAGAAAATTTTTGGAAAAATGCTAATTCTGAGCCTAAATATAAACGTTAGAAATAAGTTTTAGTTATTTAGTTCTTGCCAAGTTGGTGAACTAGCCCAAACTGCTGACTCCTTCTCTTAAAATCATCTCAGGAGAAACATTGGCATTCCAGGCCCTAATGATAACAACATAAAATGAAAAACAACAAGAAATGTGAGGAATCCATGGGTAAGCTGAAGTCTGGATTTACCTAGTGTGTGTGGGGACTGGGTGGTGACCTCTGAAGCAGCAGTGAAAAAACACATTGGAGAATTTACAAGATGACCTAAACATACAAATCAAGAAAAATTCTTAAATTTGACACTGAATAGCAAAAAATAATAACACAAATAGACATGGAAATTAGTTAAAAGGAAAACAAAACAAAAGAGAACATTCACAAAAGCAAAATTGCATTTGGTGCAAAGGTTATTAAGTTAGCCTGATCTTTAGCAAGAATAATTAAGGAAAAAGAAAAAGAAGGAAAGAGGAAATGCCAAAATAGAAGGTGTAGGATAAAAAGAAGAAATACTAGAAGTCCAACATTGATTGAATTTATAATGGTAAGATAAAGAGTGTCATAAAATAAAATATAATCACAAAAGAATACAAACAGCTATACCAAAATATATTTGAAAACTTGATAAAATGGATACATTCCTAGAAAAGTAGGAAACATCTATAATTTTACATGAAGATATAGATAATTGGGTTATAAATAACTAGTGAAAAAGTAAAACCTCAACCAAAGCCCTCTTCCGGATCTCCTAGATCTAGATGTTTTAGAGATGACTTCTTCCAAATTAAAAAAAAAAAAAAAAAAGTTAAATTTTCTCTTATAAAATTGCCCTAGTAGAGGGAATAAGATTCTATGCTGTGAGCTTATTCAGAAAGGCTGGTATAATCTTGATTCCAAAATCAGGTAAGGGGTGCCTGGGTGGTTCAATCGATTAAGCGTCTCAGGTCATGATCTTCGGCCCAGGTCAAGATCTCATAGTTTGTGGGTTCAAGCCCCACATTGGACTCTGCTGACAGCTGGGAGCCTGGAGACTGCTTCGGATTCCGTCTCCCTCGCTCTCTGCCCCTCCCCCACTCATGCTCTGTCTCTCTCTTTCAAAATTAAATAAAAATTTTAAAAAGTCAAAATCAGGTAAGAACAACACAAGAAAATAATATGATATCCAATCTATCTAAAATGTATCAAAGAGAGTATATCATAATAAATTAGGTTTATTCCAGAAATTTAAGAGTGGTTTAACATCAGAAAATCTATCAATGTAATTATCCATGTAAATAGTATATTATTACTTCAGTTCATACAGAAAAAGCAGTTGATAAAATTTAGAGCTTAATTATAAAACCTTTTTGCAAACTATAATTTTAAGGGAACTTTCTGAACTTGGTGAAGGTTATACAGAATAACCACATAATTTACAAATTTTGATACTTTTGTCCAGGACCAATACTACCCAGTACTAGGACTGTTCTGGGAAAATTGCCATGTATGGTCACTTTAATGATATACACACAACTGGAGAGAAAAAAAGAAGGAAAGAAAGAAAAAGAGGACGGAAAAAAAGGAAGAAAGAAGGAAGGAAAAACTCAAAATCTGCAGTAATTATACTTACTGGATAAAGTTTAGATATAGTCTATGGTTGAGGACAAGAAGAGAAGCACTGGAAGTTATAGCCAATGAAATAAGGAAAGAAAAAGAAATAGGAATTGTATAGCTCATGGGCAAAGTATATACCTAGCATTAATTATAACTGATACAATGATATGCCTAGAAATAAAAATGATCTGTAGACAATATATTAGAACACATAGGAGATTTTTAGATAGCTCTAAGACTAGCCTATAAAAATCAGTAGTAGTTCTTACACAAACAGTAGTCCACTAGAAAATGAAAAGATGATACCTTTTTCTATAGCTGCAAATTCTGTAAGATCTCTATAGAAAAAACTTTTAAACTTGAATTAAGGATATAGAGGATGAACTGAAATCATGGAAAGACATTTCATGATCTTGAATTGAGTAATGCTAAAGAGAGATCAACTGCAAATTGATCTATATAGTCAAAGCAATCCCATTTAGAATTTCAGATTTTTTAAAGGAATTCAGTAAGTTCACTTTAGCATTTAAATCAGGGAATAAAAGTTCACCTATGTCTATATAAACCTTTAAAAATATAAAAGGAGGAAGTACCTCATCAAATATTAATTCAAAGCTATAAAGAAAACCATATAATATTGTCAGAACATGTAGACTAATCAACCTAGAGAGTTCAGAGACCCATGTATATATGCCAACCTAATATCTGATAAAGATGACACCACACATCACTGTGGGTTGTTGAGAAGATGGTGTGGGGGAGAATGGCTAACTCTAACCAGAAATATAAATCTGGGTTCCTAAGTACCACCAAATGTAATGGTGTATTCTAGGTGGAATAAAGACAAAAATGTTAAAGACAAACCATGAAATTAAAGAAATAACATAGTAGAATATCTTTGTAATATCTTTGTAATCAACAGCATGGAAAAACACCTGCAAATTCACAAACCATAAGGCACAGTATTTGGTAAATTTGATGACAACAAAGTTAGGAACTTCTCTTAAAAGAGACGTAAAAGTTTAAGAGACAGATAACAGAATGAGAGATGATATTTATAAATGTTTAAATTTCTGCAAACCCACATGAACGATAAATAACTGCCAATAGAAAAATGGTTAGTAAGTAATGAAAATTTTCGGAGGAGGAAACTCAAAAATTTTTTATTTCTTTATTAAATTTTTTAACGCTTGTTTATTTTTGAGAGAGAGAGAGAGAGAAAGAAAGAAAATGAGCAGGAAAGGGGTAGAGAGAGACACACACACACAGAATCCAGAGCAGGCTTCAGGCTCTGAGCTGTCAGCATAGAGCCCGACTCAGAGCTCAAACCCACAAACTGTGAGATCATGACCTGAGCCGAAGCTGGAGGCTTAACCAACTGAACCACCCAGGTGCCCCTCAAAAGTTTTTTAGATGACATAACGGTATGCTGCATCTCACTAAAAATCAGAAAAACAATATGCGATGTCACTTTATTACCTATTCTGGCAAAAATTAGACAGCCAAGATATGGAAATTCTTGTGCTCTCTGGTGGGAATGCACCTCTAGAGAGTCACAAAGTACCTGCCTATCTAATGATCTCACAATTCTGGACCCCCCAGGTATCAATTTCTTATGCATATACTAATGAGACACATATGAAGATATCCATCACAGTGCACCTGTGGAGGTGGGATGTTGGGGGCAACCTGAGTATCTTTCATTGGTAGAGGGGATTATAAAAATGGTCGTTGCTTGCCATGGAGTAATGTTTATTAACAAGCAATAAATTAGAAACAGTAACTTCTATGCAGCAGCATGAAGTGCTCATAAAAATATAGTGCCCCCTTACCCCCTGACTTTGGATGGCCCCTGGGATTGTTTTGATCAGTTGACTGTGGCAAAGGTGACAAAATGCCTCTTTCATTGGCCTGGCAGTTTCTGCTTTATTCCTCTTGGAAGTTAGCTACCACGAAAGAAGTACCACTCTAGGACCAGCCTGCTAAGAGAAACCCAACCACAGTGAGAAGCCCTGAAACATGACATGTGTATAGAGAGAAATGCCAAGGAGCCTGAGCTGTCAGCCATGTGAGTGAAAAACCATCTGGGAAGTGGATCCTCCGATCCTAGCCACCCTGGCTGACTCTTATGTGCAGCAGGGACAAACAGCCCAACCAAACCCTTTGTAAATATTTGACCTAAAATTTAATCTAAAATGGAGTTGTTATTTAAGCTTCTGATTTTGGGGGTTGTTAGCAAAAGACAATAAAAATACCACTTTTTTAGTAAGTTGTGATTAGCTGTACAGTGAAGTAAGATATATACGTGTATATATACATACATATATATTTATACAATGTTGTCTTGAGGGACTATTAAGAAATGTTATGTTGTTGAGACTAAATGACTCCTAGTTAAAGTATATAAGTAAGTATTTTATTTTATTTTTTAAGTATATAAGTATTTTATCTGTTATTTCAGCTGTTATTGCTGCCAGTTTGCTTTAATTTCCCAGAGTTGTAGTGAGGAATAACATGAATGAAGTAAACCTACTTTGTAATACTGAGGCATTACACAAATATTATTATATTAATCTATATGCAACACTAGGAGAAGTAGAAGTTGCCTACAGTGACTAGAAACACTAAGTTAGTCTATTGATTTAATTATAGATGCTTTTAAACCAGGCTCTGATCTACAGATTTGAGAGTAATTTTAGGTCTCTGCTGTGGAATGAAGAACATAGACTTATTTGCGAATAAATTTTTTTGTTAACCTAAGATCGTTTCACTTCTTGCTTTAAGGTTCTTCTCTGAGAAGAAGCTTCCATAAACCTGTCTTTCCTTATTGTCATCTGTATGTATTGTCATCTTGCTTATAGATACTTAATTTTTCAAAAAGGTGGATGGAAACATTTAGGGCTCATGTTTCCATCACGTTCATTTTGAATGCTGAATCCTATAAATCCACAGGAACATAAATATTCTATCACTTTGGATAATTTCTACTTCCACCATGATTTCACATGAGGTAAATGTATCTACTCTAAGATTACATTTGTGTTTCCAGATTGTCTTGGCTCTTTCCGAGCTGGATTGTTCACTGCTGCACGTCAGTCAACCGATGCCTACCCTGATCTAAGGAGCTGTGTCACTGGTAAGCACCGCTGTCGTCCATTTGAGTAACAAAACAAAACAAAATAAAAATCTGCAAGTAAATGCACCATGTAAATATAACTGATGTTTAAAATCAACGAATGAGCCCTACAAGACTTGTTATGCCCAGCAAGGAGATATTTTTGACATCATTTGGAAAAGTGTTTTTTCAAATGCATATGCTGCTCTTTTACTCAAAATAAATATTCCACCTAAGGTTTAAATTGAACAGTGTTCCTTGTTTACTAAGCTTTAGGTCATTGACTTCAGAATTTTATTCCCAAACAGTTTTATTTTGGATGTTGTTGCATAATCATGTAGTATGACCAAATGTTACGGTTGATTGATAGGTCAAAGTGGAGCCATGTTTATTCTTCTAACTTTTGGCATCAGTAACATAAATGTGAAAACTGTTTGAATATCAAATTAGCCTTCTCCCCCTAAAGTTCACATAGGGCATAGTGATAATTCTGGTAGATTATTTGTCTCTCATTACCCATTTTCCCAATTGAGAGTCAAAGAGACAAAGGTGAAATTGCAAGGTGTAAATTGGGATGTTTATCTAGTGAACATTGTACATATAGCATCGGCATTATCTAAATATTCATTTATCTGCATTTTCTCTAATTTTAAGTTGGTTTTAATTACACAGGTAAAACGGTTTGCTGAACAAACATTTAATTCATACTTTATTTATTTATTTTAAAGTTTATTTTTTGAGAGAGAAAGTGTGAGTGGGGGAGTGGCAGAGAGAGAGAGAGAAAAAGCCCTAGTGGGGGAGGGGCAAAGAGAGAGAATCCCAGTGAGGCTCCAAGCTGGTAGTGTGGGGCTGATGTGGGGCTCAAACTGTTGTGCTGTGAGATCATGACCTGAGCCTAAGTTGGACGCTTAATCGACTGAGCCACCTAGGCACCCCTACTTTATTTATTTAATTAATTAATTAATTAAAAAAAATTTTTAACGTTTATTTATTGTTAAGAGACAGAGGTAGAGCATAAGCATGGGAGGGGCAGAGAGAGAGGGAGACACAGAATCCAAAGCAGGCTGCAGGCTCTGAGCTGTCAGTACAGAGCCAGAGGTGGGGCTCGAACTCACAAACTGTGAGATCATGACCTGAGCTGAAGTCAGACGCTTAACCGACTGAGGTACCCAGGCGTCCATACTTTATTTATTTTTAATTTACCAAAATATATGAAAATAATTTGATAACTTGCTAATTAGCTTGTTTTCTATCATTGTAACTAATACCTATTTTATTACTACTTTTCAAAAAACTTGATGATTTTATGAGGATGTTTGTTGAAAAATTGGGTAATTAGGTTTTGGTTAGTTTTTAAACTTTTTTTTTTTTTTTGCAAGTCACAGAAAATTCCTTAGCTAACTTAAGCAAAGGGAAATGTGTTAGAAGGATGGAAGGAACTTGCAGAATTAACTAGGAAGACTTGAGGAACAGAAATGTACAGGAACCAAGGGACCATTGCAGTGTCTAGTGGAGAGAGAGAGACCACAAATTAGTAAAGAAGCAAATGGGCAGGGGCGCCTGGGCGGCGCAGTCGGTTAAGCGTCCGACTTCAGCCAGGTCGCGATCTCGCGGTCCGTGAGTTCGAGCCCCGCGTCGGGCTCTGGGCTGATGGCTCAGAGCCTGGAGCCTGTTTCCGATTCTGTGTCTCCCTCTCTCTCTGCCCCTCCCCCGTTCATGCTTTGTCTCTCTCTGTCGCAAAAATAAATAAATGTTGAAAAAAAAAATTAAAAAAAAAAAAAAGAAGCAAATGGGCATATCTTTTAAGATCATGATAAGGTGCTATAACATTTTATGAAGAAAATAGCCTTCCCCTGGGCATCACCAATACTCTGCTACCTGTTGTCCAGTGTCTGGAAACCACTGTTTTATGTATTTTGAGCAGGAAGATAAATCTAGTCCATGTTACTTCTTCTTAGTCAAATTGGAAGTCCCAAATTCATTTTCTGTTGATACTGAGTAGTTTTATTTGTTCTGCACACCTCACTGAATCATTTTAAGGATCAAATAAAATAATTTATATGAAAAATATCAAATTGCAGTTAAGTACTGTCTATATTTGCAAATAAAGAAGTAGTTCCCTTTTGCAAAATAATTATAAAGGTTTGTTTAGTGGAATCAGTTTTTTTTTTTTTTTCAGGAAGTTATGTGTTTTCTTTCTTTTATTTCCTTTTTATTTTAATGCTTTATTTAAATTTCAGTTAGCCAACATAAAAGCAATATTAGTTTTAGGTGAGCAATGTAGTGACTTAATACCTACATACAACACCCTGCGCTCATCACAATCGTAACTCCAATTCCCATCACCCATTCAACCCATCCCCCCACCCATCTCCCTTCTGGCAACCATCCGCCTCTTCTCTATAGTCAAAAGGCGGCTTCATGGTCTGCCTCTCTTTTTAAAAAAGAATGAAATCTTGCCATTTGCAGAAACGTGAACGGAGCTGAAGAGTATTACGCTGAGTGAGGTAGGTCAGTCAGAGAAAGACAGATACCATGTGACTTCATTCGTATGTGGAGTTTGGAAAACAAGGCAAACAATCATAGAAGAAAAAATAAATATGGACTCACTTTTCTATGAAAAAGTGTTACTTGAAGGAAGGGGTTGTAATTTTTTTTGGTATTGATTACAGGCTTCGTGCACAGGATTTCTATTAAAGGGCATATAATTCTTTTTTTTACCATGGCGCGTGGTAAAATTAAATAGTTGTCTATCTCCTTCAGCCATTCCAGACCAGTGTAGTCCTCTACCATGCAATGAAGATGGATATATGAGCTGCAAAGATGGCCAAGCTACATTCACTTGCGTTTGTAAATCAGGTTGGCAAGGAGACAAGTGTGAACATGGTACGTATGGTAAACCCGCCTGGCTCGTCCGGAGTGACCTCCTGGGAAGGTCTCCAAAGGCTTTATCTCTTTGAAAACAATCTGTTCTTCCCTTCTCAGATATAAATGAATGCAAAGATCCCTCACATGTGAATGGAGGTTGCAGTCAGATATGTGATAATACACCTGGAAGTTACCACTGTTCCTGTAAAAGTGGTTTTGTTATGCTTTCAAATAAGAAGGACTGTAAAGGTAAGTGTGAGAGCAAAGTTCCGCTACAGGAATTTCCCCCAGAAAATGCTTGGAACTCTCTGGTTCTAAGTGCTTCTAATATGTATATGTTATTATCCACCTTGAAGCCTTATGATACTAGGGGACTGCCTTTTAGGTTAATGTTTATACTCATATTTTGTTATTTATAGAATTTTTCAGTGTTTTCTTATTGTATTTTATTACTGAGTATTTTATTGTTTTCTTACTGTGTGTATGTGTGTGTGTGTGTGTGTGCCTGTGCACGTTTGAATAAAGAATTTCATCAAATGGTGATAACGTGAAGTCTCAGTGCAAATCCTTGCTTACTAGAGTCTTTGCAAAACCATTGTTGGTAGTTTTGTCAGACACTATAATATTATGCCCTTTATTCCAATAAGGTAAACATCTATACAAAGTATACACCATCTATACAAAGTAGTGCACCATAATCCAATCCTTCATAACCTCTCCCACTGTAGGTCGTATTTCCTTGTTAGAAATACCTTTTGCGTATCCAGTATAAACCTTCTTGCACCTTATCTCCTGTTGCAGTTTTGGGAAAGATGAAGAACTTGTTTTCTTTCTCTGTATACATTTAAGATCTCATCTTTGGTCATAACTATTTTTTTCCTTCAGATTAAAAAAAAATTCCTGTCAGGTTATTTCAGTAAGTCATTTTACTAGTGTATTTCTTTTGTTTTTCTTTGTCTTTATGTTTCCCTTCAATTTTTACTTTTTCTTTCTGCCTATTGTCCTTTCTATTTGACTCCTTTATCTGCCATAGGTAAATATTCAAATATTTGTGCTAGGTGTGTGGATGACTAAAAATGAAATTTCCCAGCCTGGAGTTAAATTTTGCCTTTAGAAATTGGGAGCAATTTTCCCTTTCCTTCCTTCCTCCCTCCCATGCCTCCTTCCTTCCCTCCTTCCTTCCTTCCATTCTTCCTTCCTTCCTTCCTTCCTTCCTTCCTTCCTTCCTTCCTTCCTTCCTTCTTCCTTCCTCCTATTCCTCTTCTTTTTGCTGTGAGGTTGAAAATTTAGTAAGTTAAAACATAAAGTATCCTTGTTCAACTTTATTCATATCTGCTTTGGGAAATCCCCAGATTGAATTCATATTCAAGAGATGATCTGTCCCTCATCGTACTATAATGTTTAGTATAATTTACTATATTATTTAAGGTGCAGTTAAATGACTCTAAAGTGAACTGCATTCATTAACAATTATTCCTGAACCATTGTCCCAATTTGTGACTATACACCTTTCTCATCTGCCTATTTGAAGGTCTGTTTGAAGTTAGAAATTTAGAATACCAGTATTGTTAGAACACATTATAGAAAGCCATCATAATGCAGGAACCATATGCATTCTATAAGCAAATAATACCCATTTATACTTCTGCATCTTAGTACTTGAATGGTCTGTTCTTCTAAAGAAGTTGTAACTTATATTTTTAATTAAAAGGTATTTAATTCTTATCCATTGAGTTAATACACATGTATACAAATTATTACAAGAAGTTCTCACACATAGAATGTCCCTGATGACCAGAACATGTGTTCTGGTATACTTCATTTACGCAGTCTTTTTTTCAAATATTTTTTTCTTATTAATCTGTTTTTTTTTAATGTTTGTTTTTTGAGAGAGAGAGAGAGAGAGAGAGGGAGAGACGGAGCATGAGGTGGGAGAGGGATAGAGAGAGAAGTAGGCACAGAATACAAAGCAGGCTCCAAGCACAGTGTCTGATGCGGGGCTCGAACCCCTGGACCGTAAGATCATGACCTGAGCTGAAGTCTGATGCTTAACTGACTGATCCAACCAGGCATCCTGATTTACAGTCTTTATCTGTAAACTAGGTGATAGAAGAATATGTGTATAGCTATTACAATAAGGCCTTTGCCAAGATGTGGATATGCTTGAGATCAAGTTGCCAGTAATTGTCTAAAAATGGAAGAATGAAACTTTTTATCAGACATTAGATGTCAGTGTAGAGTAATAAAATCAACGTACTATAACTTGGACTCATATGATTTAAGTAATTCTCTGCAATATGCCTGAAACCAAATAATTTTAGTCATATGTTTTTACTATTTTATTTTATTTTATTTTATTTTTTATTTATTTTTTTTTTAAATTTTTTTTTCAACGTTTATTTATTTTTGGGACAGAGAGAGACAGAGCATGAACGGGGGAGGGGCAGAGAGAGAGGGAGACACAGAATCGGAAACAGGCTCCAGGCTCTGAGCCATCAGCCCAGAGCCTGATGCGGGGCTCGAACTCACGGACCGTGAGATCGTGACCTGGCTGAAGTCGGACGCTTAACCGACTGCGCCACCCAGGCGCCCCTATTTTATTTTATTTTTAACGTTTATTTATTTTTGAGAGACAGAGCGTGAGCAGGGGAGGGGTAGAGAGAGAGGTGGACACAGAATGTAAAGCAGGCTCCAGGCTCTGAGCTGTCAGCACAGAGCCCGATGCAGGGTTCGAACTCATAAACCATGAGATTATGACCTGAGCTGAAGTTGGTCGCTCAATCCACTGAGTCACCTAGGCGCCCCTACTTTCATTTAAAAATATGGATTTTATAGCTCTTTAAAAAAATGAATATTTTATTTGAGGTAATTGTAGATTCACATACAGTTGCAAGAAATTATAAAAAGAGATCCCATGTACTCTTTGCTCAGTTTCCCTTAATAGTAACATTCTACAAAACTACAGTACAATATCACACCTATGACAATGACATTGATACAGTCATGATACAGAAAAATTCCCTTACCACAGGAATTGATTCAATTATTTCTGTGCATGCTTTTTTTTAGCTAGAGTATTATCTGAAATTTTGGTTATTAGTCTGTGAAAAAATTAAACTCTCAATTTTTTAGAGTAGAAAATATTTTTCCTATTCTGAACTTGTCTGTCTCCAGAGATTACAGATGAGAGAAGTTCACTAAAATAATTACATCTCCATTGAACTATTTCTGTCTCTTGCTTTGTTTTTCTCATAGATGTTTTTATCTAGTGACTAACTGCAATCAATACTTTATTTCCTACTCTACCATGTAATATAATAAATGCGTCTGAAATTTCTGGATATTAATTTAGTACTAAAGTTTGTATTGGGATTTTATAAATACTTTGAGACCTTACTCAATTCCATTTTAAATTTGAATCACTCTTGAATATTTTAACCAACAATAATAGTATGCAGATTTAGCTAGTGTATATTTCCAAAGGAAAAAGTGACTGATGAGCCACCTCTTTTTTATTTTTTATGATTGTGATAATACAGAGTGAATCTACTTTTAAGAACATACTTCAAAAACATGCATTTAGGGGTATATATTAAGAATATGGTGAATCTTTTCTCCCATTTATTCATGTAATGTAACCCGGTAGATAAGAAAATAACTACAGCCCTCTCCTTTTACGTAACTATAAAGAACATAGCAAACATCAAATTCCCTGTATGTGTGTATGAAGAAATCATATTTAGTAAACTAAAACATGGTGACAGATTTAAAATTTTGTTATTCCCAGGCCACTCTCTTTTCTCATTACATATGTTAAACTAGATCCAGGAAACACAAATCAAGCATTCTTTGCTAGTATTCTCTGGTATGGGAAAAAATATATTTTTTTAATCTATTGGTTTCACTTATAGATGTGGATGAATGCTCAATGAAGCCAGACATTTGTGGCACAGCTGTGTGCAAGAACATTCCAGGAGACTTTGAATGTGAATGCGCTGAAGGCTACAGATATAACCCCACATTAAAGTCTTGTGAAGGTAGAGTTGTGGTGGTATCATTGTTGATGGCGCAGAGGGTGGGTTTGAGTCCTGCTTTCCTATTAGAAGCACTGGTTCTGTGTGAAATCGGCAATCAGATGTTCTACGATGGCAAGCTCCGTGATGTAGCTTGGCCGGTTTGGGGGTCATTGGCTTCCTTCCAGAATAACAGTACGTAAGACACATGGTCTTTAGGTCTGGGGTTGTGCAGTCTGTTTGCCCTCAAAGCTGTGTATGAATTGGAGATCTCCCGTGGATGATAAAAATACGTTCACATCATTTAAATAATATTCAAAGACGAAAAGCATTTCAACCTGGAAGGAAAAACATAAGCAAATGAAAGATAAGTTGAAAAATCACACGGGTGTTACATGGATGGGTAGAAACCTTCAGGTGTATGCCAAGCTTTTGGATGATTTTCTGTGAGTGTATTATTATGTCATTTATTCTCAAATAGGAAATGACGTAGTTTTGTGATAATTAAATACGTGTAAAAGGAAAATCTCATCATAATTAAATGATAACTGAGCTCTAGAAATTTGACAAGTATTGATTAGTACTGTCAGCACCTGCGCATTTGGGAGTGCCCTTTGGACTCATTACTTCATTTGGCTGAAGGCGCACTGCCAGGTGCGCCCCAGAGGCTTAGATATTTGGGGGATTTTTTTTATTATGGATATATGCAAATAGACTCATATCCTCCTTTAAATTTTGTAAAATTTCAAAATAAACTTAATATCATAATTAAAACTAATCAAATCAATAGTGATTTTTCATAGTGGAGATATATATACATATATATATACATGTATATACATGTATATATATATATATGTATACATGATATAAGATACCCTTTTAACCATTTTTAAAGGTACAATTCAGTGGCATTAATTGCTTCCACATGGTTATGGAGCCATCAAGGCTATCTGTTTCCAAAACTTTTCATCATCCCAAACAGAACTCTGTAACCATTAAGCAATAAGTTTCCCCCCCCTTCCTCTCCTAAACTCTAATCTACCTTCTGTCTCTATCTACTTTTTGGGAGATAACCTTTAATCTAATTCCTCTCTATATTAATTTGCCTAAATCAATAGTAATTCCAGAATAGGTTTTTTTTTTCTCAAATATATGTGCTTCTCTTGATATTTTGATGTTTTACCTCCCATACACTCATCAAAAATTATGCCCTCCACATACCATCTCTCTTCTCCCACGACTCCAGATAGAAATTACTGTGGTGATATTCAGATTTATTATTAGCCAACTTCATTGTGTATATTTTAGTTTTATTCAAGAATGACAGATTTTTTTTTTAAAAAAAGATACATGTGTGGTACCTATGTACAATATTCAGAGTACTTTATATGTCATTTATTTTTTTTTGTAAATCGTTTATTACTTTGGATTTGGCAATAGGTTCTTTTTTTTTTAATGTTTATTTATTTTTGAGAGAGAGAGAGAGAGAGAGAGAGAGCGAGCACAAGCAGGGAAGGGGCAGAGAGGGAGAGAGGGAGACACAAAATCCGAAGCAGGCTTCAGGCTCTGAGCTGTCAGCCTGAACCGTGAGATAATGACCTGAGCTGAAGTCAGATGCGTAGCTGACTGAGCTACCCAGGCACACTGAATTATATGCCAATTAATTTTAATGCTAAGGGATCACTAATTTTGGAGTTGTATGTTGAGGCATTTTTATGGGGGAATTTATATGCCATGAATATATGCGTTTATGTACTTGGGAACTTTCAAAGATTGCAGGGTGCATTCATTGAAAATATCAAGGATCCTACGTAGCTCTGAAGTGTACTTTAGATGAAGTGTATCATTACAACTTTTCAAGAATGATTTTCTCAAAATATGGAGTGAGGACAGGGCCATATCAAAGATTTCACGATATGGGAGATTATAGTACCGTGAGGTGTGTTTTTCTTTTTTAATTGATAAGAAATAAAGATAGAACCTTAAATATATTGCCACCGTTAATCACTGCATTATGGAAAGTCAGATGTTCTCGATATTATTTAATACCCGATTACATTAGCCCTCAGTTAAAAGGGATCTCTTTCCCCTTCCCCTCTCTTCACTATCTGCTCCTCCTCCCCTTCCTCTCTTCTCCCTTCCTTACCCTTCCCTTTCTTTTCTTCCAAGAAAAGAAGGGTGAAGCAGTCTTAATGGAATTTATTTAGTCAGAAATGATACTTATCCTGAGACTCTTAGTCTTTTTTCCCTCAAATTCAAAAATTGGAAAATTAGTGTAGTTGTTATATTTTTACTAATTATTTATTGCTGAAAGTTATACATTACATTTGTTGCTTTAGGTGTATAAAATAGATAGGCATTACGCTTGTAACTGATTTAAATTTCTGCCAAGTGTTGAAATGTGATTTCATGTCACAGAGATTCCTTTCACCAAAGAATCTATTATCACTGATTATCTTACACTAACATCAGAATACTCCTCTGGGATTGAACATTTAGAAGATATTAAGATTTATGTTCTCTTTTACCCCAGATGTGGATGAATGCTCTGAGAACATGTGTGCTCAACTTTGTGTCAATTACCCTGGAGGTTACTCTTGTTATTGTGATGGGAAAAAAGGATTCAAACTTGCCCAAGATCACAAGAGTTGTGAGGTAACATTTTGCAACATTAAACTTCCCATCTCTTTTCTAAAATGAGAGAACTGGGTACTTATTTCCATATAGCTGAGGTAAGTCGGGGAAATACAGATATTCTATAATAATTGCTATAGATCTAGCAGACTCAGAGTCACAGCCTATTTACTAATTTTGCTCATGTAAGCCATAAATATTGGGGATAATTAGTGACTAGGTTTAAAAAAGGCTGCAACGTCATAGTTCAGAGAGCATTCATCTGTATAGCCTATACATTTACAAAATCCAATGTGTATGTTTATTTAAAAAATTAAGACAAGCTGAAGTTCATACTTCTCTTTGTGAGGAAAACAATCTTATGTAGAAACCTTAGCAGAAACATTTTCCTACGTATACTTTATCCCACTCTTGACGAGTCTGATCACATTTCGTCATGTTGGTACTTGCAAGAGGGCTCAAAAAATCTCAGGTGGAAATAACTGTCAGGATAGGATTCAGTGAGGTTTAAGTACGTCAAAATTCAGAGAGGTTGATTTTGTTAATCTGTATGTCTCAAACTTGCTTTTAGTTACTTGGATTTAATTCATTATTGATCCAGGAATTGAATGTTGGGGGTAGCTTTTCCTTCACTGAAATAAATAGGTCAACATCTGAAGCGTTTCTCCCTCTAACTAAGGATCATGTGTTAGTGATTCTTGGTCCAACTCCGGCATTTCTTTTCATAAGTGAAGGTAAAATGTTATATGATCATGAAGCAGACAGTAAGAAAAAAAAACAAAAAACAAACAAAAAACCCCACCTCAATAATGATTTAATCAAGTATATACCCAAACCTCTGTATCTGTTAGCAAGACAAAACTGTCTATGTCCAAGAATGAAACATTCAATATATGCTACCTCCTTGGTAAAGACAGGGAAGGTGAGATTATACTATATCTATGTAGTAACTTTGATTTTACTGAATGGAATTCCATGCCACGTGAATGTCTACTTTGTAATTTAATCTTTTATTATTTTAGTATTCATAGTAGTTACACATCACCATCTTCCTTAGAATAGGTTTGTTAAAGTTCTAAGAGGAGATGAGATGTTGTTTACGTGCCATGTGCACAGTTCCCCCAGAACATCCCTGTATGTATGCCTGAAAACTTATCCCTAAAAATCTTTCCATTCTATTTTTTTTTTATTTTTTTAATCTTTATTTATTTTTGAGAGACCGAGAGAGACAGAGCATGAGCGGGAGAGGAGCAGAGAGAGAGGGCAACACAGAATCTGAAGCAGGCTCCAGGCTCTGAGCTGTCAGGAAGGGGGCTGATGCGGGGGTCCAACTCACAAGCTGTGAGATCGTGACCTGAGCTGAAGTTGGACGCTTAACCGACTGAGCCACCCAGGCACCCCAAAATCTTTCCATTTTAATGTTTGGTGTTACTCTTTGGAAAAAAAATACTTGATATTAAATTTAATGACTCTAAATCACTTTTTTGTAAATTCCTTGGAGACTAACACAATCTATTTGCTTATATTTATCCTATCTAGGTTTTCTAGGCATTCTCTTTGATGCTGTCAGGCTGAGTCCGAGAACCTGGGTTGAGGTGGGGCGGGGTGTCCCCACGGGATCATCCAAGAGGTCCCTTGGCTTTGCAAAGGGTAGAAATCAAATGCAAACCAGAGAAAGTGAAAGCAGAGTTTATTGAATAGCATGAATAACAGAGTATAGCAGACAGAGTGTCTGGGGGACACAGAAAGGAAAAGAGAATGAGTCTCTTCGTTGTTTAGGGTTAGGGGTTTATATTGGAAAGGGTCCAGAATACATGTTCCTTCAGGAATCTGGATAGGGTCCAATCAAAGGCAAGTGGTGGTGGGTAATAGTCGTTATTTTACAATCATAGAAGGTAGGGGGTGTTGATGCCAGCATCAGCTGGGGTTTATCCGAGGCTAATGTCCTGCAACATGTTTGGGATCTGGCTCTTCTTAGATGCTATCAGGTGTTTGGGGGCCCTAGGACAAAATTCAGAAAATGATCAACTTTCTTGTCTCCCCCCTGGAGTGGGAATATGGCTTCTTTGGTTTCTATATAGACTCAAAGTGAAATAGAGAATAATAGGGCCTGGCAAGAAAACAGCAGAAATGGAGCCTTTCTAAAATGGATTTCCTTCAACTTCCCTACTTCAGCTTCACTGTCTAGATAGTATATTTTTGCTCAGAAAATTTTTTCTTAATAAATGAATGAGTGTATGAGATGCTACTTATTGGTATATTAATTCTTCCATGATTTCTGACTCCAGTTTTTTTTTTTTTTTTCTTCCAATGTAATTCTTTGAAAGCATCAGAACTGCAGTTAGTTAAGGGGATACATGTTGTTACTGGAAGGAAAAGGTTGTGTTTTGTTCTGAGATTTGCAAAGGAAATATTAAGGACAGAAATATAAAGCCACACACATTGAACAAGACTTTAAAACATGTGTTCTGGGAGGTTTTACTTATGGACTATATAAGGAAGTAAAAGCTGTTGCTTTATTACCAAGGGTGTTCTTTATTTAATGTATCCCAAAGAATACATTTGACAAGATCACTAGGAACCAGAGAAAGAATGTATAACCTGACACAAACAGCAAGCAATAATCTATGCATTTTTTTATGTGCTTTGTTTCCTTTTCTCCAGGCTGTTCCCGTGTGCCTTCCCTTGAACCTTGACAAAAATTATGAATTACTTTACTTGGCAGAGCAGTTCGTAGGGGTGGTTTTATATTTAAAATTTCGTTTGCCGGAAATCACCAGGTGAGGTACTAATGTCAGTGATAATCTCTAGAGGTAAGCAGGTAAGGACAGAAGAAAAGTGACCAAAAAGGTTTGAAATGTATGAAATTGCACTCCCAATTAGATAATTTAGATATATTATCAATCAGATAATTTAGGGAACCCTAACGTTAATTCACCCCTTCACACATGTAATTTTCATGCTAAAATCATTTGGGTCATTCTAGGCTGAACTTCCCCAATGATCATTGGACCTTAATCCATCCTTTTTCCATTTCTAGTGAATACAAATTTACTAAGAAGTTGGGAAAGTAGATTTAATATATTTGTCAAATTTTCATTCTTCTTTATACATGTTATAAAAGCTAAGTAAAAAGAAAATACTGAAAGTATTGCTTTCAGAATATAGCTGTATTCATAATTACTAAGGAAAATTCATAAGATTGTGTAAGTGGTATTTTAAAGAACCACATCACATGATTTTAGTTGATTGTCTGAGTAGCTTATCTGCTATTCCTGTAGTTAGGTTGTGTCTAGGGAAAGAATAGTTGTTGATGATTTAGAGTCATGGTTCTCCTTTAATTATCACATTTTCTAAGAGTCATATATGATTGAAACTAGAAAAAAGGAAATTAGAATTTTGTTGTAATAATAGAAAGGGAATGTATTTAAGACTGATTACAGAATCCATATTTTAAAATATTTTAATTAGATAAGCATGCATATGGACAATTTAATTCATTAGATACATGAATGATTATTCATTAAATAATTCAACTAAATTCATAGAAATTGTATCCTTAAGGAACATTATTCTAAAATTCACTAATGTAATTGTGCTCCTTCAACACTCTTTTATCTACCAAGACTTGGTTTTCCCCTTTAATATCTCAGAGCAAATAATGTCATCTAGTGACATAGACTGGAGACAACATTTCCTTGCTAAGATAATAATGAGAATGAGAGAGAAAAAGGTTAATTATTGCATACCTTTAGTCACTGTCAGGGGGATTCATTTCTGACAATTCACAATAGCTTGGGCTGTAACACGGAATAACATAAGCCAAATTATTATTTTTTCCAGTATTTATTTGTCCTTTATTTATATAGTTTAAACTTTTTTATTGAAGTTTAATATATATATGTGTATAGAAATAAACACGTATCTTAAATATACAACTTGATGAACTGTTTATAAACTGCCACCTGGTAACCAACACAAAAAATATCTAGTGCTTTGTTGTGGCTTTTTTCCTTTTTTTTTTTTTTTTTTTTTTTTTCAAATTCCTTCAGCTCAGTCTCCAATGATCAAATACTTATCCCACCCTAAAGTTAACAAATTCACTCTTCTTTTTCATTCTACAAAACTTCAGAGAAAGAATGAATTGTTCCCCGGGGTATGCTGATGTATTCCAGACAGAAAGAATGTAGAACACAACTCTTTGTGTTACTGGTGTAGCATGATTTTGCAAAGAGAAGGAAATTATCTCCCTAAGAGGATCAACTTCTGGAAGATCCTGAGCATACGCAGATTTGGGTTTTGACAAGATAATACCTGCTTCACATCAGCAAAATGTGATGATTATGAAAGAGAATAGAGGTCCTTATCCTAAGCAAAAGTAAATAAACAAAATAATCTTAGTTCAGTAAATCCCTACTACATTGTTATCTGTCCAACATACTTCCCTCCACCTAACCTCTTTAAAATATTTCTTTGGAATTCTTAAGATTAAAACATTTATTTCATCAGCCTTTCTTTGTTCTATTTGAAGTTAAGTCTGTTCCCCATTGCATATAGTGCCTCTATGGGAATTCTTTCTGGCCTTTCTTGCAAATTATCTGAAGTCCTGACTTTTTTTTAACTTAAATCACCTTTATTTTAATTTAATTCAAGTGACTAACAGTTATACAACTATTTTTTTCTATTCTCTGTCTTTTTTCAATCATTTTGATTTGATGGTTTCCTGGAAATGTTAATGCTAATTTTCATTACAGTGTCATAGGGCACTAATCAATGCATGTTATTTTTTCTTAAAATTTATTTATTTATTTTGAGAGAGAGAGAGGGAGAGGGAAAGCATGGGAGGGGCAAGGAAAGAGGGGGAGAGAAAGAATCCCAATCAGGCTCTGCACTGTCAGCGTGGAGCCCGATATGGGGCTCAAACTCACAAACTGTGAGATTATGACCTGAACCAAAATCAAGAGTCGGATGCTTAACTGACTGAGCTGCCCAGGGGCCCGGATACATGTTAGTTTTTAACCCAGCATTTCTAAGATATTTCCTCCCCTGTAATAGCTACATATATACTCAGTGTCTTAATAGCAACAGACATTACCCAAACTCAGGTACCCCCAAACATATGACTAGACTATATCTTTTCAGGTCTCCTTCCATGTGCTCTAGTGTAATGATTTATACAATTAAAGCTTTGGAGAACTTTTTTAAATCAAGCTAACAGATCTAAGAGTTTTTTACTTTACTTTTCTTACCACACACAAAGACTTAATTATGTTTGCAGTCATCCAGATGCTGTTTTGTATATCTCTGTGAGTGATTCCTTCCTGACATATATGAAGTCACAGGGAAAACAGGCCTTTTGATGTATAAACCAATCATGAGATGGTAACATCTTTTACTAATCAAGGGTACAGCCAAAAAAAAAAAAAAAAAAAAAAAGGAATCTTAACATCAGATTATATAGTGTATAAAAAGCTCCAGGAGAGATACAATATATCTAATATTTTGTACATATGTATGAATTCCAGCATTTACAAGAGTACCTGCAAAACAAATGCCAAAAAGAGATGAAAAAGTACCAAAGCATCTGTTCACTGGAGAAAAAGTCTCCAAGAATACGAAAGAAAATAGAATACCTTGATTTTGAGCATACACAGAGCCAGAGATAACACATGAACAGTCTAATTGTGCTCTACTTTTTTACTAATTCCAGGAAAGAAAGAAATACTTGACTCTTTCAACATATTACTGTTTCTAGTATAAGAGAAAAAGAATAATGCATTAAGCATTGCCTATTTCTCTGTTAAGGCTGTCTCTTTGCCTATTATATAGATTTTCAGCTGAATTTGATTTCCGGACCTATGATTCAGAAGGTGTTATCCTGTACGCAGAATCTCTTGACCACTCATGTTGGTTCCTGATTGCTCTTCGTGATGGAAAGATTGAAATTCAGTTTAAGAATGAATATACAACCAAAATCACAACTGGAGGCAAAGTTATTAATAATGGTTTATGGAATACGGTATGTTTTATAGATTTTAGGAAGAATATCTCTACTTTAACACAGTTTAACATCATTAATAATTTATTTCTATGGTGATACCAAATCAAAATGGAGTTGGATTTATTTGATGTTATATGAAGTATACTACATACGCTGTAAATCCTTGAAACAGTCTGAGAAATGATAATGTCACAGAATATATTTAGGATTTTTGTAACATTGTTTTCAGTTATTTGCTTAAACTACTCTGTAACTTTTTACCTTTTTTAATGACTTATTGATGTCTCTCCTATAGGTTATTAGCGGGCATAACAGTTTATGCAAAGATACTACTGATCAAGGACAAAAATACTGAATAGCCACCAATATTTTTTAAATGAAAGAGAAATGCAATAGTAACATAGAAATACACATCGAAAGACTAGTACATATAGTAATTAATTCAATTTTGAATATTAGCATATAGATAAGGAACCATTTTGTATAGAGAGTATATACCAGCCAGTACCAATTACAGTGCTCTTTTAGATGATCACTAAAAGTGAGCCTAAAATGGAAGTTTTCGTGAAGGGATTACTTTCATCTATAATGGGGAGAACTCTTTTCTGCAAGAGTCATTGCTGTTTTCAGCAGGTTCTAACTGAGAAATCAGCTTCACCTTAGAACGTGGTACCCAAAAGAGACACTTTATATGCCTGTGGGATCTGGCAAGAGGTCTATATTGAAAAGACATGTGACATCATCACTACATTATTTCATTTCTTTATTTACCCACTCGTGCACTCATATATTAACTAAGCCTTTAGTGAGCACTTCTAAAATGTTAAGTGCCTGGGGCTCCTGGGTGGCTCAGTCGGTTAAGCATCTGACTCTTGATTTTGGTTCAGGTCATTGATCTCAGGGTTTGTGAGTTCCAGCCCTGCATCCGGCCCTGTGCTGTCGGTGCGGAGTCAGCTTGGGATTCTCTCTCTCTCCCTCCCTGGCCCTCCGCCACTCATGTTCACATGTGCCATCTGTCTCTTTCTCTCTCAAAATAAATCAACTTAAAACAAAGAATTGATGAAAATGCTAAGTTCCTGAGTTCAAGGCACTAGAGCTATGGCAAGAGATTTTCCTTGCTCTTGAGCTTACTTGGTACCTCACAATTTAACAGGTGATGCCTTATGAACTAATACAATATAATGTGAAATCATTACAGTACAGGTAGCAAATTAGGCACAGTTGCACACAGATATGGTTTACCAAAAGTGGGGCTATCTGTCCTTTGATAGCCATAGATTTGGGGCTCTGGACTCTTAAATACACTTTTTTTTAAGTTTATTTATTCTATTTTGAGGGAGACAGGGACAGCGGGTAGTCGGGGAGGGGTAGAGAGAGAGGAAGAGAGAATCCCAAGCAGGCTCTACACTGTCAGTGGAGAGCCTGATGTGGGGCTCAAACCCACAAACCATGAGATCACGACTTGAGCCAAAACAAAGAGTTGGATGCTTAACCAACTGAGCCGCCCAGGTGCCCCGGGGCTCTTGACTCTTGACCAAACAGTGTCTGCGCATGATCAGATGCAACTGTCAGAGAAATCACTAAAATTTTCTGGCTTCTCCAAATGCTCTCATTAGCGTAGCTTTGCCGCTACATCTTTCCTACTGCATCTATACGTAGAATACTTGGCTCATACAGCTATTCCTCCACTGTCCTAGAGAATACATTTTTAAGTTTTTTAAAAAAATTTTCTAATGTTTATTTTTGCGAGAGAGAGAGCACACGCGCACACACACACAAGTGGGGGAGGGGCAGAGACAGAGAGGGAGACACAGAATCCAAAGCAGGCTCCAGACCCTGAGCTGTCAGTAAAGCCTGACGTGGGGCTCGAATTCACAAACCGTGAGATCATGACCTGAGCCAAAGTTGGACGCTCAACCGACTGAGGCACCCAGGTGCCCCATTTTTTTAAGTTTATTTATTTATTTTGAGATGGCAAGCTTGAGCAGGGGAGGGGCACAGAAAGAGGAAGACAGAAAGGCAAGCATACCCCGCATAGTCAGTGCAGAGCTCGAAGTGGGGCTTGAACTCATGGACCACGAGATCATGACTTGAGCCAAAGTCGGACACTTAACCGACTGAGCCACCAAGGCACTCCTGAAGAATACATTTTATTGCCTCGTGTCCCCACATCTCCTATCTAAAAATCACTAAAATTACTTTTTCAGCAAAAGAGAGCAAACAGAATTTTTCTGATCAATTGATACAAATTGAAAATGTCACCTGTTTGGAGGAGAATTTAGATACATTTTAGGTAATATAGAATATATATAAAGAAGGTAAATATTTACCTGCAAGGCTAACATCTTGAGTTGCAGATAGTGTTTACTAATGAATTATCCATGAATGATATGTTAGAGGCAGGATTCTGGATTGGATTGAAGGCAGCTAGCTATTCAGTTCCATACATTTTGTCTTCTATATTTATGATTCTTATTAAAAATAAACTATTATTTAATGATATGCCCATATTTTAAATAAAACATAAAATTTCCCTTTGTAAACTGAATACAACTTGACATTAAAAATTTAAGAATAATAAGGAAATCAGAGAAAAACTTTAATCTGGTAATAAATTTGATGCTGGCTAGTTTTTAAAAATTCTTAATTTGATATTTTAGGAATTTATGAATTTTCTCCCCCGCCATTTAAATAAGATTTCTTTTCTCCCTATCTTTCATTTAAAAAATATTACTTCATGGTATTTTTACCATTTTACAGTTTTGTTGGTTTGTTAATAACTTGTACAGTTTCAGGCAAATTTATGCAGACACGGAAATTATCTCAAATAAATAGATATTTCAAGTAAATGCTTTAATTGACAAAGTTAAGTTATATTAATCATTAAGCATTAATACTTAAGTTACATTAAGCAAACTGGAGTGTTCACTTAGTACCATTTGCTTCACTAATTTTAAATAATTTTAAAATTTCAAATAAAATACTTTAAACTTTTTTTAATGTTTATTCATATTTGAGAGACAGAGACAGAGTGCAAGCTTGGGGTGGGGGCAGAGAGAGAAGGAGACACAGAATCTGAAGCAGGTTCCAGGCTCCGAGCTGTCAGCGCAGAGCCTGATGCGGGGCTCGAACTCACGAACAGTGAGATCATAACCTGAGCCGAAGTCAGATGTTTAACCAACTGAGCCACCCAGGTGCCCCTCAAATAAAATACTTTGAAAATAAGAATTTAAAATGTAGAGCTTAGGATTGTTGTAATTGAGATAAATAGAATGTGGATAATTGTTAATTAAAATGGTTATAAACCATAGAAATAAATAAGGCTATATTATAAGTCATTACATCTCATATTTAGGTATAATTCCAATATTGGTGGGAAATTTGTACTTTGTACCATATTTTTATTCATTCAAAAAGGTATTTATTGAGTGCTTTGTGTGCTGTTCCTTCTTCTAGGTAGTGAGGCTACAATAGTGATTAAAACAAAATCACCACTCTTGTGGAGCTTGCACTCTAGTGGTGAGATGTTAACCACGAATGCATGAACAAAATAGCTACGTCAGATAGTGGTTAGTGCTCAGAGGGAAAGGAAAAGCAAGGCCAGGCAAGAGTCATGATGGTGAGTGTGCATGTGGAATCAGGAAAGCCATCTCCGATGAAATCACATCTGACCGGAGACTTGAGGGCACAAATCATGAGCAATATATGGGGCAAGATGATTCTGTGCCATATGAACAGCAAGTACAGACCATCAGGCAAGCGGATGTGATTGTTGTATTTGAGGAACGACGCAAAGCTCAGCATAGATGCAGTGGAGTAAGGGAGGGAGGGAGGAATAGAAAATGAGGTTAGAAATGTGGTCTGGAATAACACCAGGTAGGGCCATGGGGACTCTATTGAGAAATTAGATTTTATGCTAAGTAGAAAGACCTAAGATGATTTTGAGAAGTGACATGATTTAATTTGCATGTATGTTAAAAGATAATCAATTCTAGGGGCACCTGGGTGGCTCAGTTGATTGGGTTTCAACTCTTGATTTCAGCTGAGATCATGATCTTATGGTCTGTGGGATCGAGACCCATGTCGGGCTCTGCACTGACAGTGTGGAGCCTGCTTGGGATTCTCTGTTTCTCACTCTGTCTCTGCCCCTCTCCCTCTCCCCCCCGCCCCAAAATAAGCAAACACTAAAAAAAAGAAGATAATCCTAATCAGGACATGATGACTTTGTGGAAACTAGATAGTAGAGAGTAAGAATGAGACAGGATATGGGCTTATGAGACCACTGGACCACTGTAGTAACTCAGTGGAGAGAAGATGGCATCTCTGACTAGAGCGTTGATGGTAGGTGGTGAGAAGTAATCAGATTCTGGATATACTTTTGAGCTTCAGCCTTCAATTTAAGGTAGATAAAAAGTTTTGAATGTTCAACATAAAGAGGGGTTTAACAGCCATGAGATTGATTATTGTTTATCTGTGGTTCTAAACTGTCTCATCGAGTGCCCATATATTCATAATGCTCCTTTCCTGTCCTATAATGAAATGCATCAATAATGTAAGCTACTTTTGCATATCCCTAGTAGAAACCAATATAATACCCTAATTACTATACAAAGAAATAAAGGGAAGTAATTTATAAGAAAATAATACATATTTCAGTATATAAGGGCTCAAGTGCAAGTACAGTATTTGTCAAAGCTTGCTCCTATATGTAGAATAATGTGAAAGCTGCAAATGAAGACTCATGCTGGAGTATTGTATTGGCAATTCAAATACTGTAAATGCATAGATACCATCAGTAAAGGTGATCTTCCAAAATAGTGAGAAACTCTTGGTAAAGATCCACGCAAAACAAACATCAATTTATCCTTGGTTTGCAAGACTGTTGATATTCTTGAAAAATTCAGTGAATGCTGAAATGGTACAAAAAATGTTTTGTGTTCATATATGCCAAACTCAGATAAGCATGAGTACACTCTGCATGAATATCCTGCAGGGATATTCAGAAGGTTTGCAGGATATTGGGCATTTTATTATTTTGCATGACGATCCTCCCTATTACAGGTATCCAGCATCTTGCAATGTGAGCATGCATCCTACTCATTGCAACAGCTAAGTACCCTCCCCACCCCCAAATTTTCCAAATGCCCTAGAGTGGGAGAGTAGAGCCCCCATTTAAAAGTATTTGCATGACTAAGGGGAAAAAGGTCTGAGAACTGAGCTCTGGGGCTTATTATAGAGGTTGAAAAGAAAAGGAGGAGCCCCCAAAAGAGACAGAGATGGAGTGGTAAGACTTCCAGAAGCAAGCTAGACTGAAGTTCTAGAGGCTAACTTAAATTTCTCCAGAAGGGGAGGGTGTGATGCTAAGTGAAATAAGCCATACAGAGAAAGACAGATACCATATGGTTTCACTCTTACGTGGATCCTGAGAAACTTAACAGAAACCCATGGGGGAGGGGAAGGAAAAAAAGAGGTTAGAGTGGAAGAGAGCTAAAGCATAAGAGATTCTTAAAAACTGAGAACAAACTGAGGGTTGATGGGGGGTGGGAGGTAGGGGAGGGTGGGTGATGGGTATTGAGGAGGGCACCTTTTGGGATGAGCACCGGGTGTTGTATGGAAACCAATTTGACAATAAACTTCATATATTGAAAAAAAAAATTTCTCCAGAAGGGAATAGTCATTTGAGTAAAATGATACTGATTGGCTGCATTGAAGACAGAGCATTGACCAACTTTAAATCTGTAAATGTTACCAAAGTTATTTTACATTAGAGCATAATTTTTCTCTTCCTATAGTGGTGCTTTAACATGCCTACCTTTTCACTTCCATTACTGATGAGTAAAAGAAGAGTTTTCATTTTGAGTGCTAGAGTTTTGCTTGAGGAGATTGGTTCTTCAAGTCGTCTTTTTGGGAGGATTTTTTATTGTTGTTTGCCATCACTTTCAATCTTTTTTAAAAAACCAAACCACTTTCAAAATTGGAAAAACCCAATTTAATGTATTGTATTTCCTTATGACCTCAATTACTTTTGAATTTTGAAATAAAATATAATTTGTATGTAATGAACGGAACACTAGAGATACTGATTTCTCATAATTTATATTAAAAATTTATTTCCCTTATTGATTCCATATGTATACTTCCAGACAATTGCAAAATAAGAACACTTAAAAGTTTCCTTAAGATTTTAGGGGCGCCTGGGTGGCGCAGTCGGTTAAGCGTCCGACTTCAGCCAGGTCACGATCTCGCGGTCCGTGAGTTCGAGCCCCGCGTCGGGCTCTGGGCTGATGGCTCAGAGCCTGGAGCCTGTTTCCGATTCTGTGTCTCCCTCTCTCTCTGCCCCTCCCCCGTTCATGCTCTGTCTCTCTCTGTCCCAAAAATAAATAAACGTTGAAAAAAAAAAAAAAGTTTCCTTAAGATTTTGTATAATTACACACTGGGGTTGAAAGATATATTATAATTGAATGTTTATATTTAAAAGAATAATATTGATTTTTTTTACCTTAAAATAATTCATTTACTTTTCAGACAAGAATTATCACTTTAAAACACATTTTTACCACCTTTATAGTAATTAGACATTTCAAATGGGTTTATGACAAATTAATTATTACATTAAAATGATTATTTTGAAAAATTATTTACTGGAATAATACCAGGATTTTTTCAATCTTAGTGTTTCAAATGACATGCAGTGATGTTTGGTTGTTTGATAATTTCTGTATTTTTAATTGTAGGTCTCTGTGGAAGAATTAGAATACAGTATTAGTGTAAAAATAGCTAAAGAAGCCGTAATGAATATAAATAAACCCAGAAGCCTTTTTAAGCCTGCAAATGGATTTCTAGAAACTAAAGTTTATTTTGCAGGATTACCTCGGAAAGGGGAGAATGTACTCATTAAACCGGTAATGATCCAAGCTTCTATCATTTATCATGGATGAATTCCTCTTGTCTGTAATAGATTTGAAGATGTGTTTTTCTTATAGTCAAAGAAGTTATTTTGTTGAACACACCAACTGTGACAACTTGAATTGAACAAGGAAAAATCACATAGTGATCCTTGAAAGTGTATTAAGGAAATAAGAAAATGAATGTCGTGTTTTTGAGCCCATTTAAATCCCCAGTGTTACTCATGGAGAAGTAGGCCTTTTCAATTCTCAAGCATCAATTCAATGTCAACATAACTGTCCATATTCAGCTGTTGCAGATACAAGTACATTTATTTGAGTCCCAAAATACAATATTTTATGGAAGCCAGTCAAAGAATTTTCTTAGGTCTATTTTAGGACTTAAAATTTGGGAGATAGAATAGCGTGTAGGATAGAACTTCTAAAAATCTTAAAAAAAAAATCTTTGCTGGGAGTACAACTTCAGCCTGTCATAAATTAAAGTTATAAAATAAAAGATGATTTTCTGCATATGATGTTTGTCTAATAGCCATGGAATAGGTTTTATGAAGGAGACTAATCACTGTCCTTGAAGAGCTTTAAAAATTTCATTTGAAGTCACGGGCCTGCCAATTATACTTGCTGATTTACCTTAAATATTTACTATTTTATATCCATCTTTTACTCATGGCAATTCAGTTACCATAACTTTTGAAAGATTTCTGCAATATGGTATAAAACCTGAATTGGTTAACCCATGTCAGAGTGAATATATCTGTTCCTTTGAAATTGAGAAATCAAGACATTTTAAAAGTAAAATAAATTATTCAAAAACTATTGGTAAAATGGCTACTGTGTGTCTTGAGTCTGGATGCTTTTTTGACTGAAGAAAGCAAACACTTTTGTTCCCGAAGACAGTCAGGGTCTGATGGCAAGACAAACCTATATTATAAATGCAACTAAAGAAAGCAGCTTGCAGCCCAGGGCCACAGCTAGTAGCGTACATGGAACTTGAGAGCAGAAAAACCATCTCTGGCTGGGAAAGGCCAGTAGGACTTGAGGTGTTAAAAATCATTAGGATCCCAGTGGGGCTCTGTGATGGCATAAACTGAAAAAGACTGTCCATCTGAAAGATACCTTAAAAAATTAGATAAAATTCGAAACATTTAAAATATTTAAAAATGTCGTCAAAGAAAGGGTTTTCCCTCTAAATGAAAACTGCATCTATATTCAGTTAAACCACTCTGAGTCTGACTTGTTTAAGTTGCACTCCTTGACCTATATTTCAATTGGTTAGATTAACCCTCGTCTAGATGGATGTATACGAGGCTGGAATTTGATGAATCAAGGAGCTTCGGGAGTAAAGGAAATTATTCAAGAAAAACAAAATAAGCATTGTCTTGTCACTGTGGAGAAGGGTTCCTACTATCCTGGTTCTGGAGTTGCCCTATTTAGCATAGATTATAGTAAGTGATTTCTCATTTTACTTCTCTTTTCTCATTAATGACTAAATTTATTCATTGACAAACTTCAGTAATTCCTTCAGTAAACATTATGGAGTACTTACTATGTGCCAGGAATGGTGTTAGGCTAATTCATATTGTTATATATTTTTTAAATTAACTTTTTGAAGTATATTAGGGGGAAAAAGTAGTTGAATATGCTTATGTTACTATTTAAAGATTATTGGCACATAACCCCATCAATTTCAAGTAAATTCGATTAACCTATTTTAAGGTTCACCCATTTCTCAGTTGTATTGAGTCTATTGATTAATGCATCAAAAGGATTTGTCTTCATTTCTGGCATTTTCATGTAACTGTTTCTTAAAATGTCCACCCCTCTGTTGAAATTGCCCATCTGTACACATTTTCTACCTGAGCCTTCAACTTATTATTCATAATTATTTTCAATTCCCTGTCTGATAGGTCCAATATCTGAGTCATAGCTAAGACTGGTCATGTTGACTGCTTTGTCTCTTGACGATATGTTGTTTTTCTTTGTTTCCTTCTGAATTGGATAATTTTTGGTTTAAAGATGAGCAACTTATGTAGAATAGTAGAGACAGATAAATAATATTTTTGTCTGGAAATGAGCATATTTCTGCTTTTGCTAGGCCCTTAATAAGGTGGTTGAATCAGTCTCATCAAGAGTTGAGCTGCTTAAGCTTTCTTGTTTCCACAAATATTCTTCAAATTCCTTTATTGTTACCTAGTGCTTATGGTAGGGAATGGTTTCTAGAGGATTTTTCTTAATAGCTGATCCATCGTTAGTTTTAGGTATTCTGTTTAGGGTATGCCTCAAGAAAGTGTCTCTCCATGGTCTTGCTTCACCCCAGAAGAATGCTCTCGTTACTTGACATTTGCTAGCAAGGCAATGGGGTCTGGAGAGCATTCTCTAATGTTCTGGTACAGATTCAATTTTTGGCAGATGTTGTATCCTTTGACTTTTCTTTTCCCCCCTCCCAACCACCAGCGGGGGAGATACCTAATGGTCAAGACTCAAGATGTTTTTCTGCTTCTTTTCCATGGTAGGTGCTCTTTGGTTGTTTGTTTTGTTTTTTTTTTTTCCGGTTTCCTTTCCCTAACCTGAAGACGTAATGGGTCTTTGCATGTGTCCTAATGATGACAAAGTTTGTTGCCTTTCTCCCAAAGCTGTAAGGCTTTTGTTGCCTAAAGAAGACAGAGAAGGATCTGGGTGGGACTTGTATACTCCCTTCAGGTTACTGCTCCTCTCTTCTAGGCCTGCACCAGGAGGGAAGCTTTCTCTGATTTCTTTCTCTGCCCCATTTTTCTCTTGAGTACCCATTTAAGGTCTATGAAGAAGAGCCTATAAATGGGTGTGGATTCCTCATGTGCCTGAAGTTCCCAGGGCTTCTGTATTCTCATATGAGCCCCCATTTGGAATTATCAGTTTGTTAATATTTTTATTTAAATTCTTCTCATCAAATTGTATAGCATCTGGTGTCTGCTCTGAGTAAGAGAGGAAACTCTTCCTGTCTTTCCATGGAAGCACTTATCTTTCTTCAGATTTCTACTTTGTTAGTTGCTCTGCAACCACAGCTCCTTGACAGTTGAAGAAAATTGTGTTTAAGTATATAATTGGTCTTTTGTTGTTGTGGTTGTAAGGGCAGGAGCAGTGCTATTTCCAGTTTTGTCTACAGTCTTAAGCAGAACAGGAGCTCTTGCCACACTGATCCAGGTTTTTGTGTGTACAAATAATATATCTGTAATATCCTAGGACATACATCTTTGTACTTTTATATGATTAATTCTGTAGGAGAGAATCTTAGATTCTGTCTGTCAAAGATTATGCAAATGTATAGTTCCTGTTGCTCAGTTAGATGCTTTTCCAAAAATGTTTTATGAATTTACACTCCTACCAACAGAATAAGAGAGTTTGTGCTTGAGATTCGTTTCCAATCTGAGAGTTGAAAAATTACAATTTGTAGTTTTATGTATGGTTATCCCAGTTTCTACTGAAGTTGAATATCTCTCCAGATGCTAATTAGCTATTTTTATATCTTAACTATCTTATTAGGTTCTTTTGTCTTTTTCTGTTTAGGAGTCCGTTATTTGAGTGACTAAATTTTGCGTCATAAATTTAATGTTATTCTGATATCTCTGCTTTAAGAAAAAATTATATATACATATATTTTTTTAATGTTTATTTTCGAGAGAGAGAGAGCAGGGGAGGGGCAGAGAGAGAGGGAGACACAGAATCCGAAGCAGACTCAAGGCTCTGAAGCTGTCAGCGCAGAGCCTGACACGGGGCTCAAACCCACAAGCTGTGAGATCATGACCTGAGCTGAAGTCGGATGCTTAACTGACTGGACCACCCAGGCGCCCCAAGAAAAAAATTATATGTGAAATGTGTTTATTTGCAGTCTACGAAGTATTGCTACAGTTTTAAGGATGAATCTTAACGCGGGTACTTTCTGTATTCCTAACATAAGTTAATGCAATGTCTTCAACATTAGTTCTGTATATGATTTTTAAAAAATGTTTTAACTAAAGTTGATGACTGAATGCAGGAAAAAACTAGGCCCACAATAATTTGCTTGAAGGAAAAACTCCCTGAAGAGAAAATGAGGGGCGGCTGGGTGGCTCAGTCGGTTAAGCCTCCTACTTCCACTCAGGTCATGATCTCACGGTTTATGAGTTCAAGCCCTGCATCGGGCTCTGTACTGACAGCTCAGAGCCTGGAGCCTGCTTCAGATTCTGTGTCTCCCCCTCTATGCCTCTACCCTACTTGTGCTCTGTCTCTGTCTGTCAAAAATAACTAAACATTAAAAAAAAGAAAATGAAAATAGTTATAACGTGTCTAAAAAAAATCACTTTCATAAGTAATTAGCTATTTCATGGATAACTTGAAAGTGATCCAACTTTAAAACATTTTATATCCAAATTAGTTAGCATATAGTGCAATAATGTTTCAGGAGTAGATTCCAGTGATTCATCCCCTCCACATAATACCCAGTGCTCATCCCACCAAGTGTCTTCCTTAATGTCCCTTGTCCATTTAGCCCATCCCCCACCCCAAACCCCTCCAGCAACACTCAGTTTGTTCTCTATATTTAAGAGCATCTTATGGTTTGCCCCCATCCCTGTTTTTATACTTTTTGACTTCCCTTCTCTTATGTTCATCTGTTTCATATCTTAAATTCCACATGAGTGAAGTCAAATGATGTCTTTCTCTGACTAATTTTACTTAGCATAATATACTCTAATTCTATCCACGTTGTTGCAAATGGCAAGATTTCATTCTCTTGATTGCCAAGTAATATTCCATTGGGTGTGTGTATATATATATATATATATATATATGTGTGTGTGTGTGTGTGTGTGTGTGTGTGTGTGTGTGTGCATATATATATATACATGCACACACACACACACACACACACACACACACACTACCTCTTCTTTACCCATTCATCAGTTGATGGACATTTGGGCTCTTTCCATACTTTGGCTATTATCAATAGCACTGCTATAAACATTGGGGTGCATGTTTCCCTTCAAAACAGCACACATGTATCCTTTGGATAAATACCTAGTAGTGCAATTGCTGGGTCGTAAGGTAGTTCTATTTTTAATTTTTTGAGGAACCTCCATGCTGCTTTCCAGAGTGGTTGCACCAGTTTGCATTCATACCAGTAGTGGGATTTCTCCGCATCCTCACCAACATCTGTCATTGCCTGAGTTGTTCATTTTAGTCATTCTGACTGGTATGAGGTCATATCTCATTGTGGTTTTGATTTGTATTTCCCTGATGATAAGTGATGTTGAGGATCTTTTCATGTGTCTGTTAGCCATCTGGATGTCTTCTTTGGAAGAGTGTATATTTGTGTCTTTTGCCCATTTCTTCACTGGATTATTTGTTTTTTGGGTGTTGAGTTTGATATGTTCTTTATAGATTTTGGATAGTAACCCTTTATCTGATATGTCGTTTGCAAATATCTTCTCCCATTCTGTTGGTTGCCTTTTAGTTTTGTTGATTGTTTCCTTCACTGCGCAGAAGCTTTATATCTTGAAGAGGTCCCAATAGTTCGTTTTTGCTTTTGTTTCCCTTGCCTCCAGAGATGTGTTGAGTAAGAAGTTGCTGTGGCTGATGTCAAAGAGGTTTTTGACTGCTTTCTCCTCTAGGATTTTGATGGCTTCCTGTCTTACGTTTAGGTGTTTCATCCATTTTGAGTTTATTTTTGTGAATGATGTAAGAAAGTGACCAGGTTCAATCTTCTGCATGTTGCTGTCCAGTTTTCTCAATACCATTTGCTGAAGAGACTGTCTTTATTTCATTGGATATTCTTTCCTACTATTTCAAAGATTAATTAGTCATACATTTGTGGATCCATTTCTGGGTTCTCTATTCTTTTCTATTGATTTAACTGTCTGGTTTTGTGCCAGTACCATACTGCCCAAAAGTGACCAACTTTTAAATTAATATTTAAAGTTACATTATAACTTCTGTACATTTGCATGTTTATTTTAGTTTGAGTTTGTTAATATCTTATTGTAAACTTACTTATTTCAAAATGATTATATTTTATATATATATATATATATATATATATATATATATATTTTTTTTTTTTTTTTTTTTTTTTTTTCCTCCCAAGTGGAAATTAAGGATTAGGAGGAAAAAATGTAATAGCATTAGATGTGGCTAAGTGGAAGATCATCTTGTCAGGGGGTCATTATTTTTTCCATTGACATTTACCTTTTCAAAATCTACAAGCAGTATTTGGGCTATTGCTATATATTACTTCTTATTAAATAAGGAAGACTTCATTCAAATTGTGGATTAATATTTTTAGGAATTACACTATTTTGGAAACATATCAATTCAACACATTGTTGAGTGACTGCTGTGGAGAACAACGTGGTGTTAGAGACATGTAGAGCCTGTACTCTAGTGGGATAGACAATTAACCTAGTAATGAATAAAAAAGATGTTAACTATTATGACAAGAGAATCACAGGAGAAGAGTTCCTGTTAGAATTTCAGAGTCCAGAATTGATTTCAGAGTATTTCTCTACTATCAGATATCTAACTCCCCTATTTGTATAAATCCTTATTTTTCCTTCCCCCTGCTTTGAACTGACCCACCCCCCCCCCCACTTTAAGGATGAGGAATGGTGGGTGATGGGGCTATACCTAAGTGTTCCCTCAGAAATGTTATAATAAATTCAGTGAGCTTCGTTCTAAATGTGTGCTTTCAAATATGACCACCTTGAGATTTGACCAGTGATGATTATACAGGCTAAAGGAATATCTGTAAAAGAGCAAACAGGGAAAATTCATAATAATCTGAAATACCACATCTAGAATTTTATTCTAGAAAGACCAGAAGAATGGGGCTTTATTTATTTGTTTTTTGCCTGCATTTAAAAAAAAAAAAAAATGGCTTTTGTTTTTCTGTGTGTTTTTTTTTTTTTTTTTTTTTTTTTTTTTTGCCTAAGTTATATAGTTCATTGAGAAAGGAGAACTAAAATCTTTAGTATTACACGAAAATGGCTTTGAGTATGAATAGGATTGGAATAATTCCTTCTGGTGTACTTTAGGAGTACACTGATCCTGCTTCTGTTTTATTGTTTAAACAGATAATATATCCAACGCTGAGGGCTGGCAAGTAAACGTGTCCTTGAATATTCGTCCATCCGCGGGCACTGGTGTTATGTTCGCCTTGGTTTCTGGTTACACCGTGCCCTTTGCCTTGTCTTTGGTAGACTCCGCCTCTGAAAAGCTTCAGGTAACTTTACTAAACCTTAGTGATTCTTGTTTTTCTGTTTTGTTTTGTTATCTGTAAAGTGGATATATTAGCAGTATTTACCTCAAAGTGCTATTTTGAAGATTAAATGAGATAACATATGCAAAGTATTTGGCACACAGTCTCTAGTACATCAGTAAAGACTCCATAAATGTCCATTATTATTACTTTCTTACTGGCTTATTTCCAAGGTCTGATCTAAGAAGTAGGAGAAATTGAAAAGCCTGTTACTGCATCTACAGCCAAGCTTAGGTAGACTCACACACAGGCTGCCTCGAGGTTTCCCAGAGTTCATAGAGATCCACCTTTATTTAGAGTTCTGGAAGTTATCATGGGAGTCTGTGCTAACAACATAAAAGTGAGTCTGATTAAAATTCACTCGCAGATATTCTGTGCCTAATTATAATGTTTTGTGCTCTCTGGCACTCTTAATCTTTTTTCCCATGAGTAAATTAGAAAGAACTAGAGAAAAGTAAAACCAGTCCACCTGGCTTCTTGCTGGCAACTCTGATTTCAAATTAGGAGGAAGAACAGGAAAAAAACCTCTTGGATAAAAGCAAACATGACCGTTATCAGAAGATCTGTATTATTCAGCCTTCTATTAGAGGCTAATAGCTCTGACCATGTATCATCGACAGTGGATTCCAACAAGTTATAACAAGAAGCTTGTGTTTATGCCCAGGTTGGTTTGGATGTTCTCTGTAGCTTTTGGAAAGAGACATGTAATTGAATCATGTCTGTAATAATACAAAGATGTGCTGTTTGCAGACTAATGATGATTGCAGAGAGTTGCTGGTGGTTAAGCATAAGCAACCTAAGAGATCCTGCCAAGTTTTTATCTCCAGTCTACCACCAGGAGCTTACTACGTTTTAGATTTCAACTTGATTTCAACTTTTTGTTTGCCTTTTTTTTTTTTTTTTAATGAAATGGAAATCCTATCTTCAGCACTACATCCATGCAGTAGAGGACATTAAGGCATGCCATGTCTTTGATGTTTATTTGGTCTTTTCCGTGTTTGACTCCATGGCTGCTGCTGCTGCTTCTCCCCCCACCGCCCTCCTCCTGCTCCCCCTCCTTCTCCTCCTTCTCCTTCTTCATTTCCATGTCAGACTGCGTTCTCAAGATCTGTGTGCAGCGTTTCATAACATTATTTCACATACTATTGATCATTCTGGAACAGTTTGTCAGCTGGCCATTTTAAGACTCATATTAGTGAGTTCAAGGATATAGACATGTATAACGGTAACAGATTTCCTCAGACAGCCTGTATTTGTGAAGTAGAGACTTAACATAGGTATCTTGGATTCTTAAGTAAATATTTCAGACTATCTTTCTACCGTCTCATAACATCCATGTTCCTAGTCCCCATTTTATTTTCTGTCTTTTTACATTTCCTCTACATACACATATGTTATATGCATAGATCACTGTCAACAAGTTGAGTGATTTTGTGTATCAGCACTTTGAAAAGTTAACAAAATGAAAACATTCTGTGTTTTGAATATCATCTGGTGAATACTCTAACTTAGTTCTGGTGAACCCTGGCTTTTCCCTCTCAGGAGTTCTTCGCTCACTTTGTCCCAAGTCTTAACAGGATTGCTTGTGTGGCACACAAAACCCTTTCAGTCTTGCTGGCATGTGCTTACTAAAGCACTTTACATTTTCCAAGTCTTTTCCCCAACAAAGGGTTATTCAGCTCCTTCCTCTTTCACATGTAAGTGTTGAAGTTAGGAAGGCTCACAAACAGAAAAATATTGCTTAAGACATGAGTTTAGGCAGACAACTCTCTTGGCTTACTGAATTTTTAGAAGCCACTATACATCTTAGCTGACCCTGAAATTCGTAAAGCTAATGTATATTTTAAAGTTATGATTATTATAACAAAATTTTTAAATTTAAATTGGGAGGCTCTATCATACTTATTTTTTCCTCATTGTAAGTCAGTTTTTGAATTTAAAAACCCCAAAGTCACTCTTAAGTGGCATTACCATTAATACTTGCTTATATTTTGTCTTTGCTCTGTTTTCAGGATATCCTGGTATCTATCGAAAATATGGTAGTATCTCGGGTAGAGGCCATAAGTCTGTGTTCCAATGAACAATTCCATCTGGAAGTAAGGGTCAACAGAACCAGTCTGGAACTGTTGACTCCACTTAAAAAAGATATCATCTACTCCGAAGACCTTCAAAGTCAACTTGCCATTTTGGACATAGCAATGAAAGAAAGAGTGTCCACTTACCTGGGTGGCCTTCCAGGTATCTTCTTACTTTTTTTTTTTTTTCAAGGTTATCTTTAAAACATCTTTCAAAGTATGTTTTTAATCAAATTGATACTATTTTAAAATTTTCATTTTAATAAAAGGGCATTAGAAGGGCAGACAAAATTCCGGTACCCATTAGTCTTTTCCTGGGGATTTATATTGACATTTTATTGGTACATTTTGTTTATTAATTGTTTTTAATAGTGAACTAAAACTAACCAAGTTTTGCTGACTATCCTAGTCAGAACATATTTATTAGTGGGGCGCCTGGGTGGCTCAGTTGGTTGGGCATCCAACTTCAGCTCAGGTCATGACCTCGCGGTCCATGAGTTCAAGCCCTGCGTCAGGCTCTGTGCTGACAGCTCGGAGCCTGAGGCTGCTTCGGATTCTGTGTCCCCCTCTCTCTCTGCCCCTCCCCCACTCATCCTCTGTCTCTCTCTGTCTCAGAAATAAATAAACATTAAAAAAATTAAAAAAAACATATTTATTATTTCAGTTCATCCTCAAATAGTCTTGTGAGTTTAACATTTATTCTTTAATTCATCCATCATTTGTTTACTTATATTTATTAAGAACCTACATCCCAGGTACCAGGGACATAGTAATAAAAAAAAAGATATGATCCCTGTTTCTAAACCTTTTACAATCTAGTGGTAGAGGCAGTCATTAAATAACCAGTTAGGAAAATATGAGGATAGTTAAAATAGTGATAACTCCTATGAAGGAATAGTAGGTATTGCTCTTAGAGCCTGAAAATGGGGACTTGGTCTGGTTGTGGGGGCCAGGAATGAGCTCTCTACAGAAAAGGCTAAGATGTAAATATGATAAATTGAAGGATTAAACTTAACCAAGTAATGGGGTAGGAATTGGAATTAATATGCAAGTGAAATGGTCTATATGTGGGCAGAATGGGGGATTGACACGCTTGAGGAATATATAGAAGATGGGTATGGTGCGAGCACATTGAGCAAGGGGATGGTAGTACAATATGAGGCTGTGAACTGGGTGAGGATTTGTAGACCTGGTCTGGGGTCCTGAGTCTTCTTGTAAGAGCCATGGGAGTCTTTAAAAATTTGTAGGCAAGGAAATGGTATATCAATATACCATGCGTGATGGATGGAGATGGACAGGTGGAAGGCAAAAGTGGATGAGATGAGCTGGGGGCTAATGAAGTAGTAACAAACAGAAGCAACAAGCATACCGTCATCAATCAGTGCCTAGTGACCAGTCTGGGCATGTTCAGACTGCTTCAAATGGATCCACTTGTTTAATTTTAATTTTAAATAGACCTGTGAGGTAGGTGCTATTATTATCCCCATATTACAGATGAGAAAGCTGCCGGACTAGGATGATGGCAGTGAAGATGGCACAGTGTTTAGATTGGAGATGTATGTGGAAAACAAAATTAATAGGATTTGGGGCACCTGAGTTTCTCAGTTGGTTGAGCAGCTCTTGATTTCAGCTCAGGTCATGATCTCACTGTTCGTGAGATCAAGTCCTGCATCAGGCTCTGTGTTGACAGTGCGGAGCCTGCTTGGGATTCTCTCTCTCCCTCTCTCTCTGCCCCCCCCGCCATGCTTCCCCCCTCAAAACAAATAAATAAACATTAAAAATTTTAATAGGGTAGAAAGGCAGGTGTAGGGATCCCCTTCTTAGGTATCTGGCATGTCCAGTTTCATGGGTGGAGATTCCATTTACCGTAAGATGGGGAAAACTGGAGGAAGAGCACATTCATCTTTAACTTAATATTGGAAAATATGAAATTGGCATCGATCTTTCATTTTAAATGGCAAAAATAATTGAGGGAGAGAGTTTTTGAGGAATATTTTCTGATACCATTTTCAGGTTATTCTCCTAGGAAAATTCTGAGTTTGATGTCTGGACTTCTAGTAATCTTCATTATATTACTTTAACTGCTCAGGGCCTTCATTTTTGTATATGGAAATTTTATCTGGGTTTTTGAGGAATAGAAGTAAAGATTCTATAAAAGTGATAGATTATGGGGCGCCTGGGTGGCTCAGTCGGTTAAGCGTCTGACTTCAGCTCAGGTCATGATCTCACAGCTTGTGAGTTCCAGCCCCGCATCAGGCTCTTTGCTGACGGCTCGGAGCCTGGAGCCTGCTTCAGTTTCTGTGTCTCCCTCTCTCTCTCTGCCCTTCCCCTGCTCACAGTCTCTCTCTCTCTCTCTCTGCCCTTCCCCTGCTCACAGTCTCTCTCTCTCTCTCTCTCTCTCTCTCTCTCTCTCTCTCAAAAAATAAACATTAAAAAAATAAACATAAAAAAATTTTTTTAAAGTGATAGATTAGACAGATAGAAAATCTATCATTGTTAATTATTACAAAGTTACTTAAGTTACTGTGGATAATTATTAGGAAGTATCATTATTGTTCAAATAAATAAATTCTGTATCAAAATCTACCTCCTTATTTACAAATTAGTTGAATGCAATTTTTATAAATCAGACAACAAAAGAGTTCAAAAGAGGTAAAACTGTCAAATTTTAGTGGTTCCAGGACTTTTTCACCAACACTTTAGATTGACTTCAGGTAAGATGTGTTTAGAAAAAGAGTGAGGAAAATTGAGAACTGTGACAATTGAGATATTAGGAGTAGAAACAATGGGATAGGTAAATTACCAGTTAACATGCAAAATAGGCATATTGAATTGAATGTTATGAATTAAAAATCAGGGAAAATTGACGATTCTGAGGATTTTTATAATAGTGGCATAATCTTTGATGCTCTGCCAGACTTGAAAGGGTTTCATAAAAAATGCTGTGAGCCCCTTGGGGCGCCTGGGTGGCGCAGTCGGTTAGGCGTCCGACTTCAGCCAGGTCACGATCTCGCGGTCCGTGAGTTCGAGCCCCGCGTCGGGCTCTGGGCTGATGGCTCAGAGCCTGGAGCCTGTTTCTGATTCTGTGTCTCCCTCTCTCTCTGCCCCTCCCCCGTTCATGCTCTGTCTCTCTCTGTCCCAAAAATAAATAAACGTTGAAAAAAAAAAAAAATTAAAAAAAAAAAAAAAAAATGCTGTGAGCCCCTAGAAAAGTATGGACTTTATTCACTGTATTGGCAAACTAGAGATAGAAAATTTGAACTGAATATTTTTTGCATAAGGCACTAAGGAAGAAGAATAAAGGCTGAAAAATGTGCATTGGGAACTAAATTGATGGAGAGAAGATGCCAAGAAAGAAGCAAGTATAGAGATGGCTGTTGTTACGATGAATCATAGCTCTTAGGAATTCAAGGGTGTAACTCAAGTACTAAGTCTGATGAAGAAAGTGAAAGTGTAGAAAGGCCCAAAGACCCTAGTCACTGAAGCATTATTAAAATTATTTTTTAAAACACCAAACAGCACATAAAAGTGAATTCCCTATCATGAGTTGCCATTTTATGCTCAGCAAGAAGCTATTTTTTGGGAAAATACAGAAATCTGCTTTTATTCTAGCAATAATAAAAGAGATATATTTATCATGACATTTTAAAAAGATTTCCAAGTAGCTATAGCTTGGATTTGAAAAAATGATTTAAAAATGCTTATCAACTATTGTTCAAATTTAAAGAGAAAATAATAAGGGCGCCTGGGCGGTTCAGTCAGTTAAGTGTCCAACTCTTGATTTCGGCTCAGGTCATGATCCCAGGGTCATGGGATCGAGCCCCACATCTGGCTCCACACTGAGCATGGAGCCTGCTTGAGATTCTCTCTCTGTCTCTCTCTGACCCTCTCTCCTGCTCTCATGCTCTCTCTCTCTTAAAAAAAAAAATTTAAAAAGAGAATAATAAAGTAGAACATCGCAAGTAAGAATATGCTCTTTTCGACTCTTTTTCAAGTGTGTTTACTTATCTTAGGTTTTGATGAGACTGATTGTGTTTATGAAATCAGAGGAACTCATGATATGCTGAATCCAGTGCCAGGCACAATACTTTATATACACGAGTCACTTAATATAAATTTATTGGATAGAATAACATTACTAACATTTGCCTTATGATTAGAATTAGGTTGGAAATGGGGAGTCTGAATAGTTCCTCTAGTTGTAAGCAAATAAGATGCCAAAAGTCTTGGGCTAATGTTTTAACGTTCTGTTTTTACAGATATTCCGTTCAGCGCCACACCAGTGAATGCCTTTTATAATGGCTGTATGGAAATGAGCATTAATGGTGTTCAGTTGGATCTGGATGAAGCCATTTCTAAGCATAATGATATTAGAGCTCACTCATGTCCATCAGTTTTGAAAAAAACAAAGAATTCTTAAGGCATCTTTCCTGTGCTGATGATATTTTTTTCCTGTGTGTAATTATACTTACGTTTCAATAATAGCTGAAGGGTTTTTACCTGCAGTGTGCAGGCCTTGATTATTTTATGGTACTTCGACTCTCCTGGAATTTCAAAAAAGGTTGTTTTTCAAGAGAACAAGACCCTTTTGTGATACAAACCACATTAAAAAATTCTTACCTCTATTGCTGCCTAGAAATTAAATAATGAAATACACAAACATTTCTAATTTGAATTTTTTTGCTACAAATGACATTTCTTCATGTTTATGTTTGCAAAAGTAAAATTTAATTTTATCACCATGAGTTGGTGCTTAAATATCTGTGTTTTTTTGGAAGGCAGGGAAGTAAACTCAAACAAAAGTTCACGTACTAAATACTTGTGATCATAGCAGATACTATTTTATTTATTTTCGTTATTTCCTAATGAAGGCAGAAGGAGAGACAGTGGCCTAAGTATGAATTGAGTGGAAGGCTTTAAAACTTTATTCCCAGCAGCTCCTCAGGCGGACCAGTTTTGGCTTCATTTTTCTTTCTCTTAGCTTCACATTTTAACCGGTGGCTCTCGTGAGTTCCAAAACAAGTGGGACACCTGTTCACGAGAGCTCATGGTTCTTGCTGGTCAGTAATTGGAGTTCACGAGGATGAGATACTAGATTGTGCTAGAATGGGCGTGGAAACCTGGGACGGGTACACTGTGTGGGGGCGCACAAGCTCTAGATTAGAAAAGGCAGAACCTAAGTGGAAAGGATGAATGAGAGAATGAATGAGGTGGACGTTCATAGTTATTCTTGAATCAAACTTCAATTACCAGGGTAACTTGCCAGCATGTGATTGTTGAAGGGCAATGAACTCTGAAAAGTAAAACAGATGTAATGAAAGGATAACCACACGGGGACATAGTTAAGATTGTGTCTTTGGAATGAGGAGGTAAGGATGCCAAGTCCTTGTTGGTAATGCATTTCCAGTGGCAGTTTTATCACTCCCAAACCTACCGGTCACATTAGGTAGGTACCAAAGGTTTCATTGATAGTTTTGGAAACAAATTTTTTTTTCTACTGTAGATATTTTATAGCATGTAAAACATAATCGACTGGGGTATTTTCTAAAAATTATGTGAATCATATCTATATTCTATCAACTCTTTGAACAGAAGGTATAATTATGTAACATACATGTGAGTCTTCACACAGTACAGTAGTTCTTTAGTTGAAAGGTGTAAAGCTCAAATATTTGATCAGTAGTTATGGGTAAGGTGTATGCTGGAGCTCAGAAAGGGAAGAAAAGCAAAGGTAATATGTGTTGAGTGTTTGACTCATACCAGAAATTGTGCTAGCTCATCTTACTGGCTGTAATCTTTCTCCCAATTACTACGGTGTACTATGGGTGATGAATTCAGGCAACAACTATGGACAATTAATGTTGGTGTAAAAAAGCAAAGAAGTACAAAAACTGAAAGCATATGGAAAGGGAAAAAAGGAAAGGAAGGAAGGAAATGAATTCTCTTTGCGGAGGAGTTTTCACATTCTTGCTTAATTATGCCCAGATACGAGGACAGCTATAGGGATCAATTCCACATTTTCCATCAGAAACAGAAAACTTCCAACATGCAGTGACCTTCATAGAGGCTCCATCTTTCTTTGCAATGCATGTACATGTGGCTTGGGGCGGGGGGTGTTTCTTACAAACAAGATTCATCCGACAGTGATTTTACACATGGGTTACTTGTTATACCAGACTTCAAGGCTTCCCAGAGAACTTACATTTGAAAATTCGATCTTCTCCTATAGAAGGGGATAAATCCTTTTTCTTACTAAAGTTTCAAATGGTGGGATCTAAAATCTTATTCTGTTAGTAGTCTCCAGACGGAAAAACCACTGGATACATCTGATCTTTTTTCAAGTTGATCTTCAGGGGGTTGGGTCAATATTTAAATGACATAGGAAGAATCTAATATCATTATCTGGAGTTGCCAAATAATAAATAAATGTAAAATAATAAATTATTTTATACAGCTATACATAATAAATATAAAATGTAATTAAACAGAGCGATATTGAACTTGGGTTGAGGCTGGAGCCTTCAGGGATGAATACCTTACTGAGCCAACTCAGCATGGACAAGGCAGCCACAGAGGATTAATAGCTGGCTGTTCTGGAAAATAGGTACAGTCCTAGCCTGCTTTGTACGTGTGGCTAGCAGGTTACCAGGAGGGGATCCAAACTAGGTCGTCTGAATCAAGAGTCCATGTCCAAATTCAAAAATCTATATTGCTCTTATATCCTTACCAGTTATCCCACCACTCAGTAAATGGTAATTGTTGGTGTGAACAAATTCTGTAGTCAGCTCTATATAGCAAAGACTTGCTATGTCTTTGATTCTCAGCTGATAACATTAACAATTTAATAGTTTTGAAGACAAATTAATATTACTTAATGAAATTAAGGAAATGCTGACAATGACTCTGAAAATGTATATAATTAGAACTCTGGGCTATATATTGTCCTAGGAAAACAACGGAGAAAATGTTCTAGTCCTCCCACAAAAATATTCACAGTCTAGGAGATAGTAGAGAAATGGTACAAGTAATTCAAATGTGAGCCTGAGTTTGGTAAGAGGTGCAACAGGGGAATAAACTGTATGCAGGGGGTTTTGGTGAGGGAGAAATTGATTACAAATGCAAGCCTAGTGAGTTGCTATTTAAATTAGGCCTAATAAGATACATATGAATTTCTTGGGGCACCTGGGTGGCTCAGTCAGTTAAGCATCTGACTTTTGGTTTTGGTTCAGATCTTGACCTCACAGTCATGAGATTGAGTCCGCATTGGGCTCTGCCCTGAGCATGAAGCCTGCTTGGGATTCTCTCTGCCCCTCCCTTCTCTCTCCTTCTCTCTCTGCCCCTCCCCTGCTCATTCTCTCTCTCTCTCTCTCTCTCTCTCTCTCTCTCTCTCACACACACACACACACACACAAACACACATACACACACACACTCAAAATAAACATTAAGTATATATATATTCATATACATATATATACATATATATGAACATATGAATTTCCATTAGTTTCTCTGCTTCCAAGTCCTCTTTCCCATAATGTTTTGGTAATCTCTCACACAGAGATCTTATTTCAGCATAATTCTCAAAATCTCCCTTATTTCCCTATTGATTATTGCATGAAGTACAGATGATTAATCCTAGTTGTCAAGAGCTTTTATCATTAAACTAGTGAATCTCACCCCAAGATGCTTATTAGATTCACTGGCCCCATTGCAGACAACTGAATCAGAAGATTCCTGTGGATAACCAGAGTCACAAGGCATGGATCCAGCCTCTGGGTTCTTCCCTCTGTCTCCTTTTGTCTCCCATGTGCATGTGAGCTCACGGGGGCACACAGAAAAACAGACATAAAGCAAAAAAATCAGTGAAAAGTGGAGATAGGACAAAGGGAGAGAGGGACAGGTATGAGAGTGTGTGTGAACAAAACCAGGAGGAGAGGAAAGGACAAAGAGAAAATGAGAGGAGATGGGAAAGATATGAAAACAGGTTCAGTGAAAGATTTGGTAAGATACAAAATGAAGAAAAGGAAAGAGAAAAAGCAAAGGACACAGACAGATATTGGGGAAGAGAATATGATATAGAGAAAAAATATAAAAAGAAATGAAATATCTACTTTCCTCTAGACACCTAGATAGGAGTAGGTGATATTAGTAGTGACAAACTGAGATCCACATAGAAAAGGGATTAGAGAGAGACTGAGATAATGAAATAGAGATAATAATTTATAAGAAGAAATTTAGGGGCGCCCAGTTGGCTCATTCGGTTAAGGGTCTGACTTTGGCTCAGGTCATGATCTCCTGGTCCGTGAGTTCCAGCCCCACGTTGAGCTCTCTGTTGACAGCTCAGAGCCTGGAGCCTGCTTCAGATTCAGTGACTTCCTCTCTCTCTGCCCCTCCCCAGCTCACAATCTGTTTCTCTCTCCCTCTCTCTCAAAAATAAACATTAAAAAAGAAAAGACATTAAAAAGGAAAAAGTGAAAGAAGAAAGGTAGAAAGAGACAAACAGAAAAGACTAGATGAGCATAGAAAGAAAAAAAAAAAGTAGGGAGGAGATGAGCCAAGCATAGGCAGGCAGACAGACAGAAGGAACAAATATAAATGGAAAGAAGGAGGGAAAGAGTGCCAGAAGAAAAACAAGAAAGGGGCAGATGTAGAAATAAAGAGAATATGTCCGAGAAGAGAACGCAGGAACAAGAAGAACATAGTAATAATTGAAAGAGGAAAAAGTAAGAAATGAGAGAGAGAAAAAGAGAGAACCAGAAATATAGAGGAAGGCAAGAAGTAGAGGGGACGCATTCAGTTTACCCAAGGTGAGGGTGGCAACTGTAAGACTTGGGGCTGGAGATGATGTTCCATGCTGGGAGGCGGAGCTCTTGGCAATGTATCTGCTAAATAGGGTACACCCCAGAGTGTCCCCAAAATCATCACCAAGGAATCCTCTATGGGAATTCATAGGTATGCTCTTGTACCATTCTGCCAGGAATGGATGGAAGGGCTTGCCACTAGCATCGCTGGCATTTTTCTTGCCTTATTTCTGACCTCTTTGAAATTAGGGGCACGGTCAGTTTACACCAAAAGGAATTGTCAGAAATTACATCTGGGGAAATGCAGAGGAGAGAGGGCACTCTTAAACATGGTGTGAGATCGATGCTACAATTGGAACAGTGAAAACTTACATTTTATTTTTTCTTTAAGTTTTTCTTTATTCTGAGAGACAGAGAGAGAGAGAGAATGGGGGAGGGGCAGAGAGAGAGAGGGGGAGAGAGAGAATCCCAAGCAGGCTCTGCACTGTCAGTGTGAAGCCTGATGCGGGGCTCAAACTCACAAACCGTGAGATTATGACCTGAGCTGAAACCAAGACTCGGGCGCTTAACCTACTGAGCCACCCAGGCACCCCAAAAACTTTTAAACCCACTGTTGTATGAGAATCCAAGCATCATAGCCTGTGGCTGCTGGCCTATTAATAGTGGTCTAGTTATATAAATGTGCGACCCCTAGGAGTGAAGGAAAGAAAATCCAGTCGTATTTGCAAATGACAAGTTTATGAAAACTACTGAGTTACAGAGAGTGTCACATCATATTCCACGAAGGAAGAAGCTTGCTTGAATTGCACCCTCCAGTAGAATCAGTTGTTAAGGTAATGTAGCTATCTCCTTATACCTCTTTGGAACAGCTTCTCTCGATTTTTGACATTCCTTTGTCTTTGTTATAGACCCCAAAACATGTAGAACAATTAGTTTTGGAAACTAATTGTCTGGAAATTTAAGTAATGTGTTTTTATTTTCCTTGCAAGCACCACATTTTTCCAGAATCTCCCCAAAGCGTGAAACTTGCTGTTGAACATGTTGCTCTTGGAAGGCTTTGGCAGATGCATATGAAACTAAAAATAGTAGCTTTCAAAGAAAATTTTTCTCTTATGCCAGGCCATTTTGAGCTGAATCCTCACACTCTGTCGTATCTGTACTTTCCCGTCTGTTGTTTAAAATACTCTAGAAATGCCTGAAAAGACTAGGGATATATAGCCTTTTTTTTTTTTTTTTTTTTTTTTTTTTGAGATAGAGAGAGCCTGCAAGCAGGGGATGGACAGAGAGAGAGATGGTGAGAAAGAATCTTAAGCAGACTCCAAGCCCAGTGCATAGCCTGAGGCGGGGCTCAATCTCATGATGTGAGATCATGACCTGAGCTGAAATCAAGAGTCAGATGCTTAACAGAGCCACCCAGGCGCCCCAAGGGATCTGTAACTTTTAAATAGTAATTGTTATTTCACTCTTAGCTCAATCTAGCTTCACAAGAGCTCTGTGCATAGAGCATGGCATCTAATCATGAATCTCCCTTCAAGATCACAAAGATGTCTTCCTCGCTCCTGCCTTTCTTTCCTTCCATCTTTATTCCTTCCTCCCTTTCTAGTAAGGAAGATTAAGCCTTACAGGCCCTGATTGCTTGAAAACTATTGGTATAATAACATCAAGTCTTCCTGGTGATCAGATTGTTTACCCCAGAGAATTATCTGTGGGGTTTCTGAAGGCCATGAACTGCACACAATTGTAGGAAAACTTCTGAAAGTTTTGTTGTGGAACACATACAATATGCTACACTTGTTCTACACTTGTAGGTACTTGGGCTACATGAGTGAAAACCTTGCACCTATGTACAAATATAGTCATGGGAAAAAAAGAAACTAGAGGTCCAACCCAGAAAGCAAAAGTATCTTCTGTGACTCTTTGCATATCATGGCTTAATTTAAATCAGGTTTTACTTTGTATTTCAGATTTCAGTTTACTTTTTTACTGCTCATGTTTATTAAAAAAAAAAAAGCGGGAGGGGGCACCTGGATGGCTCAGTTGGCTAAGCATCTGACTTCGGCTCAGGTTATCATCTCACAGCTTGTGAGTTCAAGTCCCACGTCAGGCTCTGTGCAGACAGCTCAGAGCCTAGAGCCTGCTTTGGATTCTGTGTCTCCCTCTCTCTCTGCCTCTCCCCTGCTCCTACTCTCTCTCTCTCAAAAGTAAATAATAAAACATTAAAAAAAACTTATTTGAGTCTGGAATTCAGATAGAAACCTAATCAGTAGGACCAGATGATATCATTGAGAAGCGATCCTTCAGGCTCTGTGTGAACACCTTCACTGATGCAGGGCTCACTATTTGAGAAAGCTCCTTTTCTCTTTGCTCAGTGCATTAGTTTGGAAGCTTCAAGAAGGAGATACCAAGAAGGTATTAGGCAGATGTTATGAACTGAATTGCATGTCCACAAAATTTGTATGTTAAAACCTTAAACCCCAGTGTGGCTGTATTTTGACATAGGGCATTTGAGGAAGTAATTAAGGTTAAGTGAGGTTGTAAGAGTGGGGTCCTAATTCAATACAACTGCTATCCTTATAAGGAGAGAGAGAGAGAGAGAGAGAGAGAGAGAGAGAGAGAGAGACAGGATGTACACACACAGAGGACAAATCATATGAGGACATAGCGAGAAGAAGGCAGCCATCTGCAAGGCAAAGAAGAGAGAGGCCCTAGGAGAAACAAACCTGCTGATACCTTGGTTTTTGGACTTCCATTCTCCAGAACCATGAGAAAACAAGTTTCTGTTGTTGAAGTCACCTGATGTGTACTATTTTATTTTGGCAGTCCTAGCAAATACAGCAGGCAATAGATTTATTGGGAGAATCACCTATGAAGGAAAAAGTGGGAGACAGCAGGAATGGGTAGGGAGAATCTTTAGGTAGCCAGGTATGTCTGATACATACAAAGAGAGAAGGAAATAGATTGATAGGAAGAGTCTAGTATCTCAGTGTAGTTCTGAGAAAGTTTCATCTAGGTTGATGAGGACTTCTTGAAAATACTGTCCATCAGAAGAGTTTTGCACAAGGCAGGAGTGGCCTGGCGTAAATGCTGTAACTGTGGTTAGTTATTGGCTGGGAAACATTCCAGATGGGTCCAGGGAGGGAACAACTGCAGCTGTCAGTCAGCTGTGTTCCAACAGCAGGTTCACAACGGTGGTCTAAGCAGCATGCTTCCCTATCTGCCACCGTCAACTCTCTGAGAAAGCTCTCCTTATATTAAAAGAAAATCAGAGTATCCACACTTAACACTAAATGCTCCTCTATTACTGACACAAACGAATTAGGATTCTATTGGTTGCAAGTAGCAGGAATTCAGTTGGAACTAGCTTACACAAAAATAATTTTTAGAAAGGTATTTAGTTGACTTTCAGAATTTAAGGGTAAAAACTGTTCCTGAGGGTTGGATTGCTGTAATAAATGAGGAAAGTTTCCTCACATTGTTTCTCACGGCTGTTTCTCTCTGAACAACTATAGTTTGCCATAAGAATACATACTGGTTTCCTCAACTATTGAATTGGAACATCATGGAATATGGCTGCCAACTGTTTCTGAATTTGCATATTCAGGTCACATACAGCTCAGAGGGAATATTTTTTTCATCTCCAGTTCCAGAATTCCAAGGGGAATATTTGAGTGGCCCAGCCTGGGTCAAGTGTTCATTCTGAACCATCAACAATGGTAGGAAAGCAACAATGGTGGGCTTACATTAGACCAGTGGTCCTCAAGCTTGATTGCACAGCGAAATCACCTGCAGACCTTTAAAAATACTGACCACTTACCTCCATCCCCTTTGCCTCACCCCCAGATTCCAAACTCCAGCCCAGGATTCTAACCTAATCGGTTTGGTGTGCCATTTGGTCATGGAGAGTTTTAAAACTCTGCAGGTGATTTTAAGGCACATCACAGGAACATGCATCACCCATGAAGCTAGATGGGTGGGAGGGGGGTGGGAGTGCGAACAACTGCAAAGAAGCGGTCCTGGCAACCACCTGTAGATTCCCACCATGAAGTAAAACATTCCATTGTTTCTAAGGAACCTTCTTACTTAACCTATTCAATAAAAGCTATATTTCTACACCCCATTTTTAAAGCGTGTCTTATTTTGCCACGTTTTTGGTTAAAGATTTTATTAAAAACATGCCAAAAAAATCCTTCATGTACCATAGGAAAAGTAACTTACTCTAGCAGGTAATATATATACCTTATAAAAATAATATTTGTTTAAAAAAACCCTCTAACTGGAAATATACTTTTCATATAGAAAGAAAAGTCTGAAAACGTATATGCGTCTAAAACAAACCAAACTTTTGGCATAAAACTTACGCTAGCAGATAACTCCTTTTTATAAATTACTTTCTTCCATTGTGGAGGAGATACCACTTTGGCAGTGGGATCTACTGAGGCCAACTCTTTTCCAGGTTTCACGTTCTGCCTGTTCTGGCTCTTCAGAAATGTTTTAAAGCAACCCTGGTTGGAATACAATATTAAATTTTTTCTTGAATTTATCTTTATATTGCTTTGGAGAGCAAATATAAACTTGGTAAAACCTGTTTAAATGATTGGTTCTTGGGGCGCCTGGGTGGCGCAGTCGGTTAGGCGTCCGACTTCAGCCAGGTCACGATCTCGTGGTCCGTGAGTTCGAGCCCCGCGTCGGGCTCTGGGCTGATGGCTCAGAGCCTGGAGCCTGTTTCCGATTCTGTGTCTCCCTCTCTCTCTGCCCCTCCCCCGTTCATGCTCTGTCTCTCTCTGTCCCAAAAATAAATAAAAAACGTTGAAAAAAAATTAAAAAAAAAATAAATGATTGGTTCTCTTGTGAATTACCATGCTTTCTGATGTTATCATCCTATTTGGTCAGATACCAAACTTTATTCCCTCAAAATGTATTTAAATATTGTTTCCACTTTCTCACCAATGCTTCATATTGATAATCTTTTTTACGTTTTGTTAATCTGATGAGAAAAAAGTGGCAGCTTGTTGTTTTTATTTGCCTTTTACTAATAACGAATGGGACTGAGAAACTTTGCACACATTTATTGGAATTTTATGTTGACTCGGTTGGGGAGAAGAGGCTTGCTTGTTCTTTATGTATTTTGCGATTCAATCGTTTGTCTTTCTTATTGAAGTCTAGGGGCTCTTTATATATCATAGATATTAAATATCATCTATTATTTATCGTATAAACCATCTATCATCTATTATTTATCACTGAATGTTCCATTTGATTGGCTCAGTATATTTCTTTGGTTTTTACTGTTTTCACTACTACTAAAATAGTGGTAATTTTTCTTCTCTGTACACTATGCTTCATTTGTTTTAATTACTAATTATATTGGCTAAGACTTTCAGAATATTGCTGATTGTTAACAGTTGTTCTTACATTGCTCTTGATTTTAATGGGATTATTTTTGCTATTTCATTATTAAGTTAAAATTTGCTGTTGATGTCTAAAAATATTACTTGCTCATCAATTTATTTATAAATTACTTAACAGTGATACTTTATATTTTTCTAGGTTTTTTCCAGATTGCTTATTGAAGCTTATCATGTACGTCATTAGTGTCCACTGGGATTATTTTTTTCTCCTTTAATATACTGTAGTTAGTTATATCAACAGATTTCCTAACATTGAACTATCCTTGTATTTGTCAAATAAAGGGTTTTTATTTATAGTATATTGTGACACTTTTATATACTCATAAGTGGGGTAAGTCTAGATAATTTTTCTTGGTTCTGTCTTTGTCCAATTTTTCTATTCAGATTATGCATGATTGAATGGGATTGCCGGTGATGCTGAATAAAATAGCACAAACTGTTTGGCTTATATAACAAAATTCATTGTCCCATGGTTCTGGAGGCTTAATGTGAACTCAGGATATCAGCAAGTTTGGCTCTTTCTAAGGACTGGGAAGGGAAGATATGTTCCTCCATCTTTCTTTGTCTCACAGATGGCCATCTCCTGCCATGTCTTCACATCATCTTCCTCCTTATATAATTGTTTCTAAATGTCCCCTTCTTAGAAGGATAGCGGCCATATTAAATTAGGACACATAATAACAATTAAAAATTTTTTATTTATTTTATTCATTTTGAGAGACAGAGAGAGACAGAATGCGAGTAGGGGAGGGGCAGAGAGAGAGGAAGACACAGAATCCAAAGCAGGCTCCAGGCTCTGAGTTGTCAGCACAGAGCCTGATGTGGGGCCTGAACTCATGAACCGTGAGATCATGACCTGAGCCAAAGTCATGACCTGAGCCAAAGTCTGACACTCAACCAAATGAGCCACCCAGGTGCTCCCTTAATGACATCATTTTGACTTGATACTTAGGGTCTGTAAAGACCCTGTCCCCAAATAAGTTCACATTCTGAGAAACTAGGGTTTAGGGCTTCAACATATAAATTTTGGGCAAGCACAATTCAATACACAGCAGAAGGCTTCCTGTAGTTAGGAATTAGGTAAAACTTTTGGGATAGAAGGAAAAAATACAGGGTAAATCAACAGATATTCAGACAGTAGAGGCATGTCTATGGGTTTTGGGAAGTTACAATATTCCAGTTTTTGATTTGAAATATCTTTTGACTCAAGAATATCTGATCTCAGGAATTATCCTATGAAATACAAGCTGAATTTTAGAATAGAAGTATATGTGTGTCTGAGGCAGGTAGAGAGAAGGTGGGGGGAGGTGTTGAATGTGTCGATACTTAACTAGGGTTTCTAACAGGTCTATTATAGAAGCCCCTGTTTTGCTGTTTAGCAACACTTCATATTCTTATCCTGCTTTCTCCACACTTCTTCTCCCTATACACACTAACAGTAATAATCAAAACTTGCTAAAGGGCATAAGATGCCTCTCCTGAGGAAAGGAAAACATTGCCTATTGCCAGAATCCAGAGCTCTACTAGACTCAATGAGTGAGAGCTGTGAAAAGATGAGACCTAGGCCAAGAGAGAACACCCAGCTCCAGTAGTGTAGCAAGTAGAGGTAGTGGGGAAATAGGCAAGTGATTCTGAGGGGGTAAGGGGATGCCTGATTGGTAGCAATTTAACAACAAATTTGCAAAATTCTTGAATCTTCAAGAATCATCTCTCACAAGTCTGTCTGAGCTATACCACTCTTAATAGTTCCTCAAAATGTGTTTCCAGTGTAGTCATCCAAAACCAACACATCGTTTACTGTACTAGTTTCCTGAGGCTGCTGTAACAAATCACTACAGACTTGGTGGCTGAAAATAACAGAAATTTCTTCTCTCACAGTTCTGGAGGCCAGAGTTCAAAATCTGGCAAGGTCATGCTTCCTCTGGGGGCTCTAGAAGAGAATCCATTCTTTACCTCTTCTAATTACTGGTGGCTGTCAGCATTCTTTGGCTTTCTTGGCTTGTGACCACATTACTCCATTTCTGTCTCTTTCTTAACATTGCTTTCCCTTCTGTGTGTCTTTTCGCTGTGCGTCTGTCTCTTTCAATGGCCTTTGCCATTAAATTTAGGGCCCATCTGAGGTGCCTGGGTGGCTTAGTCAGTTAAGTGTCCAACTCTTGGTTTTGGCTCCAGTCATGATCTTAGTCTTGAGATTGAGCCCAGTGTCAGGCTCTGTGCTGGATGTGGACCCTGCTTAAGATTCTCTCTCTCTCTCTCTCTCTCTCTCTCTCTGCCCCTCTTCCCTCCTTCCTTCCCTCCCTCATTCTCTCTCTTAAAAAAAGTTAGGGTCCACCTAGATAATCCAAATGATTTCTCATCTCAAGATGTTTAACTTAATCACGTGCAAAAAAAAATCTCTTTTTCCAAGTAAAGTAACATCTGTAGTTTACAGGATTAAGATGTAAGCATGTATTTTTGGAGTGTGGGGTGACACCATCCAGCCCATTACATTTACTATAGTCTAAAATTCATATTAGAGGGGTGCCTGGGTGGCTCAGTCGGTTAAGCGTCTGACTTCGGCTCAGGTCATGATCTCGCAGCCAGTGAGTTGGGGTCCCGCTTCGGGCTCTGTGCTGACAGCTCAGAGCCTGGAGCCTGCTTCAGATTCTGTGTCTCCCTCTCTCTCTGCTCCCCCCCCCCCCCACTCACGCTCTCTCTCTGTCTCTCAAACATGAATAAATGTTAAAAAAAAATTTATAAAACTCAGATCGATGTTAAAATTTAGGAGAACAGAGAAAACGAGAGGAATATTTTTTTAATATTTACTTTTTGAGTGACACAGAGAGAGAGAGTGGGGGAAGGGTGAAGAGAGTGGGAGACCCAGGATCTGAAGCACACTCCAGGCTCTGAGCTGGCAGCACAGAGCCCGACATAGGGCTCAATCTCATGAATTATGAGATCATGACCTGAGCTGAAATCAAGAGTCAAACACTTAACTGACTGAGCCACCCATGTGCCCTGAAAGTGAGAGGAATATTATGTTATTATTATGGACATGAAATCTGGAGCCAGACTAGTTTAAATACCAGTTCCATCACTACCTAGCTGTTAGCACTGTTACTTATTGTCTCTGTGCCTCTATTTCCTCATCTGTAACGTGAGATAATAATGCCTGGTTTATTGGGTTGGTTTGAAGATTAAATTGCCCATAGTAATACATGTGTTTGTTATTAGTATTTTTATTGTTGTTATTATTAAGTAGAGGGAGGTTGGCTGGATTCCCAAGATTCATTAAAATAGTGGCCTTTATTAAAGATTGAAAATCTTCTACTGTGCAAGACCAGAAATTTGCCATTTAGAAGTCCACAAACTAGGTTTGAAAGGAGTGGACTAAAGATCCAACTTCATTCATCTGTACATTCCAATTTTGTCTCAGGTCTGTCTTGAAAATGGTAACAGGCTGCTTTGTTTTCCTGGTTCCTCTTTTGAATTGGAGAGGAGAATGTATACCTTCTACTTGATCAAAATGGCTTAAGTTTGTCCCTTCCTCCAACAGTTCCAGATTTAGGGAAAAGCAAACTTTGAAAACCTTGAAAGATGTGTTAATGCTATATGCTTTCACCATCACAATTTGAATCAGAGTCACCAGAACATTCATTCAGATTCATTATGGTGCAAGAACAGAAATGCTAGTCCATTAAGCACTCATGTTAATGTTTATTTAATAAAATAAATAGATTCTGACACCCTGGTAAATTATGTGAGGGGGAAGGTAAGAAATATAACATATAATTAACTCACATAAGTCATTTTGATGCCTTTCCTCTGCAAATATTAAAATGTCTTTGTTGCTTCCTCTAGGAATTATTTAAAACACTGACATATTATGCTTCTATAGAATGTTCAGATAGCCAGTTATGTGGTTTAGAAAGTTAAAAAGAAGAAAAACTCTAGAATTCCATTTTCAAATTGACCCTCATTTGTAGACCATAGATTCATTCAAATAAAAATTATCTTCCACGATCTGGTCAATTATATAGGCAATTACTATTTAATGCTTTGTTCTATTTTCTGACTTTAATTTTAAATCCAATTCAATTGAACTTTTAGTTTATTTTGTTTTTTTAATTTTTAAGATCCCTTTTATTTAATTAATTAAAAAAATTTATTTATTTATTTATTATTTTTTTTTAACGCACTCCAGCGGGTTTTATTAAGGAAAACTTCTGCACGGTTTACTTTTCACCGGTGTGTTCTCGCATGCTTCTAATGATATCAGAATCACCTGGATCATGACGGCCGCCGTGCAACACTATGCAATATTTCCCACACGCTGCACCCCGTTCAATAGTATTGCCACTGTAGTGACAGACGTCCGTTTTGGCCAACATGGCACAGTATGCCATCTCGGATTTCCTCAAGGCCAGGCAGTTGTTGAGGAGGATGACTAGTTTTGCCTGCCATGTGTGATCATTTCCAGTCTGCTTATACCCCAGTGCGTACGTTCCACTTTTCACAGTGAGTTGGAGCCTAGAGTTGATTCACTCCAGTGGCTTTTTCATCGTCTTTGTGGCCACCCTCTTCTGCCTTAGGCGCGGGATGGTCCCAAGCAAGAGCAGTTGCCAAGATAGATGGGAGTGAGAAAGGATAAGATCTCTTTTGTTAAAAATAAATAAAAGGGGCGCCTGGGTGGCACAGTCGGTTAGGCGTCCGACTTCAGCCGGGTCACGATCTCGCGGTCCGTGGGTTCGAGCCCCGCGTCGGGCTCTGGGCTGATGGCTCAGAGCCTGGAGCCTGTTTCTGATTCTGTGTCTCCCTCTCTCTCTGCCCCTCCCCCGTTCATGCTCTGTCTCTCTCTGTCCCAAAAAAATAAATAAACGTTAAAAAAAAAAATTAAAAAAATAAAAGACCCTTCTGGGGGTGGGCAGAATGGGAAATGCTAAATAATTCAAATAATTGGTATGAAAAATGTCATTTGTAATGAACAAAACTGTGTTTCTGAAAGTAGCTTTTTATCTGTGTTATTATTACTCACGTTTAATTTGCCTGGCCAGAAACTAGAAAGCATCAGGCTGTTAGATCCAAAAAAGTGGTCTCGTGACCATGGTGAGGTAAAGTCAGGAAAATAACGTATATTTCGAAGTTATTCTTAGGATTCTCTATTACTCTACATTTATGCGACTACTCAGTAATAACGTACGTTGAAAAAATATTTAGCTCCATTAATTGCATAATAAAATGTACTGTTTATAAAGTGTATCTAAGGGCTGAGAAAAGCAGCTCAATATTTATTATGAGTTATCCAAATTTAACACTATGATCAGATGACTTTCATTTTTGCTCTTAATAACTTAAATTTTATTTTATTATTTTTATTTTTTTAAGTTTATTTATGTATTTTGAGAGAAAGAGAGAGAGAGTGAGCAAGCAGGAGAGGGGCAGAGAGAGAGGGAAAGCGAGACTCCCAAGCAGGCTGTGCACTGTCAGCACGGAGCCCGACGTGGGGCTCTATCTGGCGAGTTATGACATCCTGACCTGAGCTGAAATCAAGAGTCAAACGCTTAACTGACTGAGCCACCCAGGCACCCCATTAATTACTCAGGTGTTAAAGAAGCCTTTTGCATGAAGTTTCTCTCCATTTATGCTTTCAGTTAAGTTCGTAAGTAAAACCGAAGGCAACTAGAGACAAAATGACAAGTTACCACACCTCCCCAGGTGCTTTCTCTGACTCCTACCTTTTCCCTCACCTGCAAAATTCTCCAGTGAAAAGACTAAGAGTAAATCCTCATTGTAGACAAAAGTGATGAGTCTGCTTAAGCTTATTTTAAAAACAGGCTACTTCCGTGGTCACTAATTGCTTTGTTTTATGTGTAAGTTCCCTGCAGAGTTTCCAAGGTCCTTCATAATCTTTTCTCCTCCTGTCACAGTACTTCCCCAGCCATTATCTCTACCTCATTAGGTCAGTTACTCTGTGGCTTTTCACAGGTACTACTAATCTAGCACTTAATCCCCTTGTCTTCATCCACTAACAGAGCCCTTCCTACTTTAATCCAGACTTTTTCAAATTAATCCATCCATTTTCCCTTGTAGCACCTGATCCCACTTAGACACTTTCATATACACTGATTATTTACAATGTGCCCTCCCAGGGACTGCAATTTTTATGAAAGTTGGGCATTATCTCTACGCTAGTGCCTGGCATTTGTTAAGTAATACATATTTGTTAAATACTTTTGTTTATAAGTATTTGCTTTACTTCCTCTCCACCTTGCAACAAATTTGCAAATATTCTCATATGGGGAAAATACCTGTTATTCTTTTTGAATCCACAGATGCTTCTGGACAATCTGTCTGCCTCCTAAAATACCAGTGACTTCATGGATACTTCAAAAATCGAGGCTCGGGGCGCCTGGGTGGCGCAGTCGGTTAAGCGTCCGACTTCAGCCAGGTCACGATCTCGCGGTCTGTGAGTTCGAGCCCCGCGTCGGGCTCTGGGCTGATGGCTCAGAGCCTGGAGCCTGTTTCCGATTCTGTGTCTCCCTCTCTCTCTGCCCCTCCCCCGTTCATGCTCTGTCTCTCTCTGTCCCAAAAATAAATAAACGTTGAAAAAAAAAAATTAAAAAAAAAAATCGAGGCTCATTAAAATCACGAGGCACTAGTGAAGGTCAAAGGAAGAACAAGCAAGAAGGTGGGAAAGAATGAGGCACGTGAGTTTCCGTAAGCGCTTTTTTAGCACACAGAGAGGAAGTATGTTATGCTTCACCTACTATCTCATCTAAAAGAGAATATCACAATAATGAAGATTTTTGGAGCTGAATGTTTATGGCAGAACATTTGCAGGATATAAAGGAAAACATTGAAGGCTTCTGTGTTTCTGTTGTCTCTAAAAGGAGGCAAGAACAAGCCATTTCTATGCAAGTCCACAACCAGATGATTTAGGGCAAAAGGCATTGCACTCTAAAGAGAGATTAACGTGTAGGGAAGATATTGACATGCAAAGATGCATCCTATTTTCCTCATTCTTGGAATTTCATGTCCCAGGCAAAACAGATGACTCATATTACTGTAGAACAGCCCACACCCACAAATCTTGCCAGAACTGTCTCGAAGGAAATCCTCAACTTTCATATCAACCTGGTCATGTCATTATTTTTCAAATACTCTTACAAAAGGAGTGTTTCATCATGACCTTGACATCCTTGGGAATAATTCAAATGAACTCTACTCCATCACAAAGGGAAAAATCTCCCATTATTTACATTTAACAGACCTGTTTTTCCCCCTCCTGATTTAAAAGCCCAATATCTGACTACATTTTTTTTTCCTTTTGTACATATAATATTTTTGCCTACGATACTGCTTTTTCTCTCTGTCTGCCTTTGAAGATAGACTCATATTTCAGTCTTAACTTTGTTTCAGGTCAGTAAAGTCAAACCAGAACTGTAACGTATTTGGCAGAACATGTCATGGTCTTTGAGCAAAACCTGTATCTCTCCCTTCCTATTGTTTTGCACTAACCTTGACTGGGTGCTTTTCAGGCTCTCGCTTTTGCTCACCAGTTTTTTTGTTTTTTGTTTTTTGGTTTTTTTAAATTTTTTTTTTCAACGTTTATTTATTTTTGGGACAGAGAGAGACAGAGCATGAACGGGGGAGGGGCAGAGAGAGAGGGAGACACAGAATTGGAAACAGGCTCCAGGCTCTGAGCCATCAGCCCAGAGCCCGACGCGGGGCTCGAACTCACGGACCGCGAGATCGTGACCTGGCTGAAGTCGGACGCTTAACCGACTGCGCCACCCAGGCGCCCCTGTTTTTTGGTTTTTTAATTGAAGTAAAACTCACATAACATAAAATTAGCCATTTTAAAGTCATTCGGTGGCGTCGAGTGCATTTACAATGTGCTCACTAATTCTTTTACTTCTCTCGAGTTGACCATATTTAACAAACTTTTGTTATCTCTTCATGACTGAGCTCAACCCTGTGCCTTCAGCTCTCACCAGTGTCTAAATCCTCTGAGAAGGCAGAAGCCTCACGGACTTCCTAGCTTTTCACCTCTTCTACCCCTTCTCTCAGCGGTGCCTCTGTCATGTTGCCTCCACTTTGTTGGTACCCTGTACCCCCAAATACCCTCTTTCCTTTGCATTTTTTTTAATGTTTATTTATTTGAGAGAGACAGGGAGAAAGGGAGAGAGAGAGATGAGCGGGAGAGTATGTGTGCAAGCAGGGAAAGGGCCAAGAGAGGAGACAGAGGATCTGAAGCGGGCTCCATGCTGACAGCACAGAGCCCCCCGCGGGGCTCCAACTCACACCCGTGAGATCATGACCTGAGGTGAAATCAGGCACTTAACCAACTGAGCCACCCAGGCTCCCTTTCCTTACATTCTTAATCAATTCTTTCTTCTTTCTACCTGTTTCCCTGGTCCATGATTTCTCCACTCTGTGAAAGGCTTTAGTCCATTCTTACCTCTTGACTACCGCCTGCTTTTCTAAACTTCTCAAGAGAGCCATCGTATTCTTTTGCTCATTTTAAAAAGTCATCTATTTACAACTTAACCCATGCCCCAGATTCCACTAAAACTGTTTTTGTAAAAGTCACCTCTCATTTACCAAACTGAAGATCTTAATTATAATTTTCAAAGACCTTTTAACCACATTTGACCCTGTTGACCAGGGCCTACTATTTGATCTGAAATACTGTTGGTCTTTGGTTTTTGTGCTATGTCTCTTTCAGGATTCTTTTTCCATCCCCTCTGGGAAAATAAAGAAAGAAAACATTGGGTGCGGGGCCAACTCTGGGAAAGCCATCCTTTAAATTGAATTTTTTTTTTTAATTTTTTTTTCAACGTTTTTTATTTATTTTTGGGACAGAGAGAGACAGAGCATGAACGGGGGAGGGGCAGAGAGAGAGGGAGACACAGAATCGGAAACAGGCTCCAGGCTCCGAGCCATCAGCCCAGAGCCTGACGCGGGGCTCGAACTCAGGGACCGCGAGATCGTGACCTGGCTGAAGTCAGACGCTTAACCGACTGCGCCACCCAGGCGCCCCCTAAATTGAATTTTTTAAAACTTCATATTTGGCTTTCTATTCACTTTATACACTTCCATAGTTGACTTCACAATCTTTCATTCCATCTCCTGTCTTCTGTTTTAGTTGTTCTGCAAACTGAAAAAACAGCTCCAACAGCAAATGAGAATGAACTTTTGTCTTGTGAAGGTTTGGAAGCATAACATGAAATTGTTCACCCTAAGCACAAAACTACTTCAAAGGTCTGAGTTTTATCTTAATTCAGGTGGATTTTATATTCCACTTGATATTATATTTATTGTTCTTTAATTTATAAAACTTGTAACTAAAATGTCAGGTGAGGTAGTCTGTCCTTGGGAATGATTATTGTGTTTGCTTAAACCTCGTACCATGTACTGTGGGTCCCCCTCCAACTCTCTGGGGATTTGGTGACTCTGTGTGGCAGCGAGAGGCATTTAAGCTTTCCTCAGTCACTTCTGACTGAGTTCCTGCTGTTTCTGATGTAGTTCATTTTATATACTATTTCACTATCCTTCTAGTACCATCCATCCCCGTCAGAACACCATCACCCCAAGTGTAGAAGATAAACTTCTTTCTCCACAGTTTTCCAAATACAGCTGACACAATGAATTCAAAGGTGCAGCACTCAGTAGAGTTTTGATGTACCTGATGACAGTTATTTAAAAAGTAACTTCAAAGCGACATTAGCCATTCTTGTTCATCCGTATTCGCAGTTACCCATCAAGCGATACCTTTCCATTTGCCTCGGCCTGTCCTCTAAGGATGTTCTGCATCGACACATTCTGAGAATCATTTTCTTAACGTTTTCCTGGAAACTGAATTCTTTCAGCAAGAGCTACCCGCCATGAGCTTAGTTTTAAAATTTGCTGGGGCGCCTGGGTGGCGCAGTCGGTTAAGCGTCCGACTTCAGCCAGGTCACGATCTCGCGGTCCGTGAGTTCGAGCCCCGCGTCGGGCTCTGGGCTGATGGCTCAGGGCCTGGAGCCTGTTTCCAATTCTGTGTCTCCCTCTCTCTCTGCCCCTCCCCCGTTCATGCTCTGTCTCTCTCTGTCCCAAAAATAAATAAACGTTGAAAAAAAAATTAAAAAAAAAATTTGTTTTCCCATTACCAATGCTTGAGATCACTTGTCCTAGGAGAACACCCTGTAGTCTCCTATGACTTAGTGTAAACTTACTGTGCTGCTAAGTATATAGACCCTTTTTGTGCATATTCCGTTTTGAGAGGTCAAACTCTTTGGAAATGACTTCCAAAGATGTATCTCTGGCCTGAATTCTATTGAGCTTTTGTTCTGTATCTTTAGAACATCCCAACACATCCCTGGCATTTCAAAATTAACAGAGCCCGAAATTGCACTTTTATTAATTCCGCAAGTCTGTTTTTCCTGTTGTGTTCTTTATCTTAAATAAAATGATCATCATTCACTTGGGCGCTTTCTCTGCGAACCTTTCATCTGTGACCTCATGCTTCTTTCTTTCCTCGCTTCCTTCGTATGTATTCATTCGGTTACCACATCTTGTCAATTCTACCACTGAAATATTTTTGGGATTTGTTATCTCTTCTCACTTACCACTTACAGTACTTCTGCCCTCTGCTCACTTCCTCTCTCACTTGGGTGATTGCATTTCTCCTTGCCTGTGTTTCCATTGTCATTCTCTATATTGAATTTCTTCTATGCATTCCACAGTTCAGTTAACTCTCGATGCACTTATTTTCTGAACAATTCATTTACTGAACAGCTACTGTATGGCAAGCATTGTGATAAATGCTAAGGATAGGAAAAAAAAAAAAGCAGCAAATGAGTTTCTGCCCTCAGAGTTTCATTTTAAGTTTCTGCAGTTTTGGTTATACTGTTTTCTCTGAATTAAAAAAAAATGTATATTTAATTAATAAAAATATATACATTCAATTAATAAAATATGTATATTTAATAGATTTTATTCTAGTGTAGTTAGCATACGATTGTAGTCATACAGGTGTACAATTTAGGGATATAGGGATTCAACAATTCCATATATTTCTCAGGGCTCATCAAGATAAGTGTATCCTTTAATCTCCTTCCCCTATTTCACCCATTCCCCTCCCCCCCCACCTCCCCTCTGGTAACCTTCTCTTTGTTCTTTATAGTTAAGCGTGTGTTTCCTGGTTTCTCTCTTCCTCTCTCTTTTTCCTTTGTTCATTTGTTTTGTTAAATTCTACATATGAATGAAATCATATGGTATTTGTCTTTCTCTGACTGACCTATTTATTTATTTATTTATTTTTTTAATTTTTTTTTTTTTTTTTTTTAACGTTTATTTTTTTTGGGACAGAGAGAGACAGAGCATGAACGGGGGAGGGGCAGAGAGAGAGGGAGACACAGAATCAGAAACAGGCTCCAGGCTCTGAGCCATCAGCCCAGAGCCCGACGCGGGGCTCGAACTCACGGACCGGGAGATCGTGACCTGGCTGAAGTCGGACGCTTAACCGACTGCGCCACCCAGGCGCCCCTCTGACTGACCTATTTAACCTAGCATAATACTCTCTAGCTCCATCCATGTTGTTACAAATGGCAAGATTTCATTCTTTTTTATGGCCGAGTAATATTCCATTGTGTACGTATATCTCCTTTATCCATTCCTCAGTCAATGGACACTTAAATTACTTCCATAATTTGACTATTGTAAATAAGGCTGCAATAAACATAGGGTAAATTAGTATTCTTGTATTCTTGGGGTAAACATCCAGTAGTGCAAGTGCTGTATCATAGAGTAGGTAGTTCTATTTTTAATTTTTTGAGGAGCCTCTTTACTGTTTTCCACAGTGGTTGCACCAGTTTTCATTTCTACCAACAGTGCACAGGGTTCCTATTTCTCCACATCCTCGCCAATACTTGTTGTTTCTTGTGGTTTTTGGTTTTAGCCATTCTGACAGGTGTGAAGCGACATGGCATGTGGTTTTGATTTGCATTTCCCTGATGGTGAGTGATGTTGAGCATCTTTTCAGGTGTCTGTTGGCCATCTGGATGTCTTCTTTGCAAAATGTCTATTTAGATCCTCTGCCCATTTGTCAATCAGATTGTTTTCCTTTTGGTGTTTACTTGTATAAGTTCTTTATATATGTTGAATATTAACTCCTTAATGGATATTTTATTTGGAAATATCTTCTCCTTTTCAGTGAATTGCCTTTTTGTTTTCTTGATGGTTTCTTTTGCTGTGCAAATGCTTTTTGTTTTGATGTAGTCTCAATAGTTTATTTGCTTTGTTTTTCTTGCTTTAGGAGAAATATCCAAAAATAATGTTGCTACAGCCAATGTCAGAAAAAATTTTGCCTGTTTTCTCTTCTAGGATTTTTATGGTTTCAGAACTCACATTTTGGTCTTTTATCCATTTTGAGTTTATGCTTGTATATGGTGTCAGAAAATGGTTCAGTTTCATTCTTTTGCATGTAACTGCCCAGTTTTCCCAGTACCATTTATTTAAGAGACTCTTTTCCCAATCATTCACTCTTGTTTCCCTTGTCATAGATTAAATGCTGCATAAGCATGGGTTTATTTCTGGGCTCTCTATTCTATTCCATTGATCCATGTGTCTATTTTTGTACCATACTGTTTTGCTTACTACAGCTTTGTAGTATATGCTCAACTCTGGAATTGTTATAAGCCCTGCTTTGTTTTTCTTTCTTAAGATTTCTTTGGCTATTTGGGGTCTTTTGTGGTTCCATATAAATTTTAGTATTATTTCTTTTAGTTCTGCGAAAAATGGTGTTGATATTTGGATGGAGATTGCATTGGATCTGTAGATTGCTTTGGGTTTTATGGACATTTTAACAATATTAATTCTTCTGATCCAGGAGCATGACATATCTTTCCATTTGTTTGTGTCCTCTTGAATTTCTTCAATATTTAAAAATTTTCAGAACACGGATATTTTTCCTCCTTGGTTAAGTTTGCTCCTAGTTATTTTATTCTTTTTGGCATGCACCTCTTTTCTTAAAAGAGAGGAAACATCTTAAAGTGGTGAAGGTTGGCAGTCATTTGTACACTATGTATCTCTACCGATCCTACTAAGTATTATTACCTCAGTGTAATCTGGGTCAATCAGATCCACCTTCATTCTACACTTGAATGGGACTGAGAAGTAATTAATCTGGTTTATCATTATGAAGAGTTTTGTGGTCTCCAAAGCTAGAGAGTGATCCTTTTTTTTTTCTATCGAAGTTCATTGAAATAAATAAACTTCTTTTATATAAAACTACTATAAAATTCATTAGCAGATTGTGGAGAGTCACTATATTAAGTGGAAGAAAATTATAGAGACCAAAAAGTTAGGTTGAAAGTTACGGTCATGTACAGTAAAGCAGAGATGGATGCATGCAGAGACAAAGATAAAATAGGCATGAATAGTTCATGAGGCTCTGGAGGCCCAGAGGGAAAGTTGGATGGATCTAGTTCTGGTTCTTCAATAAGGTTTGGATGCTTATACTGCCATCTGTTTGTGTGAGATAGCTTTTGTCTTAGGTCGGGTGTCCCAGTCTAAGGGGGCATTAAGCAAGGTCTCTGTGAAATGCCTTTAGTGTTAGGTCACTTTCTTCAATATAATAAGACATTAAACAAGGGATTCATATGCAAGTCATTTATTAAAAAAGCGCTCCCAGATAAACTGATAAGGGAGTGAGGGAAGCAAGAGAGGGAAAGTAAGCAGCAAGGGTGCTATTTCAAGCAAGGGTGGTGACAGCCTTATTCAGTAGGGGAATTTGGAATGTAAGATACAATGCACTGTTTGTCTTAACTCAAGGCAAAGTTGCTGGGCTTCCATATTCCCTCACCAATCAGTTGTTGGCTTATAGCCATCTTGGGAGGCAATGGTGATTGTAAACTCTCGAGGGCTTCCTGCCCTCTGCTTATGCTGCCTCAGATGCTTCACTAGCTCAAGGCCCTCCTTGAAAGAAAATGACTTGAGTGGCCTCCAGAACTATGAGATAATAAATCTATTGTTTCAAGCCACCAAGTTGTGGTAATTTGTTACAATGGCCATAGGAAAGTAATACAGATTTCATTAAAGAATCAGCAGACAAAAGGGTACTCTATCAAATGTTATACAACTTTAAAAATAGTTAGTCTCCATTTGTATAACCAATCCCATCACTGTCTTTGGATTGCTCTTTGAGTAGCACTATACATTTCTATCCATGTAACAGATGCCCGTTCTTTGTAAAAACTATCTTAAATGAGTATCTGTAACTTGCAGTCAAAAGAAAGTTGACTAAGATTGCCTCCATTTTTTTTTCTTTAAAACAATAGACATGTAGCTATGAAGGTGACCAGTACTCCTTCCTTGGTGTTACCTCATGGCCAAACCTTCTAGATGCCCTTCATCTTCTTCATGGGGGTGAAGATTCTGGAGACTTTAGAGTTGTAGCCTTGCCATTGGCAGCTGCCCCCAACACTTCTGTTGAGTCAAGGCCACCATGACTAAATTAAATTTTTCTGGGATTGGCAGGCAATTAAATAACTTGTGGACTGTCTCAGCTGTGGTCTCACTTTCCTTAATTATTAAGTCCTTTAAAAATGTCAAGATACCATTAGGTATTTTACATGTTTTTGTTAATGTCTATTTACCGGGTTTGTTTTGTTTTCGTAATAGACACTCATATAGCCAAAATAACAGTTTATCTAATCTTTGGGTTAGATAAGCTTCCTCTCTACTCAATACTTTCTTTTCTTTCTTCATTAGGATATTTACTTACTAGGTCTTTTTTTTTTTTTTTACTCATATTCTGACTTTATATCTGTTGATAATTTTATATCTTCTAAATTTAATAAGCAATTTGTGGTTGGTGTTCAATGGAGAAAGTAAAATAGGAAAACAAATTAGGATTTCATCTCACAAAGTTGTTTGGTGTGTTTAAATTTATGGTCTGAGGCAATATATTTGAAAACACTTGGCATTTCTTAAAACAATATATAAAGGTAATAGAGTTTGAAAAATCACATTTTCTTGCTTTACACTACTGGTTAAAGGTAAAAATTTCATCTACTCATTTAATACTTTCCAAAGTGAGAGGAATCATTAACAGATTTGCATTTCTCTGTAGTTTTTGCTAAATTTTAATTTTAATTATTTTTTGTTTCTGAAAAAAAAATTCAGACACTTTATAAGAACTTCTGTATTTAAATCCAGAGTTACTCCCTTACCAACTTATGCTTTTGATTTCCATGTTCTAATCTCAGAAGAAAAATATTAACTTGTAATATAAATCTGTTAAAATAATCTTGTTATTATACCCATTCCTCAGTATTAGATATGACATTGAAAATTAAGCAGCAGAGAGTTAAAAGTTGGATTTTGTGCTTTTGAAAATGGGTATAAATGATTTAATTGAGAAAAGCATGATATTGGGCTGTATGTTTAACATTTCCAATTTAAGTAGCTTTGAAACACCCCTTGTGTGCACTTAAACTTATCCATTCATGTACCCAGGTTTTTTCAGTTAGATACAAATGGCACTAGGGTTATAAATCATCATTTTACCCATAACTTGTGATTTTGGAAATGTATAAATGACATGACTTTGAAAAGTTGATAGACATTTTATATAAAATACCCAGAATATTAAACAGTTCTGAAATAGGAAATGTTACTTGCTCCCTGTGTTTTTATCAGTTATGTTGATGTGGTTCTGACTTCAAACCCAGTCTATCCAAGCCTGCTAGAGAACAAGTTCTTTGGCTTAGATCTGTGGCATGAGGTTACTGCAGCTAACTCTTTCTAGGCTCTTTGGATAAAATGGAGGTGATCAGAATGAACCAAAACAAATAGCCCATTTTATTTCTTTTGGGGTCTTTTCACAGTAATCCAAATAAGCTGCTATGTGCTTGAGTTACCAGACGATGGTGCTAAGTGAATGCTCTATAATGAGAGCAAGCCCTAAAAAGACTCCTTTTCAAACTGTATAATGGAACAACTGAAATTATCCACTTAAAACATAAATGTGGCCTAATTCAGTTCTGCAATTCCAAAGAACGTTCTTCATAATGAAAATATTGTCAATTTATGCTCTTTTTATTGAAGTTTTCTCTCCCCCACCATAGACTGACAGAATTAGTAGTAAACCCTGGAAGCAGGCAGATGTGAAAGATGTTGTCTTGAGTTTATTTCTAGTGAAAAGAATTATCAGGCATTTATAGTCAGAAGGTAAATAATAGCATTAGCTCTTTATCAACGTATAACTCTTATAAACCTTGTTATTTCATTTCTATAAAGTGTTTTCTTCCTTTTGCATTATTAATTCTCAGGACACCTCTCAGAGGTGAGTAGTAAACTAAATAATTACTACCATTAAGATGGAAAGTCATGTGCCTAGATATTAAAATTTCAAGATGGGGGAAATAGTGAAATTATCTTTTACAAGGGAACAATTTTGTGGTCAATGTTAGTGCTCCTATCAAACAAACTGGAATAAAACCAATGGGGAGAAGCACATATATTTTAAAAAGAAAAGTGAGACAACAGAAGGTAAGATGAATTTGGTTCTTAATACTTGAATTCAACCTCATATTCTATCTTGTACTCATAAAGTGTAGGACTAAAAAAAGAAAAAGTCATTCTTATCATTCACACATTTTTCAGGTGACACACTTTTTACTATTATTGTTTTTCAAGCACCTTATTAGTTTGAGTTTTTAAAAATGCCTTAGTCAGTTCAACCTGCAGCAGATAATCTGACTCTTAGTGAGTTCATTAGGAAGACACTCCCACTAGCCTATCCGGGTTGCCCTTTGATTAATAGAAATTCCAAACTCCTATATAATCTCTGTACAGTATCTTGCTCTCCTCCATTATTTTTGCTTATCTTAAACACACCTGAACAGAGTTCCATATCTTGGCTTATTCATTATTTGACCCTACCTGACACTGTATGTTTCCTTAGTCTCCTTGGATAAAAGAAATCAATCACTGATATGAATTCTCTAATTTTTTCCTTAATCTTCCCCAGTGGAAAACCAAGCACAGAACCCTTAGTTGTCTTTCTGATGCTTCTGAGAATGGGTAGCTACTGACCTGTTTCCCTTTACTAATTTACTTGGATGTATAAACTATACTATATGCACAATCACATAGGTTGTGTATTAAAAGACAATATTCCTTGGCTCTTCTGATTTCAGTTTTGGAGAGATCTGTTCTCTGTTTAGCTTGCTGCCTTAAATTACTTTTGTGGGCAGAACACCAAAGCTGTAGAGGCAGGGCTCATGTAATAAACTGCTCCTCTCCTCTGCCCCCTTCCTCTCCTCACTCCGCCCTTTCTCCCTCTCCCTTTCCTTTCCTGCTGTCTCGTCGCTTCTTCTTAAATTTGGAATTTTAGGTTCTCAAGCACAGGTGAGAATGACAAGAAATAGGTCGGGGGTGGAGAGCGGGAAACTTGTAATTGTTAAATTACAACCCAAGGGACACAGTGATAAACATCAACTTGAAGTTCTTTCGGACTAGGTTGCATGGCTATTACAGGCATATGCAAACTGTATGTAAATAAACTTGTGACCCACTTACATATTGATCTTGGAAGTCTTAACTTCTTAAATGCTGCTCAGTCTGACTATCATGAAGTTTCTCTGTCCTCAGCATGAAAGATTGCCTCTATTAAAAATAATATCGATATTTTCACCTCCATTGCTTTAAATATGCAGCCAAAATAAGCTTTTGTGAACTGTTGCTTTATCCTGTCATCCTCATCTACTTGGCCATGATAATTACACTACTGTAACCAGCTTGAATTTTCTTTGGTTGTAATTCTAAAATGATCCATGTTACTGTGATGAATATGTGTTTTTATGGAGCTGGCTTCATTTCCTCATCCTCAGGATTGGGTGATCGTGTTTCCTCTCTGGATGAATTAGAGTAGTATATTTGAGATTATATTTCATTAGTTTTATTGCTGCTTGTTAAAGTTTTATTATCCTCTCTGTTTTATATTTCAGGCTGGCAACACTTGCAGCAGTGCTAAGTGACTTGATATATATGAATCATAACTTTGTGACCTAAGAATATGCTGTCTGCAAATATAATGGTGCTTCAGAAGCGATACTTTATAATGCTATTAAACACATGCATTCACAGAATAGCTATCTAAAATTAAGGAACTTTATTTCAAATTTTCTTTCATCCCAGGCCAAGTATTCAGCACGTTTCCTAAATGGTACATAATATGCTTTAAGTAAGAATTCATTCATTCTGATGATTTTCATTTATTTCATGTAATCGTTATCTGCTATGTAATCATAATTCATTAGTGTCTTTAAAGTTCTCTAGCACTTAGGTCAACTCTGAAACTACTTGGTGCTACTTAGGTTGATGTATCTTTACTCAGCTGAATAAACAGTTGAGTAGGTATAATGGATAGTTACACATCGCATAATTGAAGTAGGGCTAGACAGGTTGAGGGTTGAGTAGGAAGTACGTATCCTACCATTATAGAAACCTTATTCCTCTGGACTCACTATACTGTGGTTTCTTGTTCTGTAAATGGAGATTAAGCGTAAAGGTAGCACTCCTTGATACATTTGTAATAATTGTTATTATAAAGAACAATTATTTTAGAGGACATGATTCAAATAAGTCACTTAAAATTGGACTCCTTAAGAGCAAATTTTCTTAAACTTTTTTTTCAGGAAAAGGTAGTATTTTAGTTTTCTAGTAAAGAGAATATTACCTGCGATCACCATCCATAATTTAGTCTCTCGAAGGAGAACGATTCTTTATGGATATTTATGGAGCTCCCACTCTATGCCAAAGGATACTTTGAATTATATTTAACACATTGTTATTTTTGGGTCATGATACTTTATGTCATTGAAACTAGTAATTGGTACAAAAATCTTTAGTTAACTAGATGTTCACTACCCCTAACATAAAATTCTTGGGACATTTTAGAAAAGAAAAAGAGAGCATTATGTATTTTTACAGGGTTTTTCTTTCTTGGTAGTACTCTTAACACTTAAAAAATTAAAAAAAATTTTTGATTGATCATGTTGTCAAACTCTTTACTCATTAAAAGCAAAATAGGACAAAAATACAATCTGTGTGAGAGAAACAGGCAACACGGAAATGCCAACACACCAGGTCTTGGAGCAGACAGAAATCCCATGCTTGCCTTCCGGTGAGTGGCCATGTGGTGAGGGCCAGTGAGCACCCTTTCCCTGCACTGTGTCCCAGCATTTCATCTCACGTGCCAGGAAGCACTGAAGACATTTGGCATCTCCAAGGTTGGAGGACTCTTGAGGTCTCTGTGGTTTGACTGAATGATGGAGATTTCTATTCAGTTTCTCACTGATTCCCAAAGTCCAAGGGATCCTAAAAGAGAGATCCAGAGATCTTCTGAGAATTTAAATTTTCTTCTGAAGAGCCTAGAGTTTGAGAACAAAATAAAGCATAATAACAGTAAAGTATTTTGAAACTGAGCATCCACACTTGATGGGAACAACAAATGCTAATGTGTCCATGCTCTTACTGCTTCCCACTTAAGCCCTGGATTTTCTCCTTGCCTCTGACCTCCAAGCAAAATTGTTTCAGTTCCTATGTTACTGTGATGCTGTTTTGGGTCAATGAATTAAAAAAAAAAGATAAAAAGGGAGGATGGAATATTTACTTTGCGAAGAGAAAAAAAGAATAGTGTTAGAGGGGCACCTGGGTGGTTCAGTTGGTTGAGCGTCCAGCTTCAGCTCAGGTCATGATCTCACGGTTCATGAGTTCAAGCCCCACATTGGGTTCTGTGCTGTCAGCGTAGAACTTTCTTCAGATTCTCTGTCCATCTCCCCTCCCCTTCCCCCACTTGCACTTGCTCAAAAATAAAGAAAACATTAAAAAAAAAAAAAGAATAGTCTTAGAAGGAAAGTGGGAGGAAGGAAAGGCAAAGACCTTCAGGGGATGGTGGTGGGGCTGAGGAGAGCACTCGCGGGCCTTAAGAGCATCAGAGAGAAAGATTTTTAGGAGCTGTTTCTAATCCATGTGGGGACAGTTAAGAGTTGCAGGGACGGGAAGAATGAACATTAGAGATGATGTGTAGTTTTTAAAGTGTATTTCCATCTTGTCACCATTTTTTAAGTGACGTCTTTAAATGATTTGAATGTCTTTTAATTCTTTGTAGTTACTCTATTGTGTTTCTTTGACCAAAAGTCTGAGCTGAACCTGGATCACCGGAGCCTGGCTGTTACCTGAGTTATTGTCTATTTCTAGAAAGCATCAGGTTGCCAAATGTAGGAAACGTTTGTGGTCATTTTGCCCATCTCTTGGCGGGGAGCTTGTACCATTCCATCTTTCTCGGGAGTGCAAGGATGGAAGTGTGATCACGCTTCACATTCATATTCTAGGCCCCTTTACTAGACACGTTGTTTTCTCATCTCCTTGGAGTAAAGTTCAGGATAATGAATTAGAAGATGCTTAGAAGAATTAGGACAACTTTCGATGAGTGTAGGAAAGTGAGCCTATAAGAGAAGTCATAGAAGGAGCCTGACTCAATGTCTCTGAGTGGAACTTCATTCCTCAGAGAGGCTGAATGTTTAGGAGTTCTAGGGATCCCACTGAAACCGTCACTGAAAATATTCACTGCTCGGTGTTTCATGTTGAAAGAAGAGATGCTGTGATCCAAATAATGAAAAGTTTTAGTTATTATGCTTCTCCCAGTAGGAGGAATGGTAGCAGTGATCTCTTGTCATGTTGGTCAAGTTTTAATATCACTTTTCATTTCCTTCTGGTTGTCCCAGAAATGACTGAATTCAACACATACAAACCCAAATTCAAGCTTTTCTCTTGTGAGAGTTCCCTTCAGACTTACCTTGATTTCGTTCTCTTGTTCTTCAAGATTTGGAACTTAGAAATAATCTTTTCTTTCAGTCTTCACCCTCGTCCAATCTTTCATGCCGAGCAATTTCTTCCTTTACAATATTCCTCAGACCTTGCTTATTGCCAGTGATATGATTGTACTCAAGTTGTTCTTCCAAATGGGGAAGCTTGGCCCCTTCCTCTCTCTCCATTCTTTTATGAACAAAAGTCAGCCCCTGGCCTTAGAGTACTGTCCACTCCTTCCTCTAATGCTCAGGTCTGTCTCCCTTTCCCATATGTGATAGTAATCATTGCATCACTCATGGGAACCATTGTGTGCCTCATTAAAATGCATTATTTCATGTGTATCTGTCCTATGTGTTTAATGAGTTTATAAGCTATAAAAGTTACTGTACTTTGTTTCTTTCCTCAATTATTGTGTCTTATCCTCAAGTATCTCTTTGAATGTGTATGAAGGTGCCAGCTTCATAAGTTCTCTTTACCTGTTGAATTTAATCAAAGAAGCATTTAGTTGCATCATGCAAGGTAAGAGAGGCTGTTGGCCATGCAATGAGCAAAAGGAAGGGACCACAGCCGTATTTCTCAAAATATCCTGTCCTTGAAGCAGAGGAGACTGGTGAGTGTTTAGGCGGCTGAAGAGTAGGCTAAGCAGTTGTAATCAAATATGTTGGCTACATCCCATTTAATCCTAAACATTCTGGGGGATTTTCTTATTCTAACTCCATGAAATTATCTGTTTTAATATAAAAACAATTTTTTTAAATCATGAACAATTTCTCTTTTGACTCTGTGCCTCCTAAATCTTGTGATGAAGTCACTGAATGGTCCAGGAAAATTTGCCTGATAAATGGCTTTTCTCATTCTTTCAAAGATATCTTAGTTTGAGATACTAGAAACTTGTTGATAAGCCCAGCATCATGTAGAAGGTGAATAGCAAATTCAGGTAGGGCTGACTAAAAACCAGTGAGGAATTCTCCTTACAGAGGTTTGTATGTATTTTCACTTACTGAAATTGTGAACAGTAAGAGATTTAAAATTGAAAACCTTCAGTGTTTGGGTCACAATAATTTGTGTTTTATTTATCGATTATGTGTTCAAATTTAATGACCATTTTAGCATGTATCTCTAAAATATGAGGTCAGTTAACATAAGTTTTCTATGATAGTTTAGTTTTATTTCTAAAGAGATCTATTGAACTCAATATTTGAATGCAATGTTCCTTAATTGTTTTTAAAATAAAAAAGAAACTTCTCTTACAAGATTAGGAAGGAAGTGGTATTAGAATATTAACATGAAAACTGATTTGTACAAATAACACACACATATAATATGGTCAAATACTTTAATGTCATGTATTTAAAATATTTACTATTTTCAATTAATTATGCACAGTATCATTAATGTTATAATACATTTATTATGTAAAATTATATTCATAAGAAAATAAACAAAATTGTACATAAATTGTATATAAATTGTATATAATTCATTGTATTGTATATAAATGTATAAAAATGTATAAAAAATTGTATATAAATCATTACATAAATATAATATGCAGATTAATTGTTATCAATATTATGTTTACAATCTCATTTATTCTTTTTTCTTTCCTTAGAGATAGCACACGAGCAGAGAGAGAGAGAATCTGGAACAGGCTCCACGCTCAGTGCATAGCCTGACGTGGGGGTCCATCTCACAAACTGCGAGATCATGACCTGAGCTGAAATCAAGAGTTGGTCGCCTGATGGGCTGAGCCACCCAGGCACCCCTCATTCATTCCTTTCTTATTTGCAGATATGGTTGCAATTATTTTGTGGCACAATTGCAAACAAAATGAAACATTACTGAAAAGTTAAATGAATTAAAATGAATCCAACAACACGCACCATTAAAAACATCTCTAGCATTACCCACTTGGAAATTGCATATTAATGATCCGTGTTATCTTAAAATGTATTGAAATAATGTAAATGTGGTGCTCATATTTATTGTAGACTAGCCTCTGGCATTCTGGTAGTCCTTGAAAATTTTCTTTATGCTCTTGACAAGTTAATTACCCTGATGTCTTCCCTCAAGTTTTATTGAGTATACTCTTCTTGTCAAACATTTTTAATATTTCCTTCTACATTTCAGGTTATGTGAAAAATATATTAGATTTTCAGATTTTCCAGCTGTCAAAATTATGTTCAAATACGTCTAATTGTAAGTAATTCCAGCTTTCCAGAGCTGCACAAGGTTATTCACATCTTTTTAGACGGAGAGACTGATCCTGAGAAGGTGTAGGTGAGTCCCATAATTTCCCTTGTTAAAGAGTAGACAAAGGTAGATTTTGCTGCCGTGTGGAAGGCCCTAAGCCTGCTCTTCACACCGGGTACTTTCGGTTCAGAGCTGAGTCAAGTTTAATTCACTGGGGCTCCTAGTTTTCTCAGGAGTACTTGCTACCCGTGATCAATGCCTACAGCTATACTCAACAACACTGGTGACATTTCAGTCATAATGGATGTGGTTTTGAGGGGAAGTATGGCCTTATGCCAAGTACCTTTATAATCCAACTAGGTAGATAAGGGCCTACTCCATTTACAATTCCAAACGTGTCTCATTTTATTTGAAACTTGTTTCCTTTGCATAAGGATTTGTAACAGCTATGATATTTTTCTCCCCCTAAGTTGTCTTAAATCTAAAGTCTGAAATATTTTGAGAACAGTTTTCCGATATTCTTTGTATGCATTAGTTCTTAGATCTTTCTCAAATGTACCTCTTTGAGGCCCGGCAAAAACTTGTGCGGTATAAATGTTTTCTGAAGGTTTACATTGCTTTTCTAAAAGCAAACTATATAAATATGTATCTTACTTACAAATATGCATTAAAATATGTGTCTTTAAAATACCTTAAAAATGGAAATAAAACAGTTAAAACAATTCATCCTCGGTCAGCCAATCAATAATACTCATTGAGTTCCTGTCTGAGCTAGAACCGCGGAGAGGCCTCAATTGATTTAGGACATGCCCCCTGCTCTGGTTGATCAAATGTTACAAGAAAACTCCAGGATGTTTGCAGAACATTTGTCTTTTAAGCTCATTAGATTAGCAAACAAAAAGCCCAATTAAGGGAGAAAAGCCCCTCTCTTTTTAATCATTATTTTATTTAAAAAATTGTTGCTATGACCAAGTACCTGGAACGTTGCAGACTTATGGTGGTATTTTTCAGTGAGTAAGGATCTTTCAATGTATAAAAATACTAAAGCTGAGAGAATGAGAAGTTAGAAGGTGCTGAAGATCTTTGTGTTGCCCCCAAACTTCTTCCCACACTAGGCTGTTTCTAACTTCAGCTGGCTGTAAGTATAAAGTTTGTAACTATATATTGTAAAACTGATACCATAAAAGTTTTATTTATTTTATGATAAATAGTGTAGTCTGCTTTCCTTTACAAACTCAGTGACCTCATAGTTTACCGTTGCTTCCTAATGTAAGGCAGTGGTTCTCAGCCTTGGCTGCATATTAGAATCACCGGGGGAGCTGTTAAAACACATCCATTCCCCAGCCATCCTGGATGTTCTTTCTTAATTGGATTAAGGCGGAGCCCTGGCATCTGTATATAATAAAAGCTCGTGAGGTGATTTAATATACAATTAAGGTTGAGAACTACTGATGGGAGAGGGAGAAGGGGTTTTATTTGAATTATCTGAAACAAACCCATCACCGGGCATATTAATATATCCTGTGTGTATAGTGACCCGATGTATGTTTTGAAAAAGCTCTCCCACTAATGCTAATCTTGCAATAGACCCCAGTGTGAAAATAAGTCCCTTTGTGTGCTTGGTTTTGCTGTCCATTTGCAATTCTGGAAAAATAATGTTGGCAGGGGTTTGTTTATTAAGCCACACAAAAATCAGTCAATGTCTATCTATCAATTATTTCTGTACTTCATGGCATATTAACACCCTAGTTTGATTTGTTATAATATTTACAGCTGAGGTTGGGAAATTTGGGGCTAGGAACACAGGACATATAGGTTTTGATGGAGGGAATGGGACAACTTAGCAGGTTTCAAACAGTGTTAGAGCCCTGTCACCCAGTAGAGCAGTTACCGGAAAGAAGTCAGCTTCATAACTGTCCTTAGAGCGAATCCTGTGTCTGTTTTTCATAAGTGTCCTAAAATTTTATTTAGAAAGCTATTTCTGTTGGGTCACTAAACACACTGAGAACTTTGTCACTGACTATGGCCAAACTCAGTGACTTTGGATCATTCAACTTTCTTATTGTTTCTATCTCCATCTTATTCATTTGAACTTTTCTCGGGGTGATTTGCAATAATGAAGAGATTTGGAGAAGAAAAGTTACGTCTTTTTCATCTTGGATTCAGTACTTGTGGACAGATGAGAATATGTATGGTTCATTTTGAGTGTCAACTTGACTGGGCCACAGTACCCAGGTGTTTCTATGAAGGTGTTTTTTGGTTATTAACATTTAAATTGGTGGACTTTGAGTAAAGAAGAGCACCATCCATAATGCAGGTGGGTCTCATCCAATCAGTTGAAAGCCTCTGTAGCGCGCGCACACACACACACACACACACACATCCTGTTCTGTTTTTCTGGAGAATCCTGACTAAAACAGGTCATATTTCGGAGTTGGAAATCATGGGGGTTACTGTGGGCTTACCTGTCCCAACTCCTGATCACTGGACCAGCAACATGAGCATTCCACTGGAACCTGTTAGAAATGCAAAGTCTTGATCCTCATCCCTACTGATTCAGAAACTCTGTGGTGTGGCTGGCAATCTCTATTTTAATAAGTCCTCCCAATATTTCTAATGCACACTGAAGATTAAGAACAACTGTCATAGGCCACAGGGAACCTTGGGAACTAGCATCATCCACTCCCAACCTCACTCTCACTGTATTTTTTACAGATGTTCCATCTAGGTAAGGAGGAACACAGATCAATCGTTCTTAAACTTGGGTGCAAATTGAAATACCGTAGGATTCATTTAAAAATCCGAATGCCTAGGCTATAGTCTATACCAGTTGTGAGTAGTTCTAAACATTGCCTGGATGATGCCAATGTGTAGCCAGGTTTGAAACCAGAGGCGTAAAGAAGCTTCATTTTCTTCTGGGAATAGACAGAACATTGTTATAGTGTCATACAATCAAAATGTCTTCTGAGTAACTATAAATCATAAAATATAACAATATAACTAGCATATATTTTCTAGAGTTTTACATATATGTTAACCCATTCAATCCTCCAAACAACCTTATAATTATCCTCCTTTTGCATATTTAGGCAACGGAAGTGCAGAGAGGTTAAGTAATTTGGCAAGAGTCACAGAAAGTGGCAGAACAGGAGCTTGAACCCAGGCCCTTGGTTCCAGGGCTTTTTGCTCTTTATTATTAATCAATACTACCTTGCAAATATCAGTCGATGTCACTGAACACGCCTTTGCTGCCGCCAGCTCACCACTTGAGGAATGCTGGCATTTGCCATCTTTGCTAATTTGCTCCCAGGGATCTAGGCAGGCATTACAGTGCTGACCAAAGTCCAGAACATGTTACCATTCCTTGAGCACTTGAACAAAAATAGACTCCTGGAAAATATCTCAAACTAGAAAAAAAAATCTGAATGACATGAAAGGTTTTTTTTGTGTGGTTAGCCAAGAGGAAGGAAAAATGAGCAGTTTCTGGTCGGTGACAAGGAAGGAACTGTCCTCTCTTTATGTTATTAGCCTGACATTGGCCTGGCCTCTTCATAATGGAGCTGTATAGTATCATCAAGGATATATTTGCGTAGAGAAAAACACACCCACAATTTCACAAAGGTTTTCAATCAATTGTTGCATGCTCTCATTCATGACCAGTGTTGTGTGTGATGCAAAGAAAAATACTGCATCTGCGTTATGCGCCTGTTAAATGCTGGAACTTTCTAAATATAACATCCATTGAATCTATTTAATGTTCACCATGTTAATTAAATTTGGAACTTTTTCTGTTTTATTTATCATTTTACACATAATTAAATTTGGGGTCTGGCCATGGCCATTGGTTACACAATCATTTACAGATGTCTCTACAACAGGTTTGTAATTCAACTTGCCAGTATCAGGGTCTGATTTTTTGCGAAGGAAGTAAAAAAAAAAAAAAGAAAGAAAAGAAAAAAGAAAAGAAAAGAAAAAGGAAAAAAAAAAGAAAAGAAAAAGAAATCAAAGGAATAGTTGAAGAAAAGCTACAGTGACTTCTTTGTGGACTTCAAACAACAATCTGATGGATTTTGTGTGTTAACACCATCTTTGTGTTACTTGAAAATTTTAATACAGCAGCGATTGTTCGATTCCACAATATGGATTTGTCTTAAACATAATTGCGGGCTATCTGTGTTGCTGGGTAGTAAAAATGTGCTGAGTAACTCCCTTTCTGTGAAAGACAAACTCACACAGACATGAAGCTTGGTGTATATTCCATCTAGCGCTTTAGTCTCCTGCTCAGAGAGAATAACTTTTTCTCAGTTTAGAGAGGCACTTGGCACTTATTTATGCTATGGGCAAAAATTTAGATTTTGAAACATTCCTTATGCACCTTAGAACCCTTGGTTATTTGTTTTTGTTTTGTTTTTATTATATTAAAGTAAGAGAGCATCTGAAGAAATTTATCAGTTAAACTTCGAAAATGGGTCATTTCTTCAAAGACCATTAAGCAGGTGTAGAAATCTATTCTTGGCAGTCACATCACAAGAATTCCTATGGAAAGTCTATGCTGCAATTGGCCTATTTTCTGTAATTGTAAAATTATTGGTTGCAGAATAAAGAAGAGTACTAGTGATCTTTTCCTTAATGAAGCCTATTATTTGTTGACTAGTAACAATCTTTAGGTTATTGCTATTATTGTGAATTCAATGCAAGAGTTCCTTTAAAAGCATGAAATATAAAAACAATATAAAAAGTGTAAAATTTCCCCTCAAATACTAAGAATCCAAGGAGTTACAATTTATAAGTAAAGTCACTCTTACAATTCGCTTAGCCTCGATTGTTTTGTTAAGCCTAACACATATTCTCTGAAATAGGAGTAAATCATACCTGATAAGAGACCACCTACTTACTTTCAATCAGCTGTTACTATGTGAAAAATTCCATAAATGAATTTTACACATTAATACATTAATAAAATAACTCTTGGGGCACCTGGGTGGCTCAGTCGGTTAAGCGACCGACTTCAGCTCAGGTCATGATCTCACAGTCCATGAGTTCGAGCCCCGTGTCGGGCTCTGTGCTGATAGCTCAGAGCCTGAAGCCTGTTTCAGATTCTGTGTCTCCCTCTCTCTCTGACCCTCCCTCGTTCACGCTCTGTCTCTCTCTGTCTCAAAAATAAATAAAACATGAAAAAAAATTAAAAAAAAATAACTTTCATATCCATTTGTGTTTGTGTATAAGAGGTTTTCATCTGTGGTGATTTAGCCATGAATATCTTTCTATAAGAAGTTAAGAGCGTAGTTAAGATAGAGTTGTACATGACTTCCCACTATGTGTGAATTGAGGCTGGCTCTCAGCCCTTTTTCATTCATTTGCCTTGACTATTATTTAGTAGAAACTGATACAAAAAAAAAATGATGGTCCTGCAATGGTATTATAAACCTTCTTATCGGTTAAGATAGATATTTAGGTCTTAGGAAAGGGAAGATAGGAAGATATATATATATATAATGAGGAACTTCTTCCAGTTGCTAAAAATAAAGGTTTTATTGAGACATCCATTCTCTTATTTATGTCACCTTTACTTACTCCTTGACAGGAAAAAAAGAAGAGGTGATTGCTGATTTAGTCAAACGAAGTAATGTATATAAAAGGACACTGTAAACAACAATGCGATTTTAACATTTGAGGTATATTTTAGTTTCCAAGGGAAAAATTCCCCCACAAATATTGCTGACAAAGCAAGTAATCCATTTAAAGGGACTAGAATATTAATATAATCTTTCAGCAATGGTTTGAGGCAGTAGACAACTTTGAAAGGAGATGATGAATTTCCTAAAGAAAATCTCAGAGAATATATTATTTATACAGGTTCATCATATTTCTCTTGTCTCTTCCTTGTCTTTTTCCCTTATGTATTAACATTTTGTATGGCACTGTCCAAGTTAGTTAGTCCTCTGAATGCATTAGCTACTAATGATTAATAAAAGTTAAAAAAATTCAAATATAGTTTGAATTAAACTGCATTGTCTTTGTAACAATGGAGTTTTTAGTATCCTAGAACAGACAACACAGCTGCATAGGCTTTAAAAATATAGGGGCGCCTGGGTGGCGCAGTCGGTTAAGCGTCCGGCTTCAGCCAGGTCACGATCTCGCGGTCCGTGAGTTCGAGCCCCGCGTCGGGCTCTGGGCTGATGGCTCAGAGCCTGGAGCCTGTTTCCGATGCTGTGTCTCCCTCTCTCTCTGCCCCTCCCCCGTTCATGCTCTGTTTCTCTCTGTCCCAAAAATAAATAAAAAAAAAAAAACGTTGAAAAAAAAAATTAAAAAAAAAAAATAAATAAAAAAATAAAAAAAAATATAAATAAAAGGCAAATATTGAACACAAAGGAGATTAGTGAACTGGTTCAGAGCATGAACTCTGGAGCCACCTAAGCAGCTCTTCTACTCACTAACTTGCGACATTTGGCAATTGACTTCTGGGTGCCTCAGTTTCCTCCCCTGTAAAATGGGACTAGTCATGTACTGACCTCACAGAATGGTTGTGAAGATTGTACGTTAACACATGTACAATGTGCACGCCTTAGCTCGATTAAAAACATGAATTAGAAAAGCACTTGAAATTGAAGACCTGTGTAAAAGGCTAGAGAGTTAGGATGCGATCTGGGAAAAAAAGGTAGAAGGGAAATCATGGGGATTTTCTTTTGCAGGCATGTGCCAGTTTCTTTCTCTTCACTGTTGAAAGGTCCGAGGAGGAGGGAGGGGTCCTGGGAAGATTGAAAGTAGACACCGGAGGCTGCCGAGGAGAACCGATGGAGAGGGTGGACGAAGAGAGGCAGTGAAAACCAGGAAGATCAGTGTGGATTCAAGTGAACGTTTGAGAAACAGGTGTTCGTTTGCATCAGGAATGTTAGGGAAAACCATTTAGGAGTGTCAGATGAGTCATACTGCAAAGAAGGGAGGGGGTTCGCTGCGGCTTTGGTAGTGAGAGGAAGTTTTGTGTCAAGAATTTTGGGTGATAGAATGTATTTCTAATGGATTATATTATAATTCTGTAAGTATAGTAGAATAATATAAACAATAGAATTTATCGTGTATACGTATGTCTGTATATATGGAAATGGACGGATAGATAGGGAGAATTATTTATTGAAGGTTAAGGTTAATTTACTTGGAAGTCGCTTTTTGAGAACTCTTGTTTCTTAGACTTCAGAAGTGAAAAAAACCCCAAATAGATGAAGTCTAGGCATGAGGTGACTATAGGGAAACTCATGCTCCTGGTGCAGCTCTGGCTAGACAATAGTTTCACGACCTCTATCCATATTCTTGTTGGTGGCAGTGAGTGAAGATACCTGAAAGCAAGTTATGATACCTGATAAGTGTGGCATAATCTGATAAATTTTAAAAAATATAATTTTTAAATATTTTCAAAATAATTCCCTCTCTAGCTTTCCCGGGGCAATATACTAACTGAATCAAAATATATTTTATATCAAATGCCAGTTAATATTAAGCCTGGCGAGGCCACGTAACTGTAAAAAATGAACAAAGTGATAAATTTCAGGCTACTTTTTAAAGCTGATGCCGAGATCCAACTGTATTCCTGGATTTCCCATTTTATTGATGTAGTGTGCTAGTTTCAGAATTTTGGAGGCAAATGTAAATGAAACATAACATGTTTTCTTCTCTTAGATGAATAAGTTTTACATGTTTCATACATCCTAATTAAAAGTTTTTATTTTATCTCAGTAAATTTATAGTAGAAGTTATAAAAATGAACCTGTAAACATTTGGTTTCATTTGGTTCCAAAATTCATTTTTTTTTTAAGGAATGTCTGTCTTCTCTGTTAGATGGTAATGCTTTTCCTCTGTGTATCTAGCACGGGTCTCTTCCCATTGCCTAATTGATGTCAGTTTCATTTAATCCTTCCTAGTTCCTCCCTTTTTACTGGAGGTTCAGTACTTAAGTCTTTTCTTTATGAAAAGTTCTCATGTCTCCTTTGAGCATTTTTTTGTCCTATAATTGTAGAGGAATTGTATCATTTATAGACCTGTTAATGTTCTGCTGCTAATAATTTCCCCCTACAGTGAATTCAGGAGTTTCCGAAGGAATCTTAGCTGAGCGTTATGAAGTTGGGCTTCTTAACCATGAGGAGTAAACTGTCCTTTTTACTGTGTAGAACTTCTTTTTTAAAAATTATTTTTAACATTTATTTATTATATTATTGTGAGAGAGAGAGAGAGAGAGAGAGAGCGAGCATGAGCCGGGGAGGGGCAGAAAAAGAGGGAGACACAGAATCTGAAGCAGGCTCCAGGCTCTGGGCTTTCAGCACAGAGCCCGTGGGGCTCGAACTCACAAACAAGAAGATCATGACCTGAGCCAAAGTCAGACGCTTAACTGACTGAGCCACCCAGGTGCCCCTACTGTGTAGAGCTTCTTACCCGCTACTTAAATCTAGTTCTGTTTTATAGATTATCATAATTTAATCTCTACCATATTTTTATTTATTTTTTTATTAAATTTTTTTTCTTAATGTTCATTTATTTTTGAGAGAGAGAGAGAGAGAGAGGCAGAGTGTGAGCAAGGGAGGGGCTGAGAGAGAGGGAGACACAGAACCTGAAGCTGTCAGCAGAACCTGAGCTGTCAGCACAGAGCCCGACCCAGGGCTCGAACTCACAAACCATGAGATCATGACCTGAGCCAAAGTCTGATGCTTAACCAACTAAGCCACCCAAGAGCCCCTCTACTATGTTTTAAAACTAAAGGCATCAAATGATTAACATTGTGATTTTAACCCAAAAAGAAAAAAAAAAGTTCAATGGTCATATTTTCTCCAATATGTATCTTTAGCCTCAGATTAAAAGATGATGTATAGAAAAGACTCACTCTTGGTAATACACATGCAAACAAGGAGTTTGGGCATCAAAAGTCGCTTCCAAGACCTTAACCTTAAGGTCTGATAAGTAATTGTCCTTATTTATATATCCATACATATCCATCTATCTCTATCATACATATGATGAATTCTATTGTGTCCATTATACTGCATATATATTATAATATATATTTCCTTCTTTCCTTCTTTAAAATATTTCTTTAGGGTAACTTAATCTAGAGTACGTACTTGGTAGGATAATAAAACTTCTAGGGACACCTGGGTAGCTCAGTCGTTTGAGACTGGACTATTGATTTCTGCATAGGTCATGATTCTACAGTCATGGGATCAAATCCCACAATGGGCTCTGCATTGAGTGTGGAGCCTGCTTAAGATTCTCTCTGTCTCTCCCTGTGTCCCTCTCTCCCGCTTGTGCTCTCTCTCTGAAAATAAAATAATTATTTTCTGGGCAATATTTATTACTGAGTCAAAGAATATACAAAGGTAAGGCCCTGCAAGCTTACACTCTCATGAGAAATTAAAGTTTAATTTCCTTTCATCCTCTCCATGCCAGCCATGCTCCCTCTTGCTTTTCCTCAAACAGCCAAATATACTCCTGACTCAGGGACTTGGCACTTGCTGCTGCTTCTTCTGAAATGCTGTGTCTTCAGATATCATAGACTTACTCCCTTTGTGTTTCCAGGTTCCCATCAAAATTCACCTTCACCGTGAGCCACCCCAATCAATGTGTGCAATCTCAACCTCTCATCTCCTCATTTCATATCCTCCCTTCCTACTTTATCTTTTTCTTCTCGCCACTAATTCCGATCTAACACATCATGTATATTATTTGTTCATTTTCTATCTTCCACAGCATAATTCAAGGCCCATTGGGGCAAGGAAATTTTTTCACTATCATATCCTCAGTGCCTAGCAGAGTGTGGACACATCTAAGTGCTCTATATATGTTTGTTAATTTAATGATTGAAAACAAACAAAAAATGGTTCCATGATGTTTGAACATATACTCGAGCTTTTCCTTTTTCAAATGTAGTCTATGCTTAATGTAAATCTCTTCTTCTGTGTATAAGTCCAAACAAGAATTTTTGGGAAGCATAGAATTAGTTTAAAAACTCTATGGTACTTGAAATCATCATTGTCGATAGAGGGTCAACGTACTAAAGTTGTACATGCTTTTTGTGTAAGACCCTTGGATAAGTAAATTATATTTTTTGTCATATGGCTTTCTTTATTTTTATTCTGAAGAATAAATAAGTAAATCAGCAGGAAAAATATTTAGATAGGTGGTATGCAATGACGCCTTGGGGAAATGTATTTGATGACTTACAATAAACTACGTTCCAAGCAAATTATAATTGCTGCCCAGGAGAGAAAAGCAAAAACCAAGAAATTGTGTCTGCCTTTATTTGGTGGGAATTGTGTGCACATAATGCACTTAACAAAAAAAAATGACAAAGGAGAAGTAAAACTATTCATAGCAAAATATTTATAATTTCACCATTGGGTATGAGTCAAATGAGTCTGCCTCAAATGGAGGGAAGTCATAAAATTTTTCAAAAGCAGTCCCTGGAAAAAGTAACGAGTTGACCTATTTTTTAAAAAAGCCTGTTCTTTGTGCCTGGCACCTTGCTAAGGACTTTGCACACATTAAAATGCTAAATCCTCAAACAACACTGTGAATTGGTGTTCTCCACTTTTGCAAATGAGAAAATTGAATCTTAGAGAGGTAGGTACCTTTCTTAGTTAATACACAGCTGCTAAATGATAGCACAGAGATTCTGCCCTCAGTCGCCCTGTTAACTACGAAACATATTGTATATGGAGGCCATAACTTGGATACAATCTTAATAGCAGGTGCAGTAAAAACCTTTCTGTCTGTTTAAACTCACGTCCATGGGGCTAGACATCTTTAGGGTATCCCTTAGGATTAAATTACCGAACTGACAGCAATAATGAATGTATTTCATATTAACTTTTTAACACTGAGTTTTTCATAGCCAAAAGAAGAGGATAATACCAAATCATGGCAAATGTATGGTCCTGAATTTACATCAATTCTTTATCTAAATCCTGAAGTCAAAGTTTTGGCTAGATATAATATTTGAAAGAGTTAGCCTTATAAGAGCAGACAATTGAAAAAGAGAAAGGAAGTCAGGAGAGAGAGCTAATTAACCTTGCTGATTCATAGATGGAAAATGCCCCCTGTCTGTCCCCTTAATAGTGAAATGTGCAACCTATAGATAGAAACAAAGGGAGCCATAGAGCAGTAAAGCAAATGCAAAGCTAACAACAACTACAAGTAAGCAACAACAATGAAGATTTGGAGTGTGGTCCGGGTGTAGCAAACATCTGAAATTGGGACAGAGATGACGGAGATTGGAGATTTGTGAGTGTGCAGGCAGAAGGAAAAGTCTTGGAAAAAACAGCCATTTGGTTGTTTGCCCTCCTTTTTTATTGTGATCGTTCCTTTAAAATTTTTTTAAATTTATTTTTTATTTTTTAGAGAGAGAGAAATATTTTCAGTCTCTGTTTTTCCAGATTGTTTTTTACTTCTTATTGTCAACTCCCTGACCAAGGACTACCTATGAGATGTTTTCAAGGAAATTTGATTATGGTTACCAGTTTACCAGTTCTGCTGACTTGGATGCTTTTAAACAAACGATTTCTTTCTTAAATTCTGGAGAATCTAATATATATGTATGTATATATATTATAAACCAATAAATTTTTCTACTTTTTTCTCCTTTCTTTGTTTAAGTTTCCCTTGCTACTCTTAAAACTATACCCACTTTTCCCTAGCTGTGAAATTCTTCCTATGTTGTTGTGTTACATTAGTCATAATCCATTGTGGATTTTATATTCTGTGATAGTAACTTAATCTGTTATAGCATACGCAGGTTCAATTTGTTTACTTCAGTGACCTACTATGCTAGAATAGTTAAAAAAAAGAAAAAGCCAAGCTCCCTCATGTGTCTTTTAAGCCAAATTCCCTCTGTCCAGATGGTTCCTGCTACCAAGCCAGGAAAATGTAGAGTCTCTCTATTTCCTGCTGATTTGTTTATAGTGGCCCTTGATTGCTATTAACAATCCCCAGCTGTACCAGCTACCTAGCCCTGTCTCCCTTCCACTGAGGCTACCCTCATTAACCCTTTGGGGTCAGTTCCTACTTCTCTGCTGTCTGATCCTTCCTCGCTCCTTGCAGAAGAAACAAAACTTCGATTTTGAGAACCTAGAAAACTGTACAGACAAAAATAATTAAATCCATCTATCAAGGGGTAAATGGCAATGCTGACACCTGAGTGACTCTAGAAAGGGCTTTTTTGACTTTCATTTTTCTTAATTTCGTACTCATGCAACCGTACATGTGTTCATTCTCAGTCACTTTTAAGAGAAATAATGAATTCTGAAGGTTCTAAAAGTACAAAAGAGGGGCGCCTGGGTGGCTCAGTCGATTAAGCGTCAGACCTTGGCTCAGATCAATATCTTGCAGTTCATGGGTTCAAGCCCCGCGTCGGGCTCTGTGCTGACAGCTCAGATCCTGGAGCCTGCTTCGGATTTTATGTCTCCCTTTCTCTTTATCCCTGCTCATTCTCTCTCTCTCTCTCTCAAAAATAAATAAACATTAACTTTTTTAAAAATAAAAATATAAAAGTACAAAAGATTCATGGATGCACATATATCTATCCGTTTCAGATTGGGGTTTTTTGGGGGAGATATCGTAGGTAGAGCTTTGTCAAATCTGTAAGATTTTTCACTACTCAAAGCCCACTCTTGACTACCAGTTCCCACTCTTTCCTTGTATGTGCTATTTTAGGTGACTGAGACATAAATAAAAATATCACAGCGTTAACAAATTTCCATTATGCTCAGAAACGGATATTTCTGTAGCCTTTGTTTGAAGTAGATGGGATGCTCTGTAAAGGAAGCAAAAAAAGGAATGGAGTGAGGAACAACTCAGCTTTCATCATTTTAGCACCTCAGCCGAGCTCAAAGCAGATGTGGCTCCATGAACTAAAATGAAGTGTCTTTTGCCTTCGTTATTTTATCTCCTCTTTTAATGTTCTTCGGCCTCTTTCTGCCCTAAATATTAAGCTACAAATTCCTTTTCAGATTTTTTTAAAGTGCCTTTTTGTCTTTTACTAGGGTGCTTGATAATAAGACTTCGTATCCACACCACATGTTCCAACTTCCAGGCCTTGTAACATACACTTTACGGGCATTTGCTCTTTTATTTCTCACAAAGGCTCCTGAGATAGAGTTGTAAATCATTCTCTTTTTTTTAAAGTTTACTTATTTATTTGGAGGGAGAGAGAGAGAAAGAGTATGAGTGGGAGAGGGGAAGAGGGAGAGGGGGAGAGAGAACCCCAAGCAGGCTCTGTGCTTGTCAGCATGGAGCCCAGTGCGGAGCTTGATCTCAAGAGTGATAAGATCGTGACCTGAGCGGAAACCAAGAGTCCGATGCTTAACCAGCTGAGCCGCCCAGACGTCCCAAATCATTCTCCTTTGTAGAGGGAGATACTGAGACTTAAGAGAGGTTGCATGCAACCACCATCTGGGTAGTTCTTTCCTAAGAACTCATTGAACGAATGCAATATCCAACTATTTTTCTCCAAACAAAAGTCCTGAAGCTAAAGTGACTGAGGAAGAAGGATCTGGAACTGTTGCTTTTGGGTAAACAATCTGAGAACAGGGACCAGAGGGGCTGGCTATTAGAGGGTAGCAGCAAAGCCTTCTGGGAGCAGCAATGGACAGATGCTAGATTACATTGATCCAATAATCTCACTTCTTTTCCCTTCTGAGGGCAGAAGAACAGATTGCTTCTGTTTTCCTCACTGGATGGTAGAAAGAAATCCCCACATAATAGGTATAAAGAATATACATTTTTAACATGAAAAGACTTCAAAGCTCTCTGATAAACTGAAAATGCCGTAAGTAACATTTATTAGTCACAAGTCTCATAATCTAGCCTACTAAATTTTTTAGTCTGTGGACAATTTTTCTGGTATTTTGTAACCCAATTCTTGAGAGGGTTGCTTTTCAACTATACTAAAATTCAGCAACCTTAGTAGATTGTATATTGGGTCATAAATCATCTGGGGATTAATTTTGCCACTGGGCTCCCACTCTTTTTGAGCTTTTGATCCTTTAGCTAATCTTAATGGCTCCTTTGTTTTAAAAAAAAAAAACATTATCAGATAGTGTGTATTTAGGGCTTTGACCAATGAATTCAGAATGCCTTGTACTGTCTCCCTAGGAGGGATGTTTTGTTTGCGGGAGCACAGGTTTGCTGAACGAGTTCCCCTGGTACAAATACACCCTCTGAGACAGCACATTACAGTGCGCTTTAAGTGAACAGATACATTCCAAAATTAAATGAGGACTTGGGGAATTGCCCACATTTAACCAAATAACCAGCTGTGCAAATGTTAAAATGCAATTGATCTACGGCAGTATTTGGGAATCACGGAGGGTCGTTTAGTTCAATACTCAGATGGTTACCCAGCAGGGCTGGAGACTTCGCAGGGCCAGCCGTGACTGATATTAGTCATTACTGGAGATGATCAAAAAGGCTGACTGAGCCTCTTTTAATCCAGCTACCGTCCCATGTGTGCATCCCACCCGCCTCAATTCCCTGGTCCTGTAAATTTCTTTTTAAAAATTTGGCTAGGGAGAAGCATTTTTGGTACATTTTTTTTCCTTGTTGATTTCCTGCTCCTACATAGAAATGACAAAATTAGACATACAGATATATGTATGTGTATCAAAAAACAAATAAGAATCTTAGAAATGTTCTGGTTATCTCTTTCTTTCTTGTTTCTTGTGAGTCCACCCCTCATGCTTTCATCAAAATTTGCTTTGATGCTTTTGGGCCCCTGAAGTCCATATTCACTTTGTTTTTCCTTTTATATAGATAAAAACCTCTTACACAAACCCTAGTCTTCACACTGTTGTATTTCCTTTGTTTTTCTAGTGTGTTGGATCTTTATTTTTTCTCTCAGCTCTGTTTTAATGAGTTATTTCTGGTCACTGAAATAATAGTCCTGGTGTATATATATTGTTTTCTTGCCAGTACACAAAATAATCCATTGATTTATTTAGGAAAGGTATGCATTCCACTTAAAATTTTAAGAGCATATTTTCAGGTTATTTAGAATTGAGTTGGTGTAAAATATTATTGAATTAGTAGTTGAATCTTTTACTCTTTAGATAAAGCCTCTTATAACAAAAAGCAAAGTATTTCCTTCGGGCTTCATATAGCATTTTGAGTTTCTAAAGTGTTTTGGAACAATAATTTGGAACATGCTTACAAAATGTAATTTTATTTAAATAAAAATAAAGTATTTACTATTTGAAAGAATAGCTTAGGGTTGAAATTTCACATTTTCTGATGAGATGCAAGCCAAAAAAGAGTCCATTAGAATTATTTTTTTACTTAAATAAATAGCAATTACAATAGAAAGTGTAGAAAAATCACACCTCAGGAGAGCTTAGAGATTTATGGAAGGCAGGGTTAGAGTGTAAAAGGGTTGAAGAACCAAAAAATAGAAGGAAAATGAAACCACCAAATAGACAAAAGCTTTTTTTTCCTCTGTATTTGCTTCAGTGGAATAAAACACTGGTCCAAGAGGCAGAAAAGCTGGTTTTAGTGCTCTCTATCCCCTAACGAGTCACAGGATTGACTTTCCCATGTTAAAAAACAAAACTCAAGTAAATTTTAAGGATCTTTTTGGTTTTATTCAATGGTTCATGAATTGGACAGCATCCCATCTAGCAGATAGAAAGGAGCTGCTCTGAAGCGCTGTACAAAATGAAAGTCATTTATAGGCAGAAGGAGGCAGGAAAAGAAAGTTGCTAGCAAAGAGTCAAATGTTTTAAAGTCATTTTCCTATGGGAGATGGAAGAGGTCTATTGAGGGGATTACCTCACTATGCTGATCAAGTAATTCTAAACTGACTGCTTAAAGGTTACATTCCTGGGAGAGGCTGGAACTACAATTATGTTAGGTATTAAGTACCGTTTTGCCTACATGAGGCTTAGCGCAAGTGACTCCATTTTGGTCCTGTTGTCTTTTAAAAAAAAAAAAAAACCCATCACTAAGTCATTTATTTGCAGGTGATTTCTTGTGGTCCCTTTCTGCTCTAAGGCTCTATGAATTCTAGAACTATTGACTTAGAGATTATTTCACGAACCATGAGTATGAACCAACCAATCAAATGACAGATATCAATGTTATCAGACGTAGGAGTGACCCTCCAGATTTTCAATCACCATATTCTGAGCTTCTGAGCCCAAAACTGAATCTCATCTGAAGTTCCTGAAAGGTTGCGTATGAATAATGAAATTCTAATGCATCTTGAATTCTGCATTTCAGGGGCAAACTTTTTAAGTTTAGCTTTATCTTCTCTCATGGCCTTAGAATTTCAAAAGATAGTCTCTTTTGTAGATGATTTGTGTAGAGAACAAGGACTAACTGGTACTTCCAGTGCATTCTGTATATTTTGAAGTTAGACTTCTCTTTGTATCTCTCACCACTTAGAAGTACAAGGAGTTATCAGGACGCATATTTAGAATAAGTTTCATTATCTAGGTTTAAACACCAATGTTTCTTCATGGGAGGATTGTTTAACTTAAATTTGCAAAGTTACTGGAATGCTTAGTATCTAGGGTTAAATTGCAGGCTTTCTTTTGTCTCCTTTCATGCGGGGAGGAACCTTTTTTTTAAATTTTTATACTGAAATTATTATTCTCTTTTACACTATCTAACATGGATCACAATGCTTTTAGAATACCTGTAAATGTTTGATGAGTCTGATGGAATTAACATGTCCTCTGATAACAGTGGTGGGTAGATGAAGAATAATTCTACTCACCATCCAAGCTACATTTGTTCTGTCATTTTGAGAAAAGTTGGGTCAACTTTTCTATGAACTTGCTTTTGAATTTGCAATCTAATACTCTGCCAGATCCTAGGCAAGTGCCTTCAAATAGTTTAATTTATGTTGTTAACCTCACGTAAAACTGATAGCTGTTTAAACACAATATTCTTTTCAGAAACAAAGATTTTGACCCTGGGCTTCTCGGGTCTTTTCTGATAAATTCAGTTTCTGTTTGCCACCTAAGACTAAGTAGTTCAATTAGTTATTTGAATAGACAATCCTCACAAAACCAATTCAACCTCTCCAAACCAAAACTTAACAAACGTGTACACAAAAGTTCTGGGTTAAGGTTAAAATAAGATCAAAGGAAAAGGAGAACAAGGGAGGACAGTGATTGGAGATGCAGAAAGAAGTTGCCAGAAAAGGGACGAAGGAAGTCACCAAAGAGGTCTGGTGTGAGGTCACCATGCAAGAAAGGTAGAAAAGAAGTTGTGTCATAAAACATTGCAAGACCAGGTATATAGAAGATGGAATATAATGGTTAGACTAGTAAAGTGTATTCATGCCTTCAAATTATTGGGAGAAAGTGAGGGCTAAAATCAGAAATATAAGACTAAAACATGGAAAAATACTTCATTTCACTAATAACTGGCATATATGAGGACACAATGCCCTTAACAGAAATTGAGTGATAATAGCCTTGTTGCTACTAAAACCAATTATAAGTAGCAAAATACATTTACCTTTTTATGACTGAATATAATTAGATTTGCATTATAAATAGGGTAGTATATATTATGGAAAATATGCAAAATGTGTGCAAATTGCATCAGGGCTTATTGAGAAGGCAAAATTATGGGAGAAATAATGATTAACCGTGCTAAACTAAAAGTTCCTGTACATCTAATTACTACCCACTTTAGCCACTGATATGATCCAAACTGTAGTCTAAGAATTTATTTTACATGTTTGGCTGTAATTTGGTGTTTTTAAAACTTTTTGGCTGGGTAGCATTTGTGTTGACCTTATTTCTGATTAGCTACTTTCGTTGATGGAAAGCCAATGATGATTGGAATTGGTTTGTGGTGTAAACGGGGGAGGATTTTCATTATATACTTGGTATTTGCCAACCTTTTGTTTTAAAACGAAAGCTCCACTTTTAACCTAGGCACAGCCCTAGGAAAATGAGAATTTAGTGCAATGAACTAGGCCACTTATTTATTTGCAATTAGTATTCTTCTCTCAATAATACAATTTTCACAGTCAACTGCTTGGCCAAATTAATTCCTTTTGTTCCTCCAAAGTGTATTCCCTTTAAACATGTTCCCAATGGTTAGGAAAGCTGCAAGTGAGAAATGTGATCTGTGATGTCAATGATAAGGCTTTGTTTTATTGTATTACTCTGTTATACACATAAAAATAAATACATTATTCCCAGCAGCGGTATTGTTATATTAGTCAGATTCTTTAATACTGCAGGAAAGAGGCACACGGGAATTACCTTTGGCAAAGGGAGCTTGTTAAGCTTATATAGAAATATTGGGTTGAAAGTTCTTCTAAGAGAGTACTGCCCTCTTTGGAAAACCGAAACCATAACAGTATTACCAAGGATCTAACAGGAATATGAGACATCTTTTCATTTAACATTTCTAGTTCTAAAAATGAAGATTCGATTGGCTTGTTTTATCATCTTTCCATAGGGGGCAAGATTCTCGGGTAGAGTTTCAGGCTAAAGCTTTTCAGACATGTTTGGCCTCCCTTTTGACCTGCTCCAATGTGGTTGTCTTTGACTACTGCACTGATTATTGCTGCAATCAGTTGTGACCAAAAGACTGGGGTTGATTTCACTCAAAATATATTTGGAAGTGTCTTATGCAAGAAAGAACCAGTTCTGGCCACTTTTCTTGGGAGGCTTCTGTGGATTTGGCAGTCATCTGATGTCACATGGATCTCCCTCCAGCATGTCCAGTAAAAACACCATTCTGTTAAATAAACATTATCTCTCTTATTTAAATTAGTTAACTTAATTAAATTGGTTTTTTTCTTATTTAAATTAGTTGGAAAATATGGCAGGAATGGAAAGATTCAGAAAAAAAAAAATTGTTCTATGTTAAAGTGCTAAAATCTAAATGTCTTATCAAGAGACTAGTTTCCAGTTTCGTACCTTCCTTCCTTGAAATCACACGCGTTAAATTTGAGTGTATTACATATATGAAGGAGTTAGTTGGTAGGCATTGTTTCATAAAAGTTAAAATTTCAGGGCTTGTTATAACTATGATCTGTAGATTTAGCTGTGAAATGCCTGAAGTACGGAAACCAGGACTTGTCAGAGACTTGTGAGTTTCGAATGCTAGCTCCTGGGTTGTGAGTCTGCAGAAACCTTGCCCAAGTTTAGAGCTCAGCTTTATTGCTATAAATAAAAACATTGCCTATTCTTTTTTTTTTTTTAATGAGGTATTCATAGAGAACAGAACAAATATAAACTGCTGGCTTTCCTCCCAACAGGTTTTGCTTTTTTAATGGGATACCTTATGAGGCAGTTAGCAGGGAACAACTGATACACTACATTTTTGGGTGAGGTTGGCAGTAAAACAGTAAGTGGAAGGGAAGAGGCTCCTTAGATAATTCAGCAGGCTCATAAAACTGAATTTTAAAAGGAGCTGTTGAATTCAGTTGTCACATCTTAAAAGAGCTTTGGTGTGCTCTGGGAGGAAGTTTCTAGTAGGTTTAAAAGGGGATTTTGACACACAAGCCACAAAAGATGTGGGGCTTAACATTTCCACTGACCCCGTCACACCAATTAAAAACAGAGGACTGGGGAGAGATAGCTTGGCAACTTGAAATCAGGCAGGAACAGAGGTTAATTATTGAACTTCTCTGGCCGTCTGCACACATGTTTAAAGGTTGAGAGAAACATTAGGCTGTATTATTTTGATGACTCCAGGAGAAATACACCCATGTTGTTTACAGGATGTGTGAATAAAGCTAACTCATATGGCATCTTTACTGTATGTGTCATATTATGTGGTAGGGCTTTTCTCTTTAACTTACAACCCTAAACACCTTTGTGTTGGGTCTTATTATCATCATCTCTATGTATCAGTGAGAAAATGGGCCCAGAGAAGTTAACTGATTTACTTAAGGCCCCACAGATAGTAAAAAGCCCATCTGGGATTGGGGCTAAAGCTGACTGATTTGAAGGCCAGAGTGTCTTTAGGCACTTGGAGGAGTTTATTTACTATTGTTCTAGGACCAATGAGAAGCCTCCTCATGGAGTGAATATGGAGAACTGCTCATTAATTAAAAGAATATTAAAGAACTTGTAAATAAAAAATGAATGCCTCATTTATTTGTTCAACAATACCTGCCTTGACACATTGCTGTGATATTCTGTGTGTGGCAGAATAAAGTAGGAATAAATAGGTCACAGTATCTGTCCTAATAGGGAAGAGAGATGGATATATTAATGAAAATCACAGTATTATATAAGAAGAGCTAGAATATGGGAGCTTCAGATAAAAGGGCGAGTTCACCCTGATGTTATTCATTTAAATGTGTTCTTTGGAATTTTTTATTGAGGCAAATGTTATACACAGTGAAAGGTATAGACTTCACATGTACCATTTATTGAATTTTGATAAAGGCATATACCTGTGTAATCAACACCCCAAACCAGACATAGGACATTTTCATCATCCTAGAAAGTCCTCTCATGCCCCATTTCACTCATTTTCCAACCCATAGTAACATTGTTTTAGCTTAAACTTCATACAAATGAAATCAGTTGGTGTGTTCTTGTTTTTGTTGTTGTTGTTGTTTTTGGGTTTTTGGGGGGTTTTTTTTTTTGGTCTAACTTCTTGCTCTCAGCATAGCGTTTTGAAGATTTATGCATGTTGTTGATTGTATCCATGATTTCTCCTTTTCTATTGCAGAGTACTGTTCCATTATATCAATATACCACTGAACAGTTTTGTTTCTCCTCTTCTGTACCAATTTTCTACTTGTGTATGGCAAATAACCTCAAACTCTAGTTCCTTCACTAAAGCAGTGGTCTCAAGATATTTTTGGTTGTACCAGCTATTTATTTTTTTATTATTTATTTATTTCTCATATATATATAGATCATTATGATTAACCCATATCTCAACATGCAATACAGATTTAGGGTGAGATTTTCCATTACTGGAAGTATACATATGTTCATATTTCTAGGTTTTTTTCTTGATAATTTTTATATTTTTGTTGATATCTTTTCCGATCTGATTGCGTTCTCACTGATTTTATTTTGTAATGTGGCCAGTGAGGCTCTCAGACTAGGATTACAGTCATGTAATTGTGGCCTCTTGCCCATTTCATGTAGGCTTAATTTAGTGGAAACTAGATAATACGATTTGTAAATTCACTTGCTGGTCTACAAATTCACTTTCTGGTGCAATATAAATGTGAACCAAAACATGCATCAATAAGATGAAAGCAAATGCATAAGTAAAGGAACTTCCATCTCATTTTTCGTAACTGTGGATGTCGCACTCTTTTCTCAGGACAGCTGAATACTGTAGATGACATGAGCATCTGACATATATATCACCTTAGTGAGGGGACTAGTGTCAGTCTGTACATTAAAATCTTGTAAAGCTTAATTACGTATCTACTTTTCTCTTTTATTTATTTAAAAAAATGGTTATTTATTTATTTTGAGAGAGTGTGTATACGTGAGTGAGCAGAGGAGGGGGAGAGAGAAAGGGGGAGAGAGAATCCCAAGCAGGCTCCACACCGTGAGCACAGAGAGCCCACCAGGGCCCCAAACTCACGAACCACTAGATCATGCATGACCTGAACTGACATCCAGAGCTGGATGCTCACCTGACAGAGCCGCCCAGGTGCGCAGTCTCTTTTTCTCTTTTAAATATAAAAAGTGAATATAATGAGAAATGCTAACATTTTCTACACTCAGTACAGTGGTTTGGTTTATTACCTTCCGGGGTGTGTGCACGCCACTTTGGAGACCCCTGATTTAGAGCATAGGTTCACAGAAAAATTGTGGACCAGCTTTCAGTCAGAACACTCATTTTTAAATCAGATCACACTCACGGACTGGAGAATACTATACCAGTCACTCTGTATCTTTGGACTTATTCACAAGATAAGGTATTTCAACTGTATAAGCTCTAAAGACCTCCCTGGCTCTAACATTGCCTGAATTCCCTACGTCTTTGTGTCTTTTTTACCCTCTCGGGAGACTCATCTCTTCTTAATATAATCTCCTTCTTATTATTACAGCGATGTTCCCCTCACTGCCTTTAAAACAATATTGTGGGTTAAGTCAGTCTCTAGCACACCTTCCCCCCCCCCCCCCATAGTTCAGCTGTCATGTTTCAAAAAGACTCCTAGTGGATGTTTTGCCAAGAGTAGTATGGTATGTAGGTGGCTAAGATGGGCAAACCCGGGCCACCCAAGTGGTTAGATAGTGAGGCAAATGTTCAAAAGTCAAGGATGAAAAAAAAGAAGGTAAATTCCTGCAGCATATATTTCTGTCCCAAAAGAGTTGGCGATAACCGTACAGCCCTTGGAAGCCGGTGTAGTGACAGCAGGAAGTTTTATTTCATTGTTTCATTGACCAGGACTTAGTTATTTTTCTGTTGATGAGTAGTTATTTTTCAGAATACTCACCTTAATGAGAAAGCTCAGCATAGTGTGAAAGATCATTATAATAGCTGACAAGTTGGGGTACTTTGAATTTTGATCTTCTTACCATTGAATATTGGAATTATTAACTTTAGGAAAACAAGGGTAGTCATTTAATTCACTTAAGAACTATTTAAAAGGCAGAAATAGAAGAATGAAGTAAGATTTGGGAAAAAATCTGGGTTGGATTTTGGTCAGAGTTAAGTGTCAGGCTGTAGCATTGGGGTTTAATCCTGTAGGCGATGGGGAACCATTGATATTTTTTGAATGGGTTAGGACGTGGTTGTAAACCATGTGTTAGGGGAGAAAATAGATTGCTGACCATGCATAGGATGAAATGTAGGAGTTAAAAACATAAGCAAGATACCTGGAGGAGATCAGGCTCTAATGATGGGAGTGTGTGGAATGAAAAGATTGAAATAGATCTAAAGGGGAAAAAATACTCACATTCCTGACTGACTAAATATAAGGACGAATGGGAAAGCATCAAAGATGACACTGAGATAGTCTAAAAATTACTTTCTCTGCAATGAAGGCATTTAAATGCAGTCATTATAAATATACATATTTACATCATACATGCATATGATATAAATGTATATGCGTATTTTTATCACTTAAATTCGACCAATGCTAAATTTTCTGAAGGAGAATTATTATTCTTCAGGAAAAGAACCATGAGGAGTTTACTAATGAAAAACATGAGGGTTTGCTCTCACCGTCTTCTTTCTACCCCCTCTGGCAGTGCTGTAATGAGTAGCTATTAGTATTTTACTTGTCACCAGCTACTCATGCAAAATACATTAATAATGTTGAAAATGGTCATTAGGAAAGTTAATTATTTTTAAAGTGTTAACTGATTATTGTATAAGTATTATGTATTCACTAATTATTATTCCTTTCCATTAATTATATATAATTACTTAATTCCGTAAAGCAGATGATTCTTGTTTTGCCATGCTGTTCACTTCTGTTAATCTGGTTTACCAGATAATCCTTTGTACTAATGCAAAAAATATGCACTTGAGTGTTTAGGGTAATTTGATAAACATTCCTTTGTTAATCCTAATGACTTCTTGGTATCAAAATGAAAACCTCTTTTTTGCTAGCTTGTGTCTTATAGTCACCATCAAGTTGGCAGTTGAATACTATCTGAATAAACAAAGATAGTGAAACCATATATAGTGCTGGATAATCCATGGGAATTAGCCCATTTCCCCAAAAGGGAAGGAAAATAAATCATACCTAAGATACAGAATTAAATTATTCGGCTTATCTTATAAATACAGGAACTTGAAAGAACACAGTTTTAATGTGAACAGGAAGTAAATGAATATAGACAAACATAAATATAAATCATGTAGACATAGGAGTCTTCTTTATGTCTGCATTTATGTCTACATGCATAAATTTAAATTTATTTGCAGATCGATCCAATTTTGGGACACAGTTCAGTATGATTTGTGGCACCTTGTAGATAGAAACAAATGTTGCATGAAACAATTCAATATTGTGCTTCTTAGTAAGGTGCTATTGTTTCTATTTTCAGCATATCTGTCTTTGGTAGTTCCCCCCGAATATTAAAATGATGGGTTTGAGTGTCAGCAAATTCTATCTGTTACTCACAATAGTATGTTTATTTTTCTTATACTCTAATCTCCATTAGAGACATTCATTGCAATTTCAATCCTATTTGCAAGTATCTCTTTTCTCTCAAAATATGACCACCAACATTTTATGTAATGGAAGGTTAGAAGAAAATGGTTAAGAAAGCAGACTAGTGAATAATTCACCATGAAATAAAGTGGTTTAGCCTTCTATTTTCTGCCATTGTAGTATGTTAGAACATATTTCAAAAATCATTTCATACCCAACTGATAGAATACTTAAGGGAAAGATATAAGTATACACATACAGGGATTTCATATAGATGAGTGGTTGAATTTCAGCTTAGACCAAATGGGCATAGGAAATCATTTGTTAGTCAGGAACATTTCAATGGCAGAAAATGTGAATTAAAAACTCACTGTTCTCATTTGTCAGGGTCAATAAATCTGAATATTACTAATTGTCATATAAGAAATCATTTTGCTTAAGATAGAAGAATGGCATTCATTTTAAGAAGATGAGCTGTTCTATTCCAGGTAAAAAGAAAGTGAAATAGTTTGCTATTTCTAAGCAAAATCATAAACTACACAGAATAAACAATGGAAACCAAATTGAGGGATAAAACCAGTTGATGTGGTAGAAAGTACATTAGATAAAATGATATTTACTTGGAAGTGATTTTCTAACTGCAATGTAATCTACTATTCTAATTTACTATTGTCATGCGAGTTCTAATTCCATTTTGGCGAACTAAGTAGCCAGGGACATTCAGGCAAGTGATTCATCTTCCCTTGACCTAAATTCTCTTCACTCAAAAGTAATAGAATTAGATTAGATAATCTCCAAGGTCTCTTTAAATTTCAAAATGCTATTTTATTAGAGTTCAAATAAACATGCAGGGTTTAGATGTGTTAAAAACTATGTAATTGATTACGTAAATTAAGAACTCTAGATCCAGATGCATTTAAAAATGATCTCTAAGTGTTAACATTTTTTCAGCTCTGTACTTTTGTAAATTTAGGTTCAGCATTTCATGCATGTGGATTTGGAAAAAAAATTGTAAATATGTGTGAATGATTTGTCATCTACATTTTTAAAGGTTAGATTATTTAATTTTAGAGATTATAAGAAATGAGAGAAGTTTCTAAAGGGGTAGTGAAGAGTTACTTCTCAACTTTATAATATTATTTTTTCTTTATTGCCATACAGCAGAATATATTTCAATGTAAAATATAAGCTGATTTAGCAGTCATGACTAGATTTCATTGAGTTGGTATGTATGATTTCACTAAACTCATCACAGAGAAATCTCTGATAAATATACAGAATTTTACCTTTTTCTCCTTTACATAGTTTGAGAAAAATGGGTGTTTATTATTTTCTCTGTGGAGTTAGCTTGTGATTCAATATATTGGAATTCTCCATTGAAGTTCCCTATCTTTAATAAATAACTAATTAAGAGAATTTTTCCGAGGAAACACAGGAGCTCAAATTTGAGTCACATTCATTCAATTAAAAGCAAGTGAACTTTTGTTTTGTTCCATGCAGTATTTTCCTTCTACCTGTTCTTTTCTAGCTAACACTAACTTGAAAGATAGGGTAGAATCTTTAAAACTAATGGTTTTTATTATAACAATTTGTTATCATTTGTATTTTTACCAACCCCTTTTAAAACCCAGCAAGTGATTCATAGATACCTTCCTTTAAGAGCAATTTGGCTAGTCTCTGGATAGTATCAGCATTTGGCTTTTCTTCAGTTAAATTTACCAAACAAAAGAGAAGAGAGAAAAATGTCTTATCCATAGCATGGATGCATTTTTAGGGGAGGGAGGTGATATAAAGATAAGATTTGCATTCAGAGATTCAGAATTAATGGAAATCTTAGGAAATATCACATATTATGTATTCTCTTGTGACCATACTGTAACTTCTTTTGGAGAAAATAGTACTATTTTCATATTCTAGGTGTTAGAATGGAAACTTAGACTTGCCCGTAAGGTGCAAAGTCAATACATATTTCTGGAGAGAAGCTAAGTGCAAAGTTTATGAGAAAATAGTTCTCCTCCCTTTGACTAGCAAAACTCAAAGTTTCTAAGGCATATTATCATGGTAGAATTACCAGAGGGTGGCAGAATTAGTTCTATAAATGTACTGTGGTACTCTGAATATAAGTGATAAACATGACCCATATCTCTAATCAGAAATGCAAGTTCATTTGGGCATCTGCTAAGACACCTCAGTTTAGATCAGTCAAAACTAATCCACTTAACTGAAAGCTAATAATTGAGCAATGCAAACTCATGTGTGATTTGTAGATAATTTCGGTGGCAAAACCTTTTTTGTCTTCAAAAAATGTCTTTTTCAGAATTCCAAACTATGCAACAGATAATGAGATTTTATTTGTATAAATTTACAATTAACTCCGTATTTGTTATACTTACCTGCAAAGCCACCATTCAGAACAATATTCAAGTAATCTATACTACGTGTAAATAGTATAAGCACCCTAATTAAAGACAGAGTTGTCAGGATGGAAAAGCAAACCCATTTATACGTTGTCTATAAGAAACTCACTATAAATATAAAAACATAGCTATGTTAAAAGTTACATGATGGAAAAAGATGAACAAGGTAAACGTTAATTACAAGGATGTGGGTGTGAATATATTAGTATCAGGATGAGTAAACCTCAGAACCAAGACTATTTGCGGAGATCCAGAAAGCTATTGCATGATGATTAAGGGGCCACTTCATCAAGGAAACATATGAATTCCAAATATGTATGCTGCTAATGACAGAGCTTCAAATTATGAAACCCCAAACAGGCAGAAATAAAAGGATGAATAGACAAACCTATAATTACAGTTGAAGATTTTAACATTCAGCTTCTTCTGTGTCCTCACAGAGACTTTGTGTGTATGTGCTTGTTCCTCTTCCACTTCTTATAAGGACACCTTCCTATAAGGATACTGGATTAGGGTCCCACCATTATGACCACACTTAATTACTTCCTTTAAAGGCCCTATCTCCAATACAGTTCCATTGGGAGGGAGAAGTGTTAGGGCTTCAATATATAAATTTGAAAGGAACACAGTTCAGTTATTATCATTCTGTCCTCTCACCTCCCAAATTCATGTCTTTCTCCCATGTGAAATCCATCCCATCCCAACAGCCCTCCCCAAATCTTAACCCATTCCACCATCCATCCCAAAGTCTCATCTAAATTTCATCTCAACTGGGTATGGGTGAGACTTGAGGTATGATTTTCCTGACTCATAATTCCTCTCCAGTTGAGAACCTATGAAACTAGACAAGTTATGCGCTTCTAAAATACAATGGTGGGACAAGCATAGGATAGACATATTCCATATTCTCCCCTATTCCAGAAGGGAGAAGTTGGAAATACAAAAGGGATGACAGGTCCCAAGCAGGTAAGAATCCCATTAGGTCTTAAAGCTTGAGAATAATCCTCTTTGGCTCAATGTTCTGCCCTCTGGGCCCATTGGGTGATGGTATCATTCCCTGGTCCTGAGGTGACAGCCCACCCCTTCACCTGTGGATGCTCTTGTCCCTGAAGCACTGGACAGCAGCATCCTGGCCCACAGAAATCCAGGAGGTGGCCCCACCCTCTGCAACCACTGAGCAAACAGCCTTGCCCCCTGGGTCTGGGATGGGAGTGGCATTCCTGATGGTCTCTGAATTGCCTTCATAGCCATTCTTTCCTTTTCTTAAAGGATAATGCAAGGTCAAAGCTGGAGAGTTCTATCACTCCATCCTATAGAAGCCAACAGCTTTCCTTCATTCTGTCCCATTTTGTCTTTAGTCCAGCTGGTAGCACTTCTGTCACATTTTTAGATATTTTTCATAGGAGCACCCTGCTTCATAATACCAACATCTGTATTAGTCTGCTTCAATTGCCATAACAAAATACCACAAAGTGGTTTAGGCAACCGAAACTTATTTTCTCACAGTTCTGGAGGCTAGAAGTCCAAGATCACGCAAGGTGCCAGCAGGTCAATTTCTCATGAAGCCTTTCTTCCTGTCTTACAGAAGGCCACCTTCTCATTGTGTCTACACATAGCCTTTCCTTTCTATGTCAGTGGAGAGAGAGAGAGTGAATGAGTGAGCTCTGGTGTCTCTCCTTGTCTTATAAGCACCACCTGTATGATCTGATTTAACCTTAATTATTTTCTTAAAGGTCTTACCTACAAATACAGTCATACTAGGAGTTAGAGCTTACAATTATGGATTTTGGTGGGGGAGGGGGTATAATGGTCCAGTCCATAACAATAACAAATCCACAACACTTAGTGGCTTAAAAACAAAACAACATTGATTTTGTTGACAAATTTTCCATTGGGCAAGGCTCAGCAGCTAAGCTCGCCTCTGCTCCATTCAGTGTCAACAGGGGCAGCCAGAAGCCTGGTGGTTGGAGTCATTTACTCCTATGTGTAACTAGCAAACGCATGTGGTTGTCCTGGATTAAATTTAGGAGCTGTCAGTTGAACACCTACAGGTTCCATGTAGGGGTCAGTTTCCGTAGCTGAGTGTCCCAAGAGACTGGAAAAGAGCTAAGCAGAAGCCACGCCATCACTGATAACCCGGCCTCAAAGTCACACAGCATCACTTGAAGTATATTTTATTCATAAAGTCCCACTCAGTTTCAAGTGGAAGAAAGATAGACTCTACTTCCTGATGGGGGAATGACAAGGATCTGAAAATATTCTGTGGAACAAAAAATATTGCTGTGGCCATTTTTTTGAAAATACATTCTGCCTCAGGATATATGGTTAACAAGCTTTGAGGGGTATCAGTTGGAACCTTCTCTTTGGTTTACCACTAATCACGTCTTCTCCTGTAGTTTAGGAAGTAATCAGTCATAATATATAGGTTGTTTTTTTTTTTTGTTTTTACTTCAGAATCACCAAAAGACAAGGGCAGAAGCTAATGGGAGTTTATTCATGGCTCAGCAATTTGCAGATTTATTGGATGCTATTTATATTTAATCTAATATACCTACTTATAAAAAAGGCAAGAATTTTGTCACAGACTTTTAAAACTTGTTTTCAACTGCAAAGTGGTTGGATATAAAAAACAGGAAGAAAACAGAGCACTATGATAAACTTCTTTGGAAAATACTTTGAAAGCAAATGAAAGCCCATAAATGATTCTATAGCTAAGTGTTACAGGTGGAAGTAAACATGTGATCCATTTTCTCAAGCTAATGTGTTAATATCACTTAACTGCTTGAAGTTACTATCTCAAGCATTTGTTAGGATTTAATAATACATCTAATAAAATAATAAATTCAATGAAAATATTTTATTTTTACTTTTATTTTATTTTATTTTATTTTATTTTTGATTTATTTGGCTTGATAACTTTAACGGTAACTTTTAATAACTATAAACTTGTTAACTTTTAATAACTGTAAACCTCCTCACTTTTGCATAGTTTACTAGCTACACATCATGTTACAATGGACTTTTGTTCTAGAACTTTGTTAGAGAATAGTGTAAAGGAAATCAGAAATCCACTCTGAATGTTTCCTATTGTCTTTTTCCTTTTTTCACCAGCCACTCCTTTCCTTACTGCTTCTCTTAGTCTCACCTTTTCCTCAGTTTTTAACAGTGGAGGTGACAAAACATAGGAAGGCAATCCTAAAGTTTGGGTGCTCTTGAGGACTTCCAAGTAAGAAGCCAGTTAGTTAGCTTGTGCTGGTTGTGGAGACATGATTGTTGGCATGTTGTGCCCTCACAGGAACTGGCTGGTTTGTCTTCACTTTGGTGCCAGGCAAAAATGAGAAGCAAAGTTGTGTTGAACCACATAATAATTCTGATGGGCATTACATTTTAAGTTTGTCCAGAAAGAAGATGTATTTGTGAATTGCAGAACACTGTATCTTTTGAGTAAGAAGTAAAAACCTAAAATGAGGTGAAATAGTTTTATGTGCAGTGTTGGAGTTGCCCAGCATTATTTTTCAAACGCGTTCTTATTTTTGTAGTGACATGCAATTATTTAGACAATTTTAGTTCTGGCTGCTATAACAAATTATCATTGAATGGGTGGATTAAATAACATCTGTTTATTTCTCATAGTTCTGGATGCTCAGAAATCCAAGATCAAGGTGCTTGAAGACCCAGTAGAGTCTGGTGAGAACCTACTTCCTGGTGTAGACAGCTGTCTTCTTGCTTATCTTCACAGGGCAGAGAGCAGAGAGAAGCAAGCTCTCTGGTGATTCCTCTAAGGACACTTATCCCATTCATGAAGGCACAGCCCTTATGATGTCATCTGATCCTAATTACCTTCCAAAGTCCTGATATCCTAATACCATTAGGGGTGTAGAGTTTCCATATATGGGGGGTTAGGGGAATAGGGTTTCCATATATGAATTTTGAGAGGAAACCAACATTTAGTTCATAACCAGTAAGTTCTTGTATGGAGACATGAAAAGGAAAATTAAAATACAAAGAAACAATTACATCTACATTTAAAGAAAGCAAAGTATCATTTTTAGAATAGGTAAAATGTGTTAACTCCATGATTGAAATAGAACAATTAGGGGCGCCTGGGTGGCGCAGTCGGTTAAGCGTCCGACTTCAGCCAGGTCACGATCTCGCGGTCCGGGAGTTCGAGCCCCGCGTCAGGCTCTGGGCTGATGGCTCAGAGCCTGGAGCCTGTTTCCGATTCTGTGTCTCCCTCTCTCTCTGCCCCTCCCCCGTTCATGCTCTGTCTCTCTCTGTCCCAAAAATAAATAAACGTTTAAAAAAAAAAAAAAAGAAATAGAACAATTAGATGTCAGTGTATGAGATACTTATTCAGAATCTATGGAAACCTATCATCTATGTCTCAGTAGATGTTTCCTATATTACTTCCCATGATAGAATGTCATGCACACTAAATACTGGAATACTTTAAGGAGGACACTGTTGTATGTCACCTGGATTTAAGAGAATGATTTGTTCAGCATTGAATTTTTCTGACTAAAAAGATGAATAAACAGATAAATAACAACCAAGCTTATGAAGACAGGTTCTTGTTTTAATTTGGCACAGTTCTACCCTTAGAAAATTAGTCAACCAAGGCATACAGATCAAGTCCTATTTATTTTATTGCAGTTAAGTCATGAGTGGACATTTTCCACACCATCCCTTAAGAAATAAACAATAAGGTAAGTTACTTGTTACACTATTTATTTTTCCAACATGAAACTAATTAGTGAGCTCATTCTTTTAACAGCTGTCCCTGTTGTTCAGGATTTTCTTAGGAAGATCAGGGCCACTGGATGGAAAGTAGATCTTAAAAATCTAATAGTGATAATAAAAAACCCACAGAGCATGTCTGAGGAGTTAAGTAAAAACAATAAATAAGTCATTTTACAAGAGTTCAGTGATCTTGAACTTCCTATTCCACTTATCCACATTAAGGTTGTATTGGTTAGTGTCAGGGGGAAATCTTACCCTAAAATGGAAAAATATTAGCAATGAGTCAACCTCAAAGGGTTCACAATGAGTTTGAATAAGTATTCTGAGTTTAAAGTCTATTGGGATCTTAACTGAATGTCTACAATCTATAGAACAGACCAAAAATTTAGAGAGAACTGGCATTTTTCCAGTATTGTCTCAGCATCTTCTTGTTCCTATCAGAATGGTAATTTCTAAATTCCCATAACCTTTAAATTTAATACATTTTCCATTTATCCTTGGTGGGTGTTCCTGTCACAGACTTAGTAAAGTTGAAGGTAAATTGATACATGCAGAAGATATACAGTGGTAGGAAAAACATGCAAATCTAATACCAAAGAGGTAAAACTCAGAGTTTTAAAACCTGTGATTCAAAGTGAATATGTGAAAAAAAATGGGAAGAAAAAACATTAAGAATTGCCAAAACCATACAAAAATACATGGCAATAGGTAAAAACAGTGTTCAGTTAGCAGGTACTATATACTAAATGTCATTTGACTAGGTCTTTATAAAAATAATTCAATTATTTGTCAATTATATCTCAGTAAAGCTGGAAAAAAATTCCAAGCTAATAATTCCTTGGTTTGCACTATAAGACATAATTCATCCGTTATCTGTTCCTCATTCTATTATAACGTTTTATACAATATATCCCAAGTAATTTTTTAAAAATGTTTATTTATTTATTTATTTTAAGAGAGAGAAAGGGAGAGAGGGAGAGAGAAAGAGACAGGGAGTGCACATGAGCAGGGGAGGACCAGAGAGAGAGGGAGATAGACAATCCCAAGCAGGCTCCATGCTGTCATCACAGAGCCCATTGTGGGGCTTGAACTCACAAATGCAAGATCATGAACTGAGCTGAAATTAAGAGTCAGATGCTTAACTGACTGAGCCACCTAGGCGCCCCTGTCCAAGGAATTTTTTAAAGTGATATCTGGGTTGGGACTTTTAAAGATCAATATTTCTATTACTAGTCTTTTAGACTGCCCTCATCTTACACACATCATACCTTAAGGTAGGCTCTTTTCCATCCAGAGCAATTCTCTTTTACTTAATTTTACTGATTGCAACCATAGTAACCCAAAATTCTAAGCTAGTGTGTTCAGAATTGAACAAATTAGGAGGAGATGGAAGACAGAACTGACTCTCCTGTAATCCTACAATGAATTATCTTTGGATAGTCCGCTAACATTTATTTTTTGCATTCTTTAATAAAATTTGATTCAGGTAAGGATCATTAATGGATGACAAAATCACTAGAGGAAAGATTGCTATAGATTTTCATAGGATGCCAAAATATCATCACAAAGATTATTTACAGTCACAAAAAGAAAAAGATGGAACTTTACAAAGGCGAGATCAGGCTGTTATCCTCTTGAACCAGAGTTTAATGTGAACATCACTAATAATAATGCAGACATTGTGTGCTTCTTATTGTGATACATTGGGATTTACATAACATTACCTATAAAGTATTATGTTTCATCACATCCCAACACAATGTTTGGTTCTTAATTGGCTTCTTGTTTGAACGAGACATTTTTTGGACCATTGGGAGAATTTCAAAATGGAGTAAGTATTAACTGATATAAAGAATTATTAAGTTTCAAACTTAGGAGGAGGGGCCAAGATGGCAGAGTAGCATGGGAGTTCTTTGCCTCTCTTGTCCCTGAGATGCAGCTAGATCAGCGTCAAGAATTTTTAAGTTTCTTAAGTGTGATAATAGTATTCTCTTATGTGGGAAAATATTACTTTCAGAGATTATGATGATAATGTGCTGACCTATTTAGGGATGAAATGTCAAGATGTCTGAATTTAAAGAATTACAAACAAAAATAGATTAAGTAAATACGGCAACTCCAATTGTTTTTAAAATTTTTTTTTTAACATTTATTTATTTTTGAGAGCTAGAGACAGAGCACAAGTGGGGGAGGGGCAGAGAGAGAGGGAGACACAGAATCTGAAGCAGGCTCCAGGCTCAGGGCTGCCAGCACAGAGCCTGACGCGGGGCTTGAACTCACGGACCATGAGATCATGACCTGGACCGAAGTCGGATGCTTAAGTGACCGAGCCACCCAGGTGCCCCATGGCAACTCCAATTGTTAATCGTGATAATGGGTATAGTTTTCAAGGTTCTCCAGAGAAACAAAATCGATAGGGTGTGTGTGTGTGTGTGTGTGTGTGTGTGTGTGTGTAGTTATTTTAAAATTTTAAATTATGTATATATTCTTCATATATATATATAATTGTTTATACACACACACACACACACACACACACACACATAATTGTTAATATATATAGTTGTTTGAAGGAATTGGCTGACATGATTATGAAAGCTGGCAAGTCCAAAATCTGTAGGACGGGTCAGCAGGCTGAAAACCAGAGAAAAGCCACTGTTGCAGTTGACGAGTGAAGACTGCTGGCAGAATTTTGTCCTGCTCAGAGTGAGACAGTCTTTTGTTTTATTTAGTCCTTCAGCTAATGAGATGAGGCTCATCCACATTATAAAGGGCAATCTACTTTATTCAAAATCCACCAATTTAAATGTCAATCTCATCCAAAACACCTTCACAGAAACATCCAGAATAACACTGGCTAAATATCTGGGTACTGTAGCCCAGCCATGTAGGCACATAAAATTAATCATCTAATGGGTATATGGAAATTATTATATAACTTTTTACTTTTTTGGAAGATTAAAAATCTTTAAAATAAAAACTTTAAAAATATTTAAAAAATGGTCTTGTGGGTATTTATTTCCTATGGAATGGTAGAAAACTGAAAACATTTGCTTCACAAGGCCTTGTAGAGCATTATACGGAGAAGAGAAAAAGAAAAAAATGAAGACTTGTATATAAGTCTTCCCACTTACATATAAAGTTGGAAAAACAGATGTGAGAGGCATAGTGGTTTAGTTTTTCTGGTGCATTTTATGCTGCATCTGTGAAGGAAATGAAAAAAAATAGTTTCTAATCCCATAGAAACTCTCAAGAGATTTTTTTTTTAATTGCAAGTCCAAATTAATTACTTCATTCAATAATATTTTATATGGACACATTGAAACAGGGTTTGAAATAGGATCTCGTGGTCTCATGGCTTTCAGTGTTGAGACAAATTTTATTTTAATTATTTGAATATTCTCTTTCCAGTAATCACAAAAGGAGATTACCCAACCCATCTAGAATTCTTGGGGGAGAGATGAGAGATAGTATGATTGCTCTGGAGATTTCTGGCGGAGATCAGGTTGGAGGAAAAAAAAATAAAAACAAGCAAAAATCTGTCAGTGTTGTTTGTGATAATAACCAAGGCACTGAGGAAATGATTTTAAAAGAAACAATGCCTAAATCAGTGATTTAAAGCAAGACAGTGGGAATGTTGGAAAAACCGCAAATAGGAATTAACTGTGCTTACTGAACAAGTGTCACTGGCAGGGAGAAGGTATGTGGGAGGGTCCACTGGGACAAGAACAGGAAGCAGACACAAAGCAGCAAGCCTTTTTTCATCCTCTGGCTTTCCGATCTCCCTCTAGCACCCCCTACTGGCACAATCCGACAGGGATCCAGCTATGTAAAGCCGAAATGAGTTTACAGACCTCTAGCTCCAGCACCGCAAAGAGCACTATAGCAGATTGGGTTTAAAATCTATTCAGCACACATGCCACTGATACGAGAGCATTTCATATAATTAAGAATTTTAATTTTATCTCAAGTCAGATCACGTCCTTTAGAATAGAGAAACCATTATGTATTTTAAGTGTTGGGTTGGTTTCCTTCTGGGTTCCTTCCTTAGATTGCCTTTGGCCATGCTATACTTAGTACTCCTTCATCCAAAATGGAGGAGAAGGAGAAATGGGAAAGAGTAGGTAATAAGAGTATATAGAAATTACAGTATAAGGAGAGGATTACAGAGCATACCAATCACTAGCCTATATTCTGAAAGTGTAGATTTCTGTGAGCACAATTGCTTTTGTGATCTTTGACATGGTATCTCATTGCTCATCAAACCTTCCTTTCAAAGTATCAAGCCTGGCAGAAAACATGATCATGTAAACGAGGGACTGGGGTATGAGGTAAAACCAACTTATGGAAGCACATTTTTTGTTTTATATTAAAAAATGGAAAGTCTACCTCATTATATATAGCTTATATGTGGTTACTTGTTTTAATATAAAATATTGCCCTTCCCCCATCTTTAAGGTGCTCCAAGTTTAATCTTTAATTTTGAATAACAATAGCACCCCAACACATACCCCATGGATGCATAGTTTATGAAGCCTAATAGTGACACACATAGAGCTTAAATATATAAGTGATTTTGGCTTTGATAGATATAGATAAAAATGTATCTAAAGACTCCTCACATTGGGGTACCTGAATGGCTCAGTTGCTTGAGCGACTGACTGTGGCTCGGGTCATGATCTCACGGCTTGTGAGTTCTAGCCCCGCATGGGGCTCTGTGCTGACAGCTCAGAGCCTGGAGCCTGCTTCAGATTCTGTGACTTCCTCTTGCTCTGCCCCTCCCCGGCTCACAATCTGTCTGTCTGTCTCTCTCAAGAATAAGTAAAACATTAAAAAAAAAATTAAAAAAAAGACTCTCGCATCTATTGATAGGATATGAAAAATTATTTGTATTTGAAGCCATACAATACAGCAGGAAAATCACAAGATGCTAAATCTGAAAACTACTGCTATCTCTGTCTTCATTTCCTGATGTAACTTGACTTTTTCTAGATTTGTCATCATTTAGATGGTGGCCATGCTCAGTGTGCACAGGGGACTTAGGCTTGAGTGCCAACTCTGTACTAAGCACTATGTTTTTAAGGGATTTATGACAACTCTATGTGATAAGTATCATTATTTTCATTTAACAGAAAATAAAACTAAACTTCAAAAGATGTTCAAAATAGAAAAATGAAAGGCCAAAGTCCCATAGCTGGAAAGTGGTGATACTAGAACCATCTATTTATTCTCTCTCCAGTCTAAGATAAAATAGTAATGTGAGTGATTATACTTGTAAACTATGAAGTGTTACATTAGTCTAATGAATTCAAGAACATTTCTCACTCAGTTTTCATCATTTTAAATCAAGAAAGAGATTTTTAAAAATCTGTCAAGCCCGTGGGCAGCAAATCTTAACACAAAAATTCAATCCTTTAAGAGAAGGAATTGTGTTTTGTCTTTTTTTTTCCCTCCCTTCCAACTTGGTTTGCTGTAATTTGCTTTATTTTTTGACAGAGTTGAAATTATCTTAACAATCACTCAGATTTTCACTTCTTAAAAGTTTTCCCTTAAAAGTGAAGGGAACAACAATCTTCGTTAAAGTCATTTCAAAGTGTGCTTCATCCACTAGAGAAATGAGAAATCTTCATTGTTTCAACAATATAATCCATTCTCGTACCATCTGATAGCATCTTCTTTTTGATTGGCAATGTCCTCCTCCAAACCTATTTTTTAAATATACTTTTTTTTTTTTTCCAAATTCTAGTTCACAGTTCGAAAACTGTATACTTCATTTAATTTCTTCCTTATCTGAACTCCAAGTATTTGGAGTCCATGCCATATTATCTAACAGTTCATTATGTTTTAAAAATGATTCACTGTTGGGGCACCTGGGTGGCTCAGTCAGTTAAGCATCCGACTTCAGCTCAGGTCATGATCTCGCCGTCCATGAGTTCGGGGCCCACGTCGGGCTCTGTGCTGACAGCTCAGAGCCTGGAGCCTGTCTCGGATTCTGTGTCTCCCTCTCTCTCTGTCCCTCCCCCACTCACGCTCTCTCTCTCTCTCTCTGAAAAATGAATAAACCTTAAAAAATTTTTTTTTTAAAAATGATTCACTGTAGAAGTTATTTCAGCAAAATTTTGTTGTAATGATTCTTCAAACTTTTTTTTACTATTATTCATATAAACCCAGCTCCAGTCTCTGTTAACAAACTTCTTCTAAAATATATATCATGTTTAAAAAGTTGAAGAAAAGAATGCACAAGAAATGAAATAATATCTTCCATCCTTTTATTGAGTTTCTATAGTTATTTCAATGAATATATTCAAATACTATGAACTAGTTGCTTAGGGGAAAAAATAAGTGAAAAACAAATTGTTTCAGACAAAAGGATTCTCATTTGAAACTAGATTGTACATTAGCAACCAGAAGTCATTATTACCTGGATGGTAATAACCAGCTGAACATAGCTGTTTCTCCACTTGTTCCACAGATGTCCCTCAGAAACAAAGAAATATCCATTCCCCCCCCTCACCATTATTGGTGCCAAACGAAGAGCGGGGTAAGTTTCGGTTAAACTAGAAAGGTAGACTATGTAAGGTTAAACTTTCCCCAAGACTTCCTTTCAATCTGGAAAAATCCAGGTCAATAAATCTGAACCCCATCTGAGATTGGGCCCATGGAACAGTCATTGTTGGGTCAGGTTCACACCAGCTCTATCCTTCAATCACTGTGCTGACCTGAATAAATTCAATCAGAAGGCTTTATTCAATTCCAACTGAAAAAAAAAATCTCTTAAAAAGTAAAAAGCATCTCTTTTTATACATCTACCCTCACACTTACATCTACCTTTCTATCAGGAGAAAAGGATTATCAGAATAGATCATGATCCTAATACCACGTTTTTAGAATCAGCTTATCCAGGTAAGAGTTAATGCACTTCACCCGGTAAACTGTAAAAGAAATAGCAGTCATTGCCCTCCTAAACCTTAGAAGAAATGAAGAATTTCAGTCTTCAGTGCTGTCAAACTGACACCATTCATCATCCTTGAATTGGCTTTTGGCTTTAAGATAAATAAAACAAACCAGAGAACCTCTTCAGACCCCCATAATAAAGGCTACTCCCTACTGCAGCTCACCTTGGGTTTGGAGTTGATAGCAAAAAAAAAAAAAAAAAAAAGATTTCAAGTCCTTAATACTCCCAAGACTTCAACTCACACTGGAGTCAAGCAATCTCAAGGAGTTACTGAACTCAGTATTGATTGCAAACACTAGGGTTGTTTGTTATTTGATTTTTCAATTTTCAAGGAATGAGGTGAAATTCACATCTCTCCAAAAGCAAGCATGCTCTGGTTCCTGGAAGCTAGAGTTTACGTGACTTGAGTTCACGTAAAGAGAATAATTTATATTGGCATGAATAAACAGTTGCAGGGAGTTCTATCTAAACATGATATGTAATGCTCAGAAAAAATTTGGACCACGTTGTAATGTTACCTGTGTTTTGTGTTATGGACAACTACACCATCGGTTCAAAATCACCTACCCACTCAGGTTTTTAAAGCTGGATTTGTGGCATCCTGGCATCAGTTAGAGGCACAGGGGCAGGTCATGTAATCAGCTGTCTCCTTGCTAAACTTGCCTGGTAAACTTTACAAGGGGTATCAGCTTGACATTGTGCCCTTTTATCAAGCCTCTCTTCATGAGAAATAATAGATATGTAGAAAGTGAGTTTTTAGAAAACCACAAACCAAATTGCTTGGTTTGAGAGAGAATATTTCTGCATCTTTAAATTAATTTGTAGTCGGAAACCTCCCCAGCTGTTACAAATTAAGTCCTGCTCACTGCTTCTTGTGGATGTTTTTGGACTGAGTGCATTTGCAGGTTTTATCTCCTTTTGTTTACATTAAATCTTAACTAAACCAATTCCAGTGAATTAACCTAATAGCAGTTGACTAATGAGCGCTGTCCTTCTAAATTCCCTCTTTCACAAATCAGACTTTCTTTTTTTTTTTTTTAATTTTTTTTTTAACGTTTATTTTTTTGAGAGACAGAGTATGAGCAGTAGAGGGGCAGAGAGAGAGGGGGTCACAGATTTGGAATCAAGCTCCAGGCTCTGAGCTGTCAGCACAGAGCCCTACATGGGGCTCGAACTCAAGAACGGGAGATCATGACCTGAGCCGAGGTCAGATGCTTAACCGACTGAGCCACCTAGGCGCCCCTTCAAATCAGACTTTCATTGCTAGGGGGTCAGTAGGAATATTTATGTCATTAAATCTAGAAAAAAGACTTACATTTTAATTAATGTGCTCTAATTTTAAGGATTGAAGGTACCTGAAAAGGTAAAAACTGGCTTTTTTTATTTCAGTAAATGACCAGAGAGGAGAGTTGCATAGCTCGAAGGGAAGAGCACGGACCAGGAGTGAAGAAATGTTAGTTCTGATCTCTGCCACTTAGGAGCTCTGGGAACTAAGAGCAGGCGTTTGGCTGAGTCTCACTTTTCTTATCTAAAAAGTTAGGATGATGGGCTGAGATCCTGTCTAGCGCTAAAATTCTGTGGTGAGCTAAGGCTTGTGCTGAGCTATTTTAGATTTTACTATCCTAAAGGGATAGCAATAAATTTATTTTTCTTATGTAGAACTCTTAGTGGAGGCATTTGTGAGTAATGGAATTTTACAATAATTTGGCCCCACGTTTACACAGACCATTTCACCAACACGTTTTCACTTCCAGAAATCTGCTTTATTTTCACTGCTGAGACCTAAAAAATTGTACTTATAGCAATGATGTGAGAATCACATTAACGAAGATGTCATTGAAATCCAATGTGGTTTCTGAATTTTGAATGCCAGGTTGTTATCTAAAGTATGGGAGCCTAGGGGCCCCTGGTTGGCTCAGTCAGTTAAGCTTCCAACTCTTGAACTCTTGATTTCGGCTCAGGTCATGATCTTGTGGTTCACATGATGGAGCCCCGTGCTGGGCTCTGCACTGAGAGTGTGGAGCCTGCTTGGGATTATCTCTCTCTCTCTCTCTCTCTCTCTCTCTGCCCTTCCCTTGCTTGCTCTCCCTCTCAAAATAAATAAATAAACTAAAAAAGAAAATAAAGTATGGGAATATATGCCAAATCTTATTCTGCATGTTATATAACATATATTGTTGTTTATGTGTTGTCGTAGGCTCAAAAATAATGCCCCCCAATAAGCCACTGGAACCTGTGAATATTACTTTATGTTGGGAAAAAAAAAGTCTTTGTACATGTACATGTGATGAAATTAAAGGTATTGAGATGGGGAGATTATTTTAGATTATCAAGATAGGCCCTAAATGCAATCTCATGTATCTTTATGAGAGGGAGTCCGATAGAGATTTTTAAACAAATACAAGAGAATAATGCAATGTAACAGTGAAGGCAGGGTGATGTAGCCACAAACCAAGGAACTATTATTTTTAGCCAGCAAGGTTGTGGTCATTTATTACAGCAGCCATGGGAAACTCATACATATGCTAATATATTTTTTCCACTCATCATCTAAGAGCACGTGCAATGCAAGTTTTGGTAAACAGCTGGACTCTAGGCACCTTTGCTTCTATTTCACTTCTTTGGACATCTCTTCCTTATTACTTATAGATCCCACAGTTAAGGAGAATTTATTTTTTTCAGAGAGTAGTCTTAGGAAAACAGTGTTCATGATGGTACGTGTGACACTTTTGATAATGAAGAGTATACAATGAGTTTTTCTTGGGTGTTTGGTCTCAAGGAAGCTGAATGTGAAATATAAATGGTTTGCCTCTTAACCATCTGAATATGGTGATGGGCTCCATGGATGTATATGGAGAGAGCAGCTCATCGGCCACATAGCATCCATCTCCTGATTCCGTCTGCAGGTAGCTGTTAGACACTGTCCCCACCCCTAGATTGTCAGGGAGTTAAACCTACCCACTCTCTGTTTAACTATCTCAGGCATGATTTGTCCCCTGTCCTCTGTGTTGCTCAATTCCAGAGAACACATTTCAAAGTCGTCAGAGTGGTCCTCTTGAAACATGTCACCCCTTTGAGATGAGGAGAAAGACATCCTTCCATTAGGGTGAGTGAAAATAGCTTTCCCCAGCAATATTTTCCTCATGACATCTTTACTCTTTCTCCACACTCTGACGTTTTTCATTGGTCCTTGATTTGTTGAGAAGATTCAAGAGCCATTTGTTGTGAATATCTGTATAGGTGTAACCCTCTCACACTTCCCGTGTGTTTGTTCTCTCCAGCACTGACACGTCAATATCTGAAGTAGAAAGAGTTGCATTCAAAAATTCTAATAACCTGTGATCCTTCACACAAAATCACGTAGAAGGCATCCTAGAACACAAAAGCCTAGAACGCCTTCTCAGACTATGAATCACAACCTGTGTGGTTCAGCAACTAAAAACTCCAAATTTTGAAGGCCCAAGAGATAAACCTGAAAGGCTGTTAGGGATTTTTTCATTGGTAGGTGCTTTCAAGGAAGCATAATGATGCGACATTCATGAATATTTGGGCCTCTTTGGTAGAAAAGTCATGAATATTGTGAATGATGTTTTTAAAAACTCTACAGTTTGTACTCTAATATTTTATATTTTTATTTACAAGACTGTGGCAAATTCTTAACAATACCTTGATAGAGAAATTATTAATGCATAACATCTTCTCCCTTTAAGCAATTGGGATTTTCCTTTTAATTTCCTTTTACTGCCTAGTCATTTAGCAGATAATCAAATATATATTACATGTATCCATAGTTTCTTGGTGTGTGTCATTGCTAAAGAGGCTAGCATTGGTGGAAAGACCATGGTTTCACTCACTTTTTAAATTCAGAACCTTTTCTGAGGCTTCTATTCCCCTAAACACAGTCATAATATTGAAATATGTTTTGATCTACTTGCAGAGAAATAAAGATCTCCAGGAGACTCTGCCTCCAAATGTATAACATGAAAAAAATATATACTATATGATATTCCAACTAAGAATCATAATTAAACATGTGAGGCAGCCAAATAAAATTTATCAGAAAGAAAAGCATTTGCTCTCCTGATTTCATTGGTGCCATCGTGCCTTTGGATAGAATGCAGAAGCCACTTGATATTACTATGAAGATTTGGGCAGTGTCACCATTGAGTTACTAAATCAATCTTGAAAGTAAAAGATACTTCACACGAGTATTTTACTCAAGGCCTTGTTTTGATATGATTTAAACTCTGCTCACCCTTGAGAATCTTAAACCACAATATTAAATCTGGAATCAAGTAAGAATTACATTTACATATTTCCATGGGCAGATAAAAGTTCATATTTAAAGTCAGTAACAACAGGCAGTCACCCATGTGGAGTGACTTAAGGGGCTGTGTGGGCACAGTGAAGTTCATAAATATCAGTGCTGATATTTTGACATTAGAGTATTTCTCCTTGGTTTCTCTCTCAAAGTACAAATATTTTACATGCCCAATTAACATGTTATGATGAACGTAATTCCCAAAACTCTATTGGGAATAAATTTGCCAAATTGATTTTCTTTTTAACAAGGAGAGAGATGACAGATAAAAGAACTGAGAATCTGGAGACCCAGAAATGGCAACACAGAGAGGGCAGGAGCCCAAAGGTATTCTTAACTTCCATCAAAAATTTGCCTTAGATGACTCTTTTTATTTTAAATCGTATTTACTCCCATGATTCTAACTACCATTGTGTTAGTTATCTATTGCTATGAAACAAACTACCTCAGAACTTAGTGGCTTAAAATAGCATACCACATGTATTATCTCACAGATTTTGTGGGTCAGAAACCTGGCTCCAGTTTAGTTGGGTGGTTGGCTTTAATGTCTTCTATAAGAATGCAACCAAGGTGTCAGCCAGGGTTGGAGTCTCACCTGAGGCTTACTGGGGAAGAATCCTCTTTGAAGCTCAGACATATGGTTGCTGGCAGGATTCAGTTCTTTAAGAGTTATTGGACAAAGGGCCTCGGTTCCTCACCAGCTGTTAGCTGGAGGCTGTCCTCAGTTTGTGCCATGTGGGCTTTTCCAACATGGCAGCCTGCTTCATCAAAGTCAACAAGAGAGGGAATCTGCTAGCCAAGTGGAAGTCAAAATTTTTCTAACCTAATTATGGAAGTGTCATCCTATCACCTTTGCAATATGTTAGTGGTGAGGAGCAAATCCTTGGTCCATCTCATTGTCAAGGGGAAGGATTACATAGGATATGAATTCCAGAAGATAAGAATCATTGGGGGCCATCTTAGAAGTCTGCCTTCTAAAGCCATCAACATGCTAAGGATCTTCAAATCTAAATCTTCAGCTGAGACAAGCAAACATATGTGGATTCACTCAAGAACTATAGCCCAAATATATCCAAATCTGCTTCTCTTCTAGTCTTTTTAAACTTCAGTTAAAGCATCACTAGCCACTCAGCTTCTCATGCTAGAAATTTGATGTCATGCTCAATAGTTCTTCATTTTCTCTCACTACCTACATCCAGTTCATGCCTAAGTCAGGTAGGTGCTTTAACCAGAAATTTCTTGAATCTCTCTGAGCTACCCAACTGTCACTGTTCTCTACAGATTATCTTTTACTGGGACCATTGTATGAGTCTTCCAAGATTTCCATGAGTCGTCACTCTAATTCACCACATCCATAATTTCGTACCTTGCTTGGGTTATTTCTTCTCCAGGGAGTACTCCTTCCTATCATCATTCCTTGCCCAGAAAGTTATTATTTAGTCATTAAAACCAAGTTGAAATGGGTCAAATTAGTGAAAAAAGGATTATACCACATTTAATACAGCAAAGGTTCTATCTCTGAAATGTTAGAGACAGGTGATGTATAATAATAATAACAAAGGGGCGCCTGGGTGGCTCAGCTGGTTAAGCATCCAATTTTGGCTCAAGTCATGATCTTGACGTTTGTGGGTTTGAACCTCGCATCAGACTCTGAAAACCCGGAGCCTGGAGGCTGCTTTGGATTCTGTGTCTCCCTCTGTCTCTCTCTGCTCCTCCCCTGCTCATGCTCTGTCTCTCTCTCTCCCTTAAAAATAAATAAACCTTAGGGAGGAGCCAAGATGGCAGAACGGCATGGGAGCTTTTTGTGTGTCTTGCGTCCATGAAATACAGCCAGACCAACACTAAACCATCCTACACACCTAGAAAACTGATTGGAGGATTAACACAACAATCTGCACAACCTGAACCACAGAATTCAGCAGGTACACGGTGTGGAGACCTGAACTTGGGGAGCAAGAAGCCATGAAAGGTAGGGAACCACTTTTGCAGGTGGAGAGAGGACAGAGACTGGGGTGGGAGGTAGAATACCGGAAAAGCACCCCTCCCCAAAAACAGCTGGAGAGAAAGCAGAAAATTGGAAACAGCTGCAGGGACTAAACTAAAAAGGGAGAAAGGAGAAAGGAGAGGGTTTAAATTCCATTAAGACTGTAAACAAGGGGAGCTCAAAGGCTGCAACTCCGCCACTCGATACCTGGCGGTGCTCTGGTGGGAAGGCCAAATCCCCAGGAACAGAGTGGGGTCTGGGAGGTTCTCGGGCCACACGAGGAAAAGCAGTTCCACTGCTGGAAGGACATTTGGTAGAGACTGTTGGAGCCACCTGGTCCCAGGACACCCCAGAAGGCGGCCACATTTGCTGGTGCTGGGGCAAAGTTGTTAAGGGTGAAGCCTGGTGCCAGATGTGTGTTGTGATTTTCCATAATCCCTGAAACACTGCTGCTACACTGTCTTGCGAACATTTTCTGGGATGGCCTGGCTGCAGTCTCAGGGCACTGGCAGCACCAGGGTCCAGCGGGTGTTCCTGGGTGCAGCCGATATCCGGCCATTGCTCATTCGGCCATTGCTCGGTGAGACACTCCCACAGAGGGGCAGAGTGGGTCAAGTCTGAGTCCTTTGGAAGTAGGGGGCTGGGGAAAAATGGCTGCATCTGAGACAGAACTTGGGAGAGAGGTACTGCCTGGGGCCTGGTCATGGAGAGTGAAAAAGTGGGGAGTGGATGAGAGCTGAAGACGGCGGACAGGTGCGTGATTGCTGATCCAGGAGAACAGACTGGGTAGCTGGGTGGTGCCATTTTCACCACTCCCGTGCATGCCCATTCGCACCTATGAGCGCAGCAATGATCCACCCCAGTAGGCTAGCAGCGCCATCTAGTGGAGAGTGGAGCTGTTACACTGAGCCCCACCCAACTGGGCCAACTTTGCTCTTCAAGAATAGAAGTCTTACTGCCGGCTTAATTTATGGACTATAAAGAGCTACATAGACTGACTTCTAAGGGAAAATGAAGCAATTTCAGTCCTACTTCAATCTGTTAGCAGGTTCACCTATTCAATTTTCTTTCTTTTTTTTTCTTTTTCCTTTTTCTCTTTTACAATTCTTTTTCTTGAATACCGAAAGAGGAAAAATTCATTTTTATTTTCAATTTTTATTAAAAATATCTTTCTTTAATTTTTATTACTATATTTTTTAATTTGTGTAAATTTTTTTCAAATTCTACTTTACTTCCATCATTTTATTTTAGTCAACTTCAGTGTAGTCACCTTTTCAAATTTTCAAACAATTTGCTTTTTTTCTCTTTTTCCTTTTTTCTTTTTTTCACTTCTTTTCTTTTTCTTGAATGCAGAAAGAGAAAAACTTCATTTTTACTTTCAATTTCTATTAAAAATATTTTCATTTAATTTTTATTACTATATTTTTTGATTTTATGTGAATTTTTTCAAATTCTATTTTACTTCCATCGTTTTATTTTAGTCTACTATAGTGTATTCACTTTTTAAAATTTTCAAACGATTTCTTTATCTTTTTTCTCTTTTTCATTTCTTTTCTTTTTTCTTAAATACAGAAAACAAGAAAATCATATCTATTTTTAATTTTTATTAAAAATATTTTTCTTTAATTTTTTCTACTATATTCCTTACTTTTGTGTATATTTTTCAAATTATATTTAACCCCCATCATCTCATTTTAGTCTACTTCAGTGTATTCATTTTTTCAAATTCTCAAACGATCCCCCCCCCTTTTCTTCTCTAATCTGTCAAATCACTTTCAACACCCAGACCAAAACACACCTAGGATCTAGCATCACCTATTCGATTTGTGTGTGTGTGTGTGTGTGTTTAATTTTAATAATTTTTAAATTTTAATTTGTTTTAAATTTCAATTTTTCTACATAATTAATTCCTTTTCTCTCTTCAAAATGACAAAATGAAGGAATTTACCCCAAAAGAAAGAGCACAAAGACAGAGCCAGGGATTTAACCAACAGATACAAGCAAGATGTCTGAACCAGAATTTAGTATCTCAATAATAAGAATACTAGCTGGAGTCAAAAATAGATTAGAATCCCTTTCTGCAGAGATAAAAGAAGTAAAAAATAGCCAGAATGAAATTAAAAATGCTATAACTGAGCTGTAATCATGGATGGATGCAGCAGCGGCAAGGATGCATGAGGCAGAACAGATAATCAGCGATATAAAAGACAAACTTTAGAGAAAAATGAAGCAGAAAAAAGAGGGAGATTAACGCAAAAGAGCAAGATTTAAGAGTTAGAGAAATCAGTGACTCATTAAAAAGGAACAACATCAGAATCATAGTGGTCCAGAAGAAGAAGAGAGAGAAATAGGGGTAGAAGGGTTATGTGAGCAAGTCATATTGGAAAACTTTCCTAACCTGGGAAAAGACAGACACCAAAATCCAGGAAGCACAGACGGCCCCCATTAGATTCAACAAAAACCAACCATCAACAAGGCATATCATAGTCAAATTCACAAAATACTCAGACAAGGAGAGAATCATGAAAGCAGCAAGGGAAAAAAAAAAGTCCCTAACCTACAAGGGAAGACAGATCACGTTTGCAGCAGACCTATCCACAGAAACTTGGCAGGCCAAGAAAGGAGTGCAGGATATATTCAGTGTGCTGAATCTGAAAAATATGCAGCAAAATAGAAGGAGAGATCAAAAGTTTCCCAGACAAACAAAAATTAAAGGAGTTTGTGACCACTAAACCAGCCCTGCAAGACATTTTAAGGGGGACTGAGGGGAGAAAAGATGGAAAAAAAAAAAAACTATGTGTGTGTGTGTGTGTATAGAGAGAGAGGGGGAGAGAGAGAGAAATAAATAAATAAATAAATACCAAAAGCAACAAAGAGTAGAAAGGACCAGAGAACACCACCAAAAACTCCAACTCTACAAGCATCATAATGGCAATAAATTCATATCTTTCAGTACTCACTCTAAACGTCAATGGACTCAATGCTCCAATCAAAAGACATAGGGTAACAGAATGGGTAAGAAAACAAGATCCATCTATATGCTGTTTACAAAAGACCCACTTTAGACCTAAAGACACCTTCAGATTGAAAATAAGGGGATGGAGAACCATCTATCATGCTAATGGTCAGCAAAAGAAAGCTGGAGTAGCCATACTTATATCAGACAATCTAGACTTTAAAATAAAGACTGTATCAAGAGATGCAGAAGGGCATTATATCATAATCAAGGGGTCTATCCACCAAGAAGACCTAACAATTGGAAACATTTATGCGCCAAATGTGAAAGCACCCAAATATATAAATCAATTAATCACAAACATAAAGAAACTCATCGATAGTAATACCATAATAGTAGGAGACTTCAACACCCCACTCACAGCAATGGACAGATCATCTAATCAAAAAATCAACAAGGAAACAATGGCTTTGAATGACACACTGGACCAGATGAACTTCATAGATATATTCAGAACATTTCATCCTAAAGCAGCAGAATATACATTCTTCTTCAGTGCACATGGAACGTTCTCCAGAACAGACTACATACTGGGACACAAATCAGCCCTAAGTAAGTACAAAAAGATCGATATCATACTGTGCATATTTTTAGACCACAACGCTATGAAACTCGAAATCAACCACAAGAAAAAATTTGGAAAAGTAACAAATACTTGGAGACCGAACAATATCCTACTAAAGAATGAATGGGCTAACCAAGCAGTTAAAGAGGAAATTAAAAAGTATATGGAAGTCAATGAAAATGATAACACCACAACCCCAAACCTCTGGGATGCAGCAAAGGTGGTCATAAGAGGAAAGTATATAGCAATCCAGGCCTCCCTAAAGAAGGAAGAAAGATCTCAGATACACAACCTAACCTTACACCTTAAGAAGCTGGAAAAAGAACAGCAAATAAAACCCACTATAAAAGTCTACATGCAATTTAAAGTAAAGAATGCTATCTCCAGTTAATAAGCATTGTCTAGAAGAGTAACATTTTACATTATGTGGCTTTTCTGCTTCTTTTGCTCCAGATCAGTTTAACACCATGGTTAGCAAAACATACTAGCATTTAAAAGTTATTTAGCAACAGAAAGTTGAAATACCCAGTTTCACAAAATTCACTCAATTTTGTAAACACATTAAGAAAACTATTCTCTGAAGCATTATGGTGTAGCAGGTAAAATATGGAGACCAAGAGACCCAGCTTTTAGTGCTAATTCAGCCACTAAGTGGCTTTGCTGCCTGGAGAATTATTTTTCCATGATGGTTAAGGGTCTTTATAGAATAAAGGAATGGGTCTAGATCAGTGTTATTTAACGTCTATTCTTCAGAACCCTAGGTTGGAAGTGCTTTAAGGGTTCTGAAATAGGGTCTTGATCACAGAAGACTCATTAAATACATGTTTACGCGTTTACCATTCCTCTTCTCTCCACCACTAAGTGTAGTTTAACCTCCACTAATGATGGCTGCTGCCTCTTAGTTTTTGCTGCCACCATCATGTGAAAATGAAGAAGGCTGGAGTTTGCGGTCCTTCCTCGCCTCACTGCTCCTCTCTCATTGTCCTTGGCCTCAGGACGCTCCGTCTCCACAAATATTTCCTTATAAGCAAATTACTTTTCAGAGAACTTGGGTCTAAGAGCTGTCGTGAACTGAAGTATATTCATACCTGTTGACGGCTACAGAACTGCTAGCTCTGAACAAGTTAGAATTCTTAAAACAATTATTATAAATGCAAGCTACCCCTTTATTTTTATTCAATACATTGATTTATCCTTTTTGTGGCTTTCTGTATCACAGTTCAATTTCCTGAAAATTTAATGTCGAAAAAATGAAATCATCTTACAGTAATTGCTTTACTGTAATTGCTTTAGTTAAAAGTCCAAGACTCAAACTTGGCCTACCATGCTGATTATTATATGACATATAGAATTAACATACACATGAATTTACATTAGGCTAACCTTAGACTCTGATCACGAGCAGATTGGGAGTGTTCCTTATCTTTCTACTTATTCATTAGAGTCAGGAAAATACTTTGTTGTGAGGGGTGTTATGATTTAGCATTAATATTTTTAGGGAATTTTGTTTTTCTGTCCTTACCTGCTATATTTTTGGTAGTGATGGAGGGAGATGTAGTGTTGAGGTGCAGAAAAGGAAACATAACGATATTATTATTATTATTATTATTATTATTATTAGAGAGAGAGAGAGAGAGAGCACGCTCACCTGAAGTGGGGCTCGAGCTCACCCCATGTAGGACTCGAACTTATGAATTTTGAGTCAAAGTCATATGCTCAACTGACTGAGCCAGCGAGGTGCCCAATATAAGGACATTATTGAAAAAATATTGCTGCAGACCCACTTGTTCTTATAGCAGGTTTTATTTGTTTTGTCTTGCAGTCAATGTAATTTCTTATTTAGTTATTAGGGTGATCTATTAAGAAGTTGACTGAGAGTAGACACTAATTCCCTATTGAGAAGTTTGAGTGAGCAACTAAATAGGATTCAAGACTTGGAAGCTGAATAGCTCCTGTGTCAGAAATGATTTCCTTGAGGGGCACCTGAGTGGCTCAGTCAGCTGAGCATCTGACTTCAGCTTAGGTCATGATCTCGCGGTTAGTGAGTTCAAGTCCTGCCTCCGGGTCTGTGCTGACAGCTCAGAGCATGGAGCCTGCTTCGGATTGTGTCTCCCTCTCTCTCTGCCCCTCCCCCACTCATGCTCTGTCTCTCAAAAACGAACAAACGTTAAAAAAAAATTAAAAATGATTTCCTAGATACATGATACATGGAAGCTACATAAGAGATTTTATTCTGCATGTAACAGATGAGACAGCGAACTCCCAGGAGAGCTGCTGTAGCTCTGCCGATAAGGAAACACCAATATTTCACATTTGAAGATCACTTGTCGGCCTGATTCATCACAGATTTGGATATTTAATTGCTTTGTGCAATAATTGAAAACCTACTTCTCACATGAACCCTGATCCCTTGATGATAAATATAAATTTTACAAGAAAAATCAATATTAGTTTAACAAGAAGAATCAATAGCCTGGTGAAGTCATTGTAATACTAATTTGGAATTTTCAGGATTACTTTACACTCATTCAATATACGTTTATTGAATGAATAGGTACTAGCTTCAAAGGTGGTTGCTACATAATTGTTATTACACGAGGGTATCTCGCCATGCAGGGGGAGAGATGCTGAGAAATGGCCAGATATTTCATTAGAATCTCTCCTACCACTTCAGATCCTGTAGACAGACTATGACCAGTGAACTATTATAGGGAGGACTCTGGCAAGGCCTATTTTTCCAGCTTGGACTAGACATCTTTTTATTATATTATTAAAGTGCTTCCACTCACTGCCACAGTTGGCGTCTCAGGGCCTACGAGAGGTCACGAGCAAAAGCAGAAAATGCGACTTCATCTGTGTTAGACATATAAGAAAATCTATCAACGTATTGCAAAGGAAATAACTTTTGAATAAGAAAGACTAAGAAGCATTGGCTGAACACCTGTATTAATGCTGTAGACCAGGTCAGGGAAAAAAAAACTTAGTAAAAGTTGACTGTTCAAAAAAATGCTATGAAGTGCCTTGAGGTCTACCTCGAATTTTGCTGTCGTGATCAGCGCTGTCTGTGAGTTATCTGTAGCCCAGGAATTACCAGACACTATCATATTTGCATTTACTCAACTGACTTAAATGCATTGTTAGCCAGGAATGCCAAAGTGAAAATATTATGACTTTGGAGTCGGATTTAACTAGTGTTCAATCCTGGCTCTGATACGAGGCAAATTATTTACCAACTCTGTCTCCATTTTTTCGCTTGTCAAATGGAATAGTACCTATCCCATAGAGTACTTGTGATGATTAAATAGAATAGCGCGATACTTTTGGTGGCCGAGTGCTGAATGAGTCAAATGAATACATGTAAAGCCCCACGTCTAGTTCAAACATGTGGACAATAAATGTTGGTCTCCGTTCCCTTCACATCTCTCTGCATGTGCTACAATTTCTACTGACTCCGTGCTTTTTCAGAAAATGATCTAAGAATGAGCCGATGCATCTAATTGGGTAGCCCTGATCTCGGCTTAGAGGTTTTGCAAAGCTCAGCTCTGATATTGGGAAACTGAGTGACTATGAGCCTCAGTCTGTAAAATACAATCTCCCTTATGGAACTGATATGAGAATGACATGAATTAATGTATTTAGAGCATCTAGCATATAGTAAGCCCTTTTAAATGGTTTATATTGATAAAATGTTTTTATTGAGATATATTTGATGTGCAACATTTTTTAAAGTTTAAGGTATACAACATACTGATTTGCTGGATTTATATTGCAGGATGATTGCCATTGTAGCATTAGCTAACTTCTCTATCCCATCGCATAACTATCATCTCTCCTAATGTTGGAAACAATTAAGACCTAATCTTAGCAAGTTTAAGGTTTATGATTCCGTTTTGTTGTCTGCAATCAATGTGCTATACATTAGGTCCTTAGGGTATAATTACCTACTAGTTGCAAGTAGGTATCTTTCCATATCGCTCCTATTCTCCCACCCCTGGTAAGCACCATTTTACTCTCTGTTTTCATGATTGTGTTTTGTCTTATTTTGGATTACACATATAAGAGATATCACACAGTATTTGTCTTTGATTATCTTGTTGTATAATGTCACCGGGAATATTAGCTCAACATAAACAAAAGACAACTAGGTTATTGCAAAGAGCAACATTTTTTTTTTTTAAATGTTTACTCATCCTTGAGAGAGAGAGAAACAGAGTGCGAGCAGGGGAGGGGTAGAGAGAGCTGGAGAGACAGAATCCGAAGCTGACTCCAGGTTCCAAGCTGTCAGCATAGAGCCAGATGCGGGGCTTGAACTCACGAACTGTGAGACCATGACCTGAGCTGAAGTCGGATGCCGAACCGACTGAGCCACCCAGGAGCCCCCAAAGAGCAACATTTTGAAGCCAGGAGTCAAAATCTTAGTTTCACCTTTACACCTGTTAAATTTCTAAATCAAGGTGATTAATTTACTAAACCTTAGTTTCCTGTTTATAAAATTAGGTTAGTATTACCCACCTGTCCAGCCTATTTTATAGGGACAAACTAAATGAGATTGTGTAAGTCAGATGACAACCATGTTTTGAGCAATGTTATCATCCAAGGAAATGTTGTCTTTACAATCTACCCATGTTGTAAGAAAATAATTTATTAAATAATTATGCACTGTTTTTAAACTCTGAAGAGCTGAATGAAATGTGCACTCAATCGCATAACCACCAGATCAGGAAGACAAACATGGAGGTCTTCAACTATGATTCAACTTATGCCTGATACCTTATTTTCCTCTTCAGTTTGCAACTTTTCTTTGAATAATTACTAATTTATAAAGATTTCTTTTTAATTCTGAGAAATAAACTCAAGGCAGATTATTATTATTTTTTACTTTTTTTCCTAGCAAAATGTAATTATGTGAACCCAGTAAAGAAGCCATTTCCACAAGTAAAATATTTAAATTATTCTGCAAAAGCTTAAAATTTCAAGGGCTTTAACCTACTTAAAAGGAGTGAGTGGTGTGCTGGGATTAAGCCAAACCAATTAATTTGTGGAAAACATACTGAAGATGTTTTTCTATATGCAACAATGAAAAGTGATAAGGCTGTGGACAGAACGTGGCTGATCTTCATGGTGAATTAATCTGAACCTTCCCGCCTTTTTCCCCTCAAATGCTCACTGCATGATTTCTTTCCAACCTCATTAACTTTAAAGTGAATGTCGTGTACAAAGAAGATAAACAGAGTTAGAAGAAAAAGGACTGAGAAAAGAGAGGCAGGTTTGCAAGGTGAAAAGACTTGTATTGATGCCTTCTATACAAAGAATTTAACTGGGTCCATTTTGGGAAATTCTTTGAATTTATTTATTATGTTTAGATCCCTTAATTTTCTATACACAAGATCTTTTCAATTGTGCTGTTGCCTGTGATATTTTTTTTTTTTAATTTTTTTTTTTCAACGTTTATTTATTTTTGGGACAGAGACAGAGCATGAATGGGGAGGGGCAGAGAGAGAGAGGGAGACACAGAATCAGAAACAGGCTCCAGGCTCTGGGCCATCAGCCATCAGCCCAGAGCCTGACGCGGGGCTCGAACTCCCGGACCGCGAGATCGTGACCTGGTTGAAGTCGGACGCTTAACCGACTGCGCCACCCAGGCGCCCCAACCTGTGATATATTTTTAAAATGAGGTCTATTTCTATGATAGCCTATGAAGTTGCTATTTTTTTTTTAAGCAGTGTGTCTGGACACACCCTAATTGTCCTTGTTACTATGGTTCAATTAAGTCTAGTTATGCAATCCTGGCAATTTTTTCTTTAAAAATTTTTTTTTTAATGTTTGCTTTTGAGAGAGAGAGGCAGAGTGTGACCAAGGGAGAGGCAGAGAGAGGGAGACACAGAATCTGAAGCAGGTTCCAGGCTCTGAGCTGTCAGCACAGAGCCGGACATGGGGCTCAAACCCATGAACATGAGATCATGACCTGAGCTGAAGTCGGACACTTAACCCACTGGGCCACCCAGACGCCCCCTGGCAATTTTTTCAAATATAGCTGGAGTCATTATTCGTGAGGATGTAAATAAAACCTTCCCCTTTTGTCAATAGGCCTCTGTTTTCTGTTTCCTTTCTCTTTTATCTATCTCTCTTGCTGTCTTTTTGTTAACCCTCTCATCATCTTCCAGACTAACTTACTTAAAAAAAAATTCTTCCTCTTCTAGGATTAGAGTTCAGAATTGAGTAAACCTCAGTCATACATATGTATTTGAATAGATTATATCTCCAAGTAATAAACTTCTGAGCATAATTTTGGGCATGTTTTAGAGTCTTGCATGTATGTGTGTTTGTCTGTCTCTGAAGTGAAAGAACTGGACAGACCATCTCCATGTTTTCATATGCTCTTTTCAAAAGTGATTTTCTGAGAATTCAAACAATTTTAAAAGATACTGAGAGGGATGATTAATTTTATGTGTCAGCTGGACTACCCTATGATGACCAGTTGTTTGGTTAAACACTAGCCTGGATGCTGCTATAAAGGTATTTTACAGGTCTGATTAACATTTATTGTCAGCTTACTTTAGGAGAGGAGATGTCGTTGGTAATGTGGATGAGCCTCTGCAATCAGGTCTTAAGAGCCCAAACGTAGGTTTCCCAGAAAAGAATGAATTCTGCCTCAAGATTATGACACAGGACTCTTGCCTGACTTTTCAGCCTACTTGCCTGCCTTGATTTTGGACTTAACAGCCCTCACAATCACATAAGTAAATTCCTTAAAATAAATCTCTCTCTCTCTGTATTTATCTGTCCCCTTTTCCCTATATCTCTGTCTCTCTCTCTTTCTTTATATATACATATATATATTAATATTATATATTAAATACCATATATAATTGAAATGAGGTCTATTTCTATGATTGCCCATGAAGGCAAGAATAAATCTGTAATTGGTTCCATTTCTTAGGAGAGCCCTGAACTGACTGATGCACTGAGGCATGCATCATCATATTCTATAGTTTTCATTAAAATCGGCTATTTCATTGGATTGATCTTTTCCAGAGTCTCTTTCTTTTTCAAGAAGGAAGCTCTAGCTAGACATGTAATTCACAAAACTCTCTGCATGGAAGGAAACATTCTTTTACAAGAAATTGGCAAGCAGCCTGGCTGCGTCCAGTACCCCCAGCTCCACCATGTAGTTTGGGGCTGGGTCTCAGTGTGTCTGCAGTTGAAAATGAGGTGGGTGCTGTTCAAGACGCTCTACCCGGGTACCTGAACAGACCACGCCTCCGCTCCTTGCAGCCTTCACACACTTCACTGTCCCCTGAAATTATGGACTTTCTCCCCACTTACGGCTTCAATCTCTAATAGTAAGTTAGAGATTTCTTTTGTTATCCTTCTAATCTTGAAATATCATGAAGTAAGCAAACAACTACATTGTTATGGTGAAACTATGGACAGTAAAACACTTCAGTTCGGTTATTCAACATGACGTTTTTCTTCGTTTGTTCAGCCTGTTATAACGAAGCACTATAGACTTGGTGGCTTATGTAAACAACAGAAATTGATTTCTCACAGCTCTAAAGCCTGGAAGAGTGAGATGAGGGTGCCAGGATGGTCAGCTTTGGGTTAGTATTCTCTTCCAGGTTTCAGACTGCTGACTTCTCACTGTATCCTCACGGGATGAAAAGAGCAGCGAGAGAGGAATCAAGCTCTCTTGTGCCTTTTTATTAAGGGTGTTAATATTATTCATGAGGCCTTCACCCTAATTACCTCTTACAGGCCCCATCTCCTAATAGCATCACATCATTAGGGATTAGAATTTCAACAAATAAATTTGGGGGGACACAAACATTCAGTCCATAACAATGTTTACACTCAATTCATCGGGAAAAGAGTACTATGACTATCATATGACTGTATGTTGGTAAATTTGGTAGAAGTAGGAGATTATTGGAATTCAACTTACTTAAGTTAGCATAGCTGGTAAGAAGCAATGCCAGGAGTTAAGGCCTGGATCTGCCAGACTCCAAAACCAATAAACCTTTCTGAAATCAGTAAAAATTGATTTCTGGAAAATGTTAGGTTAGGCCAGTGGCTCTCAAAGTGAGGTCCCAGAATGAGTACCACCTGGTTAACTTACAATTCCAAAATGTTAGCTAACCTAATGTTCTCCACTTACATCCTTTTTAAATAAAATTTTTTTTAACGTTTTATTTATTTTTGAGACAGGGAGAGACAGCATGAACAGGGGAGGGTCAGAGAGAGGGAGACACAGAATCTGAAACAGGCTCCAGGCTCTGAGCTGTCAGCACGAGCCCGACGCGGGGCTCGAACTCACGGACCACGAGATCATGACCTGAGCCGAAGTCGGATGCTTAACCAACTGAGCCACCCAGGAGCCCCTCCACTTACATCCTTTGCTCTCCTGCCTTACACAAGTAGATCCTTGACTTTGTGTTTACTATAATGGATGAAAAATAATTCAGTGCTAAAAATAGAAGAGAAAATGTCTCTCCAAATTTGAATCCATTACAGACTTATACAATAGTTACTTTTGAGGAAAACTTAACATGTAGGATAAGAGGTCAGGCTGACCCTTCTCTCTCCCCTCAGAAAAAAATTATTTTCCTGGAACCAGGGCTGGGTGAAGCAGGATGCCATGAGCAGAGATGTGTGGGAAGTGACAAGAGTAGACCCTGAAGAGGAAAGGATTGAGTAGGGGCTAGTCTCACAGAGGTCATTTGCCACAGCTTTAAAATAGAAAAGGGATTCTTCTCCACTGGGCCTAGTGAAGAGAGGGCAGGGCAACCACAGGAACTGAATAGCAAGTGTAGATAGGAAGGGAGGGGGGATCTCCAGAGGCAGTAACTGTGGAAGCAGATGAGAGAGTTAGGTGGGGTGAAGAATTCCTCAGTCCAGGCAAGCCTTGTAGGATGACTCAAACCTAGGAAGGTCAGACTCCTTCATGCCCTGACACCAACTCTGTCTTCCCATCCATCCATCCATCCTCACCAGGTTAGACACATCCCTGGAGAAGGGAAAACCTGGAATTTACTGTGATTCATTTTCTGTCATTTCAGTGAAATGTGACTCAACATAGAAATGAAATTGAGTAATAGTTTATAAAGTCATGTTTCTTTTTTAAACTTTATTTTTAAGTTATTTCAAACCTATAAAAAAAACTTGCAAGAATAGTTCAAAGAACTCCCCCATCATATTTTCTCAGATTCAGTCTGTGTTTTATCAGCCTTTCTTGCTCTATGTATATATCCAGTGTCATTTGTCGAACCATTTGAGAGCAAATTGCAATTGTGATGCCCCATTACCTCTAAATATTCCAATATCTACTTCTCCAACACAGGGACACTCTCTTACAGAACCTTCACACTGACCCCCATATTAGGAAATCAACAATGAAAAAATACTATCTTCCAATCTACAGGCAGCATTTAAATTTCACCAGTGTCTCCAACAATGTTGCTTTTTCCTTTGTGATCTAGAAACCTGTGTTTCCCTTAGTTGTCATATCCTTTCAGTTTTGTTGAGTCTGGAAAAATTCCTCAATGCTTCCTGGCCTCTTAGGACTTTGATAATCTGATCCTCAACATGAGTCCAAATGATGCTTTCTCTTAACTGTAGTCAAGCCTTGCATTCTTGGAAGAAATAACACAGTGCTCTTCTCAATTCTTGAGAATGTAGGCATATTAGCGAAGTTGTCCTACCACTGGTGATATTAATCACTTGGTCAAGACAGAATATTCCAGGAATCTCTACTTTCCCCTTTGTAATTTATTAGTTTTCTGCAAGGAGATATTCTATTACATTACTGACTTGTTACTTACCAAAATGTCGACCAGTCTTAGCATCCATTGATGACTTTCTCCTGAATTAGCCACCAATCTATAATGGTTGTCAAACGGGTGATATTCTAATTGTCTTCATTTATTAGTTATTCTATTGTAGTAGAGAGATTTTCCTTTTTATTATTATTTGTTTATATTATATGGATTTTATTTTTATTTTATTATTTTCCACCTTATTATATATGGAATTACAAATCCTTATTTTGTTCAGTGAGTTAGAAATCCATTACTCTTGTTATTTATTCTGATGTAAATTGTAATAGATGTGGCCCCTTCAAAAGAACTCATTTGTTTTTGTATTTTTTTACTGTTTGGCATAATGAGATGTCTGAGGCTTATCTGGTTTATGCCTCCCTCTAGCCCTGGAATCAGTCACTTTCCAAAAAGTTCTGATTCTTTTTTTTTTTTTAATGTTTACTTATTTATTTTGAGAGAAAGAGAGAGAGAGAGAGAAAGAGTGTGCATGTGTGTGAGTAGGGGAGGGGCAGAGAGAGAGAGGGAGAGAGAGAGCATGTGTGTGAGTAGGGGAGGGGCAGAGAGAGAGAGGGAGAGAGAGAATCCCAAGCAGGTTCCTTGCTATCAGTGCAGAGCCCCATGCGGGGCTTGAACCCATGAAACATTGAGATCATGACCTGAGCTGAAACCAAGAGTTGGTCCCTTAACCTTTTGAGCCGCCCAGGTGCCACAAACTCTGATTCTTTTTAATGAAGGATGGTATTCAGAAACCAAGATCTTAGTACTTTATGTACTAAGTACTTAGTACTTCATAGCTTTTGGGAGAGCATTGCTTCAAGTACCTCTCAGAAAACAGAACTAGGAAATACATGTACATATATTCATACACCTGTATGTACATATCTCTGTATTCTCTTTATGTATCTAAATATTGTAAAAAAAAAATGAGTTCATGCTAGTATCTCTTATTTAAACTCTTCTGAAGACTTCTCTTCTCCTCTGTCCATGTTTGTAAATCCCTTCTCTGACAGTGAGAAATCTGCTCCTTGTTTTCTCTGTCTCTGCTTCTCCCTCTCCATACACCCATGTAGTCGTGCACACACACACACACACACACACACACACACACACAGTTATTTGCTCAATCAATTTACTACTTTGTTTATAACAATAAATCTCCCAACCATACGGGCTGCCTGTGCACCTGCCAGCTCTGTGTACCCTGCAGCTCACATGACTTCCTTGGCTTCCAGCTACCTAGCTGATGTGTCTGCATTATTCTCACCCCTTCTCTGGCTTGCAGCAACCGATCCCCTGTGCTGAAAATATATTTCTGACACACCTGATTTTTATGGGCACTTACATGTTCTTCTCAAAATTATTATCTGTCTGAAACCTTAAATCATGTCTCAGTTAAAAAAAATGCCTTCTTCTTGAAGCCCTTTCAGATTATCCAAGTGGGAATGGCTCCTTCCTACTTTTTGTCTTCCCCATTCTCACCTGTGTCCTCAGGTCATCAGGTCTTTGGGAGACCATCTACCCATGGATACCGGTTGACTGGATGCTGGATACTTCTTGCCTACATGTTTCTGGCAATTGTTTCCTGTGAAGGGTACTGGACTCAGATGAATTCTCTTTCTTTTCTGCATGTAATCTTTGAACATATTTTGTTGATGTCCTAGATCACAATAAACACTATTATTGTGTCTGTCCATTTTACTATTGCCTACATTTGCCATCCATTATGTTCTCTGTGTATTTATATATAGTCTCTGAAAGCCAGGTTCATTCAAAGGATGCAGATTTTGCCTGTTTCCCCTCATCTGGGCTAATTTTATCCCAAGTCCTTTAACCACGCATCTCAAGATCTTCATACTCTAAAAAGGGCCAGTCTCTTTTGGGACTAGTAATAATTGCCTCTGTCACAGAGTGTATAGTTCTCCTAACAGTTATGAACACCCTTCACATTAAAATGTAAGGTCCTCAAGGTCAAAACTTTTGTTTTTGATTTATTTTCATTTTTTTAATGTTCTATTTTATTTTTGAGAGAAAGACAGAGCACAAGCAGGGGAGGGGCACAGATAGAGGGAGACAAAGAATCCAAAGCAGACTCCAGGCTCTGAACTGTCAGCACAGAGCCCAGCGGGGCTCAAACCCATGAACCGCGAGATCATGACCTGAGTTGAAGTCTGATGCTTAACCAACTGAACCACCCAGGCTCCCTACTGGCTTTGATTTTTATATACTTTGTATAGAACATAAATCAAAGACTTGCTCGGGATTGGTATTCAATAGATATTTAAAAAATTTTAGCATGGAATAGACTATGCTTCTCTGACATCTCACACTAAGACAATTCCACATCTGGCTATGCATTGTAGCTATGATTTGGTTTGATGATTATTTCCAATATTATAACTCTGCTCAACCAAATGTGGTCCAGAGTAGTATAGTGTGAGACAGTAAAATTCAAGAAAACTTCTTGGAAAAAATTTAAAATAATGTATTTTTGTTGCATTCAATGTATTTATTTGCCCTATGTTTGGAACTTTCAAAGGCCTTGGATTAATGTTAAAGTAATTTTCCAGAGAAAGCCATATTTAAGGAAGAAAACATTATTGATTTCCTTTGGGATTCATTTAACAAATTAGGTCATCATACATAGAATTTTATTGATCATTCACATGTTTTCCAGGCTACGGCTTGTCTTTCTGAGTATAAACTCATATGTCAGAAATATTCATTTTCACTGTAAACACTTTAAAACGTAATATGGAAAATGGAAATTATTTGTAGAAAAATCACCATATGGTGAATAACTGACTTACCATTGGACAATATAGCAATACTTCAAATAAGTGTCAAACTAAAATAGTATGCTATGTACTTCATCTCTGGAGCCTACAGGTTAGCTGACGTTCAATTTTGAACATGATTTGATGTTTCTTATTCAATTTTGTTTCCTGTGGGCTTTTTTGGCTACCTTAGTAGGAGGCATAGAGATAAATTTATACAGTACTTATAATTTGAGCTCTGTGTTCACACTATTTTCACTCCTGTTTTTAAGGCATTTTTTTCTTAAAAAAAAAAACGAATATCTGGTTATAGCTTGCACAGAGAAGCTCTTAGTTGCTATTTGGTTAGTCAATGTATTTCAACAAAAAGACTTTCTCATGCCCAAATGACTGATAAAGCAGCCTCTTCATTAATCCAGTGTTCTATCCACTTAAATACTCATATACAATGGGAATTTGGCCACCATCAAGTTCTCATTTCCATGAATTGTTCACTTAATAAGAACTTGACATGAGATGGGTGATTAGGCTTTCTTGGGTCTCACTTTTGTTCCTTTCTTCTTGTTCACTCTCTTTTCCATTTGTGAAATGCATTCTTGTTTCAAGATCCTTGAGCACACAAGAGACACTGCTCATTAGCTCTTTATGTCTTTTCAATGGAAACAGCAAGATTTTTGCTGATGTTTTCATTGAGTTTGTTTTCAAAATGTAGAACATGGCAAAAATCTTTAAGAAGAAAGAAGAACCTTCAGTATTTTTTTTTTACAAGCACTGTCACCATGAGTGAATGCCAAACATCCGAAAGAACACATGAAACCAAAAATCTGAAATAAAATCTTTTACTTTTTTGCCAACTGGTATAACATAATCCTGCACGTTGACAGTGAACCAAGTTTGCTCTGTAGGATCCTTTAAAAGTGGAAGGGTCTTCATTGTCCCTATTTTGGTGTGAGAAGTCAGATTTAGTTACTATGATTGCTCCCTTCTCTGCCTAGATCAGGCGTCTCCATCATTGGGCTATTTCAGAATTTGTTTATTAGCGCATATGAACAGAAACTGACGACAACCCAGAGTTGGATTTGACTCACTACGGAATAAGCTGTCAATAAATATTTGTTGGATTGAAATTGCCTTGTGAGGCACTGATGAGAAATCATCAGATATTGATGATGTCTGCTGACCTTTTATCATAGCCACTTTCAAGTCAGACATCAAGCCTACTTTCCATTCGCAGTCTGGAGAACCTATTATCCTTAAAGGCTTTGTTTGCAAAAATACATTATCAGAAAAGCAAAATATGCTGTTAGAAAGATATTGTGTTTACACAGAGCTTAGAAAACTATTTTACCCAGTAGTAAGAAATAAAACCAGTTATGTCTCCTCTTCCCTTATAATGTAAGACACTGCAAATTTCTAGGTCTCAAAAACTATAATAAATGTGCCCCAGGGAAACCATAATGTCTCTAAAATTCACATATGTATTCTCCACAGAAAAATTTGCATTTGATTCATTATGTTGGAACATCCATTCCATGTTTTCTTGAAAAATAAAATTTACATACTGTACCTAGAAGGTTCAAGTACTGAATGTGATTTTAAATTCAGTATATGTTTCAAGGCAAAACACTCACAGTTGGAGTTAGAAATCCTGTTTTACTTGAAGGTTTTAATACAGGTTGAACTGAAAACAGAAATTATAGGATATGTCTTACCAGAATTGGGTTCAATATTACAAAAAACTAATTGCCCTAAAGGCTTTCCACTATCCAATACAGAAATTAATACGGCAGGGCCCTTGTTTATAACACAATATAGGTTTTGACAGCTAATAGCCCTTATTAGTTAAAACCCACTCATCTTCCTTTCCTAGATCCCAGTTCATTTCCAGCTTAGTACAAATTCTGAAGAATGGAATGAGACATTATTTTTAGGACATTGTTCCAGTGTGGTAGTCATTTAAGAAACTCGTGGGGGCACCTGGGTGGCTCTGTCCATTAAGCATTCCACTGTTTGATTCTGGCTCAGGTCATGGCCTGATGGTTTGTAGGCTGGTTGAGCCTGGCGGGGGCTCTGTGCTGGCAGCATGGAGCCTGCTTGGGATTCTCTCTCTCTCTCTCTCTCTCTCTCTCTCTGCTCTTCCCCTGCTCACAAATAAGTATTGAAAAAAAAATAAATTAATTAAATTAAATTAAAAAACAGAGGCTTGTTGCACAGTTGAATTGGTGGCCGGAACAGGAGCGGAGGGCCGAGAGCTCTGGGCAGCCCCACTTCCCCCGCAAGCCTAGTTAGTTATCCGCACACCGGGGAGGAGCGGGGCCACGGCAGGCGCGGGTCACCATCACGGTACACCCGGTCAGCGAGGCGGAGCCCGGCAGCCCCGCCTCGCGGCCTCAGCGCTGGGACACTAGGCCCCGCACTACCCGCTGGGGCGCTGGGAGCGGTGGCGGGAGCCTCGCTATGCGGGTTCCTGTGGCGGGAACTAGGGGATTACCTCGAGGAAGAGTTGGGGAACCCGAAAATGGCTCAAGGTAACAAACGGATATGGTCTCATCAACAGGAATGCCACCAAGGAAGATGGATTTGTAGAGCAGACGGCCCCAAAGAACAGCCCCAGGGAAGCACCTTCGCAGGGCAGGACTTGAAGTTGCGGGCGCAGCGGGGGCGGGGCAGCCAATGCTGCAGGTGCAGTTCCAGGTCAAGGCAGGAAACGTGCAGCCGACCGGAAGCGTCACAGACGCCGGCCACCTTGCGGGGGATACGGGCGCCATTACCTGCACCAGTTACCGGCAGAAAGATGAGAGGAGCGAGAGTGGGAAAGTGAGGGACTGGAGGGGGCTAACCCAGGCCAGACCCGACAGCGCCGCCCTACCCACCGAGCGCCAGCCCAGCGCTCCGGCCCTCCAGTGCGGGGAGAAGTGATGCGCGGTGCGGACAGCAGGGCGCAGCCGAGTCAGGTGGAATCGGCCCCGAGGCCCTAGACCACGGTTCTGCAGGGGCCCTGCTGACCGAAGAGCCTAGGGACAAAGGCAGTGAACGCGACAAGCAATGTCAAGGCGATGAGACCAAGGAGAGGAGATAGCACGGACTTGAACAGCCACCTCGTCATCAGTACCAACACCTCTTCACTTACCGCACCCGAGGCCCAGAACACCCCAAACCGCAAGAAGGCAAAAAGACAAAAGCAGCCTCCACCGGAGAAAATTCCTCGGCTCCAGATGCTAAGCAAGGTGGGGCTGAAGTTTTTACGTTGTTTCGCGTCTGGGCAAGTTGTGATTGTTTTCTTTTTCTTTTTTTCTTTCTCTCTCTCTCTCTTTTTTCTTAAAGAACCACACTTTTAATTTGTAATAAAAATTTACAACTTGATTTTTTTTCCCCAAAATGTCAACCAAGTACAAGCACCTGTTAACAAAGATCTTCAGTTAAAAAAGAAAGAGAGAGAGAAGAACCTCGTACTTTGGAAAGGGGAAACATTTGGACAAAGTCTCAAGTTTCTTACGTGACACAAAGGAGTTACAAGACATAAAATTAGGATAACCTCGAAAGGTTTGTTCCAAATAACAAATTTCATGTCTGTGGAATGTTTTACTTGTCTAAATGTGAGAATCAGGAAGATTGATGTTTTATAATAAAGGGTAATAGATATTAACTGGTAATATTCCCTAGATACTGGAATGAATTTCTCCATTGTACCCAGAAAGTCAGAATTTGTTTATTGATATTTTCCTCTTTCTAAGTGTTTCACTTTTAATTATTTCTTGATCCTTCACTGCCTGATATCACAGTGGAGGAAATAAAAACTCAAAAAGGCGGGCTTTGCTTATGAGTGACCACATGGAGTAGGAGAAAGGACATAAAACCAGTAGATCTAAGGTCTAGTCTTAATTCCTTTTCTTATTCTTAATATAGTGTGGAACAAGTTGTGTCAACCATTTGGGTCTCAGTTTTCTTTTTACGGATGGGAGGATTGGGAAAAGTAAGCTCCAGTAACCATTCTTGCTTTAAAATTGGATAAATTGTGTTTATCACCATTATTTTTGCACCCAAGAGTCACCAGTAAATTCCAAATGAAATTAAAACATAGATTTATCCTATGCTTTAAGAAAGACATCATGCTGAGTATTAGTGAAGAGAAAATAAAGGTTGGAATTAAATTTATTGTTTGTCTTCACGACCCAAAGCTTCAAATACTACTGAGGTTATCTGCGTGACCCATCTGAGCGATGGGAACACAGCCTTCCTGTTAGCCAGTGGAAAAGGACTTCTGTCAACCCATGCTGCTTGCTCAAGTGTGCTGGCTCTTGCCTAGCTCACTTGTCTTCCCTACTTCATACATCACATTCACTTTCTCATTCCGTTCTGTGTTATTGGCTTCACTCTCGCCTCACTCTTCTTGGTTGCTACTTGATTTCTAAGTGCTGTTGCCTAAGCATCAACAGTATGAACTCTGCCTGTATCCTACCTAAGTCTTGAGTGGCAGAGGGTAGATAGAACATTGAGATCCTTGGAGACGGGGGTTTAAGTAACTCTAAGGTATTATTATTGATAGGTCATTCAGCTTGGAAAAAAAAAAAAAAGATGACTACTTTAGATTTTTGTATGTGTTAGTGACATATTTAGAGTGATTGAAATGACATTTACGTTTGACTAATCCCGAGGATCTGGCCTTAGGGAGTGTTTGGAAAAGAGCATAGTTTGTTTAATTGAAATTTCTCTGCCTGTTATGCTTTCCCGTGTCGCAGCAACTAAGTTTACATTCAGTGGTGGTTGTTGAGCTTAGAAGAAACAAAATGTTTGAGGCTTCGCGGTATGCACGTGACTGTGAACATCAGGCTGCCAAAGCAGCTACAGCATCCTTTGCAGACCCTGACTTGTGTAGGAAGAACTGCCAGACAAAAAGAGAATTATTTAAAGTCTCAGGGTTTCTCTCTTTAGTTCTTCTTTGCCTCAAGGGAAAGAAGCGGATGTAAAGACATCTGGAAAGCTTTCATAAAGTGAGATTTTACTTATCTACCTCTGGGTAGATAGGTTTAATTTCCAAACTCTTTAACTGTAAGGGGAATACATTTGCTCATCACTCTATGGAGTATTGCAGGAGAGAGAGAGGGCAAGACCTATTACAAATAACAGCCCAGTGCGGCTGAATCTTCCACATGTTGAAATTGAAGATTTTTTCAACTGGAGAATGCAAGGGCACCTAAGAGACTTATTTATGTAGTAGTGGTGATTAAACCTAAGCCCTCTGGTCCATTCTGTAGTGTGAATTGGAGACCAATTTTGTTTTTTCCATCTGGATCTCTTTGTTGTGATAGATCGTTGACACGACTTTAATACAAGGAAAGAGTATGTTTTTTTTTTTTAATGTTTATTTTTTATTTTTGAGAGATAGAGACAGAGCATGAGTTGGGGAGGAGCAGAGAAAGAGGGAGGCACAGAATCAGAAGCGGGCTCTAGGCTCTGAGCTGTCAGCACAGAGCCCGACTCTGGGCTCGAAAGCACAAACCGTGAGATCGTGACCTGAGCCAAAGTTGGCCGCTTAACCAACAAAGCCACCCAGACGCCCCAAGAATATGTTTTTAAAAAATGCAACAACAACAAAAAAGACTGAAATGGGATCAGCAATTGGGACACTGGAATAAGGGTCCCTCTTCTTTTTTAGCTCTCCACTCCTTTGTTGCATCTGAAGATTTTACTTTTGTGCTGACATGGGAATTTGTGCTTGGTTTTGTGTGTCTTTTCTTTGATTGATGGTCTCAAGCTTTAGTGTGTTTGCAACTGAATTACAGATTTATTTATAGAGATTTGTGTGCTGAGAATATTGGACTACATTAGATTCTCAAAACACTGATGTAAGAGAGAAAGAGCAGAAAAGTGTGAGAACAAATTTCTTTGATAAACAGACATGACTGTCACTAAGCAGTTTCAAAGAGAAGGAAGAGGCTTTAGTTGTTGAGTCCCACACCTTGCATGTTGGCTCCTACTGTTCAGAGGAGGAGTGGCTGACAATGACTGGAGAAAGCTTAGAAATGTATGCATGGGAGGGGTGCCTGGGTGGCTCAGTCGGTTAAGTGTCCGACTTCGGCTCAGGTCGTGATCTCACAGTTTGTGAGTTCGAGGCCCACGTCAGACTCTGTGCTGACAGCTCAGAGCCTGGAGCCTGCTTCACTTTCTGTATCAACCTCTCTCTCTGCCCCTCCCCCACTCTCTCTCACTCTCAAAAATAAATAAACATAAAAAAGAGAAATGTGTGCATGGGATTTTAGATAGTTTTTAAAGCATGTTAAAAGATAAGTTATTTAAGAAGAACACAGGTTGCAAAAAAAATCTGAATATGAATTTTAATTTAGTGCAAATGATCTGGAAATTGTAGTCTGTTATAAACTTTTCTGAAAATATTTATCTGAAACTAATTCCCCAACTTCCATTCTGATATAGGTTTTGGTCATTCTACTCAGAATTACTGTTATTCGTTCTCTAATTACATGTAAATAATAAAAGGAAGGTGCAAAACTGCAAAACCTTACAGCCTGAGTGTCTAAAATGTTCTGGGTTGTTTTAATGGGAAGGATATGGAGTGCCATAAACAAGCATTTATTGGCTTGGTCTCTGTGCTTTTGATCAAATTCCTTATTTTCTTTAGGAAGACTTTGTGTCTTTCTGCTTGTTTGTTAGTTTTCTTTTGTTACTGGGGTTTTGGTTGTGGAGAAGGAGGGAAAATTTAAAAAGATTAAATTAAATTTAAATTTAAAAGTTTACTCTGTAGGACATCAAGTTTTGAAGAAGCCATATCATTTAGGAGTTTCTTGATGGGTTGTCCTCAAGAATTCCTGAATTTAGAGATCCATTTCAGGTTAACTCCACTATTCTAAAAGTGGTTTGCATTCATTTGTTTCATTTCTTTTGATTTTAATTTTCTGTGGTATGTATACACTTCGCATAGTTAACAATTCATGGTTCCTTTACTATTTACATGGACTGCAGTACATAGGAGTCTATGTTCTCATGGTGGAACTATTTCCAGATGGCCTATAAATTGTCATTTGCCATAATGGTATTTTTTTTTTTTTTCTAATATGAGGCTAGCAAGAACCTAAAAGTAGATGGAAATACACAACACGTAAGTCTTTAGGCACTCGTACTTTGAGTAACTACCTCATCCTGCTTCCTCAAAGATGATTCACAGACTCATCTAGTAGGGATGGTAGAAAAGCAAAAAATAGAAATAGTAATCTTTGAGAAGAAAAAAGATAAAGGTTGTCTAACGTATAGAGGTTCTTGCAATTTCTCCATGGCATGCCAATAGAAAAAAATGGAAGAGGGGCCATTGGGTGGTTCAGTTGGCTAAGTGTCTGACCTCAGATCAGGTCATGATCTCACGGTTCATGAGCTGTGCTGACAGCTCAGAGCCTGGAACCTGCTTCAGATTCTTTGTCTCCTTCTCTCTCTCTGCCTCTCCCTGATCACATTCTGTGTCTCTCAAAAATAAATCAACATTAAAAAAATTTTTTTTAAGTGGAAAAAAGAACATCTAGAAGAAAAAGAAAATACACACAAGACCTCTTATTTGGCCTCTATAGGTGGCTTTTGTCTCCAAACTCCTTAATTATAACAAGAATTATCTAAGTTAATCTACGTTCAACATTGATGGTGGAGAAAAGGCCATTCACTTCTAGTTTTAGATGTATAAAATCATTTACTTACTTTTTTCTCGTCTTTCCTTAAACCTAAATACAATTTTGACTTTCATATGTAATTTTTTGTTTCATTATAAAAAAGAGCACATAGGGGCGCCTGGGTGGCGCAGTCGGTTAAGTGTCCGACTTCAGCCAGGTCACGATCTCGCGGTCCGGGAGTTCGAGCCCCGCGTCAGGCTCTGGGCTGATGGCTCAGAGCCTGGAGCCTGTTTCCGATTCTGTGTCTCCCTCTCTCTCTGCTCCTCCCCCGTTCATGCTCTGTCTCTCTCTGTCCCAAAAATAAATAAACGTTGATAAAAAAGAGCACATAATGTATATGAAATGAGTTGCTCTTCATTTTAACTGGTGCTGTCACATTATTTTACGTTTTTTAGTTAACACATCAATGATATATGTTTTGGTTTTTTATTACGTAGAAATTACAAATTACTTTTTAAATGATGTGCTCATAATGTAGCCTAGGCTGTTCTGTGGCATGTCAAAATTCATCTAAATAAAGTTTAAAAGTTGAAAAGAATACTTGTTATAAGGCATTTGCAACCAATTATGAAGACTTTGAGAATGTTGTCTCATAGACACACATGTGTGGTGACAATACTAGAGGTGACAGAGAATAACATATATCTAGTCATTTAAAGGAGGTAGTCCCATTGATTCTAGATAGGTCTTTTCTCTGTTAAATTGTTTTCTCCTTCATAATAAATTTTGTAGATTATATTGCTATTTTTATTTATTTTCATAGATGACAGTATGGCCACACATCTCACTTAGAATGTCCATGCTTATGAAAGTATATATCACTACATTTTGAAGAGGAGTGAGCTCTGTTTTTAAAGGTAATCTTTTGGACTGTTCTCCCTGCAACAATCAATTTATACCGCCAGGGGTCAGCCTTCATGAACAGATGTCCATATATATCACTCAGGTGTCCAGTTTCAGGACGGTGTTACGATTTGATTTCATGCAATGCTTTTTCACTTGGGGATAGAAGAATCTCCTTGGATACTTACATGGTAATATACAGCTTCTTGCAGTTTGAGTTTTCTAGCTGCACTCTTGACAGGACATTTCTCAAAGGATTTCAGTGTATAGCTTAACTGTTCTTTTCCCTTAGCCGTCTCTTTTCTCTTCTGTCTGATGTGGATTCAGAGCCTTCATCTAAAATTTAATATGCAGGGGCAGGAGGATGGTGGACCACAGCAGAATCATAGGTCAGGGTCTTCCCAAAACCTTTATGAATGGGACTGAAGATGACAGTTGCTCACAGAATGCCTGCATTTGGGGTGTGACATGTGGGAGCCATACATGTGGGAGCCATATATGAGAGTGACATTATAACTATAATGCCTTATATAACTGCCAGTTTCTCTTTTTCTTCTTGTTTCCTCTGCTTCTGGGACATAGCGAGGTCCTTTTTGCCCACTAGACTGTAAGGTATTAGGCAGGGGCTGTATGTGTGTTGTTTTTTTTTTTTTTCCTAGTACTTATCATAATGTTTCACATATAGTTGACACTGATTGTGCTTTTTGAGCTGTTCTGAATGGAACTCAGTAAATACTGATATACCAGAATGACCTACTGTATGGCTATTTTTATTGGTAAAGAAATATTAAACATCATTGGAAATACCCACATAGTGATACCCTAAAATATAATGATCTATTGTTCTTTTTCTTTATGCAAAAGGAGAAGGCACATGGTTTATAAGTAATTGGGACAAGTTGGAGCTTTTATCAAACTAATAATTGTTCTGAGTGGAGAAAAATTTTTAGACAGAACTCAAAGAAATATTGCATGTTTTTCCCTGAGGAGGGCATTGCCATTAGCTGGGAGACAACATGGTTTATTTCTCATAATAAATGTCTTTTCTATTTGTTCTGTATCATGTTAAGTTTAACACCATACCGGACCATATTAGAAAGTTAATTTAAAACAACTGAATCTGGCTTTCAGAATTGGGAAGGAATTTATTGTTCATCTAGCACGCATCATTGTGCTTCACAGAACACTTTTCACTTTTAAGCAGAATGAATACCAAAGTTTGTAAACAAGGGTGATGGCTTTAGTTACTATACTCAACTATGTAATGTGTATGTGTGTGTGTGTGTGTGTGTGATACTATACTAAATTACATGCTTGTTAGACTATGATCAAAGATCAGGTTCAACTTGTGACCACTGGGAGTCACTGTAGAGCTATCACAGCTGAGGAGGACCCCCCCAGAAGCCACACCAGTTTGCTGGGCAACAGGGGAGATAACACACTCTTCTCTTTGCCCCAGCCACTGGCATTTATCCATTTGCCAACTGATAGTCATTAAGTGCCCACAGAGAGCCGGGTGCTGTATTAAATTAGGCAATGCAGTGAGAACAAGTTGCCTGGGTGGCTAGCCACGTCTCTCCCCTGCTACTCCCACCCCCAAGCAAAGCTCTTTAAATCTCCTTCATGATTTTTCCATTTTCTTTATTATTTTATACTTATTTATGAGATGTTGTCTTTCCTACCAGAGATCCTTGAGAGAGAAGTCAACATTTTTATTCTGTAATTGTTTATCACATTAACTGGCAGGCAGTAGATCCTTATTACACGTTTGTTGGGTAACCGGATGCTATGCCAGGTATTTTTCTTGTCCTTTTGATATTGCTGTTCTTTCCTCTTGACTGCACTACTACCTGCGTATCGCCATCTATTCTGCATCACGCCTTGTTCATTATCTTCTAACGCTATTGAAGTAATGAAATGGCTATAGACGAACAATTGTTTTTCACGGTCAATTATTCTTCCTCCTCCATTCTGCTGTAACAGATTATAGATTTTTATTTTTTAAATGTTTATTTATTTTTGAGAGAGCGCGAGTGGGGGAGGGGCCAAGAGAGGGGGACAGAGGATCCGAGAGGATTCACACTGACAGCTGCAAGCCCCATGTAGGGGGAACTCATGAAAGGCAAGATTATGACCTGTGCCTAAGTCCGATGCTCAACCGACTGAGCCACACAGGTGCCCCTGCTGTGACAGTTTAGAAGTCTTGTTTATATCACATCAAAAATAAATGGCATCACTTATCAATGGCAGCATTAATTATCTCATTTTGGAATTGGGAATTAGAATTGAACCATGCATAGGAAAAGTTGTGCAGTGTTGGAAAACAACATTAGTTGCTAGAAAGAGCTCCAAATTCACAAGAGGGAAATCTGCATTTTAGTTGCAGAATTTTCACCAAGGAATAATTTCAATATTGAGGACCATACTAATTCTCACCACCTCCCTTTCTTCATTTATAAAATCCATTCAACCTCTATTCAATGCCACATGGGGACCTGGCAGTGTACTAGGTGTTGGGGGAGGGGGAACAAAGATGAATTAAGCAGATGCTAGTGCTGTGAAAGGATGACACTACAGTTGTGAGTGGCAACTAGAAGTGACACATAAAACAAATTGAACTTTAAAGGAAGCACTTAAGTGCCAAATAAGTGGAAGAGACCATGGGAGTTTAGATATGTGAGTAATTTCATGTAGATTACATCTGTCGTAATTGGCTTCAGAAAATTGGATTTTGCCTTTCGTTTTGAAATATCAAGACATTCCATCCCCTGAAATGAAAAGCAGAGGATGTGTTGGGAAGAGATGTTCAGCTATGCCTTGGCAACAACGAGGAAGATTTATGTCTGAAAAGGGAAAGATGTGTAGGGGAAAGTGGGAAGAACGATTAAAGATGTAGTGAGTCCATTTTGTGAATACTTTGAATATATATGTAATCGTGGGTTTGTGGACCATAGTGGATCACGCTTAAAGTTGGGTCTTGAAAGGCACACCTCATTTTATATCCGACTCGTCTTGTTAGAACAACCGGATGTTCTCTGTAGGTATGGCATCTGGAGTTACCATAGCCAGTCGTTTTTTCCTGACACGGGTTCTTGTTAATCACACAAGTCGAAATATTACCAGAGAGTCTTGACTCTTGCGGAAACGTTGGCATTTCATCCACAAAAGTGTTCCCTTGGCAGATGGCTACGGCCAGGACATATGAGGCCTGAAGTTGTTCCAGTGTTGGGGCAGCTGATTTGTTACACAGAGAGCACAGAGCTCCATGTTACATCAAGGATTTTCAGTCTTCCCCATGGCTTCCGTTTGTGAAAAATATTCTGTAGGAAAACTTTCTGCCAGACCAGGAGCCACAAACGCTGAGCTTGTGTGATAAAACACTGAGACCCTTGAGGATAAATTAGAGGGAGGAAAAGTCGCTTCCTGAATTAATTAAATTACATTTGCATCTTTAAATATTTTAATCATCGGGTAACTAGAAATGTGTGCTTAGAGTATTGCTAATAATACAATTCTTTTCTTATTCAATTCACTCTTTTCTTACCTTTTCTCCTTCTGCTGTGTTTCAGAACTGCCAATTTAGGGGAACAATCCTTTATTCCCATAATTGAGAACCAACCTTTATTCCCATAACTGCATAAAGACTTCTGTTCCTGTTAATGCCAATAGATTTTTTTAGTCCCATTAAGGAAAATGGATCTTTATTTTCATGAATGTTGTAGAATGAGATGACTGGAACCTCACAGGTAATAAAGACCAGACAAGCTGATTAAATGAAGAAAACCATAAAGAAACAATTGATTTATGGTAATGATTTTTTTGTTTGTCCAAAAAAATCTCCCTAATTAATTTTTCTCTCATGGGAGTAATAGTGAAGGCACTTATAGAAAATATATATGTGTCTTACTTCAAGCTATGAATTTTTTTTTATACGATTCCCTCATATACACTGAACTCTCACCTGTAACCCACATTATTAAAGCTACCAAAAAAAAAAAAAAAAGACCAACCACATTTTTAAACTCACAACTGAAGGAGGTAAATAGAGTACCTGGTACAAAAACATCTTACTTCACATTCTAAGGACCGGATGTAATTCTATGTCTACCCCAGGCTTGCACCATAACTGGGGAGAAAAGTCTCAACAGAAATGTACCATTTAACTCAGTAGATATTTCTATAGACTTTAGAAATGTAAAATTGATCCCTAAATAATTGCAAGAAAATTGATTTTCAAAACTTAAAATTATCATGTAAGTGTACCCCAAATAGTTTCTTATCAAAAAAATTGCAGGGATCTTTTTTGGTAGTTAACCTCTTAAATATTGCAAGCAATCTTCTAGATCTCTTAAAATTGGTCAAATATGCAATTTCCTTCTAGTTGAGATTCATAAAGGAAAGAGACACCTATAGCCTTTCTTCAAAATGATACCAGGGGCATTGTTATTGGTGAGCTTGACCTAAATATTGAGCTAGGATAAGAGAGTGGGTCGGCAAGCCATCAAAACAATTCAATTTAAATTAAATCATTTGTTTTGTCATAAAGATGGATATTTTTAACTACACACATTCGATTTTTATAGGAATTTCTACTTTAACTTTTACTTTATTTTGAATGGTAAGAGGCTGAGTCTCTGTAAATACAACTATAAAACTCAGTACCAAAAGAAAGCCAAATGTACAAATGAAATAAACCCATGAAATTACTGGACTAAATTTTTACAAATGATGTGAGAAATACCTAAGGTATTTTGATTTCTGTTCCTTTAAAGTCACTTTTTGAACATAGATTAGGATTTATATTTGTGTTATGAATTTGGCTGTTCCCAATCCCCATCTCTCACCCTGATTGAGTGGTAAATCTTATTACCTGAAAAGAAAAAAAACTGAACGAACAAAACAGTAGTGAATACAAACGGAGCTCCTATACTACGGCTTGGTCGTGCAGCAGAAGAAAACCTATTTTACAAATAAATGACCATTTATCCACAAATATTCCTTAGATACACAAACAATGGTAATTTCCAGGTCATATCTCTGTGAGGATAAAGCAATTTTTTAAACGACAGTTTTCCATAGAGTAGTGAAAAACCAGAGTGAGAATACTTAGGAGAAGGAAAAAGAAACAGGGAATTTAGAAGGGACCTTAGAAATTAAGTAATAACCGGTATATTTCTCTCAACATATCGGTGGAAAAATCGAGCCACAGAAAGAGATCAACACAGGTTTTTTGACTTTTTTTCTTTTAATTTCTTAATTATAGACAACATTTTTAACATACATGAAAGTAAACTGAATAGCCTAGGACTCTGTTGACCGATCAGGTCATCACATTACAGCACCCTAGGCTGGCGACACACCTTGAAATAATCATACTTGCATATAATGAGTTAAATCAAATATATTTAAATTTTTTTAATGTATATTTTATTTTTGAGAGAGAGACAGAGCACGAGTGGGGGAGGGGCAGAGAGAGAGGGAGACACAGGATTCGAAGCAGGCTCCAGGCTCTGAGCTGTCAGCACAGAGCCCGACGCGGGGCTTGAACTCATGAACCTCAAGATCATGACCTGGGCCTAAGTCAGCGCTTAACCGACTGAGCCACGCAGGTGCCCCAATCAAATGTATTTTAAAATGAGTTCCACTTGGGTTGCCTGGGTGGCTCAGTCGGTTGAGTGTCTGACTTTGGCTGGGGACATGATCTCACCACAGTTCGTAAGTTCGTGTCTGGCATCTGGCTCTCTGCTGTCAGCACAGAGCCTGTTTCAGATCCTTTGTCTCCCTCTCTTTGCACCTCCCCCACTCGTGCTCACTCTCAAAAATAAATAAACGTTAGAAAAATGAATCCCACTTACTTCTTTTTACTTTTAAAAATGTGGCTGTTAGAAAATCTGAAGTTGTGTATATGGCTCACATTATGCTTTTATTGGACAGTGTTGGCCTAGAACTCCCATTTAACTACACCACCTCAGCAGTCATCAACTCAAGACTCATCTTGTTTCATTTATATCCCAGGCACTTTGGAACTGTCTATGGTCATACAGGTAATTGGTCCCAGATTTGGCATGGAACACCTGCTTGTTGGCTATTGCTCTTCCCACCACTATACTTTTAAACTGAAGTCTTCCCTTATGTGCCAGTTTTACTATCTCCTAATTATTTAGGATTACTTTTGTGACATTTAATGCTTGTGACAGGTTAATAATGCATTCATTTGTTTCCTTTTATTTTTATTTTAATTTAACTGATTATTTTAATTTATTTTAATTTATTATTTTATTATTTTAATAATAATTTATTATTATTTTAATTTATTATTATTTTAATTTAACTGACTATTATTTTAATTTAACTGATAAAGATTCTTGGATCAAATTCCACATTTACTCTACTAAGGAGAGTGAACACATTTGTAAATCAGTGCTCAGTCTTGGCAAAATCCTGATCACCTAAGAGTAGCAAAGGAGTTAGTACCTTCTTGGCTACGCTTCTTATTTATATTTTTCATGCAAAATTCCATTGTTCTATTAAAGTAGATGTTAAAAAAACATAATTAATAAACAATTTCCGTTAAACATTTACCATGTAAAAACCTCAGCGTGTGTATACACACACAGACATACACATACCTCATCATTTGGGGGAGTTAGTAGTCTTGCGTGGGAGAGAGGAGTTTGTTTCTACAGAAGCTCGACTTGAAGGGTCAAAGAGAAATGTCTAGAGATGAGCAGGAGCTGAGCTACTGGGAAAAATGTTTCTGTCTACACTTTCTCTTGAGTGATGACTTCTTGAATCAAGAAAGAAAATATTTTGTTCAAACCATTCTGACAATATGCTATTTCAGGAAATATTTACAATTTAATCTCTGCATATATTTTTCTGTATCTTTGTCATAGTGATTTCAATGAAGTATACTATAATTTTAACATAGTTGTGTATTTGAGGGGATATACGTCGTTACAAGAATCTACTTGATTTTTTTTTTTTTTAACTAAATTACAAATTTGACTTAACTTTCACATTTGCATCTTAGAAAATGAAATGGCTTGATCACAAAGCATCTGGGAGTTTTAACCTGAGGTCAAAACTTCGAGAGGGTGGCTGATTTTTTTCTGGTACTCCTGCCAAGAGCCATCGGCCTTTAGGGGTGACTTAGGCGGGAAGTGATGTCGCGTCCTTGTTGGCTATGTTCTGTGTGCCCTGCAGATCCACATATACCTTTTTCTGGTCCTGGGAAGCTGACCCGTGGAGACTCAGCTACCTGGATCCCTTTCCTTCTGTTCACTGGTTAAGGTAAAGCCAGTGGGGAAAATGAATAGGAGATAGGAAATAGGGGGGAGGGTGCGCCTGGGAATTTATTCCTCTTGTTCTCTTGTTGGGTTGCGGAGGGTGACTGCAGCCCACCCAGCCCATCTGTGTCTGGGTTTTGGTGACCACTCACTCTCCTACAGCCCTAGGGTTGCTAACTGTCTACCTCTTAAAAGGCCAGGGGTACTGTGTCATCCCTTCTGGGTTTTCCACCCCTTCTCATACATTTGTAACATCTTTTTATTCAACTGCCCTCGAACTATCCGAATTTGAATGTGCCATCTGTTTCTGTGGGATCCTGAAGGTGTACGAGGATTTCCAACCCCAGCTCTTTATGTTGACATTCTAGTTTGACTCTGGATACCTCAGCATTCTGTCCTCAGGGCCTGAGTTTCTACTTGAAAAAGAAATCGGCATATTACCGGAGGCCCTGGGACATTAAGCAAAGGCTATAGAACAAGGATTTTCTCACATTCCTTTCTAGCTAAATAATGAAATGTACGCTTCACTGGAATGAAATACAGAACTGACATTCCAGAATGGACTTGAAAACTAAACAATTCTTCAAGGTATACTTGCAATTAGACTAAGGAATGAGGTGGCAGCTGCAGCCTCGAAGTCAATACCTTTGGACTTGACTTTACATTGACGCCACAGACACATTTGGCCTCCTGTTGCTGGCAACAGTATTAAGTCCTGGTGCACTTAAGAGCTTCAGGTTTCTAATAAGCATTTTCTTCAAAGCAGGGGCTTGATTTGCTCTGTGATTTTTGTCAAGTGCATATCATATCAAAGGATAAGTGTTTGCCAAAGCCTTTCTTCAGCCACAAAAAGGGGAGTTTTGTTTGAAGAAAGTCAAGTTACACTGACTGGCTCCCACTGGGAAGATGAAAGGAATGACTGGATTTCCTGTTACTCTGTTGTTGTTGTTTGTATCCCTCAAATATTTTAATCAACATGAAAGGACTCCTTGCACTGTGAGAGCAGTGCAATCTGAGAAAGCCATTTAGAAACCGCCAAATAGATTTGCAGCTAATAAAGTTGTATTTGTCTGTGGTGTCAAAGACCAGATTTATGGGAGGTGATTAATAAGGGCCAGAAATGCCAGGCTTGGCGAGATGGTCAGGAGATTATTTTTCAAATGGATTTCCCCACTGCAGATTCTTAATATGCACTATGTACATTTAAGGAAACAAGACAGATTGCAAAGCCTGATTTTGGTCTAGTTACAATGCAGCATTGAGACAGGATTATGATATAAATTGTGCAAATTCTATATATGTACATGGTGTAACGAATCAAGAATAACAATTTCAAATCAAAAATTAAAAATATTTAAAAATTTTTTTTAATGTTTCATTTATTTTTGAAAGAGAGAGAGAGAGAGAGAGCATGAGCAAGGGAGGGACAGAAAGGGAGGGAAACACAGAATCTGAAGCAGGGTCCAGGCTCTGAGCTGTCAGCATAGAGCCTGACGAGGGGCTCAAACCCACGAACTGTAAGATCATGACCTGAGCCAAAGTCAGACGCTTCACTGACTGAGCCACCTAGGCACCCCCAAAATTAAAAATATTTTATTAATGATCTGTATTTTATAATATGAAAGGGTTCATCTTTATTCATTGCTGAGTATTGTTTTCTTATTACATTTCTGTGCCATATGTATTACAGCATAGGCCCTCAATACAAGTGTGTTTAAGGAATGAATGACTAGATAGTTCAAGCACATCTATTCTCTCAATTTTAAAGTCTTAAAAGTTCTATTATAGTCGTGTAATGATTCTTGTGCTCTGAAAAAAAAAATAAGAAAAAGTATACCATCATCATTGAGTTTATTATAATTTATAATTGCCAGCAAGGAAATTAGTGACATAGGATATTTTTATTCAAATGAAGCAAGTCTCAATTTCCTTATTGTCAGTGCTTGAGGCAGGATGGAAGTGTGGCATTGTACTTGCTCTATCAAAAGCCTGAAATCTACATCCCTTCATGAGGAACACATGGGAGAACATTACTCCTACCCCAAATTTCTTTGTGTTTGAATCTCATCTTTTCATGTTCTTGTTTCTTATCTCTTTTTTGTCCTATTATTTCTTTTCTTCCTATTTAAAAAAGTTATACAAGAAGTTAAATTAACCATATTCCTGTTTATGGGACATGCTCAACAGTGCTCTGAACAAGGGCCTTCTATTTTATTCCTTGATGAATTTCCTTTATTCTCATTGTTCAACACCCTTCTCCACAAAAGACAATCATAATGTATATCTTTTTGCCCCTACACTCTTATAAAATATGCATTACTGTTTCACATGCATCTGTTTTTAATTTATGTCAATGGTACTAGAATAGATTTATTTTCTTGTTCTTATCATTTTCACTCAGAAGGATGGTTTAAGACTTCATTGTGGCTATATATATAGCCATATAGTCACTGTATAATTATATAATTATAATATATTGTATAGTCACTGTATGATAATATAATGTATAGTATATATATTATATATATTCTTTATGTATTATATAGTCACTGTATAATAATATAGTATATATAATATGTATAATATATATCACATATATTATATAGTCACTGTATAATAATATGATATAATATATTATAATAATATAATACAATATATTATAAGTATTATATTATAATATATTATACATAATAATATACTATAATAGAAATAGTGTATATAATATAGTATATATAATAATATATCATATTATAGTGCATATAATATAGTATAATACATGTTACATATATAGTCACTGTATAATAATATAATATATTACAGTATATATAATATTTATAATATATGTTATATATATTATATAGTCGCTGTATAACACTATATTATATGTATAATATAGTATAATATATATTATATATAATATAGTCACTTTATAATATAGTCACATGGGTATCTGCCATGTGTTCCCTCTTGATTTCCTCAGTGGTGTCATCCATGTCTGCAGCCTCCGTCCTCCACACAAAGCTACATGTTTCTATGGACCTATGTGAGGAGCTCTTTGACATTTACATACGAACAAAGTTGCTGGGTTACAGGTGATACACATCATTAATGAAAATAAGTATTACCACATTGCTGTCTGCACCAGTCTCGGTTCCTACCTGCAGTTCCTGAGGATTCTCACATTCCCACAAGCCTGCAGACACTTGAAATTATCTAGTTTGCTAAGTTTTGTCAGTCTGGAGGTATTATAACATCTCATTGTTTTAATGGGCACTCTAAAAAGTTACTAATGGGTTTGAAGATCTCATATGTTAGCTGGCTTTTTAGACTACCTCCTCTATAAATTCCCAGAACATATATTTTGGCCAGTTTTCAGTTGGGATTTATGTTTTCCTTTTTGATTCTCTCAGCACAGTCTGTATGTTGGAACCTTGATAATTTTAGACAATGAAAACTTCCAGTCCTCCATTTTTCTCTGATCTTCATTTATGACATTCTTCTTTGAGCAAAATCTTCACATTCAATATAATTATTTATGTCTAATTTCATGTGTAGTTTGAGTTTAAGAAGTCATTTCTGACCAACATGTCCTCAAGTTATTCTTCCATGTTAATTACCATCAACTATGATTTTCACATTACATATTTGAGTCCTTAATATATTTGTAGTCTACATTTATATGTGATGTGGATGGGGATTGCTATAGACTTAATGTTTGTGTCCCTCATCACCCTCCCCAATTCATATGTTGAAATCCTACCCCTCAGTGTGATGGTATTAGGAGGTGTGGTCTTTGGGTGTGGTCTTTGGGTCTTTGGTGATTAGGTCAGGAGGAGGGGCCGTCAGGAATGGGATTAGTGACTTTTAAAGGAGACACCAAAGAGCTCTCTTACCCCTTTCACAGTGAGAACATGACCATCTATGAACTGGAACATGGAACCTCACCAGTCCCTTGTTTAGGCTTCCTGGGTTCCAGAACTGTGAGAAATAAATTTCTGTTGTTTATAACTCCCCCTAGTCCATGGCTTGTTAGAGCAGCCTGAAAACACAAAGACAGAGCTCCAATTATATTTTTCTCCATATGCAGTAGTCCTCCTTTATCCATGGCTTCGGTTTCCCTGGTTTCTGTTTCCCATGGTCAAGTGTGGTCTGGAAGCAAATGACTCTCCTAATATATTGCCAGAATGTCAATAGTAGTCTAATACTACATTATAGTGCCTACATCGTTCACCTCACTTCATCTACTGCAGTGCCATTTTTTCCAACTCCATCTGTTCATCTGTCATTTGCCCGTTGGTAGTGTTGCCACTTTTGTAATACATATCTGTTCATGGGTAAGTGTCTGAACTCTCTATTTTCTTTCTTTGGATCAATGCTGTTTTTGTGGCAATAACACACCGCCATTATAGTATGTAAGTGTGTGTACTTATATTTATATCTATTTATATATAGATATTTTAATAAGGCTGTATACTATGAACAAATATCAGATATGCCACATTTTCCTTTTTTTCCTCTTCTTTATAGCCTCTTCTTCTTAAATAGACTTTGCTATTTGTGGACCTTTTTTCTCCATATAAATTTTAGAGTAAACATATCAAATTGCTCAAAAACCCCTACTGGATTAGGGTTGCACTGAATTTGTAGTGGAGAACTCATGTCTTTATACTTTTAAGTTGTCTTCTGTGTTTAACTTTAGGAATTTTATCTTCATTCTTTCTTCCTTTTCTAAAAATTTAGAAATTTTTATTTCCTTTATTTCAGGGATTCCCACTATCTGGATGTTGGCAACTGGACTCTGTACCCACCCTTTTTAAATTTTATGTCTTATGCCATTTTAGATTGTATTTTTTCTTGTTCTCTTCTGGAAGATTGCTTGAGTCTGATCTCCTGCTCAGTAATCTGTATTTAAACTGTGTTCATCATGCTGTTTATTCAATATCTCTGTTCTTCTTTCTTTCCACTCTTATTGTTCTTAGACCTAATGTGTTTCTTCTTCCTATTTGGCATTGATAGCATCTTCCTTCATGTATTTAAGTGTTATAAAATATATTTTATATTTTACTTATACTTTAATATTTCTACTTTTCTGTTCAACTTTAATTCATGCATATTCAATTCACTGTTTTTCTTTTATAGTGGTTGTATTTGTTCTTTTGTCTTGTAAGCACATTATCCTATGGAATTATCAGCTACTCTGCCCGGTAATGTGTATTGGAAAACACTGAGGACTAACTTTTAATTGCTTCTCTCCTAGTAAATTTTGGGATATGGAAAGACATGAAGCTCACAGTAAAGATTTTCAGGCACTATAGAACCACTGTTGTTTAGTCTTGCTTATCATCATCAGATGAGGACCACTGGTGATAGATCACCTGCTTACATCATCAGACCACTCCTATGGTCAAGGACTCATTTTTTAAATTCTTGATAAGACAGAAGACTGCTTCCTTAGTTTGTAAATCATTCCTATCTGGGGATAGGAAGACATTAAAGAATGAATGCAAGAGCAGACGGTCACCCTAGATCTGTTTGAACCCACTTCTCACCCAAGAGGGATTTTGCAGCACTCTGAGATGTGGATGTTGGTGGCTTCTGTGCCCAAGTGGCAACTGGTGATTTTCCTAAGTCAACCCAGGAGAAAGGAAAAGGGCAAAATATGAACATCTTCCTGACCACAATGACCAGGTTGGGACAATTTGTAGTTGTCTCCATGGTTTCTTGCAGGTTTCAATTGTGCTTGCTGGGTTTTGTTTTTTCCTCTGATGCATTCTCTCCTGTAATTTCTGTAGATTTTCAGGAGAAATCCAGTGGGAACTTTCTGACAGTTTTTCTGTCCACTGCTTTTTCATTGTCTCTCACTCTCTCTCTACCTCTCCTTTCCCCTACCATCCCCCCTCTATTTACTTATTCATTGACTCTTTCTTTAAAAATCCTTGTGAGCTTTTTCTATACTATAGTTATTCTGTTGTCATTTTCCTTACCATTTCCTGAGTTTAATTACTTCCATATTCTATGTAGCTTATATAATCCTAGAGTTTTCAGTTCCTAGAGTTCTCAGTTGCAATTGGTTAAAGTACAGTTGCTCTAAGAGACACCCAAGAATTGATCAAATATTCTTGGGAGAAGTTTAGTCCTGTCTGTTTTCTTTATAAAATCCAGAATCTCCAAGAACTTGTTGGCTTTTGAAGCAGAGGAGAATTTGCTACCCCTAAATGCACCTCTTGGTCTAAGGATTATTTTAAGGGGGTTATTTTTAAGAAAAAGCAGACATAAGAGAAGGTCCTAAAATAGTAGAAGTTAGTTTTTTTGTAAGAGATATTTACATGTATAAGGAAAATCTCTATTTATAAGGATATCTCCCTTGCTGTACCAGGAAAAGGGGGTTGACCAAATTTCTAGAAACTCTTATCAGTGCAGAAGGCAACAACTTAAATCTACACAACAACTTTAAACTTATTTAGTGTGTTTTTCCTGGTAACCTCCCACAGCTGAATCCCCATTCACAGTATCTTTGTCTTTAGCTGAAAATGATATTTAAGGTGATAACTTTAGTCATTTTGGGGAGTTACTCACTTTTCCTGGATATCTTCCATGTATAGAGGCGGTATACATTTTTTAAAATGTTTTATTTATTTTCGAGAGAGACAGAAACAGAGAGAGAGAGAGGTGGGAGAGGGAGACACAGAATCTGAAGCAGGTTCCAGGCTCCGAGCTGTCAGCACAGAGCCCAATGTGGGGCTCAAACCCACAAACTGCAAGATCAGGACCTGAGCCAAAGTCAGGCGCTTACCCAGCTGAGCCACCCAGGTGCCCAGGCAGTATACATAGTTTTAAAAATTTATTTTCTCCAATTAATCTGTCTTTTTATTGCAGGCATGTCTCAGTCACAAACATGGGAGATAGAAAATTATTTTTCCTCCTCCTACACCTTTATCATAATTTTGGTGACAACTTCCATCCTTCTTAGGAAAAAAACAAAAAACCGTTACATTAAATATGGCTGTACTTACAGAGAATGTACCATTCTCTGAATGGGCTTAGAAATTAACTTTTTCCCAGTTATTATAGATTTTCTGTATTTAAAATTTTTCCCCAGTGAACTAGCTTGATAAAAAAAATATAAGAGAAGGTGTTTAAAAGGGGTAAGGATTAAAAAGTAATAAATAGTAAAAGAAATGCCTAAGCTTTAGGACCTATTAGTAAACTCAGTCATCATTCTGTGTTTTTCCAAATTCAGTAAGATGATCATTTAGATATCTAGAAGGGAATTTTCTTTTTAAGTCACTCCATAAATAAAATCTATATGAAATTTTTTCTAATATTTCACGCTTCACAGGAACTATATTAAGTAAAAGATGAAAAACAGGTAACGTTATAATATCTGATTCCTGGAAAAGATTTAATCACAGTTAATGATGGCAAAAGTTTTCACCTTCTACACTTGGATCAACATATGTCATTGTTTGTTCAATGTCAGCTAGTGCAGCACGTGGCTCAGACATCAGGTTATTTTTTTATTTTTTCTTGTAGCAACAATTGAAACCAATAAAAGAAAAAAAAAAACATCTATAAACCTTACGGAGAGAGGGAGAGATAAGATTTTCCGTTGGAACTTCACAGTGAAAATTGCCATGCAAAGTATAAGAGATCTAATGCATCAAGAATTGTTCTTTTTGGCTTTTAAAAGATTCTGTCTATTGAGCTCCCACACTAAACACAGTTGTACCTCTCCATAAAACTGAAATGGTTCTGTGATGAGGAGAAGAGGCAACTATTTAAAGCACATGTCTACTTTGGTATAGTTACACACAACATTTTCACTTGCATATACATTGCTAATGTTTTACTGTGAAACCTTGTATATCTTCGCACATTTGGTTAACCATATGCCTTTGATGACAATCCAGTCTTAAAGCATGCTTGTTATAGGGTATGAAGAGTACAATTAAGCTAAAATTTTACACTAAGTCTGTAATGCATTTTGATTTCTCATGAGGTTCTAATCCAGTTTACAAAATGTTTCCAGATGTACAGTCTAGTTCCACATCAATTTATATGTATATACAGAAATCCTAATGCTTAAATTATAAAAAAATATAATATTTTTAGTCTTTGTTGTGGAAGTTCCATTTGGAACATCATCTTGAAATTATTAAGATCATGCTAAGTTGTACAGAGTAGTTTTTAAAATTTTGCATTTGTGTTCAAAATTAGTAACCATAATCTTTCAAAATTTAGGCCCTATACATTAATCTTAGAGATTTAAGATATTTAAATTTATTCCATTTGATTTTTCTATTGTATCTTTAGAGATGAATCACACTGTAAGGAACAGAACTAGGGGCAGAAGCTGGCACAAAAAACTTGTCATTTTGGGCCAAATATCTTTTCTTCCAGTTCTTTGATTCTGGATGTTTCCTAAATTCATTTGTTCATGTATATAAGTACATTTCAAATATAATGCTAGGGATTGGAGACATGAAGATGAATGAAAGAATGTTCTGAAGGAACTCACGGTCTGGTGGAGTCATCAGAAATATACATACATCTTTTGGGATAAATAGGATGAAACAAAATTAACATTGAGGGGAAGAACTCCATAGGCAGAAGTTTCAGCATTAACAAAGATGCGAGTGCGCTAACAGCACAATAGGTAATTTCAAGCGGTTCTATGACTCTAGCGAGTCAGGTTTAATGTCAGTACTGACAATAGATCAGGCTGGAAAAGAAGTGAGCAAAAAGTGCAGCAAGGGCCTTTCTTATTTGCCTTTAAGGACTGTGAAGTTTTCCTGCGATGGGAAACATGTCAAATGCCTTTAAGAAGTTGTGGTTATTTGGGCCACACAGAGAATTGTTTAGGTTATAATGGTACTCACCTCATGTATAGGTAAGCATATCCCTGTGATATGAGATGTGAGATCATCCCCAACAAAAACAAGTGCTTATGGTCATCAAAATACGTGCAAAACAATGTTTCTTACAGCTTTACTCCTAATAACCTCAAACTAAAACAACTTGATCTCTATCAACAGAAAAATGGATAAATTCATTGTGGATATTCACACAGTAGAGTAAATACATCAAAAGAAAAGAACACATTAGAGTAACTGCAAGGATACAATCACGCAGATGCAAGTATACAGATGCATCTCAGAGACACGGTGCGGAGCAAAATGAACCAGACTCAAAATGGAACAAAATTTGTATAAAATTTATGAATAGTGAAAACATATCTTTTTTGATACAAGTTAGGTTAGTTTTGGGGAGGATATTGACTGTGAGGGGCAGGTGGGAGCCCCCTGGGATACTGAAGATACTCAATATTGTAGGGATGTAGACCTGTGCAAAATTTCATCGATTCATTGAGCTAGGAGGACAGGTGAACTCCTCCCCATGTATTTTATACCTTAATACAAATTAAAAGCAAATAATAGTCTTTCCTCTTGTGTTTTGTTGGTGCTTGTGTGCACATGTGTCATAACAGAATGCACATTGGACTTTGACTCAAAAGAATTGAATTTGAACCGTAGTTCAGTTTATTAGCTGTGAGATCTTGTGTGAATAATTTAGAGTCTTGAAGCTTCATTTTTGTCTCTGTAACATGGAGATAATAATAATTATTTTACAGGATTGGTATGAGAACCAAATAAGACACAGTGTTAGTCCATGTCCTCTAGAAAGTAGAGGAAGGAAAGTGAAACTTCTTCAAAAGGACAATTATACTCATTTTCTTAAAAAAAATTGTTCCTTTGTTTCTGGTCTTCCAGAAGTGAACAATTTTTAAAATTTTCTTTTCTTTTTCTTTCCTTTTCTTTTCTTCCTTCCCCTTTCTTTTTCTTTCATTTTATTCAATTTTATCAATCTTAAGGACTCAGAGGATGATAGAATTTGAATTATTCAGTTGTTTTTACCAAACATTTGTATAATTCATGTAGAATTGCAGTACTAATATTAACACCTATGAAAAACTGACTGAAAACAGGGTGCCTGGGTGGCTCAGTCAGTTAAGCTTCCTACTTCAGCTCAGATCATGATGTCACACTCGGTGAGCCTGAGCCCTGCGTCCGGCTCTGTGCTGACAGCTCAGAGCCTGGAGCCTGCTTCCGATTCTGTGTCTCCCTCTCTCTCTGCCCCTCTCTGCTCATGCTCTGTCTCTCTGTCTCAAAAATAAATAATAAAAACATTAAAAAAATAAAAAAAAAAAAACGGGCTGAAAACAGTTAAAAATATCTTGCATGTTTCCCTCATTTTCCTATTTGCAGTCATTGTATATCCACCTTGTCGGAACAGATAGACATTACATATTGTACTTTGTCTCTTAACTGGTCTTAGTTGTCCCTGTAACTGTACCCTTAATGTTCACCTCAGTCCTTAAGGCAGGGTCTCTCTAGTCATTTTGGTTGTTTGAAATTGTTCTGTAGTAGATTCTTCAGGAAGGGATCAAAGGAACATCTTAAAGTTTTGCACATTGATATCAGATAAATTTATACGGGGAATTCAGTTTTGTTGCTTATACAGTCCTTGGTTCACATTTTCTTTCCTTCACTAACCAGCATGTTACTCCATTTCTTGTACTATAAATCAGTGAATCAAACCATTTGCTAATAACCCAGTTATCCTTCTTTTGTTAGCTGGCTGTTCGTCACTTGACTTTTTTTACCTTAATACTCAAAGATTTTTCTTTCTGTAAAGCTCAGTAACTTTAGTAGAATATATCTTAGTGTTTGATAGTCTCAGGTATGAAGTATACTATTTGAATATGTAGTTACAAATATATTTTTATTTAAGTCTCTGGAGAGTTTTCTTAGGATATAGGTTTTTTTGGTGTGTTTGTCCTGTATCCTTGCTTTGTTTTCTTCAGGATCCTCTGGTATCTGTTAGAGCATATCTGTCTTCCACAATCATCACATTCTGTTAATCCTATTTATCTCTTCCTTTCCCTTGATCTTCTATTTATACTAAGACACCATCTACTGTTTTCATTGTTGTTGTATTCTTCCTAGTTTAGTCTGCATTTCTGCATGATTGTTTTATTTTTAATTCTTTCCAGAGTACTACTTCATTTCTTATTTTTTTTTCTAATTCAGATTTACGTGATTTATTTTGTGTCTTGTATCATTGTTTTCATATTTTTAGCTGTTTCCAAAACAGTGAGTTAAAGTTTACATTTGTTATTTTTAGGATTGTAGTTTACCTTATTTTCACGGTAGGGTTTTATTCTGCTCCTTACTTTGTCTTTTTTTTTTCTTACAATAACTTTGTATAGAAATTACTATGACCCTTTTGTGCTGTCTCTTATTTTTTCTTACTAGATTATTGGTGTATTATAAAAATGTAAAAATTATTTTTTCTTACTAGATTATTGGTGTATTATAAAATAGGGTGCTGAGCCTCCATACCCTCTCTGGTCATGCCACACCCCCAGCCCTTGAACGTGTTCATCAACCCTGAGACTCTCTGAACCTCTTTGGTTAGCTTTTCTTTAAAAAATGTTTTTTTATAGGAGCGCCTGGGTGACTTAGTCGGTTAAGCATCCGACTCTTGATCTCGGTTCAGGTCATGATCTCAAGGTTTGTGAGTTCGAGCCCCATGTTGGGCTCTGTGCTGACCGCGCGGAGCCTGCTTGGGATTCTGTTTCTCCCTCTTTCTGCCCCTCTTCTTCTTGCATTTTCTTTCTCTAAATAAATAAATACACTTTAAAAATTTTAAAAAAAATTGTATCATTTTTTTATTTGAGTATAGTTGACACACACTGTTACATTAGTTTCAGGTGTGTATGATAGGGATTCACAAGTTTATACGTTATGCTGTGTTCAGCACAAGTGTAGCTACCATCTGTCCCCATGTATCACTATGACAGTATCATTGGCTATATTCCTTCGGCTGTGCTTTTATTCCTGTGACATACTCACTTCATAACTGGAAGCCTGAATCTCCCTTTCCCTGTCACCCATTTTGCCCAACAGCCTCTAACCCCTCTTGTTGCTCTTTTTTTTTTTTTTTTAAATTAGGCTTCTTAATCTTTCAGAAAGATTTACTTTACTGATATACTGATTTACTTGGATGAACTTTAAAAATAAATTTCCCTGAACTTAAGCCTATGTTTTAAATCTAAGTGGTTTGAGTGAAGTCTTTTTAATTACTCCCAGTCCCTGTATCTAAACTTCAAGGGCCATTCTCAGTCAAATTGTCTTATACAGGATCCCATCTTTGTGCTCGTTTTTTGTTTTGAGCTGGTTCAAGGTTGGTCCTGGGATAAGCATTGGTGCATGCCATGCTTCATGTTAACTTGACCCTGTTACTTACCACTGAATCACAATATTAGCAGAAGCCCATCTTTACTAGAGTACTCAATACAATGAATGTATTTTTTCCATACTGTAGTAACTCACATCAAGATATGTTTTCTTTACCCTTCATTTTTGTTAAATAAGAATAAAACAATCATTTCATCATTTAAAAAAGGAGAAGAAGATGTGGTTTAACATAGTTCTAATTTCCAGAGCTCTGTCTCCTTTTTTTTTAATTTCAAAATGATTTTTATAGTGCTGAAACATGGTGAGTTGCTTTCTGCGATTTACTGACTTCACTCCCCTCCCCAATTTGAATTTCAGTGTTCCTGGTCTTTGTTTCCATTGCCTTCTCAAGCCATTGTTCTGCTTTTATTAGGAGATTGGAGATACGTCTGCCACTGCCATTTTCCCCAAATCCTCTTATTGTCGGAATTCTAATTATAGAAACAAAATGAATAAAGAATGCAACGCTAAGCTGTCAAAGTAAAGTTACCCGGAGAGATTGGCATGAGACAGCAAAGTGAAAATAAGACAGCGTGGTAGAACAGTAGCTGTATAACATCAGAGGTATTCTTTGAAGGGATAGAATGCAAGAGTAGGTAGCAGCATTCGATCAAGTAAAAGTGTCTAGAAAAGTAAAATTTGTTAATGAGTTGGCCTGTAGGGGAAAATATGTATCCCTTTTCCTAAAACCCATAAACCATGTGGTTTTACTTGTTTCAGATTATAACACAGGACGAAGTGTTAGCAAGAAGCTGTACTTCTACCGAAGACTATGTATTTCTTTAAAATGCTTTTCCTTAAAATGTGGAGATGCAAGTTGGCATGACTAAATAGAAATCATTATACAGATTGCCGTATCTATTGGGACTCTTTATTGGCATGGACAGGAGAGAAATGTATTCTTAACATTAAAAAAAAAAGATTTTCGCTTTCAATCAAGTGTTCAAATCTGCGACACTTGAAGGATTGTTGTGTATGCATACAGGAAATATAATGATATTATATTGACGGTGACATAGTCATTCCATCAAAACTACTCTTACCTTCCCAAGCAATGAAAATTCTGCTTTCGTCAGTTGCAGTTAATGCTCAAAATGGCATTATCTGGAGAATGATTCATAGCGAAAAAACCAACAAGATTTTAGTAACAGATATAAGTAATTAAAGGAAAAATTAAAATTGCTTGTCTCTAGAGGTGCCTGGGTGGCTCAGTCAGTTGGAACGTCTGACTCTTGATTCTGGCTCGTGTCATGATCTCATGGTTTGTGAGTTCAACCCCCCCATTGGGCTCCAGTATGGAGCCCTTGGGATTCTCTCTCTCTGCCCCTCCCCTCCTCTCAAAATAAATAAGTAAACAACGACAACAAAAATGCTTTTCTCAATAATTGCCTATCAGAACTAAACTACCTTAAAATCTTATGTAAAGAGTCCCATTTTAGGGTAAGTTTTCAGGATTTATTGTTTTTGAACCTTTGAGTAAATCACTCTTTACGTATACTTTCATTTATTTATTTTGAGAGAGAGACGGGGTGGGGGGAGAGGCAGAGAGGAGAGAGAGAATCCCAAGCAGGCTCTGTGCTGTCAGTGCAGAGCCAGACTAGGGGCTCCATCCCATAAACTGTGAGATCATGACCTGAGCTGAAATCAAGAGTCCATGCTTAACTGACTAAACCTCCAAGTGTCTTTGTATACTTTCATTTTTAAAGGCACTACTAACTTTTTTTTTTTAATGTTTATTTCTGAGAGAGAGAGAGAGCGTGCGAGTGGGAGAGGGGCAGAGACAGAAGCAGGGAGACACAGAATCTGAAGCAGGCTCTAGGCTCTGAGCTATCAGCACAGAGCCCTACGCGGGGCTCGAACTCACAAACCGCAAGATCATGACCTGAGCTGAAGTCGGATACTTAACCGACTGAGCCACCCAGCTGCCCCTAACATGTTTGTTTGTTTGTTTGTTTTACTGTGAGAAATTTTAAATAATGAACCAGAGAGAAATACACATTTTCATGCATCAAATAGTTGCAAGCATCACATATGACAAAAATCCCTAATCTCCAGGAAATTCCATTACAGAATTATAACCAAGCTGTTTGCTGTCTGCTGCTGGGCCTGCAATTGTCTGCCCTGTCTAGAACAACAGGCTGCCCCCATTCCTAGTATACACAAATAAGGAAATAAATTAGCAATAAGAAATATCCTATTACCAGCTTATTAAATACCACAGCACTTTAAATGAACCTGGCATACATAGTGTTTACACATGAATAAAAATTACATATGTAGTAAACTATTTTCTAACTATCCAGCTTTTTCTCTTTTAATATGTATTGTAAGCAAAGTAAAATAAAACTTCAACTTCCATCCTAGCAAATTCTGGGCATTCCAGTACATTCACAGGATTTCCAAGGATTTCCACTGCAGAAAGAAGAAACACTCTGTTCTTGCTCCTGTCTTTTGCTTGATTAGGCTGAACTGTCTCTTCATTCTTTCTGTATGTCTCCATTCTTCAGTGCACAAATAACACAAGTTTTTCCTTTTGCTATGTGGGAGATTTTAAGTCAATACTTAGGAATGATGGTGGTTAATTACAAATCTAAAAAGGGAACAACTTGAAATTTGGACATTAGCCATTACTTAAATAACCACTCATTGACCATGCTCTGTGACTGGAAATTTCTTTCTTGAAGGTTCACATCTGAAGCTCTCTCCCATTGCGAGTTGATGTGGCTGTTTTATTTTCCCTCGAGAGAATCTTTACCCATCTGTTGTGTTATCAGGGGGATAAATGCGAAATTCCTGTTATTCTCTATTTAGAGGGATTTAGATATCATCCTTCCTCTCCACTCCTATCATGGATAACCAGAGATTTCTATGCCATAACGTGAAGCTTAGTTACTGAGATAACTTTAGTCTTTACCAGTGTTTCCCTTTCTTATCAACTGTCATTTTAAGTGGAAAAGGGGGGATTTCCAGAATAGTGCTGGAAGTACTATTCTGTCCCTTATCAGAGCAAACCCTACAAATGGTGGCACTTGTCCCTCCTGCTTTAGCTAGCAAGTCTGATTCAAGAAGAGTGAACATTCCATTTCCTAACGTCAGCTTTAAAAAGGTGGACACAACTGTATTAGCTTTATTTTAAGAAGCTTGAAGTATTTTCATATTCATTACTATTAACCAAGAGGTTACATAAAATGCATGTAATCAGTATCATTTCTGTAATGGACACTTTTTGATAATATAATGTGTTTTAAATAACAGTGTAAAGTAAGTGATGCTATACCAGGAAAATGAAATTTATGATTTGTTAAAACAATATTTTTAGGCATGCTACATTTCTAAATTCAAATTTTTTTTATTTTTGATTAATTTATTATCTTATTGTTTACTTCATTAAGTGTACCTAAAATATAAATGTGTTGTTTTTCATTTGAAAAATGGCCAACGTTTTAGAAAATGAACAAAGAGGTTTTGGGTCCCCACTGATCCAGTCAGACATTGCCTGAGCTAGCAAACTAAAGATTAAAAAAAAAAAAAAAAGCTCACACTGCATTATTCTTCCAGCTTTCTCCTCCCCTGGCCCTCAAACTTTATAATGCAGCACACATTTTCTAGGGTCTTATCTATGCAAATTGACCACCTGGTCTCTCATGCAAATTAGTTACATTTTTTTTTTCAAGGATAAGAAATAAGGTAATGTAATGTTCTTTAGCTCCACTGACTCTCCTAGAACATTTAAAAATGACTAATTCAATTCCAATGGTTTATGCTTGAATATCGCCTTGATAAATTCCCAACTCATAAGATAATATTGTCAAACAGCAATAGAAATCCATAGGGTGTCAGACCTAAACTCCAGATAAATATCTTTCTTTACCAAAAAATTTTGTGAAGATTGAATGAGACAGGATATTTGAAAGGGCTTTGTTAATACAAAGAATTATACAAATTATGAGATATTATTACTCATTACATTTATGAGTTTTAATTTCCATTTAAAATCTATTACTTGTTCTACTTGGCATTTGCTTGGATGCATATGTGGTGGTTACTTTTGCTTCATAGAATCCCTTTCCTTAAAATGAGACTCATAATGGATTCTTATTAAAACAGTATAAATGTCAATGTAAGATTCAGATGGGCCAAATTAGTTCTAATAACTGCAGCACAGTTCAGCACTCAATCAATTTACATATCTTGAGTTAATTTCTCTGAAATATACTGTCATTACAAAGTTCCATGTAAGACTGGGTGAAGTATATTAGAATTCTATTAATGTAGTAGAGCTATTTATTTCTTGAGTACATCAGAGATCAGTCTCTCACTTTCTTAAGACTGAAATTTTTTCTGGTTTTTCTGACAATATGTGTCAAGAATGATAATCTGGTCAAGTTGCCAAGGGTGATATGCCTATCCTGGCCATCAGACAATGGATTTATTTTATTATTATTATTTTGGTGATCTATTAATGATCAAAACACAAGATTAAAAATAAGTATCCATTATATTGCCATTGCCAAGAATGTATTTGTCAAGAGGATTTAGTTAATCAAATGCAGTGAATCACTGTCTTCTCAAGCTTGCCTCTGGGAGAGAAGTATATGGTCCAGTTCATGCCGGGAGAACAATGTTGAAAGCTGTGTTCAGACCTGAAACCAGCTCTGATTGACTTCACAGAGTGAGACATGTTACAGAATGTTGTATGACATCTTTTCTCATTAATCAGAAATAGTGGTTACCAATCAAGAAGTTATCTGGAGACCTAGAAGGAAAGGTTGTCAAGGGATATTTTGCAGCTGATATCTGACTGGTCAATTTTAGAAAGGTTGGGCAAAGAAGTTTTCTTGAGAGAAGTAAAATCAAACCTTCCCTTTCCTGGGTCCTTTTAAGACACATGAAATTGAGTCTTGAGGATCTAAAGTAAAACATGGTGGTTGTAGGTGACAATGCTGTATTGTATAATTGGATTTGGGGGAGAAAGGAGAATCCTTTCACAATGTCTATCAGATTTCCACAATGTACACTTTAAATATCTTACAATTTTGTCAATCACATCTCAATACAGTTCAACTTAAAAAAAAAAAAAAAAAAAAGTTGAGTCTTTCCTATATTCCGGGAAAGTTGATCTCCTTTTGTAAATAGAGAGAAATCCAATGGGTACTTCTCAAGTTTGTGCACATGAATGATCTGTGTTCAGTATTCCGATTCTATAATAATACTGATGATGATGATGGCTAAGGCCTGGCAATGCGTTCCATGTTTCAGGCAATGTTTTCAATGCCCTGTGTGGATTAACTCATTTAAATCTCATAACAATCCCATACCGAAGACTGGCTGAGATGTGGAGAACTTTGGTAACTTGGAAAACGTTACAGATAGGAATGAGGCAGGCAGCGTTCAGATCCAGGGCAGTCTGGCTTCGGTGCCCGTTCTCTTAGCTATTACCCTGAAGCTCCAAGTCAACTGTGGTGACTGATGGTGACATTCAGAATTATGCCCAGATGTAAGGGAAGAAGAATAAATTCTGGACTAGGCTCCCCAGCGTCAACAATCCCAGCCCCATTCACAAAGGGTCACATGTATAAAGGAGCCATTCTTTTTTCTATTCATTCATGTCCCAAACTTTTCTGTGCAAAGCCTATGCTAGGTGGTATAATGATACAAACGTGAATCAGATACCTGAGGAATGTACAGAGAGGAGACATTGTGAAATAGCTATAAAGAAGGCAGGACATGATAAGAGTCACAAAAGGGGTACAGAATTCCTCTGACATAAAGGATGAGAGGATGAGATGTTTTCTTTCAAGGAGTGGGCAGATTATTTTCTTTTTTGCATGTCTGAGTGTCCCAAACAGGATCACAGACACTACAACTTAGTTTTGAATATTAGCAGGGAATTTGAATCAAGCACTGGGGTTCCACGGACAATAGTTGACTGGAACGTATTCCCACCTCCTCCACGTTCTTGTTTGGGAAATCCTTTTCCCTTCATTATCTACACACCTGAACTTCCATGCCATTCAGAATTGTGGACGTGGGTAATCTAACATAAACAGTTCTGCTGAAGTAAAGTGTTTTCCGATAGAAGGCAGGTGATTTTCACAGTTAATCCTAGTTATCGTTTAGTGAACTGAAAGAGTAAGAATTAAAAAATGTGCCCTATTTGGTGGATGGCTGCTTATAGCATTTTTGCATTTCTCTAAACTTTCTTTCTTTGTCTTTCCTCTCTCTCCCTCTTTCCTCCCTCCCTTCCTTTCTTTCTTTTCTTTCTTCTTTTCCTTCTCCCTCCCACTCCCCTCCCTCCCAGCCTTCATCCTCTTTTTCTTCTTTTCTTTCAAAACCCAATACACTTATACTTACCCATCATCTGGTTAAAAGTGACGGAGCTATTGAACTACCAACTTCACAAACATACATCCATTAATCAAGTGAAGCAGAGTTTTTACCTCAGAGAGTCTGCTGCAAAAAATAAGACTAGTGACATAAAATTTATACTTTAAAATTCATCAATCATATTGAAAAAAGTTGATACTTAATAAGAACCCTCAAGTATAACATTATGGCAAAATAATCTCTCAGAAATTTATGATTAATGTCAGACTTAAAAATTCTGATTTTAAATATTATAATTTTTGTGTATATAAATTTATCAGGTGTATAAGAAGTGAAATAATTTTTTAAATTTTTTTAATGTTTATTTTTGAGAGAGAAAGAGAGAGTGGGGGAGGGGGAAAGAGAAGGAGACACAGAATCCAAAGCAGGCTCCAGGCTCTGAGATGTCAGTACAGAGCCCAGTGTGGGGCTTGAACTCATGAACCATGAGATCATGACCTGAGCCGAAGTCGGACACTTAACTAAGCCACCCAGGCACCCCCGAAGTGAAATAATATTATAACACTGAAATATAATGAAAATAACATGAAGCATTTTCCTAAGAATGTATATAAAGATATCTTATTTCTGTGTTCTAAAATATTCTTTAACCATTATTTGTGGAATATTTCTGACTCTAGTATGTAACAATAAGAATCGGTTATAAAACGCATTTGAGACAAAAATGGCAACCAACTGAATTATCTTACTTGGATCTTTGCCAACTAACAGACACTGGAAGTTTGAATCCAGTTTAAGTTATTCTGACTATAAACTTTAAATGAACCCAAATATATTAACTATATTGATATTTTTGAATGAGATGCCCCTACTAGTATTACATCCATATGTGCTGGCTGTAATTGGGAAAAATTAGATTTAATATTTACAAGAAGTCAGGCCCCAAAAACCAGCTGTTCCCAAGGCCTGTGTCCCTTTGGGCCTTTATACTCAAATGTCCCAGAGTATATATTCCTGCTATCCATTCCAGAAAGGATGAAGTACATTTTCCACAATTGTAGAAAAGATCCAGATTACAAAATTTTTATAAATAATTTCACAACTGATCTTAAAGCACAACATCCTTTAATTACTCTTATTATATACCGGCATATTCATACCCTGAAAGAAGGCATATACCTAGGTAGACCAGTTGAAACTATCACACGTTTGTACATAATGCAAAAATATACAGCACTCAGGGGGTTCAGTATAACCGCCATGGGACTGGATGCTGCTTGCAGTATTTCCTTTTCCAGTAATTCTGGAATTGCATGAGTCGTTCATTATAGATACATCTTTTGTACGGCTCAGCTGGCAAAGCAATAGTCTAAGAGTTATAATCCCACTTTAATAACTCCTGAAAAGTATTTTCTTAAACAATTGTTACTGTGTTATTTAGGATCTTTATATTTCAATGGAAAAATATGAATTTCCCAAATTGTACCTATGAAATGAAGGCAAGCCTGTTTATGTATATATATATATGTTTTTTCAGTTTGAGGCTAGATAGTGAGAACTATGTTCTTGTATATGTCTCTGCTTAACTGAAAGAGAGAAATTTGTCCATTAGGAAAAAAAATGCACAAATTAACAACTCTGGAAATTATATGCAGGTTTTTTTTTGCTTATTCTGGACACCCTCCTGCCCCCGTCTCCCATGCTAGGTACATATTTGCTTTGAAAGTTCTGACCACTCTAGGGGTGCCTGGGTGGCGCAGTCGGTTAAGCGTCCGACTTCAGCCAGGTCACGATCTCGCGGTCCGTGAGTTCGAGCCCCGCGTCGGGCTCTGGGCTGATGGCTCAGAGCCTGGAGCCTGTTTCCGATTCTGTGTCTCCCTCTCTCTCTGCCCCTCCCCCATTCATGCTCTGTCTCTCTCTGTCCCAAAAAAATGAATAAACGTTAAAAAAAAAAAAAAGTTCTGACCACTCTCAAGAATTGTAAAAGGTCTGAGATTTTACTCTACTAGAAAGCTGGTGAGTTGGCCTGCTACCGTGTTTTCAATTCTGGTAGAAAACATGGGGCTCCTGTGTCAGAATCAAAGGGTGTGTTACTCCCAGCACAGCAAGTACTACGAGCTTCATGTGTATGTCAGTTGTCCTTGCCCCTCAAGACCCATAAGAGGGAGATGCAAAAGGGCTCAGGTGAATGCTGTGAATTTAGTAGATTTCCATCATAGCTGAGGAACCCCAAGTTTAAGAAACCCCAATATTTTATAACAAACTGCAAGCAGATGTGTTTGATCTTTGCCCTATAGGAGACATTATAATACTAGAGGGTTTGTTTACTCTCTTGGAGGGAAACACACTGTTTCTATCTTCCAAGGTATTTGCTATACAGACATCTTTAGAAAGAGTCCAGAAAAAAGCATAGTTAGTGGTAGTATCCTTGCTCACAAAATGTGCAGAAATATGAGATATCAGTGGGGAATTTTCTCCAAATAATTTTATCTTTTGTTTCTGCATCATCTTTGCTATGGCAGGCATGTCCAAGATGACAACATTCTAGCTAATCTAACTGATAGGAGCTGGGACCAAATCTATTTAGTTTGTCTCAAACAGCATTTAATTGGGACTATTCTAGGCAAGGTTCCAAGCAGAAGGATAGGGCTAACATGCACTATTTACCTCAATCATGCCATGACTCCATGAACCATTAGGGTGTCCTGTAGAAAACCAGATGGTTTCTCCTTAAATTTCCAAATTGATCTTTCCACCTGGCTTGAGGAATTAAGCTGGATGCACAAAAATGTATTCAAGATTGCCCAACATCTACATTGTCTTGCAAGTAAGAAATATAGGGCAATTCTCTCTCAACCCTGGTCGGTGAGTTCTGACCGAGCTGGATGCCTTCCAGGGCAGAGGGGTTATTCCTTAAACATGGAAGGTCTGTTATGACCCCTGCTAAGGTGCAAGCCACTATGTTTTGGGGAGGAAGACATGTTAGTGCCTGGCTTCTACATGAAAAGGCAATTCTGAGGATGCTCTTGGAAAGAAAGTGTTGTTTATAATTGATGGTGACCAAATAGAACCTACATCAGTCATGGAAGCAGAAGTTGAGAGTCATTCCAGTGTAATCCACCTGGCTGGATTGTTGCCTTGAGGTTCAAAATTCAGTTTAAATAATTAAATCTACTTTTCTTTTTCTTTCTTTCTTTCTTTTTTTCTTTCTTTCTTTCTTTCTTTCTTTTTTTCTTTCTTTCTTTCTTTCTTTCTTTCTTTCTTTCTTTCTTTCTTTCTTTCTCTCTTTCAGGACTACTAGTTTTCCACACTACCAGCTAGTTGACATTCTTCTGCCATATGAATGATTAAAAATTAGAGTGGAGAAGACATCTAGATGTATTTTGGGAGTAAGGGCCATACAGTTCTCAGGTAGACATAGTGAGAAAATTAAGAGGAATGGTCAGATTCATCTGGAAGGGATTAGATGGCTGACCTAGGATTCAATTGACTTTAAGTAACTAAAGTTTTGAAGAGCCTTGCTGAGACATTTTCTTTCATGTGAAATTTTCCATAGGAGGCTCTGAAAGGAAATTATCGTTAATTTTCCTCCTTTCCTTATTTTTCTTGGTATGTAAGATGTTCCCTCTTCAGGTGCCAGGATCATTCCTCTTCTTCATCTTCATAAAATCAGTGTTTCCATTCCAGTAGCTATAACCTCACCCTTTTTCCAGTCATCCTGCACTCACACCAACCCTTTTATACAAAGGATCATTTGCAAGAGCAGCCAGGGCATTCCTATAAAACTTACACATACGTACTATGTCCCATACTTCGTCCTATATGGGCTACTGTAAGAGGACTCACTAAGTAGTGGAGAGCCAAATGGTCATTATCCTGATGATGTAAGACTATATCAAGTGAGAAGAGATCCAGGTGGCTGGACTTTATTTAAGTTTGAATCTCATATGCCCCTTTTTGGGTTGGCAGTCAAGAAGGTGTGACAACCAACCTAGCCAAGAATTGTCCTTGGGAGAAAGAAAGTAGCAATATGCCCAAGAATGGTTAGAATAAAATCTCACATTTTCAAAAGATGTCTGTATGTCACCCCCACACTTTGCTCATCATTGTCACCCAGGAAGTGGCTGAGAGAGGATTATTTCTTTCTGAGATGACCATACTCAGTGACCAAACTACCTTACTAAGCTGTGGACAAGGAGAAGGTAAGGAAGCAAAAGACAGAAATGTTCTGTGTTGTTTTTGAGAAGATAATTCCAAAAGTAAGTAATACCAGATGCTTGGGAGGTCAGGGAGTGTGGAAGGTCTGTCCATATGGACCATTGAATATTTTAACACTCAACCAATTTTTCAGTTGTTTTTGAAATAAAAAGCATACCATTGTCTGATTGAAGATGATCTGAAAAGAGAGGGATAGTCTTTGTATTTGGTCCCTGAGAGGTCATCTTCAAGCTCTTGGCATATTGTGCCTGCTAAAAATATATTTGTTTACCTGCAGGTTTTGAGACACAGTATGATTTAAGGTGGAGGCTTTGAGTCAAGAAATCTCAGTCAGCTGTCTCTCTCTGTCTCAGAAATAAACATTTTTAAAAAATTGAAAAAAATAGGGGGCGCCTGGGTGGCTCAGTCGGTTGAGCGACCAACTTCAGCTCAGGTCATGATCTCTCGGTTCGTGCGTTCGTGTCCTGTGTTGGGCTCTGTGCTGACAGCTCAGAGCCTGAAGCCTGCTTCGGATTCTGTGTCTCCCTCTCTCTCTGACCACCCCCCCCTCCACTCACGCTCTGTTTCCCTCTGTCTCAGAAATAAATAAACATTAAAAATTTTTTTTTTAAATAAAAAAGAAGAAATCTCAGTCACTCAAGGCACTGGAGACTGTGGTCAGCCATGTGGGTGGCCAATAAGGTTTATGTGATTAAGTCTCAGTAAAGACTCTGGGCACCAAGCATCAAGTAAGCTTCCCTGGTTTATAATATACCATGCATATTATCACAAAGCAATTCTGAGAAGGTAACATTAAGACTCTTTGGGAAGGGCAACTGGAAGCTCCACATTTTGGACATTTCCTGGGTTCTGCCCTATGTACTTCTTCCTATGGCTGAGTTTACTTTGTATCCGTTCCCCAGAAGAATCCATAACTGTGAGCATAATAGCTTTCAGTGAGTGTGGTGAGTTCTTCTAGTGAACTGTTGAACCTAAGGAGAGTCTTGAAGGCTGCCGAACCTACAATTGCTGCCGGAAGTGAGGGTGGCTTATGAACTGTGCTTCTTAACTTTGCAACAGGTGGCAGAAGTGAAGGGAGCCTGTGGACATCACAGTGACTCATATTAATTCAAAGACCAGAATGTTGTTGCCAGAGTGGACAGAAAAAGGAAGTCTGTAACCTAAAAATGGGTCAACAGTTGGAAGGCACCAACAATAGTCCTGAGATGAAGTCAAATATAGAATGCTGTTGATCTGCCTTGAGTTTTGCCCACTGAGCAGCGTGAACACTTCTGTTTTTTTTTAATTGAGACATAATTGACAAATATAACATCATGTTAGTTTTAAGTGTGCAACATAATGATTGGATATTTGTATGTACTGCAAAATGATTACCATAATAAGTCTAGTTAACATCATCACACGTAGTTACATTTTTTTTGTGTTGAGAACTTTGAAGATCTACTCTCAAATAAGTAATATAGTATTGTTAACTATAGTCACCATGCTGCACATTACATCCCCATAACTTATTTATCTTATAGCTAGAAGTCTGTACCTCTTAACCCCCTTCACCCATTTCACCCACCCCTCTCCCCTTACCTTTGGCAACTACCAATCTGTTCTCTGTATTTATGAGTTCAGTCTTTTTCTTTCTTTGTTTTTTCCTTTTAGATTCCACATATAAGTGAGATCACACAGTAATTTCCATTTTTGATGCTATATAGCTGGTACTGAGGTTGGATAGCTTTAACAGCCCAGTGGTCATCACTGGATTCAGTCTACTTGAATCAAGACCAGGCTTTTCCAGGAATCTCTGTGAGCTGGGGGCCTAATGAGCCAGTAGCTTTGACTCAGGAAGTAGAGTGGAGAGTTGCCACTTTTTCATATAAAGTTGAGATACCGCTAGAGTCAGGCCTAGTATGTTTTTGAAAATGCCAAGAGTGGCTTGCTGGTCCCTTCCCATCTTTATAACTATTGAGTGCAAGTTGATCCACCCCAAAATGGGAAGTTTAGGCTACAGAGTCAGACCTGCCTGAGTTAGTCATTTGTTTCTGGCAAGAGCTCACTGGTGAGCTGATAGCGGCTTCTGAAAGGAACGCACTCAGTAGCTGTATCATGGAGGCCCAAGTACAGAATCACGAGGGGATCTTCCTGGTGGAGGCTACTTTCCATTGCGCAGTCTCTCTCACACAGATCAGATATTCATAGCTCAAAGGTGTCATTAAAGCTATGGGACTGCAAAGATCTAAGGTGTTCCATAGCTGGCTGGACAAGTTCCAGGGCAACTTTCTGGTCTGAGCTCTGCTCAGAGGATGCTGACTTGTGCATTGTTTGATATAAAGAATCAAGTAAAATTCCCAGGTGAGAGTATTATCTCCAAAGCCTAAAGTGTATTAACATGATGATTCTCCTTTTTTGTCACAGAGATCCAGAGAGATAGTAGTTTTTCTTTGATTTCTGGAAGCACTGAACATTGTTAGTCCACCTAAATAGTCCCAGTAAATCACCTGGTGTGAAGGCCCTTACATATTTTTGCCAGGATTAATCATCCACTCTTGCTGAAGAGATGTGATGATGCTACATTAAGCGCCATTGACACTAGAACTTCTGACTCACCAACCAACAGGACATCTATCTAGTGACAGCTTTGGGCATTAGAAGGTAGAGGCATGCATGCTAAATTCTGACCTGCCCCTAGGTAGAAACTTTGTCCTACTAACAGTTCTTTCGCTGTGGTTCTTCCCTAACCGATAGCAGCCCTGTTGGCACTTACAAAATAGTGACGTATAAACCTGTAACACATCAATCCTACTGTACATTCAGATGTAGAAGCATCAACAGCACATTGAATTGACCCCAAAGGATCCACCTACAAAGTCACATTGAATTTTTAAAATGTTTATTTATTTTTGAGAGAGACAGAGACAGAGCACAAGTGGGGGAGGGCAGAGAGAGAGAGGGGGACACAGAATCGGAAGCAGGATCCAGGCTCTGAGCTGTCAGCACAGAGCCGAGTGGGGGACTCAAACTCACAGACCTTGAGATCATGACTCGAGCTGAAGTTGGACACTTAACCAACTGAGCCACCCAGGTACCCCATACACAGTCACATTAGATGCCCCCCCTGACACCCCTGTGAACACTGTCCAAATAGCAACATTTGAATTTGGTCATCTTCTTGTGTGTAGGACAGGGTAGGATGGTGAGTTGGGGCCTATATTTAACAGAGTCATAAAAGTTAGTTCCTCTTGTCCCTGAAGTTTCCCAGTATACATTAATGGGTGTATGTGGTTCTTAGTGCCTCTTGATGACAGGGGAACTTCAGCCCACCACTAATTTTCTTTCTCCATAAAGCAATTGAGATTAGGAGAGTGCGGGGAGGGAAGGGTAGAGGATACAGTGGGAGAGAACAGTCCACATTAGTAAGCACATCCCATTCATTTTTGGTTTCAGGTGGTGCAGGAGCTGCACATAATTCAACTGAGAAAACAAAACAAAACAAAACAAAACAAAACAATGTTTTTGACCTGCTTAGTGACTATACCAGGTGGCAAGTTCATCATTACTGACACCATCTATTTTAGCCTGAGGGACTCCTGGACTCATAGCTGCAGCCACATTTTCTTTCAGCCAGGGTAGTGATGTTTGCTGCTTCATTGCCTTGATGATATCCCCACCTCCTCCTGCCTGGAGGACAGTGACCAATAATTATATCCCCTTTGGGGCAACTTAATTCAATCCTAGTTTTCGTCAGCCACTCAGCCCATAAACATTCATTAACAGGTAGGAGAGAAGGGGACACTTACTTCCTCCCTGAATCCCCCCTCCCTGCTGCCTCTGCTTACTCTAAAGTATTCCTTCCTGAATCCTGGGGAGTCCTTTCATTTCCTGAACACAGGCCTATGAGGCACTTGCTATTATTATTGTTATTATTATTATTATTATTTTTAATTTTTGAGAGACAGAGAGAACACTCATACAATTGGGGAGGGACAGAGGGAGAGAGAGAGTCTTAAGCAGACTTCATGCCCGCAGCAGAGACTGACCTAGGGCTCGATTTCACCACCGTGACATCATGAACTGAGCCAAAAACCAGAGTCAGATGCTTAGCCAACTGAGCCACCCAGGCACCCCTTTATTTTTTTTTCTTCCAGAAAGCCATGGCTCTGTTAACGTTCGATCTCCAGTGAGAGATGTTGCTACCTGCAAACTACTAAGTTAGCCTGGCATATGTTCATGGAAGCTGGAGGAAGACATGGGACTCCAAGTCAGAAACAAAGGATTCTTATCACTCATAACACATCAGAAAATACGAGCCTTATGTTTGCAGTGGTACACCTTTCCCCCTACCCCACCAAGTCCCACGGTGGGGGGGGGGGTGGCTTGGCACAGTTGAGGAACACCGAGCTTAAGCAACCTGAATCTTTTATAATCAGTTATAAGCAATTCTAAACAATTTTTACCCTAGAAGAAGACATTATTTTTTTTTATACTGGACAATTAAAAAAACCCTGCATTCTTCTTTGAAGGGAGACACTATTTTCCAAGGCTGCTTTCCATGTAAACATACTTGAAAGGTTGTTTGGAACCAAAGGGAAGTAAATGGGTTTGTTTGCAAGAAGTGTGGAATTGCTTAAGATATATGGAGAGTTGTCTTCCAACAACCAGTTCTTAAAAGTAGTGACTTTTTATATTCCTACCAAAATATTACTGTATTTGCTTTTATTCAATAAAAGTGTGGGTTAAAATAGAATCTCTCATGGGGAGAAGAATGGCAAACCAAGCTTGCTAGAGGTGCGCATATTAGGACAAAAGTGAAGGGTCTCCAGTAATTCAGCTTACATGTATTTGGGGCATGCTGATCTACTGATAGGGTAGCGTTCAAGAATTAATGCAGCATATATTTATTGAGCACTTACAATGTCCTAAATACAGTTTATTACTTTTGGACATACAAAAGCTACAGTAGAGACATGTAAAGTAACTATAATGTAATTATATCATGGATATGGTGGTACTACAGACGAGGGACTACCCCTCGGAAGAGTGGTAGGAATCAGGTGAAGAACAATTGTCTTTACACGGGTCTTAGGAGGATACTGTGAGTTTTCCAAGGGTAATAATGTAACTCGTTGGGGAAAGGAATTCTATGAAGAAAGCAGTGTGAGATCTGGCAAACATCTGCAGAGTATCTCAAGAAACATTTGGTAGTTTGACTGAAATAAAGATAACAGAATGGCATAGGAAATAACTGGCTAGGTAAATGGGGCCAGCTAATGGCAAGCTGTAACTGCTATACTAAGAAGTCTGGGCTAGATCTCTAGGGTAAGAAAACCTTTAAAGATTTAAAGATGGAGGTAAGGCATGATCAATCTGCATATGCAGAGAACTTTTTGACTGTTGTGAAATAATTAGAAGAAAGGACAGGAGCTAGAGACAGCTAAAAGGCAGATGTGATCATACTTGTAAAAAGTACTAGGGGGGAGAGTCAGGGTAATAGAAGACAGTGGAAGACAGTCTTTTCAAACTAGAGGGGAAGGTGTATGTGTTAGAAGGGCAGAAAAAAATGACACCCCTGTTTTAAAACCTGTTTATGGGAAAAGTAGCCAACCAGTGTCATTTTGATGATTTCTATCACTTTGATAATGATAGAGGTTCATTCACAAAACTTTTAAGAATCAACTTGTTAAATATTGTAAGGTAAAGAATGTTCTGTGATTTTCAACTCTCCCATTTTATTTTATGCATTTGTAAAGTGGCATAGATTGTACAAAGCCTCCTCATTACCAAAGTTACACATATCCGAAGTAGTCTCCTGCAAAAACAGAATTAATATTTGGACACTTTTTCCTGTCTTTAACTATCATGAATTTATTTTTTTTATTTGAATCAATGGAAAGTAGAATACAGCTATTTGTTAGAATTTCTAAGATTTAAAAAATAAAGGCCAAATGCTCAAAGAGTCACCACTCTAGCTTTATTAAATTTGAAATCAAATTTCTAATCTATCAAATAATCACAAAAAACTATAGCTTTGTTAAATTTGGAAATAAAAAAATCTTTATGTCTATACTCAGAGGCTATTAATATCACTATTAAAGGGAAAACTTTTTATGTACAGTAATCAGTGGCTTTATGCAGAGATAAAAAATACAAAGAATCCTTGCAAATGATGAAACATCCTAATTCTGGATAGTCTTTGATTAATACAGTGGAAGGCAAAGCACCTCCAGTGTCTTGGAATGTGGCACTGTGATAATACTGCAGCTGATCTTCATTGTTCTAGCTGAAGATTAATTATCTCCCTTCCTCTTATAATATCCGTTTAGTGCCTTATAAATTGGATCCAGCTATTAGCACTATTCATTTATTTCCTGTGAAGATGGTCGAAGCTTTATCTACTAGAGTGTTAGATTTAGCATCACTTTTCATTTCCTTCTTAGCTAAATACATGTTCTTCTAAATAGCTTTATTCTAATGCCTTTCCCTCCCCTCAAAACTCCCCCACCCAGAGACACAAACACAATACACACACTCACACACTAATACAAAAGATCTTTTCCTCTTTTCCCTGGTAGCTTTGCAATCCTTTGTCGAGGTTGAAAAAAGCATCACAAAAAGAGGGAAAGATTGTGACTCTCAGGGAGGCTGTGCCTCTGGACTGTGATGTTCACAAGGTTTTTCTTTTTTTCTTCCCCCCTCTTGGTGGGGCAGGATGGCCAGAGTGGGCTGGAGTTGGGTATTTCTCTGACTGCAGGTCAGTTAGGCTCTGATAAAACCCTAGCCTGTTAGGCTTTTAGCCTGTTAGCCTGTTAACCTGTTAACTAGTTTCCCCTGAGGGCAGGCCTTGTTAGGAAACAAGTGCTCTGGTGTATTTCAAAACAGTTCCATTTCACCCAACCATTGCCAGAAGCAAGAGGGAATTTTTCTCTGATATTTACTGTGAGAACCTGGTTGCTCTTCTAGAGGTAAAACTCACAGAAGCATGGGGACCCCCTATAACTGGGTCCCCTTGGAATTTTTAACTCTCCGACTTGTTCACACTGAGCCTCCAGCAATTTGTCAGTTACAGCTCAAGTTTTCCTACCCCAGCGCTGGTTCCTGAGGCAGTTTCACATAGCTCCAGTAAGCCGCGACTCCCTGTGTGCACTTCTTTGTCTCTCCTGTCTTGGGATCAGGGTTTTCTCTGTGTCCTCCTCTCCTTTGTGGATCCCAGGAGAGTTGTCGATTCTTCACTGTGTGCAGCTTCTTACTTGTTGGGACAGAGTGATTTTTTAGCAACACATGTTGACAGAAAGAGAGAAGTAAGCTGGGTTCCGGTAGCTGCCTGTCTTCTCAATTTAGGCAGTTTTGGGGCATCCAGGTAGGTATACTGTTTCACAGAGTGCAGGTTTCTTATCCTACTTCTATGTTGAGAGGTCAGAGAATTAGGCTGCTATGACAGGGCAATAGGCAATCAGCCGAGTGGCTAATACTTTTTAGACATCTTATCTAACTGATGTGCACCCTACAAAGAGACCGGGAATGTGAAGGTGGGTACAGCTTTTAACCTCACAAAAAAGGAGCTAGGAGCCCAAACCTATGGCCAAATGATTGCAGTCGTTTTCAGGGTAATTCTGCACTCGGAGTACACATGGGGAACATGATCAGAACAAAGGGAAATGTTGGCTTATTTGCAAATGTTATTTATGGCCTTGATTAAAATGAATATTTGTCCAATCTTTGCAAGGTATAGCTGTTCTCCGAGCTTAAAATATAGTGGAATAAAAAGTAATATGCAAGATCACTCACCAAAAAATGGACCTGACTATAAAAAGTTAAGCTTCTGTTGCTAATGTCCAAGTTCCTTTGACTTCGTCAAGCGTTTTGTTTTTTTTTAATTTATTTTGAGAGAGAGAGAGAGAGAGAGAGAGAGAGTACACACACACACACAGGGAAGGGGCATGGAAAGAGGGAGAGAGAGAATCCTAAGCAGGCCTGGAGCTGTCAGCACAGAGTCGGGTGCTGGGCTCGAACTCACAAACCACGAGATCATGACCTGAGCAGAAAGCAAGAGTCGGCCGAGATCATGACCTGAGCAGAAAGCAAGAGTCGGCCACTTAACTAACTGAGCCACCCAGGCACTCCTCATCAAGCTTTCCAAGACATAAGGAACTGTGTGTAAGTAGGTGGGCCTGGGAGTCAGACTAGGGGGTTCAGATATTAGTTCTGATATTACTAGCTATGTGATTTGGGGTAAATCATTTAAATTCTGTGTGTTTTAAAAATTTATTTATTTATTTATTTATTTAAAATATTTTATTTATTTTTGAGAGAGAGAGAGAGAGAAAGAGAACACAAGCAGGGGAGGGGCAGGGAGAGAGGGGGACAGAGAATCCAAAGCAGGTTCTGTGCTGAGAGCAGACAACCCACTGCGGGGCTCACACTCCAATCATGAGATTATGACCTGAATCGAGGATTATGACCTTATCCGACTCACTTAACCAACTGAGTCACCCAGGTGCCCTTCTGTGCCTTTATTTATTATCCCATCTATAAAAATAGGTAAGGTAATTTATTTTGTGAGGATTTACATAAGCTAAAAAAAAAGTACTTAGAACAGTACCCACTTAGTCTGTCATCAACTTTTAATAAATGTTAGCTATTGCTATTATTCTCTAAAGTTAACAGTGATACTGTAAGATGAGATTAAAATACTTTTTAATGTTTATTTATTTTTCAGAGACAGAGCACGAGCGTAGGAGGGGCAGAGAGAGAGGGAGATGCAGAATCTGAAGCAGGTTCCAGGCTCCAAGCTGCCAGCTCAGAGCCTGATGCGGAGCTTGACCTCGTGAACTGCAAGATCATGACCTGAGCTGAACTCGGAGGCTTAACCCTGTGAGTCACCTAGGCATCCCTGTAAGATGAGATTTTACAATCACGAAGTCCAAGCATACAGACTTACTTTACCATTATTGAAGTACCATTAAACCCAATGAAATGGAAAATATAACTTGGTGATTGTTATTTTCTGTTTTGCAGGCTATAAAACTTTTTTAAAAAATCGGGGCGCCTGGATGTTCAGTGGGTTAGGTGTCTGACTTCGGCCCAGGTCACGAACTTGCGGTCTGTGAGTTTGAGCCTCACATGGGACTCTGTGCTGACAGCTCAGAGCCTGGAGCCTGCTTCGGAGTCTCTCTCTCTGCCCCTCCCCTGCTCACGTACAGTCTCTCTCTCTCTCAAAAATAAATAAAAATTAAAAATAAAAAAACCCAATTAATTAAAATTAAAATATCAGTGTCTACATCCTTAAATATTTGCTCATCTCCTTATGGCCCTAAATATCCCGAGTACCAGGTCTCCTTCCGTTTGAAAATGGTGGGCTTATTGTTCTGAAAATTGTTGCTTCTCAGATAGTTTGATAGTTCCTCATTGAAACAACTTGTTGAGTTGATTTACTTTCTCCCTCTTGTTCTTGCTACTTGTTTGTAGAGAAATACATACTTGAAAGACTGTTTCCCACTCTGGTTATGGATTTCTGTTCTCTCTTTGAGTACCTTCTCTTATTGGGCAGCAAGACATATTGAGGTCTTATAGGGCAGGGGTGTTGTCTGTTTTTATAGTGTTATTCTTTTGTGAAACTGTTACTCAATTTAAAGAATAAATTGCCTTGTGTGTGAAATGCTGTGAGGCAAGTTTGGCCAGATGACCCAGGTAGACTTCTACTTTTTTAAGATACACTTTTGGTTCCTGTCCTTTTGGAATGGGGATATGTTCTGTGTTTCTAGTCTACAATGGACCATCTTACCATTTTCAAATCCAAAAGAAGTATGGAGATATAGAAAACACAGTCAGAACCTACAATATTTTTTCAAGTTACTAAAACCTCTTTTAAATTTTAGAGGCTAAACTGAAAGCTGATTTGGTTATGCTGACATGTTAATAATCTATTATATATACAGTTAATGCTACGTTTACTTTTTAGAATAATTTACTAAATGGAAAAAAGAGGGATTCCCTCCCCCTTTTTTAAGATGTTAAATAATTTAGAAACCTGGTATTCAAATTTAGGAGGATTTTTACATTAAACATAGATCTTTGCATTGCTGAATCCAGGAGAAAATATGGTGGAGGAGGCGACCCTCAAGCTTTCAAAGTTGTAACAAAATTCTAGCATTGTTATATTTATAATTCAGGAATGATCCAAATATGTTAGGCATATTTTTCTTTCTTGAGACATCACTGCAAAATAATACATTACTTTTACTTATATTGTGTGAAATATATTTAAACTAAAATATTTCCAGGAAGACCATGAACTTAATGAAAATCTCCAGTTAATGAGTTGCTTATCAAATCTTTTTCTTTACATTGTTTAAGTCTCCAATTGAGAATTGTATGTAGAAGGAAAGTATTTCAGGATCCATTTGCATTTAAATAAGGTTTGAAGTATCTGCAATGGAAGTTGAGTTTCTCAAATAAAAAATGCATACTACTGGGGGGGGGGGGGGAGATAAATTTGCTAGTTTTTAAAATTTAGAAAGTAATTGTTACAAACTATTTCTTTATTCCCAAAGAGACAACTTAACATTCTTGTACAATAATAGGGATAAAGAATCCTACCATTTCAGTTGTTAACAAAATTATATTGAATACATAGGCAGTGTTTTGTTTGGAAATGAGAACAATCTGATACCAGAGTTTGAAAGAGTCTTCATGTCTTCTTGCTATAACACAACATGTCAAGCTTTAACAAATCAGTTTAATGATAATGTAATTAACTTTCAATGTGAGAGAATTTGCAGATGGTGCTGAAATTCTAATTTTATTTTACAGAATAGAATTGTAGTGGTTGCTGAGTAGAACATTTTTGTTAAATTGGTGCAAAGCAAAGAATTGAACTGGTTGTCTAGATTCTATTTTTCTTTAACTATATAAACATCGACCTTTAAATGATTAGTTTTATGGACTTTTTGTTGCCAATTTGTATAGGAAACCTAATAACTAATTTATTGCCAGTGAAGTGGGAATTAAATAGAGGGACATTAGTAGCTATAAATGTATAATATTTTTACCAGGGAAGATTCATTCAGCCTTCATCAGCTAGAAAAGCATCTCAATTAGCTATAATATCGAAGTGGGGGAGGAATCGCAAGACCAAAAGAACAAAATGTCTGTCTGGGAAAGAAAATGATAAACTTTGCTACAAAATTATTAACTTCCTGGTTTTCCATTGCAGCAAGGAGGGAGTATCACATTACTTTGTGGTTAGAAGTCAGTGATATAAAACACTGACCCAGATTCTCATTCTATAAAACTCTGTGGGAGAATTATACTCCACTGGTAGATTTCAGTGTGTAGAAGCATAACCACAATTATTAGATGCTTTTCTCCTAGGAAAATTAACTCCCTGGTTGTTTAAATAGAAAAAAAGAAGTTCTTTGAAACTATTCAGCAGCAAATAGACTAAAAAGATATTCACTTACAGTGATAACTTCTACTTCCTTCGCATTACTAGTTGAAACAATCTTTCCCTTTCTCAGTAGTAGCTTTTATTATGTTCATTTCAGTACTGAAGATGAAATTCCCACCGACTTGCAGAAGCCAATAGTTTAGTTCAAGGAGATTGTAAATTTAGATTCAGGAAGACATCTCTCTTTTCTATTACCGTTTTACATTCAGACAAGCTAAACCACAGTCATCTGTGCTCTTTTTGAGAAATGAATTTATCAGACTATTGGATTTCAATTTGGTGAAATTAGGAATTGTAAACTTAATTTCAAAGCCCTATATTTTTAAATACTCAATAATGCTGGAAATTTCTTCCTTTGCACTTTTGATTGTTATAAATTTCGTCTGAGCTGTGATTTTGTTAATATGAGCAAGTGGAAAGAATATGGTATTAGTAATTAGAAGATTTGGTTCTAATCCTAGTTTTGCACCACCTGACTTTTTAACATTCTTCATTACACTTAACATCTTTGGGCTTAATTGTCCTCGTTAATTAAATAAGGAGGGTGGATAAAATGATTTTTTTTTGGCTTTCACCTCCTGGGCTTGCACCTGCTGTGACTTGCTCCAAAACAGAGGCTACCTGTTTTGAAGTTACTGAACAGAACATTCATATTTATTATGTATTTATTACTTATTATATATTTATTATTTATCATGTTGTATTCATTTCCTGATTGTTGTGCACTTTGTGATGTCCACAAAGCTCACATTTTTCACATTTAAGTTACAGAAGCAGAAATCTATCTAATTCATTTAACAAGTATTTTAAATTAAATTTAACAATTATCTTAAGTTACATCATTCAACAAAATAGGCAAAGATCAGAGCTTACATTTAACTGAAAAGAGAAATAGACAAGAAACAAAACAAACCTGTAATTTATAAGAAACAAACAAAAAAAAACCCATATGCAACATTATGTAAGAAATTCTTCCAGGTTATAGAAAAGGAAAAAGAACAAGTAAGGAGGTTGTGGTGGATTGTCTTATTAAACAGAGTGGGCAGGTAGGGCTCATGAAGGAAAGGTTAGAACAGAAACTTGAAATAAGTGAGTCAGCCAAGCCAATATCTAATGAAAAGCAGTTCTGGCAGAAGGAACAGCTAAGTTAAGATCCCAATGCAGGAAGCGGTCTGTTGTGTTCACAGAACAGCAAGAAAGTCAGTATGGTTGGGCTTGTGTGATCGAAAGGAAGGATAGCAAAAAGTGTAAAAAAGAAAAGTGTGAATGATTTTCACAATGGCCCCAATATTTTCTGCCTTCCTTTCTCCATACTCTTTGATCATGATTCTCAGTACTGACTCCTTCTCAATACTGGCTATGGGCTTGGTCAGCTGTCTTGTTTTCAGCAATGGGATGGCAGCATACTTGATTTGAGGGAGCTGGTAAAAGCCTCTCCCTTTCCCTTGGAACCCTACCGCTGCCACGGAGGAAGCCCAGGGCAGCCCAGGGAGGATGAAAGACCACACGGAGTGGAGCAGAGGCATCTGGCATCTGCCTGGGGTCCTCCTGGACCAGTCAGCTCTGGGGAACCCACCAGCTGACAGTGGACACTACGTAGTTGACCATTAGGTTCATAAGAACTAATTGAGTGTTTAAAGTCAATTTTAAGGTGGTTTGTTTCACAGCACTGATCCCAGAAGTGTTGTCAGGGAGATAATAGAGGTTGGGAGTGAATACTGAGGGGCCCTGTTTAGAATTGTATACATTTTGGGGGTGCGTGGGTGGCTCAGTTGGTTAAGCATCTGACTCTTGGTTTTGGCTCAGGTCACGATCTCATGGTTCATGAGTTCGAGCCCTGTGTGGGCTCCATGCTGACAGTGCAGAGCCTGCTTGGGATTCTGTCTCTCCCTCTCTCTGCCCCTCACACCCCTCTATCTCTCAAAATAAATAAATAAACTTCAAAAAAAAGTTATTTCACTCTGAGTATAAGAAATCATGATAAGGGTTTAAGCAGACATATGGCATGATCTTTTATTTTAGAATGCTCACTCTAGCTGCTATACCTAAAGGGGTGTCTATACATCTTCATTCAAATTCTTGCTTCTCTGGACCATCCTTATTCATAACTCCAGAGTGCAGAAGAGGGATTTCTACCTTATTTGGCACATTTGCTCAACTTATGAAGAGAAATGTTATTGTCAATTTAACTTGGATGTGGTATTACCTTCTTGTGGACACCAAAGTTTGTTCTGACTTTTCACCTTTCCTCCAAGGAATTATTTCAATTCCCTTTTGCTCAAAGATGAGTACTATATGTCAAGTACGACCTTCTTACCCAATTTCCATGTTTAAGAGAGCTAGTGGCATTGCCTGGCTAGAGTCTCATGGATATTTTGAGAAAAAGCCAGGGGAGGTAGAACCTATTACATTTTTCTAATATTGTAGAATCTCAGATTTCGGGATATAAAGCAACAAGATGAAATGACTTCTAACAGTCTAGAATTCTGTGTTCTTCTTTTATTCTAAGATCCAATCTCTTCATGACAATTTATTTACTACCTCACACAAAGTGATACTTCTTGGACACCATTGGCAACAAATGTCACCCAGAGCATCTCAGATCTGTATTCCAAGTTATAAGAGTCATATTCTTTTGCTAAAACAGAAACTGCTATGGTTTCAAAGATGATTGTACTTCTTGCTTTGACAATAATTATTTAAGAAAAATGTGTAGCTTTGGGAGAATCTTTTCTATCTCTGAGAATAAATAAAATTTTGTTTGAGTAAATTATATATTAATTCTTCAATATCTTTGTCTTGCTCTCTCTCTCTCTCTCTTTCTCTGCTTCTCTCCTCTCCTTCTCTCTCTTTTTCATATCCAGCTATCTGGTTATCATTTACCTAAGAAATAGAAGATCCTGATGGACTATAATTCTTAGAAAATTAATGAGCATCAGAGTATCTGAGCCCTAGTCCTGGTTCAATTATATAGTGGGGAACATAGAACAAATATCAATTAATCTGTTTTCCTTACAGATATTTAAAATTGTTAGTAACTTTTTATTTTTTGAAGTTTATTTATTATGAGAAAGAGATAGAGATGAGAGAGAGAGAGTGAGAGAGAGAAAGAGAGAGAGAGAGAGAGACAATGGGGGAGGGGCAGAGACCAAGGGGGAGAGAGAGTCCCAAGCAAGCTCTGCATTGTCAGCACTGAGCCCGATGCGAGGCTTGAACTCATGAACTGTGAGATCATGACCTGAGCCGTAATCAAGAGGTGGAGCATAACCGACTGAGCCACCTAGGCACCCCCCAAAATTGTTAGTAACTTTTTAAAAGATATTTCTTTTACAAAAGCAAATTTGCATTATTATAACTAATCCTGATAACAGCCATTTGAGGAAAATATTAACATCATCTACATCTAAGCTACAATATATTTCTAGATATTAAAAGAAAACTCTGACTATTAGGGTAATTACACATTTTTTCATAGAAAAGAGAAAAAAGTTATCTGCCCAGTATTAAAAATTAAACTATTAAGGCTGTAAATGAAATAATTAAGTGTCTAGCATAGGTTGAGTACACATTAGGATATATTATTTCATTAGGAGACTGTGCACTGGTGAAAAAGAAATAAGCAGACTTCTCAGGAATTTGTAAACACTGGCTCTGAACTGACACTGTTTCCAGGAGACCCAAAACACCTCTGTGATCTACCAAAGTGAGAGCATTTGAAGGCCAGTTCTTGTTGTTGTTGTTCGGGTGTTTGTTTGTTTTTATCTCAGATGCATTTCACAGTGGGGCCAGTGGGTCCCTTCACCCATCCTGTGGTTATTTGTCCAGTTCTGGAATGTGTGATCGGAATAGACACACTTAACAACTAGCAAAATCCCCACACTGGTCTCTTGATCCGTGGATTGAGGGCTCTTCAGGTGGGAAAGGCAAAGTGGAAGGCTCTATGTAGGACAACGGCCTCTACGAAAATAGGGAATCAAAAGCAGTATCTTATTTCTGCAGGGATGGCCGAGAGTAGAGCTACCAACCGCGACTTGAAAGATGCAGGGTGGTAATCCCTCTATATTCCCATTCAGCTTGCCTATTTGGCTGCAGGAAACATGAATTTTAGAGAATGGCGATGGATCATCCTAAGCACAACCAGGTGGTGACTGAGGTTGCAGCTGCTGTGCCAGGTGTAGTTTCATTGCTTGAGTAAATTAACACATTCCCTGGTACCTGGTATGTATTGGTCTGGCAAATAATTTTTCTTCATCCATGTTAGTGAAGACCAGCAGAGTAGTTCAACCCGCTGGCAGAGCCAACAACACACGTTCACTATCTTATGTTGGGGTTATGTCAGCTCTCCCGCTCTATGTTATAACTTAGTTCGCAGGAATCTTGATCACTTTTCCCTTCCACAAGATAACCCACTGGTCGTTATATTGATGACATTCATCCATCGAGCAAAAAGTAGCAGCTACTCTAGACTTACTGGTAAGACATTGCAGATCAGAGGGTGAGAAATAAATCTGACAACAATTCAGGGGCCTCCTACGTCAGTGACGTTTCTAGGACTCAAGTGCTGTGGGGCACGTCAAGATATCCACTGTAATATGAAGGATAGGTTGTTGCATCTGGACCCTCCCACAACCAAAAACGGGATGTAAAATTGAGTGGGTCTCTTTAGACGTTGGAGGCAATATATTTTTCTCATTTTGGTGTGTTCTTCCAGCCCACTTGCCAAGTGACCAAAAAACTGCTCTTTTTATTGGGATCCAGAACAACAGAAGGCTCTGTGACAGGTCCAGTCTGCCATGTGAGCTGCTCTTCCACTTGGGCCATCTGATTTAGTAGATCCAATGGGGCTTGATGTGTCAGTGGCAAATAAAGATTTTGCTTGGAGCCTTTGCATGCCCCTATAGATGAATATCAGCTTAAAACCTTCAGATTTTGGAAGAAAACCTTGTCATCTTCTGTGGATAATTATTCTCCTTTTCAGAAACAGCCTTTGGTTTGCTATTGGAGAGTAGCTATTGCTTAGTAGAGACTGAATTTTAACCATGAGCCACTACGTTATCAGGCAACCTGATGTACCACGAACTGGGTGTTGTCTGACTCCCAAGCCATGAAGTTGGGTATTCACAGTAGCACACCACCATCAAAAGCAAGTAGTACGTATGGAATTGGGTTCCAACAGGCTCTGGAGGCTCAAGTAGGTTCCATTAAGAAATTCCCAAATACCCGTGGTCCCCACTCCTGTTACTTTACCTTATTTCTCACAGCCTGCAGCTATGGCCTCATAAGGAAGTTCTTTATGATAAGTTGATAAGGAAAGAGGATATTTGGGCCTAGTTTACAGATGAGTCTGTATGATAGGCAGACACCATCTGGAAGTGGGTAGCTACAACACTATAGCCCTTCTCTGGGACATCCCTGAAGAACAGTTGTGAAGGGAGATCCTCTCAGTGGACAGAACTTCAACAGTGTATCTGGTTGTTCCTTTTTTGTTCAAGGAGAAATGGCTAGATATGGGATTGTATACCAATTCATGGGCTGTGGCCAATGGTTTGAGTAGATGGTTAGGGACTTGGAAGATGATTGGAAAGTTAGTAAGAAGGAGATCTGGGAAGAGGTATGTGGATAGGGCTCTCAGAATGGATAAAAAATTTAAGTATTTGTGTCCCATGTGAATGTTCACCAAAGAGTGACATCAGTATAGGAGTATTTTAATAATCAAGTGGATGGGATGACCCATTCTGTGGATGGCAGTTAGCCTCTTTTTCTAGCCATCCTTGTCAGAGCCCAATGGGCTCATGAATAAAGTGTCCATGGTGGCAGGTTATGTATGAGCTCAGTAACAGGGACTTCTACTCATGAGGGCCAACAGCCACTGCTGCAGTCACTGCCAAGTGTCCAGTGTGCCAGAAGCAGAGAGTTTCTGATGTAGAGACATTCTCTGGAGTTGTCATCCAGCTACCCGGGGGCAGATTGATTACATTGGATCACTTCCATCATGGAAGGGTCAGCAATTTTGTTGTTACTGGAATAGACACTTACTCTGGATACAGATTTGCCTTCCCTGCATGTAATGCTTCTGCCAAAACTACTGTTTGTGGACTCACATAATGCCTTATCTCCTCTCATGGTATTCCACACGGCATTGATTCTGATCAAGGAACCCACTTCACAGCAAATGGGCCGATACTCATGGAATTCACTGGTCTTACTAAGATCTGGCTGTGTGAAGCAGCTGGCTTGATAGAGTGGGGGAATGGTCTTTTGAAAATTCAGTTGCAGTTCCAGCGAGGAGGCAAGGGCTGTACCTCACAGGGCTGAGGCAAAGTTCTCAGGAGTTGGTACATACTCACAATCAGTGCTTAACATAAGGTGCTGTTTCTTCCACACTCACGATTCATGGATCCGGAAATTAAGGGGTAGAAATGAGAGTATCACCACTCATTATTACCTCTAAGGATCTGCTGATTACACTTTTGCTCCCTGTCCACATAATCTTCAGACCTTGCTCGTCAAGAACTCTGGACCAAAGACAGAAATGCTTCCACTGGGAGATACAGAAATGTTTCCAGTTATATGAGCCAATTCCTTAAAATAAATCTGTCTATATACATCATATTGGTTCTCTTACTTTGGAGAATCCTAACTAATACAACTAGCAATGTCTGCCAGAGGAGACTTCAGAAGTGTTTGTTTACATTATAATTCTACATTTTACAGTATGTGTTCTTTTCAACTATAATGCACTTAAAAATAAAGACAATTTACATGGGAAATGTTATTATTTAATGGATGAAGGAATTAAGACCTTTATTTTTTTAAACAAATTTTATTTATTTTTGAGAGAGAGAGAGAGAGAGAGACAGAGCATGAGCAGGGGTGGTTCAGAGAGAGAGGGAGACACAGACTTTGAAGCAGGCTCCAGACTGAACTATCAGCACAGGGCTCGATGCGGGGCTCGAACTCATGAGCTGTGAGATCGTGATTGAGCTAGGGTCGGATGCTTAACTGAGTCACCCAGGCACCCCAGGAATTAAGACTTTTGAGTGGTTAAGTGAATTTCTACAGATGATACAAACAATAAATATCAGGTGCAGGATTGACGCTCATATTCCAGAGCTACAAATAACACAGTGGCTTTCCAAGGGGCAGTATTCACTTACACCTATTAGATTGGACTTGGGCAACATGATTGCTTATTAACAAAATGAACATAATTATATCTAAATCAGAAGATTTTTTGAAAATTAATTGAGTTGTGTATTTCAGGCATCCTGGATAGTGCCTGATTATGCCATATATTTAATATTTTATGTTGTTATTTCTTACTAAAATGAAAATGCTACTTTTTGTATTAAATCCATTACTTTTATGAAGAAATCGTCTATATTTTGCTAAAAGTTAAAGTGATATAAAAAAGTTATGGTTTGAAAAACTTTTGGGTTTTAAATGATTAGCTTTAATTGAGAAATCTTTTAAAATAAAGCTTAGATGAACTATTGTCAAATCTAGTTATGTGATATTTACTGATAAGGCAAGAGATGGTCTGGGCATTTGGATTTTGGATGCTTCAAGTTGAGAGAATTAGTGAAGCATGACACCAAGTATGAATTCATACTCTAAAAAAAATCTAAGAATGCCTTTAGATTCTTCTTTTAAAACTCCAGTATTAATGTTTAGAAAGCACTTAGGAAGGGTTTTATCTCTAATTTCCCACAAAGACCCCTTTGGAAAATGATTGATTGGCATTTGGCAGACATCCTTTACTGTGTTATAGTTTTGTGTTATGGTCTTTTAAGCTTCAATATTAGGGGAAAAAATTTCAAAGTATGCACTTCTGTATTATTCCCAAAGGTAATAATATGAGGATTAAATGCAATCAGTTTTCTGAGTCAGGCACAGCCATAAATATGGTATCGAACATATGTTGAAACAGTCTATAAGGTTTCAGAACATGAAGAATGAGCTAAAGATTTTTTTTTTGTAACCCAAATTCCTTCTATTCAAGAGCAAAAAGCAATTGGAGGATGCCAAAAATTGTAGATTTGGGTTCAGTAGCCACCACTATCATGGAAATTTTGGCTGCTGAAATCCAATTCTGATACATCCCATGTGAGGAATGATAGTATCTTTACTAAGATCAAGAGTTTTAACAGCAGAGAGATGCTAACAGAAACTCTGTAACTTTTGATAGACCTTTTTATTGAAGACTTACGCTGTTGGTTATTTGATTACTGGTTTCCAGAACAAAATGTAATTCTGTCTATATATCTGAATTCTAACACTATCATGGCTGTTTTTACTGGAAGTATTGAACCTATCGGTAGCATTTGGTATAGTTGATCTCTCTCTCTTTCCTTCTACATTGCCTTTTAAAATTTTATTTCCAGATCACTGCACTTGATTGGTTTTCTTCTTAGCTTACTGGTTGTTCAGTTACCTCTGTCAATTCCTTCTCTTTTAACCGACCCATTACCGTTGGCATGGCCTAGAGCTTGGTTTGTGGACTTCTCTTTTTTAGCTAAAGATTTATGGTGATCTCATCTAGTCTTATAACTTTAGAAACTATATGCTGATGACTTCCCAAATTTTTATGCCTCTTAATCAGACTGTACACTACAGACTTATATATCCAACTGCCTACTCAACATCTCTGTGTCTGTGTCTGTCTAATAGACACCACAAATGTACCATGTATAAAGCTTCTGACATTCCAAATAATCCTTCCTTTGGACATCTGCTGTACTTCCATTGTTCCTCCGGTATAAGCTGAGACCCTTGGAGCAATGCTTACCTCCATTCTTTCTCTTACATTCTATATCAAATCTGTTAGGAAATGATGGTAATTCTGTCTTCAAAAAGTTACTTCCACTGTTACCTCCTTGGTCTGAATTACCATCATCTCTTGCCTGGATACTGAGTTATCCTTGTAAAATATAAGTCAAACTATGCCATATCTCCATTTCACTCAGATTAGAAGACTGAATCCAGAAAGTGGCCAATGTGGTCTCTCATGTTCTGCTACCCACCTCTGCTCTCTGACTCCTCCTACCATTTTCACACATGCTCAGTCAGCTTCAGCATACTGGCTTCCTTGATGTTATGTGAGCATACCAGATATATTCTTATTTTAAGGTTTTTGCTCTATCTGTTCTGGAAAATTCTTCTACCAGATAATCAATTTGGCTAACCTTACCACCTTGTCTAAATTTCACCATTTCAAGGAGGCTTACCCTGATGACCATACTTAATACTAAATCCTGACCTCCCCCCACACCTTCTGTACTGCTCCTCACATCCCCAAACTGGACTCCTTTTACCATGCTTGATTATTTTAACCTTTTTTCCCCACAGAATTACTTTTGATACCTTTTCCCAACTAGAATATAAACTCTTTAGGAAACTTTGGTGTTGGCCACTGGTGTGTCTAAGCATCTAGAACAGTGTTAGGTACTTAGTAAACATTTTAAACGAGTTTTGAATGAATAAATAAGTTACATATGAGAAAAGCTATACATTCTGGCCCAAATTTCATCTGCAGGCAAGAAAAACTAAGTAGTGTGAGTTTGAAGAGGACAGTAGTTTGAAAGAAAAAAAAATAAAAGTTTTCTCTTTGCAATCTACCAAGTTCACTCTATTATCTTTTACACATTTAACATTTTTATGCAAAAAATATTTACCATTTTCATATTATCTATTACAGATAACAGAACTATGTATTTTTATATTAAAGGGAAGAAGACACAATGACTGCCCTAGGGAAATAATAGGACAGCATAGAACCAAGGCAGGCATTGCTGTGATCTGAAGAGTGACCAAAACTCCAATACCAACAAGACATCAAAGATAACTTCAAAGCACCTGAGTTTTAAAGCGGGTATAATGTCTGGCGTGATCTGGCAGGTTTTGAAAGGATAACGTTCTGTCTGAGTTATGATAAAACTTCATAAAGATTTATGTGTTTCTTGAAGCTTATGATTTGTATATTTCCTTCATCTTTCCCCTCATTTGTTATTATAAATCCCAGCTGTTATTGTATGCATTTTTAAAGTACCGTGTGCTATATATTTTCCTGCTAGAGACTGTTTGGATGTTTTCAATCCATGAAATGCATTCAGATTTTGAAAACTTCACAACAGAAAGAGACTCCTTAGAAAATAGAAAAAAAAATCAAGTAAAAGTGTATATTGTTAGTATCATGAAGCATTAGGAAAGCATAGCTCAATGTTAAAAATTCCTAGTAGAACTAGAAATTAAAAAGAGATGAGGGAATTGAATGGAAAAATAGCAGAAATCTCCTGGGACCAGAGTGGGGAAAAACTCAAACAGAGGAACATTGACAGAAGTATTATTTTAAATTTTAAACTGTTTATTATTTCTTTGAGAATTGGATATAATGTGTATGTCAACAGTAGAGTTTTCAAAGACATCTTTTGGGCTAACCTAAAGCGAATTGGTTAATTACATTTCTTTAATAATTAAACATTTTTGGCTCATGTTAAAATATCCATTTTTGACGGAAAAATAGGTTCCATTTATTCCTGTTTCTCAACATACTGAAAGGCAATATAGCAGGCTGTTTTTGAGCAACGATGAAGCAATCTTAAGAATTCAGCATGGCTGTTAACTTTTGAAACTTTGTAGTTGGAGTGAGAACATTACTCCAAGAGTGATGCATGGAGTGAGAGAGAGGAAGCCAGCATCCCGTGTGCCATTTTTCTGACCTGGATTGTTTTATACTCACAGTGTTACTATGAAATGATAGGGATAAATAAAATTGTTTTGAGATTGTTTCTATGAAAAATAATTGGGGTCACTGAAAAGTGCCATTGTAAAACATGAAATTATTAGCATTTGCATGAAACTGTCCTTAATTATAAAAACAAAATTAATATGAATTGTTTTGTTTTAACTGTTCTAATTTCTTTGTTATTTTAATTATGCATCAATTAAATCAACTATAAAATGTGGATATGTATGACATCCACTTGAAATTATCATTCATAAGTGTTCATTCTTTAATTAAATATCTAAAATATGCCAAAGCAGAAAAAATCTTTAATTGCTTTACGAACAATATGGGATTATATACAATGTGTTGAATATTTGGGAAGAAAGTGAAATTTTCATCTTACTCTTTAAACTTGGTAATATTTTGTTTCCTAATGCATTATAATATCACAATTATTTTGTATACTCTCGTGTATTGTGTGTCAGCAAGTACAATATTATTATATATTGGGAAGCAAAATAATACCAAGTTTTTTCATATTAACAAAATTAATAAAACGTTTTCCCCTGTTAAAAATATTAAAGTTTTCTCATATTAAAAATACAAAGTATTACAAAATACTTATAGTGGGCAAAAACTAAGACTGCGGTGTGCTGTCTAAAGTGATTTATGATCTTCCAATGCTTATAGTACTGTCAAGTTTCAGTTTTGGATCACACTATTATAACGTGTCAAACAATTTTAAAAATACTCCAACAGTTGACTACACCTGTTTCCACTTTGCAAATCCTTTCAAGTTCATAGCACTTTGATCGAAAGGAAATATTTAACTTCTGTCTTTCTTTTTCAATCTAAAAGTTGGAAATTTTTTCTTATTGTAATTTTTGTATGATGTATTAACATTAGCAGGATCATAAATTGCTAAGATTAGTAAGTCATCTATTTGATCATTTGTAAAGAGATTTTTCACAGACTTTCATTTGGGTTATTTTCTTTTTTTTTTTTTTTTAATTTTTTTTTTCAACGTTTATTTATTTTTGGGACAGAGAGAGACAGAGCATGAACGGGGGAGGGGCAGAGAGAGAGGGAGACACAGAATCGGAAACAGGCTCCAGGCTCCGAGCCATCAGCCCAGAGCCCGACGCGGGGCTCGAACTCCCAGACCGCGAGATCGTGACCTGGCTGAAGTCGGACGCTTAACCGACTGCGCCACCCAGGCGCCCCTGGGTTATTTTCAAAGATGTGAACAGAACAAAATGTGGTAAAATTTTGCTAAACTATATTATCATATCCTAATGAATAACTTTTAACACTTAATCCAAGTATTGGAGGTATGCTTCCTTATATTTGACATATATATCTGCATATATACATGTTCTCCATTTAAATATTTAACAGCATCTTCTGGTTATGCCAAAAGTAGGACACATTCTTCATGTGGTTATTATTTAGCATTTTGTCCAACTTACTTATTTTGGGCAGCTTTAAGCGGAATGAAGTCCTTGTTATCTTAACTCTTTCATGTGACCTGATTGTCATTGGAAGCCACCATTTCTCTGTTCAGTCACCCCTCATAGGCAGAAATCATGGAGATGACATAAAGCCATTGTACTATTATTTCTCTCATTCTTAGCACAAGCATTTGATTATTTCTATATTGCGTTAGTGAGGATTCAGGGAGTCACATTTAAACTGTGGAAATAACAATAACATAAATTTTCACAAGAAGACACTGAGAAGCAATCCGCAGATAAAGAAAAATCCATGGAGTGCTGCAGGTGAATTTGACAATCTTTACTAAGTAGAACATCATTTTTTTTCATTATGCTTTGGATTTTATGGATATTAATTCTCTCAGTTTTCAGACGTTCTCTAGTTTCATGAGGCACTTTGAGAAATTCTTTTTTTCAGTCCGTTGTGGAATTTTAATAGAAGGCTTAGCAGTGTCTTAATCCAAATAAGTTATCAAATACATATAAAAGAATCAAGTGCAGCCAAGAAATCCCCCTTGGCAGAAATATTATAAAGGTAATAGTTGGATGAGAAATTTCAAAATATGTTATTAAAATGCTCAAGGAAGATTTCTAGGGATGTAATTTAGTGTGCTATTTAGGTAACTTCTTAAAGATACAAAGTACTTTTTTTAAAAAATGAAGACATTTATGCCTTCAATAAGCTCAGTTTTAAAAAAATCAAGCTTGAGAGTAAGAATCATAATTCTTACTGAAAAGAGCCTAATTTTAAGAGAAACTTCAGTATATGCATGCTGGATCACTCAGATACTCAACAAGAATGACTTTTGTGCTAGGCCTTGTTGAGCTGTGTTTATTGTTACTTAGAAGTTAGGCTCCAGGGTGCCTTGGTGGCTCAGTCAGTTAAGCGTCTGACTCTTGGTTTTGGCTCAGGTCCTGATCTCACGGTTCCTGGGTTCAAACCCTACACTGAACCCCGCGTTGGGCTGACAGCTCAGAGCCTGTTTGGGATTCTGTCTCTCCTTCTCTCTCTCTTCCCCTCTCCCACTCGCTCCCTAGTGTGTGTGCATGTACGTGCTCTCTTTCTCTTTCTCAAAATAAATAAGTAAACATCAAAAAAAAAAAAAAAAAGAAGTTAGGCTCTGAATGAAATTTGCAGGCACAAGCTGTAGAGCTTATGCTTTATATAGAGTCCCATAGTGAACAAAACAGAGGGATATAAAATTATATCTTCTTATTTATAAAAAAAAATAGATAACGTTTCAAACTCTGAAGTTTTTTCCAAACAGAGTTAGACCTACAGCTCTCAGGTGGAGCTGGTAAATCAACAATGGTTTGCAGGAAGAAGAAAAGATGTACAATGCTTTCAGTGTTGACAGTCGTTTTTCTATCAACTCATTGGTAGCAAAGAGAATACTGAAATCTACATTATGGTGTTGGTCTGAGGGTTGAAGATCATCTTCGGGAGACATCTAATATACTGCCATGCATATAATAAACTTCTGGACAATAATACCCTAATAAAAAGGGAACATATCAGCAATCTCAAGATGTTCATTCAAATTCATGATCATATTACAGCTAAATTATTTACATCTCTATTTTCCTGGGGGACATCAGCATCATAATCACTTTCTGTTTGAGTTCTTGGCTCCATGATAGTACCTTCCTAAGACATGTTGATGATCTGGAATAATGCTTATTGGAAACATTCAGCACTAGTTCTGTCTCTTGTTTTTCTTTCTAATTGTCTTGGATTGGAGTGAGCTTATTGACTTTCACAAATGACATATTCCACAAAATATTCCATCTTAATCAACCTCTTAGTGATATAGAAAATATCCAGATTTACACTCTAAATGATTATATTTAAAAAGGGAGTGTGTTAAGGATTAAAAGTAGAAAACAAAAAAAAAATTCAGTATCAAAACCATAGTCCAACTAGTGAGGATAGACACTTAAATACCTACTAGAAGGTGGTAATTGCTATCATAGATAAATGGGTTCTGAAATAGAGAGATGAGACCAATTTTTTTCTCTCTCAGAATTGTCTGACTACTTTTATATCTTTTGTGCTCAGTAATACTTAAGCAAGGTATTTATTAGAAAAGCTACTTTAGCCATATTCCGTTACCTTTCAAACCCTGTTGCATTTTAAATTAACCCCCAAACACTGTATTTACCCCCAGTAACCCCCATCCTCTTTATTTTTATCATGGCTTCCATACTGATTTTCATGTCTATTGTCATGTCTTATGGAATGGTTACTTAAATACTCATATAGGCTTAACTACCATAACTTTTCAGTTCTTTCTTTAGTTATGATGAACACAAATACTGCAGGTAATAGAAAAATGAGGAAAATAGGGGCACCTGGGTGGCTCAGTTGGTTAAGTGTCCGACTTCAGCTCAGGGCACAATCTCGCGGTCTGTGAGCTCGAGCCCGGCGTCGGGCTGATGGCTCAGAGCCTGGAGCCTGCTTCTGATTCTGTGTCTCCCTCTCTCTCTGACCCTCCCCCGTTCATGCTCTGTCTCTCTCTGTCTCAAAAATAAATAAACTTAAAAAAAATTTTAGAAAAATGAGGAAAATAAATTTAGAATACTGTGTAATAAAGGATGCTATAGACTGTGTTTCCTTTTATATTCAAATTCTCTTTTTTCGATAGCTCTTTTGTCAGCCTAGTTTTGTAAATTGTTAGGGAGTAAGTACATAATGCAGTTGTATGTTTTAAAAACATGTTATGGGGCGCCTGGGTGGCGCAGTCGGTTAAGCGTCCGACTTCAGCCAGGTCACGATCTCGCGGTCCGGGAGTTCGAGCCCCGCGTCAGGCTCTGGGCTGATGGCTCGGAGCCTGGAGCCTGTTTCCGATTCTGTGTCTCCCTCTCTCTCTGCCCCTCCCCCGTTCATGCTCTGTCTCTCTCTGTCCCAAAAATAAATAAACGTTGAAAAAAAAAATTAAAAAAAAAAAAAAAAAAACATGTTATAATTTGGGGTACCTGGGTGGCTCAATTGGTTGAGCATCTGACTTTGGCTCAGGTCATGATCTCATGGTCCATGGGTTCAAGTCCCACACCATTCTTTGTACTCACAGTACAGAGCCTGCTTGGGATCCTCTGTCTCCTTCTCTCTCTGCCCCTCCCCTGCTCATGATCTCTCTCTCTTTCTCTCAAAAATAAATAGACATTAAAAAAATATAAAAACAATTCATGAATTGACTCCAAAGAGCCTTTCTACTAAAAACTCCAGGTTTTTTTTTAACTTTACTTGTAACAATATTTTTAAAAGTAAAATGTAATATTCTTTGTTATAATTTGGATACTTTGTCCAAGGGTCCATTATTCAGGGTATCAAAAGATGATACCTTATTTCATTTCATATTCTCCATGCCATTTGGCAACACCAGGTTAATATCACCACTATAGACTACATACTACTTGTTTCTTCACATGTTTTTCCCTTGTCTCGTTTTTCCTAGCTTAAGCCATCTCATTCATAATTTTTCTGACTTGGTCTTTTAGAGCCTTTCTTCCTATTTCGTCATTTATTTCTTTTTCTTGACCTCAAAGTCTACTGTGTCTTTTGAACGTTACTTCTTTTACTTTGTTGAACTCCATTAAATTATGTTTGAAGTTTTTAAATTGTGTAACATGCTATTAGGCCTAGGGCTGGCTTCATTCTGGCCCACATGCTGAAAAAAAAAAAAAAGGATATATTAGTTTGCCAGGGCTTCCAAAATGAAGGGGGGTCGTTTGAATAGCAGACATGTATTTTCTCACAGTTCTGGAGGCTAGAAACTGGAGATCAAGGTGTCTGCAGGGCTGTCTCGTCTGAAGCCTTTGTCCTGGGCTTGTAGATGGCTGTCTTCCTCTGGTGTCTTCACATGGTCTTCCCTCAGTTTGTTGGTGTCCTAACCTTCTGTTTTCCTAAGGTCATCAGTCATTTAAATTAAGGCCCAGCTATAAGATCTCATTTTATCTTAATTACATCTTTAAAGCCCCTATCTGAGTTTTTAAAGTTTATTTATTTATTATTTCTGAGAGAGAGAGAGAGAGAGAGAGAGAGAGAGAGAACGCATACAAGTGGGGGAAGTGCAGAGTGAGAGGGAGACACAGAATCCGAAGCAGGCTCCAGGCTCAGAGCTGTCAGTGCAGAGCCAGATGTGGGGCTCGAACTCACAACCGTGAGATCATGACCTGAGCCGAAGCCGGATACTTGGCTGACTGAGCCACCCAGGCACCCCTAAAGGTCCTATCTTTAAATCCACTCAACATATGAATTCGAGGGGATGTAATTGAGCTGAAAAATATGATGTAGAGTTTGTTGTGTAGTTGTTCCTTGTAGTTGTTCCTGAATAACCTCTAATAGAAATCCAGCGTCCTCAGGAGCTCATCCTCCTGGCTGTCCAAAGGACGTCCCTCTGCTGCCCCAGTTGTGTGTGTCACTTTACAATGTGCCCTGGGTTTAGGTCGTCACCAAGCTGCACGCACTCTTTTCAAAAACTACTTAGTTTGTTACAGTTCCTAATCTCTGGTGGAAAGCTAAAAAAAAAATCTAATTTTACTACATGAGATCATGAGGGCCAAGATGATAAGCTGCTACACATGACGGATAATGTATTTCTTTTACACAAGGACCTCTTGAAAATGCATACATTTAGTCCTAGAAACAAAAAATAATGGCAGGTATTTCTAGTGCAGGATGCACACTTTGTGGGATTACATGAGTTTTAGGAACCTTGAAGTTATGTGGCAAAGGTGGTCTTTTACTGAATATTTCTTTGTGAGGGTACACAGGATCATGTAGGAGGACCTTCATTGTTTTGGGGAAAATGTCCTGTGTGCTGACTGGTTTGCAATTTTCTCCTGTGGAAAACATGGATCTTGCCGTAGTCCACTTGAGTGCGTCTGTATTCTTGAGGGATATAGAACAACAATGATTAGGTATCATTATCCATCTGACATTTATTATTGAGCTAAATAAAATAAAATTACTAATACTAAGCACCAGCTGTGTCCAAAATAATACGTTTATGTCTAAGTGATTGTGCTAATTTGATAAGAAGAGACTTTTCACAATATGCCCCAGAGTCACTGGCTTTCTACTAACCCGCTCAGGGCTGTATTTTCCAAACTAACGGAGACACAGAATAGAACATGCATGGCTTTCCAGGTGTCAGCGGCAGAATGGAATAGGCATTTTTGAGGCAAAAATGTTGAAATATCTGGAATATTTTAATGCTTGATGAAAGATACTTGAAATCTGGTACATATGGTAAACATCATACCTACCCAAGTATTTTTCCTTTCTACCCTTGCCCTTGGTAATTTTCAAAACGTGTGGGGTTAAGGTAGGAATCATATAAGCATCTGGGCCCTGTTCTCCCATAAGACAGAGCAAAAGATACGTAATAGGGAACACTTCTGTATGCTGGTGTGTTTACAAATCACTCTGGGTATTCCCCATGATTCAGGCACACAGTGATTGAAGGGTGATGATGTTTACAAATTAGCATTTCCTTTTCTGTGAAGTTTCAGGCTTAAGGCATAAGCATCTTCAGGAAGACAGTCCAACAGCTGCTGCCTTCCTGATGAGCTATAGGAATCGGAGACAGGCAGGTACCCAAGGAAATAAGGACAAGAGCATATGGCAGTGGAAGAATGAATGCTGACTCACCCACCGTCAGGGCACAAACCCCCAGGCCCAGGCATTGGCAAGCTCTTTGAACTCTCCTTTGCACCAAAGACATCCCATCAGATTTTTTTTTTTCAAGAGAAGTTTCCCTAAATAGGATGCTCTGACTTCATGTTCTTAGGACTGAAGGAGCATTTGCTGGAAGTTCTGATTAGAGTTTCAAAGCTGGAAAGTGATGTATTAAAACAAATAGCTTGATTTTCTTCAAAATGAGATTGCTAGGCAATCACCTAGGTGATCTGTTCAAATCCCACGGAGACAAATACAGTTATGTCACACCAAAACAACAAATAAATAAGATTTAGAAAAATTTCATCTCCAGATATCACATACATTTCTATCAGTAGTTGATTTTTTACAGATTCCTAACTTACACTTTCTTAATTTTGAAATGTCAAGCAATGTTATGCTATAGTATCTTATTTAGTGCCATCTTTCAAGAGCTATTGATCTCTCGGTTTTCTGTTTAAATACCTGATTTTGCTGGCTTTAATAATTTGATAAAAACAATGATTACCTAAAATAAAATAATGCTGCTATTTTTATATTGTAGGACTACTTTAAAAATTTCATACAAAATTTGCCCACGCCAGTGTCTACACTGCACAAAGGATTACAATAACTGACTACAGTAATTCAAATATCTTATTCATCATGCTCTCTTTAGGATATAATATTAATAGCTAGCACATCACATAGCCAGATTTATATTTTCCATTTAGACAGGCACACTGATTATAAATTCAGTGTTTTAATTTGTCCTGGGTGTGAAATGTACTTATATATTATTTCTAAAACCAAAAATAATGATCTTGTTGAGAAGCACTGGCATTATCTCTTCTCAAAACAGTCGACAAGAACCTGTCTTCTTCTTCTTCTTTTTTTTAATCCCGTCTCCTTTGGGAATGTAAAGCTATTACACAGTTGTCTCAGCTGCTACTTGGCATTCCAACTGGATCCTTGAGCTGCCAGACATTTCTAAATCCCACTCTCTCCGCTCTCCCCAAGTAGTTAACGGTTGGAGTATGGCACCCATAAGCTGCGTCTCTCAAGGGGCCATCCGGCTGACAGCAGCAGGAACAGGCCAGCCCGCCGCTCAGGTCTCTCCATGAAGACCTGAGCACACTTGCAAGTTGACATGCATCCAGCCATCTAACTCACTGGACTTCTCAAAGGCCAATTTATATTCCAGAGTTGTTCCTCTAAGGCATTGCTCCAGGACAGAAATATTCCAAATCCTCAATCCAGAAATTTTAAAACCTCCTGAAGCTTGTAGCGGCACTATGTGTGGCAATAAATAATTTTTTTTTTTCCAACAGAAATGATGAAATGTCCCTCTCAGTACTTTAAATGCTTTGCAAAGGTTTCAAATGGCCAGTGTTAGCTTTTTGGAGGCGATGGCTTCCAATGTATAAAAAGGGATAGGGTGCTCTTTTCTTCATTTAATCAAATGTGTGTGTGTGTGTGTGCGCGCGCGCGCGCGCGCGTGTGTGTAAGCTTGCGCAAACACAAAAGTCTGAGGCAGGAAACCAAATTAAAAAACCTGTTATGTTGTGTTGAATGTTAAAGTGACCAGGAACTTGTCTTTGAGATCTATATTAACAGACACTTTATAAGAAGGAAAAGTTAATATGCCCCTGGAGCTACTATTTAAATGACTTTAGCTTTATGGTCTTTTAATGTGGGACCTTTCAGCCTGGAAATGAGGTGGATTTTCCATCCTCTGACTTAAATCTCACAGCAGGGTAGCTTCCCCACTATCCTCGGAGCAGCTGTTAGTAGCAGGAGGAAAAGTGTCCTGCAATAAAATTGATTGCTTCAACCCACACTGCTCTCCAGCCCTCCACAGCTCCACTTTTTGTTGGGTCTCTTCGCACCTGCTCCCCGAAGCACCAGATCTTATCTCCAATTGGTCTAAATGCAAATTCCAAAAAGAGAATGGATGCCCAGAAAAACCATAAGGTGGTTTTGTGAGAATTGTGAGGAATTGAGTGCCTGTTATTGCTGAGGTCTTTATGAAGATAACAGGAAAGGTCTGCCAAGGCAGGGGTTTTATTGTGATTAAGATCTTAGTTCTAAATCAAGACATGGCAGCCGGTATTCCTAAATCATTCCTGTGTAGACACTAGGGAGAAGGACAGAATGCATTAAGTGAATTTCCAGCAATATTGAGCCTAACAAATTTCCCTGGTCTTCCTGGAAGCCTCACATGCGGATAAGTAACACCTACTTGATATTTCCTTTCAGATTCCTGAGGATCAGTTGTCAACCTTTTGAAATGTCCCTTTCAGTAGAAGACAGGAGCTGGTATTGTCATAATTTGGTAACATAAGAGACGCAGTTCAGCCTTAAGTGTCAGGAGTGATTGGTGTGATGGCAAATTGTTAATCTTAATTTTAAAATGCCACAATTCTTCATTTTAGCAATTAATAACTGTCACTGAGTCTTTATACATGGGACTCTGGTTGTACTTTACTCCAATTTGATGTTAAAAGAATATTCAAATCAACTTGCAGACAACTTTTCCTGATGAAATACCCTGAATTATTAATTCTTATCATAATGCAGTCTATGTGTTGCTGTATCGTTCTTAAAGATATATAATGCGATTTGTACATACATTTATTTCGTTGTTTTTTGTTGTTGTTGTTTGGATCACTCTTAGGATATTATGAAATTGGGAAAGCTAATTAAATATAGCCATCATATGTAACTTTTAAAATTTTCTACCAAGAACTTGGATATTTGGAACAACTTATCCCTTCCCATGCCATGTTAGTGAAATGTAGTTTTCAATTTTTTTTTTTTAAGAAAAATATCTTCCAAGTTTGGAGTTAAAACAATTTATTCTAGAAAAAGCCATCATGAACTACACAGTAGTTGGCCAAGCCAAATACAGTGATGAAATAATTAGTGGGAGAAATATGTATCCAGTTTAGAAGAGAGACATAGAGTTTATTTCCACTTCAAGGAGAACTATCTGTCTAAAACAGTACAATTTTGCCACTTTGTAAGAACCAAAGGACACACAAAGTGTTAGATGGAAAAATATAGATACTGACTTGACCAGGGTTGTTAATATTACTCTTAAGGCACTCTGTTTGGGAGTTCCTTGCACAAAACAGTGGGATTTCAGCAAAGATAATTTGACCATTGACAGAATTATGTCACTCTTAAGACTGTCCAATTTAGGAAGTCATTATTTGCCACAGTTCTTGCTTAACAGACAACTCAGCAGGTTGCTTTGCTCCAGATAATTTCACATTCATTTTCACTGAAGTGTTTGTATTAAAGGATGAATGTGCTGATATATTCAAACATAGAATGCTAAAATACAGATCATTCTGTATTTTAATATGATATTAAAATAGTTTATGTAAGACAACCACAGATTATGCAATTTCATGTTAAGTTCAGAACAAGAATATTCAGAGGTATCGGAACACAAAAATATCTATTTGTTAATAAAAATGTGATTATCTGATTTCTAAGGAACAGACAATGCTACTATAGAATCTCCTCATTGAAAACCATAAAATAGAATATGAGAAATTGACTGACTTAAGCCTACTTAAACAAAAATTTACTAGATCTATTATTCCAATGCCAATTTCAATGAAAAAGAAAATCAGTAGTGTAGTAGGATTGGAGTAAGAATATTGGTAAGGTGAAATGGATAGAAAGAGTTGGGTTTGTTAGAAGGAAATAGCTGTGTGTTTCACCAGAATGTTTTCAAAATTTAGCCCACTTCAGGCCATGTTTACTTCTGGACATTAAAGGATATGACCCTTCTGTCAAGGTCTATAAGGGGAAGCTATTTCTAATAATTATCTATTGCTACATTACAAATTTTATCTTGAAATGTTGGGACTGAAAACAGCAAACATTTATTCTCTTATACTTTCTATGGGTCAAAAATTTGAAGATGGTTTAGCTGGATGGTTCTAGGTCAGAGTCAAGTAAAGTTTTTGGCTGTGGCTACTATCATCTGAAAATTTGACCAGGGCTATAGGATTCACTTCCAATAGGTCTTAGTTATGTAACTTTTGGCAGAAGGTCTCAATTCCTTGATGTTGTTACTGCTTTTTGTTTGTTTTTTATTTTTATTTAAAAAATTGTATTTATTAATTGTTTTTTGGCAGGAGGTTTCAGTTCCTGGCCACATGGACATTCACATAGGGTTACTTGTGTGGCCTCCTGACATGGCGTCACCAGAACCACTAATTCAAAGGAGAGTAGAGAGAAATTGCAAAGTCCTTAATTATCTAACCTTGTAAGTCACACATGGTCACTTTTCCATAGCCTGTTTGATAAAAGCAAGTTGCCAATCCAGCCCACACTCAAGGGGAAGACAATTAAACTCTACCTCCTAAAGAGAAGTATATCAAAGAATTTGTGGATATATTTTAAAACTCCCACCTTATACTTTCATTTTACCTAAAATTTTCTGAGTGATACTTTGTCTTATCTCAATGTATTTTCACCATTGCTGTCTTTAGTCATTGTTCCCAAAGCTCAGATAAAATGCTACCTTCAAATGAACTGAAAAAGCACAATTTCACAATGAGGGCTTTCATATGTAAAGAAACAAAATTCCCAATTGAAATATTAAAATGTCAAAGGAAATTTGAAAACATATCAGGTAACATATCTGATTCACTGGAAACATAGATGTATAAGCCATAAAATATTGAATGTGAGCCCTCAGAAAAATAAAAAAAATCTTTCATAAAAAATCAGTGTGAAACATGTATTTTCTGTAGATAAAAGACACAAAATAACATGTTAAACTCTTTAAGTATTATTATTTGATAAACCATATTTTAAGGTTATAGTTGTTTGAATACAACTGCCTCAGAGCATACATCCAATTTTGTTTAGGACTCAGTCTTGCATAAGATCACTCAATGTGAGAGTGTTCACAGGCATTAAAACCCAATAATTCTAAAAGTATTTTCCCCACCAAATTAAAGGTTAGCAATTAATCCTCTTCTTAAATGCTCTGTTTAAAGATAGAATCATCTTGAAAGATATTAGATTTTCACCTCTTTTTCTGTTATTCAATCATGAATATAGTATCTGTGTCCTTCCAAATTTTAAAACCATGCAATGTCATTTAAATGATTTATAATGCATTTAGAGGTATGATTAATAAACATTTTTGTAAGATTGTAATTTGATATATTAAGCTTTTTTTTTTTTTTCTTGAGAGAGAGAGAGAGTGCTCATGAGCAAGAGACAGAGAGAGAATGGGAGTGGGAAAGAAAGAAAGAGAAGCGCGGCTCTCTGGAAGCAAGGCTTGTGCTCATCTGAATGGCAACTTGAACTCATGAAATGAAATCATGAACTGAGCCCAAGTCAGATGCTTAACTGACTGAGCCACCCAGGTGCCTCTGATATATTAAGCTTTTAAATATAGTGTTTCCAGGAGCACCTGGGTGGCTCAGTTGGTTACGCAGCAGACCCTTGGTTTCAGCTCAGGTCATGATCTCACAGTTCCTGGGTCCAGGCCCCATGTTAGGCCCTGTGTCATGTTCTGCACTGACAATGTGAGGCCTGCTTGGGATTCTCTCTCTCTTTCCCTCTCTCTCTCTACCACCCCACCTCCCATGCCGCTTGTGTGCATGTTCTCTCTAAAAGATAAATTTTAAAACGTTTAAAAACACCTGTGTTTTCAGGGGCACCTGGGTAGCTCAGTTGGTTAAAACATTTGATTCTTGATTTTGGCTCAGATCATGATCTCACAGTTCATGACATTAAGCCCCACACTGGGCTCTGTGCTGAGAGTGCAGAGCCTGCTTGGGGTTCTCTCTCTTTCTCTCTCTCTCCCTCTTTCTCTCCCCAACCCTGCATCCACTCTCTTTCTCTCAAAATAAATAAATAAACTTCAAAAAAACCAATACTGTTTCCACAATTTCTATATGTATAAGAATAATTTCACCAATTTTATATAGGCCAGAATTTTATATTTCTAAGTGGAATTTCTATTATTTTTCATATCTACACAAGAATCGAAGTTATATTAAAAATTAATGAAGAAGATTTCAACTGTCATCAAGATCACAAGTTATGTTTGTTAATTCATTTTGTGTGTGTGTGGGGGGGGGGGATTGGGAAGTGAGAAAAAAGCAAAATATTACAGATAATGTGGAAATTTGTTTTTTAAATGTACCGTTGGCTTACAGTCCAAACAAGATGTCATTGGACCTGTTTCTCCCTGCTAAGTCCAACTCATAAACTTGGACACAGTTAAAGTGACAACTCAAAGAGAATTCTAAAATGTGGCAAGAAAAAGACAAACAGGTATGAAACTCCAAGACTAGAGGAAACACACAGTGGCAGGATGTCTGCCTCCCCAACAGAGAAGGTCACCCCAGCCTAGTGCTTTCTGACCCCATCTTAGCAACAGAAGCAGCCCAGGTAAACTCATCCTTCTTCCGTATACAAAGGGAGTCCCTCTGACAGTGTCAGGTGAGTTGGACACCACCCACAAAGGGGATTGATAGACAGCTCCCCCTACCAGTAAGCAGTCCTGAGACTCCTTTCTTCACCAAAGGATACTGAGGCAGTGGGAAGGATTGGCAATAGGAACACAGATATAGCGAATGATCTGGTCTGAAAAGCCACTTTATTCCTCTGGGCCTGTCTCATGGAGCTACTACAGCATGTGGGCAGAATGGGCAGGAAAGACCCAGTCAAAATAAATAGGTGTGTTATAGATCCTCTTTGTCTCCAAAGGCATGAGACTCCTCACCCACAGACATGGGGCAGGTGGGCAGAACCAGCAAGAAGGAAGTGCTCTCGGCATGTAGCTTGGCCCCAGAAGCCTCTTTGACCCCATGGGTGTGAGACTCCTTTCCCTGTCCAGAGATACCAGGGCAGCCAGGGACATAAGTAAGAGGGAACCCCCCAATATCTTTCATCCACTAGTCACCTTGGGTGGTAGGGGTGCTCCTTGCACCCTCACAGGGAATACTAGAAAGAGACAAGTGGGAGCCCCAGGGGCATCAAGAAAATCAAGCAGAAATCAAGCTCTGAAAATTAAACTGACATTGGAATCAAAACACGCAAAAGGAGACCAAGAGCTGGGTGAACCCAAAAAAGGTGATTGCCTGCTAAAATAAAATATTAAAAAAAATTTTTTTTCAACGTTTATTTATTTTTGGGACAGAGAGAGACAGAGCATGAACGGGGGAGGAGCAGAGAGAGAGGGAGACACAGAATCGGAAACAGGCTCTAGGCTCTGAGCCATCAGCCCAGAGCCTGACGCGGGGCTCGAACTCACGGACCGCGAGATCGTGACCTGGCTGAAGTCGGACGCTTAACGGACTGCGCCACCCAGGCGCCCCTAAAATAAAATATTTAAATAAGACCTAGAATCTCCTAACAAAACAGATGAAGTGTCCGTGATCTAATTGAAAATCACCTGTCTTACTAAGAAACAAGAAAGTCACAACTTGAATGAGGAAAGATGTTAACTGATGCCAAAACTGATATGAATTAGATGCTTGAATTATCTGGCAAGGATGTAAAGAGCATTTATAAAAATGCTTTATTGGTCAATTACACATTCTTTGGAAACAAATGAAAAACAAATAGAAAGATTTCAACAAAAAGTAGAAATAGTAAAAGATCGCCAAATGGAAGATATAAGCTGGAAAAATATAATAATCATAATAACAATTAAAAAAAACCCTTGCTGGATAGGTTCAACAGTAGATTGAAGGGACAAAGGATAATAATCAGTGACCTTGAAGAAAAATGAATGAAATATACCCAGTTTGAAAAACAGACATAAAACAGACTGGAAAAAGTTGAATAGAGACTTGTATCTGTGAGACAGTAACAAAAGATCCAATATTTATATCATTGGATTCCCAGGGGGAGAAAGAAAATGAGGCTGAAAGAATATTTGAAGAAATAATGTTTGAAAAATCCCACATTTTGGTGACAGATACAAACCTACAGATTTAAGAAGCTGAGCAAACCTCAAATAAGACACACCTCCCCCCAGATCCACACCGGACACACCGTAATTTATTTTTGAAAACTGAAAACAAAAGAAAAAGTCTTGAAAGCAAAGGGAAACAACACTTACTTACCGGAAAAGACCAATTTATACTACGATGAATTTCTCATTTGAAACCGTGGGGGCCAAAAGGAGGTAGGTGGCACATTTTCAAGTGCTGAGAGAAAAGAATAGTCAGTCATGAACTTTATATCCAGTGAAACATTTCTTAGGGAATGAGAAGAAATAAAGATATTGAATGGTGAAGGGAGAACACGGGAATTTGTCACTATCAGACTTACTCTTAACATTTCAAACAGAAAGAAATGAGAAAAGAATCCTGGAGCATCAGTAAAAAAGAAAAAAAAAAAACAAAGGAAAGTGAAAAACTATGGGTACATACAATGGACATCCTTTATTTCATAAATTTTATAAGTCATATTTGATGAGTAAAGTTACTCTAAACAATGATGTTTAAAGATGGGGAGAGTGAAGATCTACCTAAATGGAAATGAGGTTTCCACATTTCAAAGTGGTAAAGTGTTGTTACCAGCAGACTCTTTGAGTTACGTTTGTATCAAATTAGGTCACAGTTAATAATTGCCTAAAATGTAAATTGTCTAAATATACCAATAAAAAACCAGAGACTGATCAGTGGATTAAAAGAAAGAATGACACAATTGTACACTGTTTACATAAAATTCACTTCAAATTTAGTCAGTTGAAAATAAAATGATGGAAAAACACTTACTATGCAAACAATAAAATTAAAAAATAGGATTAGTTATACTAATATTACAGTAGACTTCAGAGCAAGGAAATTACCATAGACAAAGAGGGGCAATGTATAATGATAAAAAAAAAATAATCTGTCAGGAAAACATAAAGATACCAAATGTGCATGCACAAAATATCAGGTCCTCAAAATACATGAAACAAAAACTGATAGAATTGAAATGAGAAATAGACAAATTTACAGTTATCAACGGGGGCTTCAAAGTCCCCTTCTCAGCTACTGATAGAAATACTATGGGAATGCCAGCTGGTGCAGCCACTGTGGAAAACAGTATGGAGATTTCTCAAAAAACTAAAAATAGAGCTACCCTACGACCCAGCAATTGCACTACTAGGTATTTATCCAAGGGATACAGGTGTGCTGTTTTGAAGGGACACATGCACCCCAATGTTTATAGCAGCACTATCAACAATAGCCAAAGTATGGAAAGAGCCCAAATTGTCCATCGATGGGTGAATGGATAAAGAAGATGTGATATATCTATATCTATATCTATATCTATATCTATATCTATATCTATATCTATATCTATATCTATATCTAGATATATATAGATATAGATATAGATATAGATATAGATATAGATATAGATATACACACACAATGGAGTATTACTCAGCAATCAAAAAGAATGAAATCTTGCCATTTGCAACTACGTGGATGGAACTGGAGGGTATTATGCTAAGTGAAATTAGTCAGAGAAAGACAACTATCATATAACTTCGCTCATATGAGGACTTTAAGAGACAAAACAGATGAACATAGGGAAGGGAAACAAAAATAATATAAAAACAGGATGGGGGACAAAACAGAAGAGACTTATAAATATGGAGAACAAACAGAGGGTTACAGGAGAGGGTGTGGGAGGGGAGATGGACTAAATGGGTAAGGGGCACTAAGGAATCTACTCCTGAAATCATTGTTGCACTATATGCTAACTAATTTGGATGTAAATTAAAATAAATAAATAAATAAAATTAAAAATTAAAAAAAAAAGAAGCAAAGTCTAGATACAAATTCTTGATGATTTATTGCCATAGGTGGCTCCACAAAAGGTAAATTACTTAAAATTCTTGAAGTTTATTTCCAGAATAATAAAGTTAATGAGTTTGGAGGAAAAAAAAGAAATACTAGACAAAAAATCAAGACAAGATAAAGATGTGAGCAGTCAACCAACAACAAATATATATATACATATATATATATATATGTATATATATATTCTGATCACTTATGGAACATTCACTAAAATAATGTGGGCCATAAAAATCCTCAACAAATTTTAAAAATTGAAATAATGTAGAAGTGTTCTCTGATCAGAATGTAATCAAACTAGAAATCAGTAATAGGAAAAAACAAGAAATGCTCTAAACACATAAAAATTTAATAGCATTTCCAAATAACCTATAAGTATAAAAAATGTAAAAAATACATAGAACTTAATGAAAACAAAAACATGATTTATCAAAGTACATAAGATGCCACTAAAGCAGTGTTAAAAGAAAAACTTATGCAGTAATAAATACTTGAATTAGAAATAGGGAAAGCTTGGGGCGCCTGGCTGGCGCAGTCGGTTAAGCATCCGACTTCAGCCAGGTCACGATCTCGCGGTCCAGGAGTTCGAGCCCCGCGTCAGGCTCTGGGCTGATGGCTCAGAGCCTGGAGCCTGTTTCCGATTCTGTGTCTCCCTCTCTCTCTGCCCCTCCCCCGTTCATGCTCTGTCTCTCTCTGTCCCAAAAATAAATAAAAAACGTTGAAAAAAAATTAAAAAAAAAAAAAGAAATAAGGAAAGCTTTCAAATCAATAACCTAAGTTCTTACCTCAAGAAACTAGAAAAAGAAAAGTAAAATCAATCCAAAGCAAGCAGAAGAAAGGAAATAATTAAGATAAGAGCATAAATCAATGAAATTGAAAATAGTAAAATAATAAAGTTAATGAAGCAAACTGTTCTTTTTAAAAAAAAATCACTAACAGTAATAAAAATAAAAAGTGAGAAAGGAAAAATTGTCAATACAAGGAATGAAATATTGGATCTCATTACAGATCCTGCAGCCTTTAACAAATGAACAAGGGGATAGTATTACCAACTGCATACTAAAAAATTAGGTAACTTAGAAGAAATAGAATACTCAGCAATAAAAAGAAAAAATACTTATATATGGAACAACTTGGGTGACTCTCTAGAGATTTATGCTGTTAAAAAAGCCAATCCTTAAAGGTTACATACTTTGTAATTCCATTTATGTAACATTTTTGAAATGACAAAATTCAAAAATGCAGGACTCATTGGTTGCCAGGGAATAAGAATGGTGGAGAGTAGGTGGGTGTGATTCTAATAGTAAACCAGGAAGAACACTTTTGGTGGTGGAATTGTTCAGTTTCTTGACAGTTGGTGGTAGATACACGAGTCTGTATGTGTGAGATAATATAGAGAAGAAAATACACACATACATAAATGAGTAAAGTAGAACTGGGAAAATCTGAGTAAGACTAGTGGATTATATCAATGTCAATGACATGATTCAAAATGTTACCAAGGAGGGGCGCCTGGGTGGCTTGGTCGGTTAAGCGTCCGACTTCGGCTCAGGTCATGATCTCACGGTCTGTGAGTTCGAGCCCCGCGTCGGGCTCTGTGCTGACAGCTCAGAGCCTGGAGCCTGTTTCCGATTCTGTGTCTCCCTCTCTCACTGCCCCTCCCCTGTTCATGCTCTGTCTCTCTCTGTCTCAAAAATAAATAAACGTTGAAAAAAAAATTAAAAAAAAAAACCCACAAAAAACAAAATGTTACCAAGGAAGAACCTGGCTAAAGGGTACACAGGATCTCCCCATATTATTTTTTACAATAGCAAGTCAATCTATAATTTTCTTAAAATCTCAATTAAATATGTACTGTTGTTAAAATTTTTAAAATAGCCATTATCTTTAGACATGCCATTTTAACCATTTTTTTTTCATCCTGATGCCATGATTTTCTACTTCTTATTCTACCTATTTTATCTCTCTCTTCCTTCTTGTAATTCACTCCTATTTTTGGTTCTATATTATATTTTTTCTTCTATTTTCAAGATTATAAAGACTGCATATGAAACATTTTAAATAGAAAAAGTATTAGATAAAACTCTTGAATATAGCTATTGCAAAAAATGTAACATTAATATCTGGTTAATATTTCAAAATACAGAATTCTTATTACTTTTCAACTTGAGATCCATTTATATTGCCAAGAAAATTTTGTAAAATAGTCCTGGCCAAGTTTTATAAAGTGAGTATCAGTACATACTACCTATATGTTTACTCTCTTTGGGGGAAATTATCATTACTGTCGTTTCACTGCCAAGATACCATTATTTATTGTTTATCTTAATGGAAAAGAAAAAAGAACATTTATGCAAGTTAAAACAGCCAGCATGGAAACTCTGGTTTGGCAAAATTCCAATTGTGACCATTTTATTGTCACATGATCCATAATAAAATGCTGTGCTTCTATTTAATATTTTAGTCAGTGAAGGGCCACTGATGGCTTTGGAACAGTGATGTATCATAATTCATATTTGTGGGCTCAACATGAATGAAGAGAGGGAGAGAGTCCATTTAGGAGGCTGTTGTTTAAGTGCATGAAAAGAGGATACTCCATAGGCAGTACAAACTATGATTATTATTTTTTTTTGTAAGATCAAATTTATTTCCAGATTCTCATTTAAAACATGTTATTGTTACTTGTTTAGGCTGTACAGTAATTTGAGTAGTTGAAAATTAATACATTCATATTGTTATGTAGGATAAACAATAATGTAAATGCTAAAATGCATATATCTTGGAGATGATTAATGTGGTTTAATCCTGCCTGAATATCAAATACTGATTTATATTAAAAGATTTATGGGTATTCCTTAAAAGATCAAGAATTTTATACCTTATAACTCTCCTCTTGTTAATGTTTAGGGAGTGCAAAAAATGCTGTGGAAATTTCCACCCTTTGTTTATAATGCTTGTTTGCAAGAGAACCATGGAAACTTCATTCACAAGGTTAAAAAACCTGCAGTTTTCCCTAGAAGATTTAGCGTGAAGGGAGGAAAGAGAGCCTAACTTGTTTCCCATTGTAACGCAGTCCTTCTCTTCTTCTTTGAAATCCAGGCAAATTAGACTTAAACTCTACCTATGTATGTTTACTGGCTCAAAACCATCCCCAAATTCTCAGGCCTACTTCCTTGTAAAGTTCCATCTTCTAATTTAATCATCATGGTCATGGTCATGGCAAAGCCTTCTTTGATGCAAGATTCTCCCTGCTGCTGGTCACCCCTGCAAGTACAGCACAGTCACATAATTTGACTTTTTTTTCTCATGGGTTATAGCCTACTTAGAAAGCCCACCCTTTTGCACCTTTATCATTTAGGGGTAAAAATAGGGCTTCTTGGTTAAGTTCTTGATCACCTGATATGTAGAAGGTATTAAATCTGATAGCCCTGTACACATCATGCACCATTTCCCTGAGCCTGCTTAATGGAGGCAGAAGATTTAATATTAGATATTTAACTGTGTTTTTGTGTATTTTGATGGAAACATAGTTATTCACATACTTTATCAAGTTTCCAAATGATGTACTAAATGGTATGGACACCAAGTCATTGACTCTGAATTGATCTAAAACACATATGTTCTCAGACATAGACACATATTTGTGGTCTGGAGTGTTGAAAGTTTGAGAAAGCTTTTGGTGCAGCCAGAAACCCAATGCAGTGGAAGCTGGATTATGTTACTGTGGGGCAGTGAGCAATTACTTGCTTAAACTCAGGGCTGCATGGGCTGAACCGACCAACTGCCCTGATTCCTCAGCCTAAGAGGGGTTAATATTAGCAAAGTTCTGGGTTCCTCTAACATGGAGGATGGTGGAGATCACCAGATGTCAGACTTGCCCCTGATGATGCATCAGATCTATTGGCACTGTTTGCCAATTGTGCCAGTTAATTGGAGGGAAAAGTACAGAGATCAGGTCTTGGAATGTGGACCTATGTAGGTAGTCTAATCAAGAATATGAGATAAAACGTGGAGGAGCTTGTATGATAGTCTAGAGTGGACCACGGACTTTGCAGCTGACCATCAGTTCGAATCCTAGTTCTGGCAATATCTGTGTCACTTTGCGCAAAATATTTACCTTCTTTATGTTTCTTCTTCTTCTTCTTTTTTTAACAATGGCATTTCACATGATTATTATGAAGATTAAAGGAGTTCACATATGTAAACCACTGAGGACATTTGCCTGGTTTGTTTTAAGCCCTATGTCAGCATTTTCGACTATTATTTAAAAACTGCATTGGGGCGCCTGGGTGGCGCAGTCGGTTAAGCGTCCGACTTCAGCCAGGTCACGATCTCGTGGTCCGTGAGTTTGAGCCCCGCGTCAGGCTCTGGGCTGATGGCTCAGAGCCTGGAGCCTGTTTCCGATTCTGTGTCTCCCTCTCTCTCTGCCCCTCCCCCGTTCATGCTCTGTCTCTCTCTGTCCCAAAAATAAATAAACGTTGAAAAAAAAATTTAAAAAATGCACAAGATATATCTTCATTCTTACACTTTTCTATGTGTAGGACAGAACTCATCATTTAGACTTACTATTTCACAATAATTCAAACATCTATTTACTTTTTTTGTAACAGATTTTTTTTTAAGAGAAGGAACCTGTCACATTAATACGATCCCCTGACCTTTCAAAGAATTTTTTTATTAGAAAATGGTAAACTGTTATAAAGTTTGTTAAGCAAGATGGCAGCTCCCATTAGGCACAAGTAACTTTTGCAGGTGATGGTAAAGCTGAGAGGTAAGGAAATGCAGATTGTCTCAACATTGTAAATTTTAAATTTAGTCGGCTACCAAATGTCTCTTTTCCCATCCTTTTTCCTAGCCCTTGGAATCTGTGCTGACTGAGCCCGCCCATCTGGGAAAGCAAACCAACCAGATGGTCATTGTGAACTGTTGGGGGGACCCCGAGGCAGTGAGAGCTAGTTTCAGAAAAGAAAGCTCTTTGGGACACAATGAATATGGCCTAATTTATATTTTAAGGCTTTAAGAAGGAGATTAAGGCCAACGGTGGCATGATTTTAAACCACAGTTGGGAGGTTTTTTTGTCTTCATGCCAGGGAAGCTGAATTATAAGTTTGGGGAGCTTTGCAAGTGTGAAAGAGATGCCATAAAAACAAAAGGAGGCTGAATAATTGTATGGCTGTGCAGATTACAAACAGTATGTAAAAGGATTGAGGTGAAAGAGCCTCATCAAAGCAATGCCCTCTTCAATCGATTTTTGTCCCAAGGATTATGACTTTAGGAGAGGTATAACCAGCAGGGGATAAAGAAGTGGCATTCCCCATCCTTTTAATGCCAAACTACTTGAACAATTGATAACAAGGGATTAGAAACTGAATATATTGTGGCCTTATCCTATTCAGACTGGTGTCAAGGTTGAAGGGACATGGTTCATGAACTTGAGAAGCATTAGTGCACTAGTTGTAGGGCATCAGCAGATCTCATGTGTCTTAGCAAATACCATGATGATAAAAATTAGTTCTGGCTTAAGTTAATCGGTAAATCAGATACAGATACTCATCTGGCATTTCAGACATGATCTTAATCCTCCCTTCATTTTTTCTTTATTAGATGGCATGTTTTAGATTTAGTTATTTCACTGAAGAATCTTTTCCTATGGGAGATGTTTCATAAACACTGATGAAGGATTCTGGGACGATAAACTGAAGCTCAATCAACACCAGTCTAAGTGAAAAATACAATTAATGTTTGTTATATTTTTCCATGCTTGATGACTCTAATAACTATTAAACCACATTTTGCAATTCACAGTTGCCTTAGACAGTTTGTGACTGGCTCTATCATGACGATTAATTAATTATCCATTCATTAACTGACAGCACTGTGTTGAGGTGCTAGGTGCAAGGGGATGCAAAGATGAACACTCTTCCTACCTTCAGGCATCTCACTGCCTAGTAGTTTGAAAAGAAATATTAGAAATTATCATACAAAGTGACAAATGCAATGATAGAGATACATTCAGGACATTAAGATACCACCAACCCCTCTAACATAAATAGGGCTACAGAGAGGCAGAAAATGCAGAAAATGGAAGTGGGTAGATAGGACAAATGGAAAACATCATAATGTGTGAAAGTTTGAGATTTCTGGGCTAGTGATATAAATTTGAGAATCATCCAAGTGGGTGTGTGAAATTCTCTAATGAATGGCTGTGAGTTAGGATGTACAAGGCTTTGAAAGGTCTTTAGTCCTGTTGCATTAGTTATCTTTTGCTGTATGACAAGTTACTCCCAATCTTAGCAGCTTAAAACATTATTGTCTCACACACTTTGTATGGATCAGGAATCCGAGAGTGGTTTAGTTCAGTAGTTCTGACTCAGGGTATTTCATGAGCTTGCAGACAAGTCCCTTGGGCCTGCAGTCATCTAAGGCCTCAGTCGTAGAAAGTCCACTTCCAAGAAAGCTCATTAGCACAGGTATTGACTGGAGTACGCAGTTCCTGAACATGAGGGCCTCTACACAGACTGCCTGAACATTCTTAGCACATGGAAGCTGATTCCCCCAAAGCAAGTGATCTGATCAAGAGAATGAGACAGTGTATCTTCCCTAGCCTGGAGGCTGCAGTCTTTGGAAACATGCCAACACTTTAGCCATATTTTATTCAGAAGTGTGTCCCTAAATCCAGCCGACACTCTAATGGAGAGGAATAAAATTTCATCTCTTTAAGGAAGAAGAATTTCAAAGTGATTGTAAAAATGTGTTTTAAACTACCAAATTGCTATAATAACACGAAATCCTGGCTAAATGAAAAAGAAAATCCTGCTTTTCTTTAAAGTCATTAGAGAGCTGTGGATGCATTGAAATCTGAAGAAGCTAAGTGTCAGAAGAATAGTGTCTTCTAAAAAGATTGAGGGCCAAAGGATGTTTCTATGCCTGGAGTCAGTTGATAAAGTTGGGTAGGGATGATGCTGACATTTATTTTTAAGTACTGTCTCATTTTTTTCTTGAATTGATGATTAATGATGATTAATCATAGAGAGCTTTCATTATCTCTCTACAACAAATCAACACGATTCAAGAGTATCCACATAATTCTAAGGCCTTATTTTTATAATTTCCCTAGTTTCTTTCTAGTATTAGATATAACAACCAGTGGGACCCCTCTACCAGTATGCATCCAAATTTACCACCAGTGAAATTTGTAACCATTGTACTATCACAGGATGCCGGGGGCTTTCCACATTCTGTAGATTACCAGTGTAGGATTCTCACTGCTAGAGTGGCCATCATCTGAGATGGGCATGTTAACTAGGGGCTCAGACTCCTCAGGGAGGAGGGTCACTCCACCAAAAATTCTACCCAGACCAGGGGAGGTGTTAGCTGAAGGAAGAAGCCTTTAGCACAGAGAAGGGGGATGATTAAGTATCAGTTATGGGCTCAAGATCAACTACAACAACAGATCTTAAAGTAGTACCCCAAATGGGGCAAAATTCCTCACAGAAGCAAGTGCTGTTAGTGACCCGAGGAATGGACTAGAGTGGATACTCTTCCAAGTCAAAGCAATCATTCCTCTGTTGCTAGAAATATCTACTGCTGATTGTTCATGGATGTGTCTTTTATGGGAATTTCACTGGGCTGCTGAGAACAGCTCTCTCTAGTGTCATACTCCCACCCAGAGAATGATTCTCAGCTAAAAATTGGCAGAAGAAAGCATACAAAGCCCCGGCCATGTAGCTTTGATTGGAGACAACTCTCACTCGAGTCCCATGTGAGATCAGCTGATATCCTGGTTGCAACCACATTGTCGGTCAGCTTCTCCCTCTTCCTAATGTGCTTTCTTCACTTCCTTATAGGCAGATTCCCCAAGAGTGTTTCTATATAAATCTTATGTATACAACTGTACCTCCAAATCTGTTTCTAGAGCTCTCTGTCTAAGATGGGATATTGGAGGAAAAGAGAAGGAAAAAATATTATTAACTTAAAAAAACATATACATTTTCAAAGACACTGGTAATTCAGACCTTTACCATTCATTAGGTTGTCACTTGGAGAAATATGAATGACTCAAGTGACGTTCATTATCTGCATACTGTCTTTAGTCATTACTTCATTTTAAATGGGAGTTTTACACTTGTAAAATTGTAATTTGGGATAACTTTTTATTGAAAGATAATAAATCCATCTTAGGTTATGTTCTATATCCAACTCGCTTTTCCAAACGCTGCCCAGCTGCCCTACAGTGATCGCAGGCCCATCACGAGAACTTTGGCGGTGAATTCACAGAAGCGTAGGCATAAAGAATCAACAACCTTTTATAGACTCATACACCATCTCACTTTGCAGTCACTCTCCAGCAGCTGGACCTACATGAAGTCCAGATTTTTCTTCCAGCTTTGAGTCATTCATTCATGTCTGGGCTTACTAGTAACCGTTCTCTGATTCTTCACCTCCTTTCTTTGTACCTTATTTTCTAGGATCCTTCCACAATGGTTTATTGTCTAATTTTATAATAAGTTACTTTCTTCAGAATACTTACAATGGTTTTGCTTCCCTGACTGATTCCCTTGACTAGTTCAAATGTCCTTAAATTGCACCATAATATATGTAGTTTTCTTCTTCTTCTTCTGCTTCTTCTTCTGCTTCTTCTTCTTCTTCTTCTTGTTCTTCTTGTTCTTTTCAAGCTTTCTATATAGTTTGGCTTTTGGTAAGCCCTTTCAATATCTTTTTTAACTTCAGGAATTTAGTTAAATGTTTTACTTGGGGTATATTTTCCTAATCAATTTATTCATTAATTTATTTTTAAAATTTTTCCTATTCTATTTGGACATCTATCAAAAAAGATGTTGTCATTTGTACTCTTATCCTTTTTATCTCTTACTTCTCCATTTATATTTTTCCATTTTTTATCTTATATTGATAGCTTATAAAGGCATTCCTAATAAAGTGTTAGTATATTGATTTATTATTCAGGTATACCCATTTTCATATTTAACTTGCTTTTCAAATTATTTATTTCTCCTATATTATATTTTATAGCAAATACTTCCAGTGGGTTCTTCTTTAAGACTTTTTGTTCTTGATTTATATTTTCCAGATTCTCCCTTATTTCCCTGATTAAAATTCATATGTTTATTTTAGATACTTGTTCTGTCTGGTCCTTTATTCTGTTTTATCAAGTATATAATAACTAGTTTGTTGCTTTTCCCTTAGGGTGACAAAAGCTGTAATAGTGTTTCCTTTGTGTTATAAGTCTACATAAATTATACCTAAGAAACAATCAACATATTATCATTAAGATGGGCGGGGAGAATAAAAGAAAGATACCTATTATCACTGCTACTATCAAAGTAGAACTGGATTCCAAAGTCTGCGGTTAATGCAATAGGACACAAAGCACATGAAGAAGTACAGTACGTATCTCTGGTAGGTAGATAAGCAAACTGTTATTCGAGATGTTACGATCATTTACTTACAAAACAAACATTTTCCTAATGTAGTCGTTTACTGATACAAAATGCAACAAAAATGAATACAATATCAACCCATATAAGCTAAGAAGTCCTCTACGCTGGCAAAACTAACTAAAAAATATAATAAAGTTATAATAGCAATAAAAGTATATAAAAGACCTAAGGCTTTACTTAATGAAAAGAACAAGAACTTTATAAAAAAAATCCACTCTTTTAAAAGACACACAGGAATATTTGTAATAAAAAAATAAAATGCAACTTGCCCATGGAGAGAATGACTTAACAGTTTATGCACAGGGGTTGTGGACATACACTACTAAAGCCATGTGGTACAAGTGCAATATAAAGTTTATGGAAGGAATACTTGCAGCAGAGTAGTGCAGAACTTGCACAAACCCCTCAGGATTCTACAGCCGAGGTAGAGTTTATAGATGGTTTGTGAACAGAGTGGCCAATGATCCCATAGAGGCCTGCCTTGGCCGATAGGTTGGATGTACAACTGGGTGTACTCCAAGAACAAGAACAAACTCCGCCCCTAAACCTCATTACATATCCATAATCTATGCAACAAGGGTAGAGAACACCTAGCTTTTCTAAATAACAAGAACTATAGCAAAGGATTTTCTAGCCAAGGAGCAACCCTGAGGACTATGCATATGAAAGACGGAGATCTGCAGACAAGAGTTGTGGGAACAGCCTTGCGTGCCAAGGATACTGACATCAGCCAAAGGCTGAGCCAGTTCTCTGGTAAGCTAGTGACAGAGGGCACCCAGGGAGTCTCCAGGGCCATCCAGAGTTGTCTCTCATCATTAACACTGCAAAGATGTTTATTCTTCTAATTTCAATCTAAAAAAATCAATATGTAATTCCAACCAAAATTCTAGCAGGTTATTTTGAGGGACCAAACAACTTATTATAATATTTATCTGTTAAAACCTATTTGTATTCTTAAACAGAGGAAGCCTACATCCTAATTGATATGAAGATATACTATATGAATACACGGTAATAAAAATACTTTGGTACTGAGGCAACCACAAGCATACAGACGATTGGAACAGAATAAAGCAGAGGTCCTCAACTTCAGGCTTATTTATATTTTGAGGCAAATTGTTGGTGGGGTGGGGGTGGGGCTGTTCTGTGTATTGTAAGATGTTTAGGCCTCTACTCACCAGATTCCAGTAGGACTCCCTGGCTCCCCACCCAGCCTGCCCTGGTTTTGACAAGCAAAATGTTCTTCGGATATTTCCAAATGTCCTCCAGGAAGTGAAATTGCTTCTAGTTGAGAGCCATTAGACTAGATTACTCAAAAATAAAGCTATGTATTATAAGAGATGTTGTTTTTGATGAAATTGGCAGTATAAACCAATAAGGGGAAAGATTAATAGAGGACATTAAGAGAACTGGCTCACATATAGAGTAAAATAAGGCAGGATACATTGGTGTGCTGAACAATGGCCCACTCAGAGTCGTAATCTACAGAACCTGTGAATATTACCTTATAAAAGAGTTCAAAGGAAACTTTGCTTATCTTCAGGAGTTTAAGATGAGGAGATTAATTTGGATTATCCAATGGGCCTGATGTAATCGGAAGGGTCCTTATGAAAGAAAAGACAGTGTGAAGACGGAAGCAGAGAAATTTGAAGATGCTGTGTTACTGGCTTTGACAATGGCGGAAGGGACTATGAACTAAAGAATGTAAGAAATGCAGCTCTAGAAACTGAAAAGGCAAGGCACTGAATTCTCTAAAGCTTCCAGGAGGAGCACAGCTTCACTGGAACCTTGATCTTGGCCCAGTGAAATCCATTTCAGATTTCTGTTCTTCAAACCAGTAGGAGCATAAGTTTGTATTATTTTAAGTCTTTAAGTTAGTGATAGTTGCTTATAACAGCAATGGGAAAGTAACACAGACATCTATCTCTAATTATGAATGTTAAAAGGATTAAGACATTACATAAAACAATAATGGAATAAAGCCAGTTAACAGAAATATTTGGAAACTAATTTTGCATTTGGGTGGGGTTGGGAGTTTGTAACCAAGATCTGTAAAGCATAAATAAATTGTCAGTCAAAAATCAAACACATTTAAGCACATGTAAAATTTAATTCAATGGGCCTTGGATAGAGAAACTATTTATAAAATCTGGACAGAGTTGAGGGACAAAGGTTTAATTAACTTAGAAGCTGCCTGAAGTGGCAATTAATAGTTGGGATCAGCACGAAGTTGACCAAAAAGCTTAAAAAGGAAATGCTGGGTACTGAGAGGGCCAGAAAGGGCTTTGGTGAGCTTTGAGATAACCTTGGGAGTCTATAAGTCTCCACACATGAGTCCAGGAGAGACCCGACAGGTCTTTGATGTCTCATCTTCAGTGGACCATGGAGCTCTGTGCAAGCAGAAAGCAAAGGCTGAAGGAGAATGTTGACAGCCAGGTGGATCACTGAAGGTGTGCCACATCGTACAAACATAGTCCCTTGGTAAAATGCTTTAAGGCATTTAAGGAAATCTCTGTTTAATCGCTAGCTGACCATTAAAATAATCCGGCAGAGACAAGTGGCTACTTGTGACACAAAGTGCATAATTTACAAAATTTGGTCAAGTAGGTCAATAAATGAACAAATAACCCCAGCAATAACAACAACAACTACACCACACTGGGGGTGGGTAGGATCTGAATTACCACATTGCATTATTTAAGTTTTTTGAAATGAATGAATGAATGAATGAATGAATTTATTTATTTAGAGAGAGATAGCACAAGCAGAGGAGGGGCAAGGAGAAAGGGAGAGAGAGAGAGAATCCCAAACAGGCTCTGCACTGTCAACACAGAGCCCAGTGTGGGATTTGAACTCACAAACTGTGAGATCATGAGCTGAGCCAAAACCAAGAGTCAGAAGTTTAACTGACTGAGCCACCCAGGTGCCCCACAATGTTACATTATTCAAAATGTCTAGATTTCAATAAAAAATATTACAAGACTTGCAGAAACAAGAAAGTAAGGCCCATATGCTGGATGAAAAAGCAGGCAGTAGAATAAAAACTATCTTTGAAGGAATCCAGACATTGGCGTTACCAGAAGAAACTCTGTATCAGCTATCTTTAATATGTACATAGAACTAAAGAAAACCTTGTCTAAAGAGCTAAAGGAACACATGAAAACGATGTCTCGCCAAATAGAGAATATCAATAAAGAGATAGAAATTGTTTAACAAAAGTAGAAATTCTCAAGTTGAAATCTGTAATAACTGAAATGAAAAATCTCACTAGAGGGCTCGACTGCAGATTTGAGCTGGCAGAAGAAAGAAGTAGCAACCTTCAAGGTAGGTCAATGGAGATGATCTAGTCTGAGGAACAGAAAGAAAAAAGAGTAAAGAAAAATGAATAGAGCCTCAGAGACGTGAGACAGCAGTTTGAGCTGTGTTCCTCCACTCAAGGTCACTGCTCCTCTCAGGAGGTAGACTTCAACATAATTGTCTTTTCTCAGGTTTTAGCAACCACCCACTACACATCCAAGGTTTTAAGCTTAGGGATTGTAGAACTCTAGGCTTTTAGCCCTGGGCTACTAAACTAACCCCTGTGGTTCCCTTAATCCTATCCATACCTTAAAAAAAAATAGTCCATTTGTAAATATTCTTTCTCAAATTGTCTTATAAGAGTAATAACTATACACATATTTATTAAACTAGACAGATGGAGAACACCTACTGGTCTGTCATCAGGGGAATAAATACGTAAAACACAATGATATATGCGCTATTCCACTGCTAAAAGCAATGAATGAGGTACATTTATAGTAACATTTCTATAATGTACAGTGTGGAATAAAAAAATTAAAAAAATAACATAAACCTGTAGCTTTATGTCTATTTAAATTCTACAGAATTTTATTGTGTTTTCAAATATAAACAGATATTTAATGATGTGTACTATAGTGAGAACCCAGGGGAAAAAGAGGGGGTGGGAGTGATATCAGGAATGAAGGGAAGAATAAAATTATATATGTGAAGAGCTTTCATGGACAAATAGACTATGTCATGAGCTGAGGAGTTTGGCTAATTGAACTCATACATGGATGTCCAGAAAAAGGCATGTACATAAAAATAAAAATAAAATTAGGAGTCTGAGTTAAGTGATTGACAAAGTCGTAATTATGAATTTAAGATTTCGTAAGATGAAACAAAGTAACTCCATTTAAAAATGGCATATTAATTGGGGCACCTGGGTGGCTCAGTTGGTTAGGCAACTGACTTTGGCTCAGGTCATGATCTCACAGATCGTGAGTTCGAGCCCCGTGTCGGGCTCTGTGCTGACAGCTCAGAGCCTGGAGCCTACTTCAGATTCTGTGTCTCCCCCTCTCTCTACCCACCCCTGCTCATGCTCTGTGTCTCAATAATAAATAAAAATTAAAAAATTTTAAAAAATGGCGTGCTAATGATTATTCTGCCTATCATGTGCACATTCAACACAAAAGTGGAGAGTTTAGCCCAATGGAAGTAACCATTTTGACCAGATAGAAGAGAATGAGGGATAGGGTCATGAGTAGAATAGGGAGATGGATGGGTTGAGGGTTAGAACTGCTGATAGGTAGAGTAGAACTTTGGGATGTGGTAATTAGGAGACTTGGAGGGGCAGAATGAGTATATAGATAGAGCCAGGGATGAGGTGACACTCAAGAAGGGGGCATAAAACTTCTTTGTTAATTGGCTGTATGTTTTCAGACAGTTACATCCTATTGTTCTTAATGTTGCCTGTCAATGTATTGTTATATTAGGTCACATGGAATTGTCCCTGAATTAAAATATTGTTATTAAAATGACATACATTTTTGTCTTTGAATAATCCAAATTAACAGAAATGATGAAAGCCACTGATCATTGATGGGAAGGATTAAAAAAAAAAGAGTAGGTTTGATTGGTGAAGGAGAGGTCTTTTGAGGAGGTGGTGAGGAAAGAAAAATACCAGCTGTCACTCTATTCAGAAGGAAGAGATGACTATTTATTTTGATTAACATTTCATGTGCCTGTCAGGCAAACCCAAATAATTTAGATGTAGGAGAGTGTGGGCTGTGTAAGATTTATTTGGGGCGATAAGTGTGGGAAGGAGATTTGGCAGGAAGATTCCAAAGATAGAGAACAGATAATTTTTAAAAGAAAACTCTTTTGCTTATGACATTGATTTAACTAATAAGAGTAGAAATTGTTTAATGCCAGTTGTTTCTTCATTTTGGGGATATTGAATTTTCACGTGAATGATGATTGAACTGTATCACACACTAACTTAAAAGCAGTTGTGTATTCTTAGTGGATTGGTTTCAGTAGGCATGTTCCAAGAAAATGGCAGCCCACAAGTAGCATTACTGAATGTCTTTGGAAAGGGAATCTATGTATATAATTGCTTACGTTATATGATCTGAGATTAAATGAAATAAGCTCTGTTTATTCTGTGGAACAAAAGGGGCCAGCTGGATTCCTGTGGTGCTAGCCCCTAACCAGAGAGAATCTCCACCAGGTCCAGTTAATCTCCCTTCTCATTGATGGAATGAATATTCTCAGAGGCAACTCCACACATTGAATCGCAGTTTAGAGTAGTCTCATTCTGGACAAGGGAAACCTTCATTCATAGTAAAGGTAAAGGGTAGAGAGAAATGCGTTCTCTTATATTGAGAAAATAGTTTGGCGTTAAGTCGTGCCAGTCACATTATTGACAGTCAAAAGCACTGTTAAGGTTTTCAAGACCCAGAAGTCATAGTTGTTGGTATCACATCTGTTTCACATGCATGCTCAAGCCCCCAAATCACAATGGCGGAGATTACTGTTGTTTTATTTTCCCAGCCAGTTGTTATTTGTGTTCAACTGTGCAAGAAACATGCCTCTCGATTGACGTAAGTTTCTAGGCGAAACAGAAAAGCAGGTGGGGGCAATGCTGTAATTCTGCAAGCTTTCAGAATCATGCAGCTTTCCCCTTATCTGTGAGCAGGGAAATGCTTTCTGAAGTGATGTGAACATTCACCAGACTTCTGTGTTACTTTGAAGTGCTTGTCTTTCCTAGCGGTTCTGACTGGTCTTTAGGGGGAAGTGGAATTCTCTAAGCTGGTGCCTTATGGAGCATGGAGAGTAGCTGGTGTACAGCTGGCTTCAAGAGAGTGGAAGCTGCAGCCGGAGACAATTCTCTCTCCTTGGAAAGTTTCAGTGCTCTCCAGGCTTGTAATGAAAGCAACACAAGCCCTTGGCTGACTGACCTCTTTGCTTCCCTGATGATTTAGCTCGTGTGAGAAACAGGAGGGACACTAACTTGTTGTGCTGTAGGAATCTCATACTGGGAATATGCTGAATATTCTCTTGAATATTCATTGCCTGTCAACTGGAGGAACAGTTATCACAGATCAGTGATAACTCAATGTCCCCGTTCCTCCCTGTTTCCATGTCACTGAGAGCATCAGCTATGGAATAGTCCCCTCAATGCCCGTGTGATCTGCACCCCACGTCGCCTGCTGTTCCCCACCTGCAGCTCACTTGTCTGACCTCTTGTATCATACACCACCTTGCTCCCTCTCTTCTAGGCACACTGATCTCTTTCTTGTTCCTCTAACAGATCAAATGCACTTCTCCCATAGGGCCTTCTCACTTGTTTCCCGAGCCTAGAAAACTTTTCACCCTGAAAAGTCTTCATGGCTTGCTTTCTCATCACCCTCAAGTCTTTTCTCACCTATACCACCTTTCCAGTGACATTTCCCTAGCCATCCTGCCTAAAATTGCTTCCTCGGCTCTGAGACGTCTTGTCTCTCCCCAGATAGTACTTTTCACAAACAGAGTGTACATTTAACGTATGTTAATTGTCAGTCTTCCCATTGGGATGTAATCTTCACGAAGAAAGCTATTCTAATCTAATCGTTTGTGTTCACTACTATCTCTCAGGCAACCAGAACAATGTACAGAGCACAGTAATCACTCCATAAATATTTGTTCAAAAATAAATAGCTGACATTTATTCATGTTCCTGCTCTGCTATGCACGCTTTTAACTGCTTTTTACATGTATCATTTATTACTCACAAGAAGACAATAAAAGCAGTGGTCCTGCTTCCCTTCATTTTACTTAAGGGAAAACTAATGCAGATTTTGAAATACTTCAGGATTATCTCACTTGAATGTAGCGGAGTGGGATGTAAACTCCGATAGCCTGAATCTTACAGATCAAACTCTTAGCACTATTTCACTCTATTAACCACAATAGAAATCTATCTACCTAAGACCTGTATTTTGTTAAGATTTTTGGGGAGAATTTAAATTTGTCTTTCCTAAGGTTAATTTTCAAAAGAGTCTTATAGCCATGTCTCACGCAAATTTATTTTGGGCGTGAAAACTTGCAAATGGCATTTACTGTCTGCTCCAACAGCAGAGTATACAAACCCTTTAAAACCGTCAGCTGCAGAGCCCATAAAACCAATGAAATCAATATTTTTAGAGGGATATGAAACAATGTATCTGAATGACAACACTGTTTATATCTCTTAGTTTTGTTTGCAGACATCAATTACAGAAGCTTTATAAATTTATTATTTTTTATTTTTAAAGGAAAGCAATGGCTTTTTAAGATGTTGTTATAAATGTGTTATTCATGCAGTCCTTTCAGAATACAGATGAGACAATTAAAGCTCACAGACAGTGACCCCTAAGCACAAATAAGTTGTTAGCAACTCCTAGTTACCCTAGGAGGACAGTTACATGATATTTACACATACTGTTGGCTGACTGCAGAAGTATCTGTTGCCTCCTATAAACTGAAGTTAGTTGTTTATACTCATTTATCTTGCAAATAAGAAATGCATAAAATGTTTTAGAGAAAAAATGAAATGTGTACATATATTGTTTAAAGTATACTTAGCCATCACTGAGATTATTCTTCCATGTGCATAAGTTATTTTCATTTGTCTTTGCACAGGCAAATGGAATGTTCACCTTTGCAGAATAAAGCCATAAGTATTTCTGATTTGTTGATAGCGGATGTAAATGGAGTAAACTAAATTCTAAATACCTTTTCCCCTAAAGCTTTCAGAAAATATACCATGGGAGCATCAATAGATGCTTTAGACATTTTTTCTTTAAGTTAATTTATTTATTTTGAGAAAGGGAGAGAGAGAAAGCACTAGCAGGGGAGGGGCAGAGAGAAAGGGAGAGAGAATTCCAATCAGGCTCCGTGCTATCACTGCAGAGCCCAACTCAGGGCTCCAACTCATGAATCGTGAGATCATGACCTGGGCCAAAATCAAGAGTCGGATGTCCATCCAACTGAGGCACCTCGGCACCCCAGGTGCTTTAAACTTTTTATATTCAAGATTAAAATTGCTAAATTGGTTAACCCCCCTTTGGCACACCCCTCCCCCCCCCCCAATGATACGACATAAGATAATGTACACTTGTTCTCATCGTGTTTCGTGTTCAAAATGAAATACTTTAGAGGACACTGCGATGGACACACTTTTCAAATGACAGCATGCCTCCTCTCTGTATTGCCATCTAAGACAGCATGGCCATTATCCCAACCTGCTCTGTGTGTCCAGGGCGAGCCCGACAAGGTTTACGGGGAAGGAGATAGAAATTAGAGGAATAGGGAGAAAAGTAAGGGAAGAGAAAAGTAAAGAGAAAAAGAGAGGAAAAAGTAGCTTTCTTATTTTTCACTTTCCCAAGAAAATTCACCAGTTCAAGGGCTTTCACTTCACATCAAAGGCAGGTGACTTTGGAATATGCTGGCCTCATGACAGCAGCCACTAGCTACAGCAAAGCATTTCTTCCCCAGCAGCCAGAGGGATGTGGGTTCAGGGATACAATTCTCAAAACAGAATAAATGAGACTCCCTTTATTATGTGATCACAGGGGCCTTTCTTAGGGAGACATGAAGAATTGCCATCTTAATATTTGAATCAATGCATATTGTTGACATAATTCATTTCACCTATAACTTTCAAGCATCTGTCTAATGGGATGCAGTACATTGAGTTCGTTACTTGGCATATGGACAGTACTAATAATGCTCTGCTATTTTACTCTTTATTTTCTCACTTCGGTTTCTGAAATGGGGGAGGCAAAGTACTGCATCATAGTCTTACTACCCTACTTACACTTCTCACAAACACCTGTCCGCTTCCCCGCTTCTGCAAATTGACCTCACACTAATTTCTCAGCAGACTGGGCTGCAGGCCCATCAGAGGGACAGCTTCTTGCTGTCTGCTCCTTAATAATACTTCCTTGTTACTCTCTCACTCTTCCCAGATCCCATCTTGACTTAGTTCCTACCTTATGTAAACTCCATGGGTATGCGTTGGTGAGATGTTAATTTGGGAAGCATGGCTTGCAATCTGTGGAGTACCAAGAACAGCTGGTGCTGCTGCTGTTTAGTTTTTCTTGGCAGATGGACACAGAGAGAATTACGAATGGGGGAATTTGCTTCAGTCTTGGCTGCCACTTCCTACAGAAATGTTACATTTGCCAGCTCTCTTTCTCCTATACCGCTCTAGCACCAGGGCATAGGATTTTAATGCGTTCCCCCTCAATGCATGGTCCAGAGCTTCCTGCATAGCCTTTGCTCTAAGCTTCATACTCAGTAGCCCTTTGGCTACTTGACCACAGTGAGAGGCAGATTTGATTATACTTCAGCAGCTTGAAGTATGCACTAACTATATGCCGTTCCATATCCCTAAGAGTTTTAGCTCAATACTTAACTGTGTTATCGTCCATTTGTTTTTTAAAATAAGCGTCAGTGAGCATCTTGGTCTTCTAGTCTGTTATAACAAATACCACATACTGGGTGGCTTCAATGACAGAAATTGATTTCTTACAGTTCTGGAGTCTGAGATGTCCTCTATCAAGGGGCTAGTCAATTCAATTCCTGGTGAAGGTCTTCTTTCTGGCTTGCAGATGGACATCTTCTTGGTCTATCCTCATGTGACAGAGAGAGAGAGAGAGAGAGAGCTCTGGCCCCTCTTCCTCTTCTTATAAAGGTACCGATCTCAACACAGGGGCTCCACCCTCATGACCTCCTTTAAACCTACCCCAAGACCCCACATCCTCATAATACCCCCCTCCTAGTCCCCACCTCCTAATACCATCACATTGGAGGTCAGGATTTCAACATGTGAATTTTAGGGAGGCAAAACCATTCTGTCCATAGCAGCGAGTTCTAATCTATGTACCATAAGTTAAATGTAGAAATTAATATGGTTTGAACCATCAGCACAATCTTGATATCAAAGCATTTTCATCACCCCCAAAACTTGTGTCCCTTTGCTGTTAATTCCTGTTTCCTACTCCCAGCCAGCCTCTGGCAACTACTATGTTTTTTGTCACTATAGTTTGCCTTTTTTAGACTATCATTTAAATAGAATCATGTAGTGTGTAGGTTATCTTTACTATCTTGCTTCTTTCATTTAGTTTCATGATTTAAAATCCATTCATGTTCTTGTGTATATCATTAGTTTCTTCTTTCTTTTTTTCCCCCCTGGGTTTATTTATTCTCCAACTGATGGACATGTGGGTTGTTTCCAGTTTTTACCTATATGAATAAATCTTGTATAAATGTTGGAGGACAAGTCTTCCTGGAAACATAAATTCTCATTTTGGGGAGTAATGTCTAGGGGCAGAATCAGTGGGTTGTATGAGCATAAGTTTAGTTTGATAAGAAAGTATCACCCTAAACTTCAAATTGCATACCATTTTGAATTTCTTTCAAATTGCATACCATTTTGAATTTCTTTCAGCAATATGTGAGTTCCAGTTGCTCTATATACTTGCCAGAACTTGTCAGTTTTTAAAAAATTTTAGAGGCACCTAGGTGGCTGAGTCAGTTGTGTTCCAATCTTGACCTCAGCTCAGGTCATGATCTCACAGTTCATGAGTTCGAGGCCCGTGTCAGGCTCTGAGCTGGCTGTGTGGAGCCTGCTTGAGATTCTCTCTCTCTCTCTCTCTCTCTCTCTCTCTCTCTCTCTTTCCCACTCCCTCCCTGCCCCTTCCCCACTCATGCTCTCTCTCTCTCAAAATAAAAAATAAACTTAGAAAAACTTTAACCATCCTAGTGTGTTTTCAGTGGTATGATGCTTGATTATGAATTTCCATATTGACTAATGATATTCAAGATCATTTCGTGTGCTTATTTGCTATTTGTATATCCTTATTTGGTGAATTTTCTATTCAAATATTTTATCCATATCTTATTGAGTAATATTTCTCATTATTGTAAGAGTTATTTGTATTTTCTGTATACCAGTCCTTTATTAGACATACGTTATGCAAATATTTTTTCCCAGTCTATGGCTGTCTTTTCGCTTTCTTAACAGTATCTTTGAAAGTGGGGAAAAAAACCCTTTACTTTTTGATATTTTATCGATATTTTATTTCATGGTTAGTGCTTTTTGTATTCTACCTAATGCATCTCTGCTACCCCAAGGTCACAAGTTTTGGTGTGTTTTCTTCTAGAAATTTTAGAGCTTTAGGTCTTCTTTTAGGTGTATGATTCATCTTCTTCTAGTTAATATTTTACATGATATGTGGTAGAGTTTGATGTCCATTATTTGCATTTGGATATTCAAATGTTCTAACACCATTTGGTGAATACAGTTCCTGTTATCCTTAAAATGCCTAGAAGCAGAAATCTCCCAAGTATGGCTTTGATAGATTCTAGATATAGTTCATATGTTATAATTTTAATTTAATATAATTATATTTTTCCAAACAAAAGATGTATTGATATGTTTTACTTTTATGAGTTTTCATTTAGAATAATCACAAATACAGGGCTCCTGGGTGGCTGAATTTGTTAAGCGTCCAACTCTTGGTTTTGACTCAGGTCCTGATCTCAAGGTTGTGAGATTGAGCCCAGTGTTGGGCTCCATGCCGGGCATGGAGCCTACTTGAGATTCTCTCTCTCCCTCTCCTCGCTCATGCTCTCTCTCTCTCTGAAAAAAAAATTCAATTAATTACAAAGTCAAAAGATACTCCTATTATTATTTCCTATATCAAGCTAATGGAGCATCCAAAACGATTTAGTAATAGCATCGCTTCCATTTGGACAAAGACTGTATGTATTTCTATTCTGAAAGAACTGACAATTATATCATTTAAGCAAGGAGGACCTTGTGTTCTAGTAAGTATTTGTGGAAAATTATTAGGTGAAGCCCTACAGTGAAAAGGCAGTTACTATTTACAGGAGCTATATTTGAATTCACAATATGCTTATCTCTAAAATTTGGAGAGAAATCAATACAAAAACCCACAGAGAAAATATGTTAACCACTAGGTTTTTGTATTGATTTCTCTCCAAATTTTAGAGATAAGCATATTGTGAATTCAAACATAGCTCCTGTAAATAGTAACTGCCTTTTCACTGTAGGGCTTCACCTAATAATTTTCCACAAATACTAGAACACAAGGTCCTCCTTGCTTAAATGATATAATTGTCAGTTCTTTCAGAATAGAAATACATACAGTCTTTGTCCAAATGGAAGCGATGCTATTACTAAATCGTTTTGGGTGCTCCATTAACCTGATATAGGAAATAGTGATAGGAGGGTCTATGTTTTCCATAACCATGAAATGGATCCATCGTTTATTTTCATGGTTCATATTTGTAGCTTGTCCTTATAACAAAAGTGTTTTCACTTTGTTTCAGTCATAGATGATTTATATATTAACTTGATACATTAAGCCTTCTGCCTTTCTGTTGCAGACTCTAACTTGATTTGTCACCATTTTAACGTGTATAAACTCCATGCACATGCCACAATAATCAGATGACCTATTCTCGAACACTGTAAGATGACCTGACAAGAGATATCACAGCTGAACACACAGATTTAGTCTTGTTCTTTAAATAACCAAAGGGTGTGACAGACCTGGGGAATTCATTTAGGGCTTTCTTATGTGATAGAGATGTAATGTACTCTAAATCTATTCTTAATTCTCCCTTATGCAGCCTCACAGCAAGATTTCGCACATGCAAATGAGAGTTTGTTAAAAAGACGCCTGAAAAAAAAAATCTGTTAATTTAAGTGGCATTGAGATGTGAGAGCCAATTTTGCATCTTAATGCCAAGTTAACCAAAAAATCACTGTAAACTTATGCCAAATTTTCTTTTGCATTAAGATATGTGATCTAAATGGTTAAAACATATCCAATTAAACTTTTGGGACTTCACCAAAATAAAAAGCTTTTGCACAGTAAAAGGAAGCATCAAAACAAAAAGGCAACCTGGGGCAAATGGGTGACTTAGTCTTTTAAGCACGGGCTCTTGATTGTGGCTCAGGTCATGCTCTCGTGGTTTGTGGGGTGAAACCCCACTTTGGGTTCTGTGCTGACAGCACACAGAGACTGCTTGGGATTCTCTCCCTCCCTCTCTCTCTCTCTCTCTCTCTCTGCCCTTTCTCCACTCACATGTGCTCTCTCTCTCTCTCTCTCTCTCTTCCAAAATAAATAAATAAACAAACATTTAAAACGATGCTCTCAAAAAAAGGCAACCTACCAAATGGGAGAAGATATTTGCAAACGTTTTACCTGACAAGGGGTTAATATCCAAAATGTATAAAGAATTTATACAATTCAATACCAAAGACACAAATAATTAGATTAAAAAATGGGCAGAGGACATGAATAGACATTTTTCCAAAGAAAACATGCAAATGATCAATAGAAACATGAAAAAAATGTCAACATCACTGATCATCAGGGAATGCAAATCAAAACCACAATGAGACATCACCTTATATCTGTCAGAATAGCTAAAATAGACTTAAAGAAAAAAAAAAAAGAAATAACAAGTGTTGACAAGATGTGAAGAAAAATGAACCTCCTTGCACTGTTGGTGGGAATGCAAATTGGTGCCCTACAGTGGAAAATAGTAGGGCGTTTCCTTAAAAAATTTAAAATAGAATTACCCTATGATTCTGTAATTCCACTACTGGATATTTACCCGCCCCAAATGGAAACACTAATTTAAAATTTTTTTTTTCCAACGTTTATTTATTTTTGGGACAGAGAGAGACAGAGCATGAACGGGGGAGGGGCAGAGAGAGAGAGGGAGACACAGAATCGGAAACAGGCTCCAGGCTCTGAGACATCAGCCCAGAGCCCGACGCGGGGCTCGAACTCACGGACCGCGAGATCGCGACCTGGCTGAAGTCGGACGCTTAACCGACTGCGCCACCCAGGCGCCCCTGGAAACACTAATTTAAAAAGATACATACACTCCTATATTTATTGGAGTATTATTTACAATAGCTAAATATGGAAGCAATGCAACTATCCATCCATAGATGAATGGATAAGAGGAAGTGATATACCACTTCCTCTTATCCACTACATATATATACACACACACACACACACACCAACACACGCACACACACACATACACACAATGGAATATTACTCAACCATAAAAAGGAGTGGAATCCTGCCATTTGCAATAACATGGATGGATCTAGAGGGTATAATACTAAGTCAAATAAGTCAGTCATACAAAAGCAAATACTATATGATTCACTCATATCTGGAACTGAAGAAACAAAGCAAATGAGCAAACAAAGGGGAAAAAAAGACAAACAAAAAACACCCAGACTCTTAATTTTAGAGAACAAACTGATGGTTGCCATAGAAGAGGTAGGAGAGGGGCACTTAGGTGGCTCAGTCAGTTAAGCGTCCAGCTTCAGCCCAGGTCATCATCTCACGGTCCGTGAGTTCAAGCCCTGCATTGGGCTCTGTGCTGACAGCTCAGAGCCCAGAGCCTGCTTCAGATTTTGTTGTCTCCCTTTCTCTCTGCCCCTCCCCCACTCATGCTGTCTCTGTCAAAAATAAATACATGCTAAAAAAAATTTAAAAAAGAAGAGATAGGAGAGGGGATGGGTGAAAGAAATAAAGAGGATTAAGAGTACATTTATCATGAAAAACACTGAGTAATGTGTAGAATTGTTGAATCACTACATTGTACACTTAAAACTAATATAACACTGTAATTGACACTGCAATTAAAAAACACATACAGTACTGAAAACAGTGCCTAGTACATAGTAAATGTTCAATAAATGTTATTATCGTTGTCATCATAAGTGGAGGGAGGAAAAAGACCACAAATTTATATTTTAGGTTTGCCCAGTAAAGAAAAGCTACATGGCATCTGGAATGGTTTGAAGAGTATCAACATTAACTATTAAATGGGGGTATTAATCAGTTGCAACCAAGAAAATAAAAGATAGCCAAGTGTACAAACCCCAAATTATTTAGATGAAGACACAGAATCTGATCATTGCATATTTTATACTTAATAAAATGTTTATGCTTAATTCATTTTAAAATTAACCATTTGGCTGCAATAACAAATTTATAGATAATGAGGAACTTTTACCAAATCTCATTAAAAAATTTTCCTTTATGCTTTGTGACAGACTAGTTGATATAGTGTCCAGAACTATTTCATTTCTTTTTTCTCTTCTTATTGTATACAAATACCTCTTTATTTTAGGGAACCCATTTCCTGCTGCTTCAATGAATTGCCTCTTAATACCCTCTCTGAATTAGATACATTAATAAGGAATTAATAAGGAATGGCAAATAGCCGGTCAGGATATCCTATTTTCCCTGGCAAAGTCATTGATTCATCATTGGGCATATCAATTCCACTTTCTCTAAAATGCATGCATCATGAGATTTCCTCCTCCTTTAGTAGGTTGCAATGATCACTTGCTATTTCTACTGAGGAGAGGCTGGTTGGGGTATGTCTTTTTGAGATGATTAGTAGACAGTGTCTTAAACAATAGAAAGATACATTATTCTAGTTAAACAGTGAAAATGACTGATGACTGTGTTTTTTAAGTGCACTAGGGTGAGGATTTTAGATACACTGTGAAACATGGATCTAAGGAGCATGTGTTCCTTGATATGTTAGATCTAAGCTGTAGTGCTAGGCTTACCCTTCTATTCTAGTCACTGCTTTGTGGAACTTAATGCCCATCACAATATCCTTTTCCTGGTCCAAGTACATCCCAAATTAGAATTCTAGTCTTTTTTTTAATGTTTATTTATTATGGATAGAGAGACACAGAGCATGAACCCAGGAGGGGCCGAGAGATGGAGAGACACAGAATCTGAAGCAGGCTCCAGGCTCTGAGCTATCAGCACAGAGCCCAACGCAGGGCTCGAACTCACAAACCACGAAATCATGACCTGAGCTGAAGTCGGACGCTTAACCAACTGAGCCACCCAGGCGCCCCTAGAATTCTAGTCTTAAGCTAAGGAACTTTTCAATTTGTTTTGTTTTCCTTTTTAAGTTCCTACTCTATCTCTGATAAAAAAAAAAAAAAAAAAAGTTGCTGATTCCAAATTTTATCCCATGGAAATTCTTACATGACATGTTGGCATATTTTAGAGTGTGTGTGGACATGTGTGTAGGTGTAGATATTTGGAAGGTGAATACCTTTGGAAATCTTTGAAAAATGAAGTAACAGGACCTAATCTGTCTGAGGTCAGTAAGTCTGGATAGAGCAAGAAAATGGGATAGAAATTGTACACATTGAAGGGCTAGTGACAAGAAGACTACTTAAGAAAGGACAAAAGTAAAAGACATTTTGAAGCATAGAGATGAAAGTTTAAAATGCTTAGTAGGAATGAACCCAGATTTGTGGATGTTGTAATGGTGAGTTTTTATTTTTTACATTGATTAATAAATTATGATTATTATAGCAGAAAAACGGGTGACTTTGGTCTCATAATTCACATAGCTAGTTGTATGTATTTTTCTAGTTTCTCATATTTTGACAATTTAAACATATAAATATATCTTAAAGTTGAAACACTTGGGTTTTGAGATGAGGAACTAATAAAGTTTGGTTGCTGACTCTAACTAGGTCAAGAGTGAGAGAGAGAGACAAGTATTAAAGCTCTCCTTGAAATTTCTAGTGGAACTTGTCTAGAAGTCAGTGGAATGGTACAGATATTAATAGACTGAAAGAACAGATTTACAGAGCTTCTAATTTTAATAACCTCTAGTGTATGTTAGCTTTCTAAATCTTAGTTTCTTGTTTAAAATGAATGTGATGAGGGACACTTGGGTGGCTCAGTTGGGCATCTGACTTTGGCTCAGGTCATGATCTCACAGCTTGTGAGTTCAAAGCCTGCATTGGGCTCTGTGCTGATAGCTCAGAGCTTGGAACCTGCTTCGAATTCTGTGTCTCCCTCTCTCTCTGCCCCTCACCACTCGTGCTCTGTTTCTCTCTCTCTCTCTCAAAAAAAAATAAACATTAAAAAGCATTTTAAAAATAAATGTGATGAGCCAGAACTCTATAAATCATTTCAAGTCCTACTGTTCTGTGTTTCTGTGTGATTGCTAAATAAACAGCTCAATCTGCTATTTTCCTGGACTGTATATTTTTGCTACATTGCTTACATTTCTTACAGTTTTTTTTTTCTTATCGGGGTATAATGGACAGAAAAATTGCATACATTTGAAGTGTACAATGTAATGATTCGATACATATATACTTTGTGAAATAATTGCCACAACCAGGTTAATTAACATACGCATCACCTCACATAGTTATCTATTTTGTGTGTGTGCGGTGAGAATGCTTAAGGTCAACTTTTTTAGCAAATTTCAAGTATACAATTCAGTGTTATTAACTACAGTCATCATGCTGTTCATCAGATCCCCAGAACTTATTCATCTTATAACCGAAAGCTTGCACCATTTGAAGAGAGTCTTCTACTTAGTCCACCCACCAGCTCCTGGTGATCACCATTCTACTGTGGACCACAATGAGATATTGTCTCAACCTGTTAGGATGGCACTTACCAAAAACAGAAGAAGTAACAAGTGTTGGTGGTGATGTGGAGAAAAGGGACCCCTTGTGTACTGTTGGTGGAAATGTAATTTGGTGCAACCGCTATGGGAAACAGTATGGAGGCTCCTCAAAAAAATAAAAATAGAACCACCATATGATTCTGCATTCCCACTTTGGGGTATATATCTGTAGGACACAAAATCAGTATCGTAAAAAGATATCGACACCTGTAGGTTCATTGCAGCTTTCTTTACAAATAGCCAAGATACAGATGAAATATAAATGTCTGTCAATGGGTGAAGGGAACAAGAATATGGGATGGTATTCCACCATGAGAAAGAAAGAAATCCTGCCGTTTGTGGCAACATGGATGAAACACAGGACATTATGTTAAGTGAAGTAAGCCAAAGAGAGAAAGACAAATACTACATGATATAACTCACAAGTGGAATATTTTAAAAAATTATATTTATAAGTACTTTGGAGAATGACAAATAACACAGGACGCTGGGCTTATTTGCATACTTGGGCGGAGATCGTTGGGATTCTACAAAGCCTTCGTAATTAAAAAAAAGGAATCTTTTTCTCTTATTTTTCCAGGACTTTCACAACTGGATCTTCCAACTTTCACATCAGACAAGCCAGTCAAACACCAGACCATGAATAATTTCCTTATGATTTTTGTAAGTTTTGCTTCATCATACCCCTTATCCTGGCTGATCTGCAATCAGTACATTTTCCCTTTATATAATTTGTTGCTACACTGGTTGGAGTGATGTATTAGTATTACTATTACATTTTTTAATTTTGAAAAATTTACGAGAAACATGGAAAATTACAAATGCTAAAATGGTATTATTGACTTTCTAGAAATAGTCATTGTGAACATTATGTCATAGTTGTCTCATCTTCCTCCTTCCTATTTTTTCAAGGAAATAAACATGAGGTCTTTCATATTTCTTATGTGAATGCTATTCTTACTTTCACTTTCTAGCAGTAACCACTCTAATATATTTACACATGGAGAAACTATACGTTTAAATGTAATCGCACAAGCCACTCAGGTAATGATGAGTGACAATGCGAGTTTCAAGGCACAGGTCTCTAGACTCTTGATATACTGTTCCATCTACAAGACCAGTGATCTAATTATTGGCTGAATTAAAATCATTCATATTTTGAGTCATGAATTCATATCGTTGAAATCATGTCAATGGAGATCACAATTATATGATTTTAAAATTAAAACCTTATGGCAATTTTGGTTTTAGTTCAGCTTTAGAAAGTGGCAAGGGACTTATCTTAACAACCAAAACAATCCAGATAACTTACAGAATCTAGTTTTATAAACCCTCAGAGATCTGAGTACACACAGAAACACATAAAGAACTAAACTCCAAAAATATACTTAATGGGAGAAAATTACACAATTACTTTTACCTCTGGTAGAATGGCAAGAGGAAGAGGCATCTGCCGTAGAAAAAAAATGGAAAATTAGAGTGAAGACATTATCAGAAATGAAAAATTCACTAAAGAGTCTTAGCAGGAGCATGGAAATAGCAGAGAAGGAGAAGTGAACTTAAAGACAAGTTGATAGACTACATCCACACTAAAACAAAAAGAAAAATATTTGAAACAAAAGATATTTGAACAATTCCCAATTTGTTTATAAATGGAATATCTGAAAAGGGGCAGAGGGAGAATGGGGAAGAAAGAATATTTAAAGAGTTAAAGACCAAGAATTTTCCAAAATTGATGAATTATATCAACTTATACTACCAGAAATCTTAGTCATCTCTGAACAGGATAATAGGATTTTAGAAAAGACATGAGAATCACGGTTCCTTTTCTAATCTCTGCAATCATAATGGACTAAATTAGAAAAAACACAGTAGCCCAAAGTGAATTGGCTAAAAAGAAAATTGAAGTGATATCTTTGAATAAAGACAGCAGGAATTTCAAAGGCATCTAGCAATGAATGTTTTGCCTGAAGTGATAAAGTATTATCTAAAGAGAAAGGAAAATAAATACTGTTAAAATTTGTAGTATTTTCAGTGAACTAGTAGCATTCCAATATGAGTGAAAATGGAGCTCACCAACAAATTTTGAATAAAGAGAGAAGCTACCTCAGGAGGTATGAGTTTGCTGTCACTGGAAGTGATACAGGGTTGACTAATGACCAACTGGAACGGAACTCAAGCTTCAGATGTATTGTTCAATTAAAGGATCATTGTCATCCTATTCTCATTTTAGCATTCTTTGATTACAGAAAAAGAAGACAAAGAACTTAATTAGCCAAGTATGTGACTTAACAAACAGCATCATTTGCTTTCAACCTTTTAAGCAAATTAATGGAAAATTATTTTCTCTTTAATTGTTTACCAAATAATTTAAGATAATGTAACTAAACTGTAAAAATCATGAGGCACAATACTTCTAGCTACAGAAATATTTGTTAGACTTAAGATATCAGAAGAGATGCAGTTATGACCATTTATCTTGTTATGTAAAATCTATTTTGAAATGATTTAAATTATAAAGGGATTTATTCAGATCACTTCAAATTTTCAGAGAAATAACATACCTAGATACGATTTATCAAGTCTTTGGCCTAAATGTGTTTTATCTGTATCTTTAAATTGGCATCCTTCAGGGTGGCAGACTGATGGCACATTGATAAAACACATCATTAGGAGAAGATGGGCATCCAGCTCCAGAATTTAATTTATTATTACCAACTTTCTTGATGATTGGGCTAATCTTCAACTAATTTCAGTGGCCAAGAAAATGCTATACATTAACTGAATCTGTCTTAGATTGCCAGACATTTGCTGTGTGAGTTGCTGTGACAATGGTTATAGTAAGGAATGTGGGATTAACCCAAAGGATGTGGAGCTCTCAGGGTCCACCCAATCCCATCCAACCCACACAGTTGCTTCATGATAAAGAATGTTTAGAGATTGCTGGGAGAGGTTATCACAATGACCATTACTGAAGAAGTACTCCAAAAAGTTTGAAATAAAGAGAAAAAAAAAAAAAACATGACTTCGTGGCCTCAACTTCAGAGGTTTTAAAAGATACTACGGGATCAGAAATTGAAATTGCCAGTTTTACAAATGGAGTTGCCAGCCACCTTATAATTACTACCTTCACAAAACTTTTATTTTCAATGATAGAGGCAACTAGCAGATTTATTGAGTGTTGAAGAACAGAGATTACAAAGTCCATTGTGCCTTCAAAATGAATTGTAAAGTCACCAAAGACTCAATCCAACATTCACATACCTCGGAAAAAATAGATTCAAATATCTACTGCTGTCTATGGCCACAATGGCTGTCAAATGAGCTACCAAAGAAAAAGGAAAAACAACAACAACAACAACACAACTTGTAGCCATGTTTTTTGACCAAGAATAATCCTAGGATAAAACTCTATTAATCCTTAAAGATAGATATCTTCTTTGGGATTTCTGTCACTGCAGACTGTGAGTTTAATCTAAAATGAATGATTTTAACTGACACATGCTTTCAGTACCATTGGCTTTTTCTACCTATCTTGAAGAAATAACTACCATCAGTTTTCACTCTATCTTCTTGAGTCTCACACAGATTGCTGCCAAATGACAAAAGAGAAATACAGGAACTCAATCATCTCTGTATTGAATATGTTTTCTGTATAAATTGGTTTTGGAGAATGAGTTATTGTACCCAATTCCAGTAATAGCACAGAAAACTTAACTTTCATTATCAAATGGCAGAAAGCCATAAATTGTGTCCTGTGATGAAAAAGTTATTAGAGGAGATTTCAATCTTTCTTTTCAATATAAATCTGTGTTAGTCTAATGGTTTGAAATCTAGAAACATGCAATTGTTTCATTTCAGAGTATTGTTTGCTCTTTTCCCAATATTTTGAAAGTTACTTAAATGATTATACATATATATTTCAGGCATTATATGAAAAAAGATATGGTATAGGAAAGGCAAGGAAGCTCTAGGCTAGATTTTAGCCCTATCAGTTAGTGTCAGATAAAACTGAATCATCACTTAAATTATGTGTAAAATGAGGCACCTTAGCTTTCTCGTGTATAAAAGGGGGCAATTCTGTGTTATTCAACATGTTAATTCTACTCAATATAACTTACAGGGTTATTATAAGAACATAAGACAGAAAGTATATAAATGAGAGGATTATGAAGATAATTATGTTATTAATAGTCTTACCTTACCATTATTCTATAAATTGGTGGTATTCACTACAGTGGAGAGTATCTGTCTTTAAACTGCAATTACATGAATTCTATATGGCTTTTGACTTAACTAGCCTGCACCTGGGGGCAACAAAGTTTCCATATTGAGTTTTCGAACTTAAAAATTTTTTCAAGTTGGTTTTAAGTATCAAAAGCAAAATTTGGAAGCCTCAGATCCCCTATTTATAGCATAAACAAAAGAATGAAGAGTATTGAATGAAGAATGTAGGCACCATACACATCATATACTTACTTCCACATTAAAAAAAAAAGGCAAGAATGATTTCTAGGCTCAGGGGAGAGGTTTAGGGAAGATTGAGAAAGGGAAACAAAATTTAACCACTACTGTGGTGTTCTCTTCCTTGTCAATCTCTATTTCAGCTACCCTCCCAGTGGGGAGGATAGAAACTTCTAGATGTGAGAATCTGTGGATAGATGTGATATTTGTGTTTGGGACTATGAGAAGTTTTTATCATTGTGGAATTCCTGTGCTAACATGGAATCGTTGCAATAGAAAAAAAAAATGTTGGCAGTGAGTGTCTACCTAGAAAATGTTCAGAGAGATATGCCCTGTCTCCATTCACCATTTAAATTTTAAATATGGAAAAAATCTGGAAATATATTCATGGTAAAGCCAAATAAGTGATGGAAAAAAAAAGACCTGAAGATGGTTCACTTGTCAAAGAATTGTCACTGTAAGGGATGAAGGACTTCCTAGCAGAGTCAATGGGACAAAGGCCTAGCTGGCTTCTGAAGGGACAATGTGGGAGCTGAGGAGAGAGATGAAACAATCAGATAAGACTGCTAAGTATTCTCCACCTGTTATTTTGCCTTTCCCCAGCTGGGAAAAGAATGGAGGAATTACTCACTAATGGATACCTGAAGAAAATGATGGGATTCAGGACACCACCCAAGACCATGGCTTGGCTTATTAAATATCGTTAGAGGAATTTTAAAAACCGGTAGAAGCAGGCCACTCTGACCTTTCACCCCCTCACCCTTCTGATCTGAAACAAATTCTAAAAATTCCATGTGAAAGGTACTCTCTCTGAATAAGAAGGAGCAAAGATTCTTATCACAAGAGTCTTTGAGGAATTTGGTGTCAACAAATAAACCTTGTCAAACTAACCCTTCTCTTCCTAGTTATTTCTTCACCATTTACTACCACTTGCCCAAACCCGTTTGTTTATTCAAATTTATTGTTTCTTTGTCTCAAAGGTATAAAAACTGCCTGCAGTAGCCAATTCTTTGGGTCTTCATTCTCTTGCAAAGGCTCTTGTGTCCATGTAAAAATGCAATGAAAGCTGTGCACTTTTCTCCTGTTAATCTTAGTTTAATTTTCAGACCCAGCCAGGGACTCTAAGAGGATCGGGGGAAACTTTTATGTCCCCTATAATAAGAATCTCCAAAGTGAACTCTCCTTCCTCAAAGTCATGCTAATAGGACCCTGAAACTTAGATTACTCCCCAGAAAAGGAGAACAGAGAGGGAGAGAACTCTGGATTTGGTTGGCTATCAAAAAAGAGACTTTTATATGAACAGGAAGTGAACATGTTTATTATCTAGAGTGTTTCCTCCTGTTGAAAGAAATAAGCATTTGATAGCCAAATTATGGAAAGAGCCTAAATGTCCATCAACTGATGAATGATTAAAGAAATTGTGGTTTATATACACAATGGAATACTATGTGGCAATGGGAAAGAATGAAATATGGCCTTTTGTAGCAACGTGGATGGAACTGGAGAGTGTTATGCTAAGTGAAATAAGTCATACAGAGAAAGACAGATACCATATGTTTTCACTCCTATGTAGATCCTGAGAAACTTGACAGAAGACCATGGGGGAGGGGAGGGGAAAATAAAAAGGGTTAGAGAGGGAGGGAGCCAAAGCATAAGAGACTCTTAAAAACTGAGAACAAACTGAGGGTTGATGGGGGGTGGGAGGGTTGATGGGAGGTGGGTGAGGGGTATTGAGGGCACGTGCTGGGATGAGCACTGGGTGTTGTATGGAAAGTAATATGATGATAAATTTCACATTAAAAATAAAAAAAAAGAAATAAGCATTTGAGAATTATGATGAATTTAGTAAGAGGAAAATAAAGTTCTATTTTTGAATGTCAGAGTTGTTTCAACTAGCATTACAGCAAATTTTAGAACTGTTATGTAAAGTTTTTATATTTATCAAACTGTATTTATTAAATAATTATTTTTCAGTTTTATTAAGTAGAAGTGTATTTAGTTAAAACTTATAGATTCTGGTCACCCTGAAATAACCAGAATTTTTGTCAGCTTGTAATGTGCTAATCTTTAAAATTCAAAAATAGTAAAAATAACTTTGTTTTATTGCATTTATTAACCACTCTCACTTACTCTGGGTTGAATGATATGAAATTGCTGATGTTTGGCCATTTTTGTAGTTCAAAAATGGCCAGTTGATGTGGTGGACCTTCAGGTGGTTCGTGTGGTAGATCTAGATATTCCAGAATATCTAGACCTTTGGGCACTCTAGTTTCAAATCATCTAGAATAGATGATAAACAATGGTTGATAAGATTTACAGAAAGATGTATTTAGCAAGAAACTTGTTTATGGTGAACATAAAATGGAACATAATTTTTGAAAATTATTAAATATGCCGAACATTTATTCATGTTTCCCAAAATTTAATCCAATTTTCCAGTGTGGTCTGCTCAACAAACAACAAACACAAAAAGAATTTTTCCTGGTATTGATACTTTGATTAAAGCAGACTATTAAGTTATTTTGAAAAGTCTTACTTATGTAATACTTTTGATTGATTAAACCATTCTGGTTGTTTTCTGCTAATTCTTATCTATATACATGTTGAAAGCAATGTTCAAGTAAGCCTTAAACTGAGGCTTTATAATAGTTTTTAATAGTTACTAAGTAGTAACTATTAAATACTCATCGAGTGGAGATAAGTGTTCCTTATGCAAATATGGTGGAATTTTAGGAAGCACCCTAATGAAAGTGGCAATTCAGATAAAAGGAGGGTGTTTGGGGCAGGGGGCACAGCCTTGTGTTCTCATACCATACTGTGCAGTTCTGCTTTTTTGTGTTTAATTCCAGATTCAAATGATTACATTTTATATAGAAAAAAAAAAGTTGCTTTTCTGAAATGTATAGGAAAGTAAATTGTTGGGATCATTCATTTCTTATCCTGTGTTCACTCACAAAACTTCAGTAGAGCCAACGGTAAGAAAGGTTATCATCACAAATATAAACCTGCACTTATGGACAGCAGTTTGGAAAAACATTTTCTTTAATGGGGATTTTTGAAGTGTATGGGAATGTAGCAGCTGAAAAAATTTGTTTTCTTTCTCTTTTTCTTGAGCACACTCTGTAAAGGGCTCTCTTACCTCCATGGAGGTCCAGGCCAAAACCCCTTTTGGAGCAGTCACAGCATTGAGCTGTACGGTGATTCTCTGTGTGAGGAAGCTTCAGAAACCCTAAGGACCAGTTGCCTCTGAAATCTGGAAAAGGGAATTGCATTCCATATATTCTTTCCATCTGTGATGTGCTAAGGACAGAAATGCATACGATCAATCTTGAAAACATTCCAGGAAAGTCATTGGTGATGCGGTGTTCATGATCTGTTGACATCTAAGATGAATTCGAGATGCCACAGTGATTCTCAATGCCAAATGTATTAATACTGATAATTTAATATTTAAATTATATCATTCTCATCTGTTTCTATACAAGAAACCTTTCATTTCTCTCGCTTGCAAAACATTCCCAAATACAGCATCATGATCCTGTTAACAATCCAAAGAAACCACCGTTTCATGTTCACTCAAAGCCACGATACCTCAGCATTTAATTATTTAGAAATAATAAACAATGGCATCAATGTTTTTCTTTAATCTACAGGTGCATGTTGGTGAGATTTGAAAGTCTGGTTCATTTGACTCGTGACAAAAAAAAAAAAATCCAGTTGTTTAAAACATTGTATTAGTTTAGCCTTGCTGTGAGTTTTTATGGGAACTATGTTTGCCATGGGAAACAAAATTATTGAAGTATTCTCAGAGCAAAACATCTTCCTTAAATTATTGTGGATTCTATTTACTATGGTTTTTTTTCACAGAGAAGATTGTCACATGTAAAAAAAAAAAAAAGGACTGTTTTAAATGCTAATGTCAGAAGTAGTGAACTGGAGAGAAACAAAACAAGCCAAAGTAATTTCCTTCCAATGCATGATAAAGGCCAGAATCTAAGAAGAACATAAGGAAAATAATGTCCAACATTTTTTTAGACTCTTTTCCCTATTTTGAGTATACAGAGCTCTCTCACATTTAATCTCTTTCAAAATGTTTATTTATTTATTTTGAGAGACAGAGAGAGAGAGAGAATGGATGCATGAATGGGGGAGGGGCAGACAGAGAGGGAGAGAGAGAGAATCCCAAGGAGGCTCTGCACCATCAGCACAGAGCCTGATGTGGGGCTCCATCTCAGGAACAATGAGATCATGACCTGACCTGAAACGCTCAACTGACTGAGCCACTCAGGCGCCCCTCTCCCATTTAACTATACGTGTACATGCAATGGCCTTGTATTATTGCTTCCTTTGAGAATGAAGGAGAGAGCCTTGTGTGGGTTATAGTGACCAAAAACAGGACAGCACCTGTGAGCTGTTGTAATTCATAGTAAGAGGTGATGGAGACAAGGGCTGCAATTCCCCAGGGGAATCGTGAAAAATTATGAAATGTCTTGGAATTCTGAAATGTCCCTTAGCATGTGGGACACGGACTTCAATTACTCAATATAGATATTTATGAAAACGAACCCAGAAGAACAGGGGATTTTTAGGGAGAAACAAATTAAATGTATTCCTCCCTCATAATTCTACTTCAAACTGGTTTTCTTCCTTTTGGAAGATTAGAAAGAGAGGTTTATAAATAGTGTTACTGGGAGGATAAAATTGTATATTTATGAGAGGTCTTGAAACTAGTTAGCTATTTTTCTGTCATGTATAATTAAAGTGATAATTAGAGTAGATCGTCTCTGTTTGCTAGAAAAGTTCAGCTAACGTGTACATAGTTTACGATAACGGTGAACAGCTTTGCCCTCTGAAACAGTATCCCACAGGCTAGATATAAACTGTAAACATATTACATTTGCTCTGTACACTTAAAATGTTAACTTCCAATATTTAAAAACTGGGAGATTTCACAAATCTGAAATTTTGGCCTTTTCCTGAAAAATGGTAAACACCTGCAAAGGGGGTTCAAATTCCGAGGGCAGCAAGTAGCTGGGCTGATGATCCAGACCACTGACTCCTCGAGGTGGGGTGTATAAGCTCCAGTTCTCTGTGGGCCACTCATCTGTGCCCTTGTTTGCCTCCTGTTCGGCCCCTGTAGACATTTGAATTACTTAGAAGAGACTTCCCTGTGTTTAGCTGAACATCCGGAAACAGACTATTTTGATTAGGGAAGTACTGTTTTCTCTCCCCCCATTTCTCTAGCCTGTTAGGCTCCAGAAAATGGCTGGGTAGCCAAGAATGACATACAGAGACAGCAAAAAGCTGCCTTCTATAAGAAATCAGGAGAAATTTTCAAGTTGGAGGAGCACATGAGGAGCAGGGGAAAGGAAAATGAAATTCTAGAAATCAAGTAGAAGCAGTGAGTATATAAACACACTCTTTAGAGGTGAGAACAGTTGGGAATTTAAATAAAGGATGTCTAATATTAAATTTTAAGGTAGTTCCTGTCCTTCACCAGGGACATAACTCTATTTTGTCCCAAACCTTGTATAAGATCCCTATTCACCTGGCCTTAGGTTGATGGACTTTGGAAAACAAAGGGACTGTGATGAATCCCATTGGTAGGCAAAGAACTATGCACCCAGGAGGGCAAATGGAGAATTCAGCAGAGGAAGAACTGAAAAAGATGAGAAACTGCTCTCACCGCACCCATCCTGTGTAGTGGGAGAGAAACTGGGATCCCTGCATCTCCTGAAACAGAGAATCTGGCTGATTTTCCTTTAAATATGATGTGATTCCTGAAAACCACAGGGAATGCTGATATCCAAGAAACTGACAAAGGAGTTATAACCATTAAAACATTCTGTTACAACCCAAAACACGGGCTTCTTTAACTTAAAACTTTTGTTTAAAGACTCGTTATTTTCGTTAAGCACTTGGTCAGAAATAATTTCTGTCGGTAGGATAGTCAATGTAAGCCACAAAAATTTTATCAGAATCCTTTAAGATAGATGCAGAATAGTGTGGACTCACATCTAATGAGAAAGTGAGATTCTAAAGTAAGGACATAAGACAAACACCACACACATTTAAAATTATCCTTGAAAAATTGCTTCACTGCCATTAAATCACCAGGGTGGGATTCTTTGCATCAAAATCTGTGGCCTCATAACCCGGGGAAATGGGTAACAAGATAAATCAAAGTGTATTTTCCCACACCCTCCATCAACAGCTGCCCCGAAAAGTGCAGACACACAGGATGAAAAACTGAACGTGTATAAATGCCACCCCACTATGGACCAAGTAAGTGGATTTTGAGAATTCTATGATGGGGTGGTTTTTGGTACTCATTGTAAAGTGTTCTCAAGGTTTGATTTGTTTTTCATGATACTGTTTCTAAAATTTAAATGAAACAACAATTACATGAGGCAATTAATACATATGGTTTATTTTACAGTCTCATTGCTTTGGGTAGCCGTGAACTTCTTTTGAAAGGAAAGCAAATGTTGTGTTTCCTAACATGATGGTCATTCTTTGTACATGGATGGGTTAATGTGTATATAACAGCCTGATGAAACATACTATTTGCCTCAAGTTTCTTCTCCAGCTTGCTTTTAAAGGGGACTAAATCCACCTAAGAGAGAATTAATCAACCCAAATGCTGACTACACATTACTACATGTCTCTTCAGAGTTTGTGAGATACCAGTAATTCTGTCGCCTTTAAAACCACACAGGGCAGCTGTTTTCCCACACTTTTTAACACTGTTGAGCAAAAGATGGGGAAAAAGCATGTAGCTGGAAAAGTTTTATGACTTGAAAAAAATTAAGAGTGGCCTGATTTTAAGACTTGTAACTTCCTTTTACATTCTATTCTCATATATACTCACATTTCTCTTCTTATAATTCATATGTACTTCCTATCTATAGCCTTGTTAACATTAGGTAAATAATAAAAATATCTAGGATTTAACTAAAACATTACTGTTTTCGTTAGGATCCTGAAACAAAACTTTATAAAGAATTTATAAATGTTTTGAATAGAGCTAAAATCAACACATCTGTTTTTTGTTTAGTGACAACTTTTAAGGTGTGGTTGGGGACAGGATTCATCCATCTTTGAGTTCACTCAACTTTGCCAAGCTGGAGCTTACATACCAGTGTGTCTGTGTTTCTATAAAACTGATGGAATGTCAGCATGATTCTGGGAAAAAGTTGTGTTTTTTTTTTCCTTCTTCCCAGATTGTATTTTACTACTGCCGATCCAACAAACATCAAGCAAAATTGTAAAGTATATGTCTGGAGTGCATTTCTGTTGTAAGGAACGACTGGGATGGAATTAACCCAAAATAAACTTAATTTGTTAAAATATTTTTTCTCAGGGGTACAATCAATCCAAATTTAGAGAAGGCTTATATTGTAGCCGAATACTGTACAGAAACGTAACCTGAATAAAGAGATGGTTTGGATTTATCAAACTAATATTTGCCAATATATTTTTTATAACCTCTGAAATCTGCACTGTTTTGCTTTTAATTTACTTATTTGAACTCAAGTAAGTTAACATAGTGTAGTATGGGTTTCAGGAGTAGAATGCAGGGATTCATCACTTACACGTAACACTCGGTGCTCATCCCAACAAGTGCCCTCTTTATACCTACCACCCATTTAGCCCATCCCCCCAACCAACTCCCTTCCAGCAACCCAGTTTGTTCACTGTATTTAAGAGTCTCTTATGGGTCTCTCTATTTTTATCTTATTTTTCCTTCTTTTCCCCTATGTTTATCTGTTTGGTTTCTTAAATTCCACATATGAGTGAAATCATATGATGTTTGTCTTTCTCTGACTGCTTATTTCACTTAGCATAAGTGCTAGTTCAATCCACATTGTTCCAAATGGCAAGATTTCCTTCTTTTTGATCACCAAGTAATATTCCATTGCATCCATTTACCCCTTCTTCTTTGTCCATTTGTTAGTCTATGGACATTTGGGATCTTTCCATAATTTGGCTGTTGTTGATAGCACTGCTATAAACATTGGGGGGCATGCACCCCCTTTGAATGAGCATTTTTGTATCCTTTGGACAAATACTTAGTAGTGCAATTGCTAGGTCATAGGGTAGCTCTATTTTAAATTTTTTGAGGAACCTCCATACCGTTTCCAGAGCGGCTGCAACAGTTTGCATTCCCACCAGCACTGCAAAAGGGTTCCTCTTTCTCTATATCCTTGACAACATTTGTTGTTTCCTGCATTGTTGATTTTAACCATTCTGACAGGTGTGAGCTGATATCTCATTGTGGTTTTGATTTGTATTTCTCTGATGATGAGTCATGTTGAGCATCTTTTCATATGTCTGTCAGCTATCTGGATATCTTCCTTAGAAAAGTGTCTGTACATGTCTTCTGCCCATTTCTTCACTGGATTATTTGTTTTTTGGGTGTTGAGTTTGAAAAGTTCTTTATAGATTTTGGATACTAATGCTGTATATGATATGTCATTTGCAAATATCTTCTTCCATTCCACTGGGTGCCTTTTGGTTTTGTTGATTGTTTCCTTTGCCGTGCAGAAGCTTTATATCTTGATGAGGTCTCAATGGTTCATTTTTGCTTTTGTTTCCCTTGCTCCCAGAGACATGTCTACTAAGAAGTTGTTGCAGCTGAGGTCAAAGATGTTGTTGCCTATTTTCTCCCTAGGATTTTGTTGGTTTCCTGTTTTACGTTTAGGTCTTTCATCCATTTTGAGTTTATTTTTGTGTATGGAGTAAGAAAGTGGTCCAGGTTCATTCCTCTGTGGGTCACTGTCCAGTTCTCTCAGCACTATTTTCTGAAGGGACTGTCTTTTCCATTGGATATTATTTCCTGTTTTGTTGAAGATTAGTTGGCCATATCTTTGTGGGTCCATTTGTGGTTTCTCTTTTCTTTTCCATTGACCTATAGGTCTGTTTTTGTGCCAGTACCATACTGTTTTGATGGTTACTTTGTAATGCAGCTTGACATCTAGAATTGTGACGCCTCCAGCTTTGGTTTTCTTTTTCAACATTACAGTGGGTATTTGGGGGCTTTCCCAGTTCCATATAAATTTTAAGATTGTTTGTTCTAGTTCTGTGAAGAATGCTGGTGTTATTTCGACAGGGATTGCATTGAATGTGTAGATTGCTTTGGGTAGTATAGGCATTTTAACAATATTTGTTCTTCTGATCCATAAGCATGGAATGTTTTTCCATTTCTTTGGGTCTTCTTCATTTTCTTTAATAAGCTTTCTATAGTTTTCAGCATACAGACCTTTTACCTCTGTAAAAGTTAGATTTATTTCCAGGTATCTTATGGTTTTTGGTGCAATTGTAAATGGGATTGATGCCTTCCTTGATTTCTCTTTCTGCTGCTTCATTATTGGTTTATAGAGATTCAACTGATTTCTGTGCATTGATTTTATATCCTGTGTCTTTGCTGAATTTATATGTTGGGTCTAACAGTTTTTTGGTGGAGACTGTCAGGTGTTTCATGTAGAGTATCATGTCATCTGCGAAGAATGAAAGTTTCACTTACTCTTTGCTAATTTGGATAACTTTCCTTTCTTTTTTTTCCTGATTGCTGAGGATTTCAAGTACTATGTTGAACAACAGTGGTGAGAGTGGACATCCTTGTCGTGTTTCTGACCCTAGGGGGAAAGGTCTCAGTTTTTCCCCATTGAGGATGATGTTAGTTGTAGGCCTTTCATATATAGCTTTTATGATGCTGAGGTTTATTCCTTCTATCCCTTCTTTCTTGAGGGTTTTTTTTTTTTTATCAAGAAAGGATGCTGTATTTTGCCAAATCTTTTTTCTGCATTTATTGAAAGGATTATATGGTTCTTATCTTTTCTTTTTTTTTTTATTTTTATTTTTTTAATTTTTTTCCACGTTTTTATTTATTTTTGGGACAGAGAGAGACAGAGCATGAACGGGGGAGGGGCAGAGAGAGAGGGAGACACAGAATCGGAAACAGGCTCCAGGCTCCGAGCCATCAGCCCAGAGCCTGACGCGGGGCTCGAACTCACAGACCGCGAGATCGTGACCTGGCTGAAGTCGGATGCTTAACCGACTGTGCCACCCAGGCGCCCCTCTTTTTGTTTTTTAATATGGTGTATCACATTGATTGATTTGTGAATATTGAACCAGCCCTGCAGCCCAAGAATAAATCCCACTTGATCATGGTGAATAATTCTTTTAATGTATTGCTGAATTAGATTTACTAGTATCTGGTTGAGAATTTTTACCTCCAGTTTCATCAGTGATATTGGTCTGTAATTCTTCTTTTTACTGGGGTCTTTGTCTGGTTTTGGAATCAAAATAATGCTAGCTTCATAGAATGAGTTTGGAAGATTTCCTTCCATTTCTATTTTTTGGAACTGTTTGAGAAGACTAGGTATTAACTCTTCTTTGAATGTCTGGTAGAATTCCCCTGGGAAACCATCTGGCCCAGGACTCATTTCTTGGGGAGATTTTTGATAACTGATTCAATGCATTTGCTGGTTATGGGTCTATTCAAAATTTCTATTTCTTCCTGTTTGAGTTTCTGTAGTGTGTGAGTTTCTAGCAATTTGTCCATTTCTTCCAGATCGCACAGTCTGTTGGCGTATAATTTTTATAGTATTATCTTATAATTGTTTGTATTTCTGTGGTGGTTTTGATCTCTTTCTTTCATTTGTGATTTTATTTATTTAGATCCTCTCTCCTTTCTTTTTGAAAAGTCTGGCTAGCAATGTATTTTTTTTTATTCTTTCAACAAAACAGCTTTTAGTTTCATCAATCTGTTCTACTGTTTTTGTTTGTTTGTTTGTTTCTATTTCATTTATTTCTGATCTAATCTTCATTATTTCCCTTTTTCTACTGACTTTGGGCTTTTTTTGCTGCTCCTTTTCTAGCCCCTTTCGGTGTAAAGTTACGTGTATTGGGGACCTTTCTTGTTCTTTGAGACAGGTGTGAATTCCAATGTAATTTCCTCTTAGGACTGCCTTTGCTGTATCCCAAAGGGTTTGGACTGTCATGTTTTCATTTTCATTTGCTTCCATGTAATTTTTAATTTCTCCTTTAACTTCCTGGTTAACCCATTCATTCTTTACTAAGGTGTTCTTTAACCTCCATGCATTGAAGGCTTTCCAAATTTTTTCTTGTGGTTGATTTCAAATTTAATAGTGTTGTGATCTGAAAATACACATGGTATGATCTTCATCTTTTTATACCTGTTGAGGACTGATTTGTTACCCAGTATATGATCTACTCTGGAGAATGTTCCTTGTGCATTGGAGAAGAATGTGTATTCTGCTGTTTTAAGATGAAATTTTCTGAATATATCTGTTAAGTCCATCTGGTCCAGTGTGTCATTCAAAGCCATTGTTTCCTTGTTAATTTTCTGCTTAGATGATCTGTCCTTTGTTGTAAGTGGGGTATTAAAGTCTCCTACTATCATGGTATTATTATCAATGAGTATGTTTGCGATTAATTGAAGTATATATTTGTGTGCTTCAAGTCAGGGGGCATAAATATTTACAACTGTTAGATCTTCTTGATGGAAAGACCCCTTACTTATGATACAATGCTCTTCATCTCTTGTTACAGTCTTCCTTTTAGAATCAAGTTTATCTGATGGCTATTCAGGCATTCTTTTGTTTTTTTTAATTTTTTTCTTTTATTTTTTAAAATTTACATCCAAATTAGTTAGCATATAGTGCAACAATGATTTCAGGAGTAGACTCCTTAGTGCCCCTTACCCATTTAGCCCACCCCCCCTCCCACAACCCCTCCAGCAACCCTCAGTTTGTTCTCCATATTTATGAGTCTCTTATGCTTTGTCCCCCTCCCTTTTTTATATTATTTTTGTTTCCCTTCCTTTATGTTCATCTGTTTTCTCTCTTAAAGTCCTCATATGAGTGAAGTCATATGATATTTGTCTTTCTCTGACTAATTTCACTTAGCATAATACCCTCCAGTTCCATCCACATAGTTGAAAATGGCAAGATTTCATTCTTTTTGATTGCCGTGTAATACTCCATTGTATATATATACCACATCTTCTTTATCCATTCATCCATCAATGGACATTTTTCCCCTTTCCATACTTTGCCTATTGTTGAGAGTGCTGCTATAAACATGGGGGTGCATGTGCCCCTTCGAATCATCACACCTGTATCCCGTGGATAAATGCCTAGTAGTGCAATTGTTGGGTCGTAGGGTAGTTCTATTTTCAGTTTTTTTGAGGCACCTCCATACTGTTTTCCAGAGTGGCTGCACCAGCTTGCATTCCCACCAACAATTCAGGCATTCTTTTGACCTCCATTAGCATGCCAGATTGTTCTCCATCCCCTCACTTTCAATCTACTGGTGGCTAAATGAGTCTCTTGTAGGCAGCATTTAGATGGATCTTGATTTCTAAAAATCCATTCTGATGCCCTATGTCTTTTGATTAGAGCATGTAGTCCAATTACATTCAGAATGATTAGTGAAAGATATGAATTTAGGGCCACTATGTTATCTGTAGAGTTGGTGTTTATGGTGATATTCTCTGGTCCTTTATAGTCTTTGTTGCTTTGGTCTTCCTTTTCTATTTTTCTCCACTCAGAGAGTTCCCCTTAGAGTTTCTTACAGGAGTTTAGTGGTCATGAATTCCTTTAGTTTTTGTTTGAGAAAGTCTTTATCTCTCCTTCTATTCTGAATGAAAGCCTTGCTGGATAAAAGGATTTGGGCTGCATATTTTCCCCATTCAGCTCATTGAATATTTCCTGCCACTCCCTTTTGGCCTGCCAAGTTTCAGTGGACAGGTCTGCTACTAACCTTATGTGTCTACCCTTCTAGGTTAAGGACTTTTTGTCCCTAGCTGCTTTCAGAATTCTCTTTCTTTGTATTTTGCCAGTTTCACTATGATATGTTGTGGTGTTGACCTGTTTTTGTTGATTTTGAAGCTAGTTCTCTGTGCCTCTTGGCCATGGATGTCTATTTCCTTCCCCAAATTAGGTAAGTTCTCAGTTATAATTTCTTCAAACAAACCTTCTGCCACTTTTTCTTGCTCTTTTTCTGGGACTCCTATGATACTAATATTGTTTTATTTATGAAATCACTTAGTTCTCTAAGTCTCCCCACATGATCCAGTTAATTTCATTTCTTTCATTTTTTTCAGCTTCATTATTTTCCATAATTTTATCTTCCATTTCACCTATTCTCTCCTTTGCTTCTTCAATCCTTGCTGTCACTGTATCTAGTTTATTTTGCATCTCAGCTATATCATTTTTTAATTCATCCTGACTGGTTTTCATGTCTTTGATCTCTGCAGCAAGGGTTTCTTTTGAAATCTGCACTATTGAAAATTGAATGTGTAGTCCTGAAGTACTTCAGTGAATGGAGCAGGTTGGTTCTGTTCATTTGGAAGATTCTTGTAATATGTGCAAACTGCCATGATAACTCAGTGAACAGCTTTGCCACCTGCTCACTGAGTTCTTGCATTTCTATGTCCCTGCAAAGCTATCTTTTAGATGATTATATTTGCATTTTAGACCAGAAAGCATCAAATATAGATGTGAACTGCTTATTATTTTGGCTGTCTCAGAATAAGAAATTTAGACAAAGTGCAGCTTCTACACCATGGTACAGATGGAGTTACTTGAACTAGAAAGAAGCTACACTACAATATATTTCATCTATCTATATAATTTACTTCACGATAAACAGAAGCAAGGACTACAATCTATTCTCTTTTCATTTAATCCCAAGTGGGAAATTTACTAGGCTCCATAGAAAGTATAAAATGACACTAATCAATGTTCCCAGACCATTAGGTGTTTATACTGTCATGTATAATTATAGTAGTAGGGTTCCTGCTTTAAACCTTATATTCACACGTACTTTTTGGACTCTAATCATAATTGTGGGCATTTCAATACATAACCTTTATTGCATCTCAGAACTACATATTTTATGCAACTATTGTGCCATTGATTTTGGTAATATTTTTCTTAGTCACAAGGAAGAGATGGTAAAATCATAGTCACTAGCTGATCATCAAGTAAGACAAGCCAAAATGCATAGTCTTCTTAGGCAATAGGTTATATAAGCCAGCACATGAACTGACTGGGAAAAGATTTCTTAGCCAAGATGTTTGCTCCCATTCTATTCTGAAAATCTTTGCTGTTGAAATGAATAATAGAGTAATAGAAGAAGGATGGTGTGGGGCTAACATGTCAGCTTTGGAGGGCTCAGAGTTGCCTACTGAGGTATTCATTTGAAATTTATATATTCATGATTTCACTTGGATATCTGGGAAATCTTTCTACTCTGCAAAACTCTTTGATTTCCTAGGAGTTTCACTTGTTTTCTTTTCTTTTCCATTCCCTTCTCTCTCTCTCTCTCTCTCTCTCTGTCACATACACACATGGAAACACACAGACACACAGACACACACACACACACACACACACACACACACACACTCACCCTACTCCCATATGACTTTGACACACAGAGCTTCCTCCTACAGTATAAAAATATCCTTTCAAATTATTTCACCATTGTTACAGAGTTTATCTTTCCAATCTGAATGGGTGAATTTATGATGGTGAGGTGAATGTTTATGTTAAAGCCATTAAAATGATATGTTGCAAACAGACATTTCTTTGGGCAACAGGAAATTAACTAGATTGTGATTGGGTTTGAAGTTTGTATCATTTCCAGGGATAAGGAGACTCTTGGATGAGTAGAAACTGATTTGACTGTAGGTTTTCTTGTCAGTTCCTCATATCTGTGAGTTATAAAGCTTTATTCTGATGGCAGAAAATTAATTCACTCTGATGTCTTGATTGCTTTCCTACAGTGCTTCTTCCATGTCTCTATACCAGCAATTGTTGTAGCAGGAGAGCAAGAGTGGGTTTGCTTCATGGTGGGTTGGCCCCATTCCCCATGAGGGTAAGGAATCTGAGATGGGGAAGGCTAGCCAAGAAGGAATTTTTTCTCATTACTTCAGTAGTCAATGGCAAAATTTTAGATGGTATGTTTTATCTGTATAGAGATGTGGTGAGTTTTGTTTGATTTATCCAACATAAGAGGGAAAGCAGGCAGTTTTGCAACGATTTTCTTACTAATTAAAGTGTAAGGTAAAATCATATCCCCTTTATCGAGGCCAGCGGTGACATTTAATGCAGGAGATTTTTGGCCCAAAGCCCAATACAAGATGTAGTGCAAAAATACTTTCCAGCATTGGGGGCATTTGATTGTCAGTAAGTAAACACTAGCATGCTATCTTGTTTTCAAATAGAAATGCCTGAGAAAATAGAATTTTCTAACCCTGAATAATGTGACATTATTTATACACTCAGGAAGATTACAAGGGGCTCAAACTCACCAGGAGCTGTCTAAGAAGAAATGTCTATGAAGAAAAAAAAAGATTCTGGATCATGATTTTCACACTATTTATGATTTCTTGAAAGCTTGACTGCTTTGATAAATTTGACATCAATTTATAGGGGCCATACACAGTATAAGTAAATAAACAAGGATTTTAGTTTCCTTTGTAAGATTTATAATGTAAAGTTTCACTCCTTGGACTCCTTCCATTCACCTATTGGACAATATGAAAGACTATTGATTAGGGGTCTAGCAAAAAGGGACTGATGATTGATACAAGAAACTTCATTGAGTACAGATAATTTCTTCTAATATATATACATTTTTTTATCCAAGCCCCTCTGGTGGGAGGCAGGTGAGTGTATTAAGAAATGGCCCTTTCAAGAAGTCTGGGCACATAATCTGAAGAAATTAGTTCCAAACACATAACCTCTCAGAAATATCATTTATCCTAATATTTTACAGAAACTTTTTATTCTTCTTTTTTAAATCTCTCAGCTGGCTTTAAATTAAAAAATATTAACTTATTGCAAAAAATAAAAACTGATTTCTTTACTTGTTGTATTGAGTTACTTATTTCAATTATTCAATCACTCGGCTCTGTGTGTATATGTATGCTTATCCATATAAACATACAATTATACATATTTCTAATCTCTGGTCTTTAGAAAAAATACTGTTTTTCCATGTGAAAAGCTTTGATTTTGTTTATTTTGCACAGGATTTATTTAAAAAAATAATGTTTATTATTTATTTTTGAGAGAGAGAGAGAGAGAACAGGGGAGGGGCAGAAAGGGAGGGAGACACAGAATCGGAAGCAGGCTCCAGACTCTGAGTTGTCAGCACAGAGCCTGATGCAGGGCTGGATCCCATGAACTGTGAGATCATGACCTGAGCTGAAGTTGGTCACTTAACTGATTGAGTCACCCAGGCACCCCCAGGTTTTATTTTACAAGCAATGTCAGGATTTAGAGGGTCTTAAGAAGAGTTATGCCATCATATATATACTAAATGGAAAATGACTGTGGATAAGGGTAGAAACAGGGATGTCAGTTAGGAAGTTATTGCTGCAATGTAAGTAGGAGAAGGAGAAGCCTGAACTAAAGTGGCATAATCCAGATGAAGACAAATGAGCAAATTATATTCTCAGAATGAAGACGACTTGCTGGTGAACAAGATGTAGAATATGAGGGAGGAAGAGTCATGGATGATTCCTTGGATTTTGTTCTAAGTAACTGCACAGGTAGGGGTGCCATTTACTGAAATGGGGAGACTAGGAAGAAATGGTTGTGGGTTGAAAAAATAACTCTTGTTTTTGCTGTTAAATTTGTGGTGCCTGTTTTATGTTTTTAATTATAAGCATTAAGTAGCAGTTAGATTTATAACTCTGGACCTCAGGGTAGAGACAGGAAACTAAGATGAATTTATATCTCCATTTGCATTTTATTTAAAGTCAAGGTAGTGGGTGAGACATGTGAAAATAGAGAAGAAAAAGAAAATAGGATAAAGCTCTTGGCCACTATAATATTTATGTTGGGGGAAAAGAGTCAGCAAACAAAACTAAAAAAGAATAGCCAATGTGCCAGGAAATAAGCCAGGAGAGGATGCTTTCCCAGAAGCCAAGAGACAAGACCTTTGGAGAAGCAACTTAACAATCAACTGTGAAAATACTATTTGTCTAAGAATGAATCATTTGGGAAATGTGAGCGTGTAAAAAGCATTTATGTGATCTTGCAATATGGCACCCATTGTTAACCAGGACAGACTTATGGCATGGTAGGGATTTCAGCCTATCTAAGGTGGGTTCAGGACAGTGTGGGAGAGGAGAAAATATACTAGATATAGGCAACAGGTTTAGAATAAAAGAGGAATAGACAAAAGAGGCAGTATGGAAAAAGAAAATATGGGCAAATGAGACATTTCTCAGATGGGAGCTAATTCAGCCTATTTTTCTGCTAATGGACATGATCCAATAGAGAACAGGAGAGATGATGCAGGCAGAAGGGATGATTTCAGGAGAGAAGTCACAAGGTCAGTGAGTAATTGGTGTTGCGAGCATGGAGGAATTCCTGTCTATTCATTTCCATTTTCTCAGTTAATTAAAAAGTGAGATTATCACTAAAGGGAGAAAGCAGGGGTGTTGGAGTTTGGAAGACAGAGGTGTGAAATAGTCTGGTCAGGAAAAGGGAAATTGAATTAATAGAAAAATGCATTAGTAGTAAGGTTGTTGGTTATGGTAATAGATCATGGCCTTTGAGAATTCAATGATCAGAGTTTCAAAGATTTTTAGATGTATTAGATGGTATTTGTCATTTTGCAGAGGTATGAATTTAAGTCACATGCCAAAGAATGAAAGTGTCCCGCCTAATTAAGCTTCCCTAATAATTCTTTTAGAGAGATTCTCAAAGAAAAACTAACAAGAAAAGAATTTTTTTTTCCTTTCATATTACCCCTAAAAAGAAAGCATTAGTGTTGAGGTTGAAAGTGAAACAAATGTCAAGGAGTCATCATCAAGGGTGATGATTCTCATCCAGATAGGTCCATTAGTTAGAGTGAAATGTCTATTTTAGTGAAGACTTAGACCAGTGACATGAACAAGCATACCCTATTGTCGTGGAAACAATATAAAGTATGACTGGAATGTTCTAGCAAATGCTCCAACCACTCACAAGAGGATACTCTCCGGAAACATGTGGCTTGACTAAAGTGTGATTTGAGAGAAAACCAAGAGCCTGGACAAACATTTCTCATTAGCAGATTCACAAAGGTCTTGGAATGTATCCTTCACCACATGCAGGATTTACTTCACCCTCTGGTCCACAGTTTTCATGCCTCTCCTGCCTCCAGGTGTATTATGGGCTTGAAGATCCTGGTGAAAATCACTAGGTTTCTCTCTCATCTACATTCTGAATAAGAAGAAAAATAAATGTTTTATTTCTACATTATTGAATGTATTTAAACATAACATTTTTTTCCTATTTCTTTTTAAAAATCACTTTCAAATTTATGTCAAATGATCTTCTGTTCAGCCCTATTAAGTAAACCTTCTTTTTCTTCTTCTTATTATTATTTTAATTTTTTTATGTTTACTTATTTTTGAGAGAGAGCACACGCATGAGTGAGGGAGGGAGACACAGAATCCAAAGCAGACTTGAGGCTCTGAGCTGTCAGCACAGAGCCTGACATGAGGCTCGAACTCATGAACCACGAGATCATGACCTGAACCAAAACCAGATACTTAACTGACTGAGCCACCCAGGCACCGCTTATTATTATTATTATTATTATTATTATTATTAATGAAGTTTGAAAATATCTGGTGATATATTTGTGCTCACACACCTGGAGAAGAAGCAAAGAACACTAGCAGCCTTCTAAAATAATAAATAATATTGACCTTAAATCCTGCATTTTTAAATTATGCTTTTACTAACCAGAAGGTTTCTCAGCTAACTTTTATGTTAACTGCAATATTTTTCCTATTTAAAATCTTATATTGTGGATGTGGCAAAATTAGGATTTGTGATTGGGAAAATCTCCAGAAACAATAAAATAAGCTCTGAGAGATTCACTTACATGTCATCCAGTTTAAAGTCCACCTTTAGGTATTAGAAAACCAAGTCCCACAAAAATTAAGAGACTTGCTTAAGGTTGTTCACTTGTTAATAGGATTACAGCTGGGGTTGTATTTCTTGACAACTGTTTCAATGTGTTTTCCATTGTGTTACAGTCTACAGAAACTTAACTACAAAACCACCAAATTCGAAAGCTGAAAAGGACCCGAGAGATTGAGCTTCAACCATCTCATTTTATGAAAGAGGAAATACAGATCCAGGAAAATTAAATTGTTGCAAAGTTATATAGTGAGTGTAATAGGAAGTTAGTAGGGACTATGCTTGCCTCGGGTTTCAACTGAGGTACCATAAGGAAAAGTATCAGATAGCAGGGAGTGTAGGCAGTCATCCCTGTCCCCATATGCTTAGTTTTAAGGAAATGGTACAGGAAAAGTGACTCTTGCACCCCTCTGGCAGACAAGGATATATAAAGATATCAGAGGCAGTGAAAAAGGGAAAACATTGGTAAGGAAAAAGAATTTCTTTGGAGAAAGCTCTCCTTTGCTGCGAGCCCCCAAACTTTGAAGAAAACTTTGGGGGATGCTAATTTCTAAGGCCAAGACTAGAGAAGAGACCTTTGAGAGAACAATTTGGTATGCCACCTCCATATCTGATGGCAGAGTCAGAAGAACGCTGTGTTGGGATTGCTTAACTCTCTGAGTTTGCACAGAATTTACTACCATTTATTATGGACCAGTGTGGACCATTGAAAGTGAAAGAGCCAACATGGGACTTTAGGGTCCTGTCCAACAGTGCCACCTCAAGGGGCAAGGAGACTTCAGCAGAAAGAGAGAGATCACTATGGAATGCCCAGTAGCTGAGCTGCCATCACCCAGAAGAGAGGTTCATTCTTCAGGGGAAAGGGGTCCTCAGGAAATTGGAGCCCAGAAGGGACACTGCAGAGTTTTTTCTTCCCTCAAGCCCAGAGAGGAGAGTCAACCTGTCATGGCACCAGTCCAAGTAAGAACCATCTATATCTCTTCATTCACTGCAACTAGTGAGTGAGAGAAGATCTTGACCAGGACAAGCGGAGGGCAGAGTGACAACTGTGGGCTTCCAGCCTGAACCAATTTTGGGAAGAGAAGAGGAGAAGATTTGGTGATAGGTCACATTCAGAATTTTTCAATGGACATTCTATATACTGTCATGAGACTGTTTTTGACTTGTAGAGATTGTCAAGTGTTGTGCTATCTAGGGGTGAGTGGGAACAAAAGCCATGTGAACTGTCTGAGTTTTCATCAGGGGTAGAGAAGCTTACAATCTGAGGGAGTTAGAGTTGAAGTTGCGTTTTGTCCACAGTTCATGGGTCAATGTGTTTGTCGTGCTGGTTGTAGGAATCTCACCTAGGGCTATTTTCACTGAACTCTGCTGTCTCAAATGAAAAGTGTGAGAATTGCAAGAGGAACAAATTTACTTAGTTTTTATATCTATTTGCCATAAAAAATTAAGAAAATATTCATATCTTGAAAGTTTTGAAAAAAATCTCGGTGTGTAGATTTCCAGTACTGTTTCATGAATGAATGAATGAAACAGAGAACTGCCATCACTGAGCGGCACAAGATGGAGAGTCACTAATGTCTGACAAGCAGGAACAGCTGCAGACACTCATGCCAATCAGAAGGAAAGCTAACGTCTGGAACACCAAGGAAAGAAAAACACAAACATTGCTCTGTGTGCCAAGATTGGCCACCAGACCCATACTGATTGTATTTAGGACACCAGCGGTCAAATGTAAATATGGGTCAGCTGAGTCATTTTACTTAGGCCAAGTTATATACACAATACATGTCCATGCTTTCAATCAGGAAAAGAACACATGGAGCTTGCTGGCTTGTTTTTAAGGCTTTGGGACTTGCAATAAATCTTGTTCTTTCCACCTCAGAAGGATCAACAGGGGCAAGAGAAGCCTTGCCTTTTTCCCACCACAACTGACTCTAGCATATGTTCAAAATCATCATCCCTGACTTGCGCTCCCATAACTGAACTGCCGCCACCCGCAGGGCTCCTTCCAGACTCAGTGTCCAATTACAACATTTCCGCCGACCTGAAGGATGGAGGGATTGAAATGAGTGGGTCTTAGCAAAAATCCAAGTGTTACCAGCCTGTCCGTTCAATCTCACACATTGGAGGAAGAATCTGGTTGTGAACGCAGGCTTTTATTTTCAGACCAAAGTCAGTATCCTGACGACACAGGCGACATTCATGCTACCTCCTCAGATCCATGCCATGGTGTCTCTTAATGGCAAAATTGGACAGAAACATGTAGAAAAGACATGGCAAGTAATCATTAAGAAGGCAGTTGACAATATTGTTGGAATTTCAGTGAGGAACATTAGAAGGGAAAACTTTTCTTTAAAAATTTATAGATCAGCCATAGGATGTTCGATGTTACAGGATCGTTAAGTCTGAAGAACAAAGGGGAGTCTAAAGAATAGTTTGGTTTCAAATGATTACTTCTGGATTTTGTGAAGATTCTCCAGTCATGTTATTGTCTTGTGAAAGTAATACTTTTATTTTTTTCCTTGATCAGTTTTGCCACACTATACCTATATTTCAAGCGTGCTGTTAGCTAATCTACCCTTAGGTGGCCAATGCCCCTACTTGTTACACTTTAAACTATTTCAGGTACCATAAAACATACCTGATAAAAAATATGGAAATCCACATTGCTATTTAAAAATTTTCTCAATCCTCTGATGTGGCATCTTGCAAAAACAGACAAACTTCTCCACCTTTTCTGTAGGGCCTTGGCATTGGCAACGAGACTTTATCTATCTCCCCACTTTTTAAATCTGAGCTGGCCACGTGACTTTAGCCAATGGAGTGCAAAGTAGGTAATATTGGGCCTCAGAGATCTCCTCTCCATCTTTGAACACTATGATTAGGGTAGCCCATTGAAGGATGAGAGACATATAATACAGTCATTTCTCTCACCTTGGACAAAAATATACCGACTGGCGTAAAGCTGAGGAAGACCACCCTAAGTTAGTTAGGGGCCAACCTCCCCCCCCCACATCTAACTGAAGAACACAAATGGGGCCAATGGAAATCAGCTAACCAGCCACCTGACTGAGAACTGTAAGCCAAAAAAGGGGGGGAGGCTATTGTTTTAAACGACTAAGTAAGTGCTGGTTTGTTTATTATATAGTGATGATTAACTGATGTGTCTGGTTATATCATGTACAGAATTCTCTTCTTTTTCTCATTCTTACAAGGCCACGTGCCATGGCTAGAAAACCAAAGGCTTGTAATTGCAAGAGAATACAACTGACGGTAGAGAATGTCTCCATATGCCATTGCCCCTGATTCACTATAACTTGGGGAAACCCCTGCCTCATAAACATTGTTCCTTTCATAAACACAACAGAGAAAAGAAAAAGTAGAAAAGATCCCTTGCTCCACTACTTTCCAGCTGTAATATCACTGGCCATGGGGGTCAAGCGTATGAGTACACCATCCAAACTGACCTGGGGTCAGGAGCCTTGAGGGTAGTACTTGTATCTTTTCCACATTGTGTTCTACATAGCCCTTAGCTGTATTAACACACAGTAGTGACTCAAATACAATTACATGAAATTAAATTGAATGCATCTGAACCCCTAGCTGTTACAGGGAGGATACATGGCCTTCTCCCTCCAGCAATTGCATTCAGGTTTCGTACACACTGCACAGCTTTCTGAATAGGCTTGAAATACTTAGTACTGCCTTAGACATTTGGTCAGGACTGTGGGCTGAGAACTAATTACTCACCAGGCCTTATTATATACGCTCACTATTCCAGAGAATAGACAACTTTTACAGACAACTTTTACAGACTAGAACTACTCCAAATGTAAAGCTATAGTATAATAATCAATATCTCTTTTCAGGAAGTTGCCCCCAAGATGCCCTCTGCTGAGACCCCTGCTGTCCTCATCGTTCATCACTGCCCATTCCATGTACTTCGGCTATCCTGAGCACCCCCTTCTGTTCCCTGCTTCGGTGCCCCACACATTCTTCCTGCCTGAACTACGCTTCTCCTATACATTCTCCAGGTGATCACCTTTTCAACTCTTAAAGTGCATCCTCTTCTATAAAGTCTTTCCCAAATGCATCTCTCCACGTTCTTCTCTAACTAGACTTATATATTTCATCACAATTTCCTTTGCAAGTGTGTATGAGTGTGTGCGTGTGCACATAGTATTTTATCGTTGTCTTTATGGGGCAGTTTCGCCAGATTTTATTACCAGATTTTCACCTCTTTAAAGGCAGGAACCATTATTCATCTAATTTTTTTATGTGGACTTGCCAGCTTAGTGACTGACATATACTGATATTCCATGAATGTTTACTAAAAAATGTGTAAGTGAATATTATTATATTGTCTAACATCCTCGTTTTTAAAAGAAATGCATAGGAAATAATTTTAAACATGTGATATTTCCAGTTTGGTAGGTTTAAATGAGTATTATTTCATTACGGTTTGTTACTTAATATCTCCATAGTGGGGGCACAGACTCATGAGCAGCAGTATGTTATAGTATCTAAGGGAAATATATTTTCTTTTTGAGTCCCAGGTTTGTTCTTTAAGCCAATAATAAAACAGAAGATCATTTATATTGCTGATTCATGCTTTATTCACTTAGAATTTTTATTAATGGAGTGAAATTCTATATATAAGTAATTGTGAGCAATATGCAAGAAATGCACATAATTATAATACATATAAAACTAATAAGCAGTCATAAATAATACTTTTTCTATATAACCTATGTAGAAAAATAATTTATTTTAAAAGGTGCACTGAATCAGGAAAAAAAATACCATATGGATTATATCAGCAAGTGACTAAATCACCATGACCAGATTTAAATTCCCTTCATTTTAGTTTTTTCCTTAATGTAAAAAATAAGGGCAATAATATACAATTCCATTCTCCCAGAGATTGTAGGTTGGAATGAGAAAAAAACAGAGTAAGGATTTTGATCACTTTAGGCAAGTAGCAAGCAACACATACAGGGGAGATATATGTAATTATCATAATAGAAATGATATATTTTAACTTGAAAATCAGTGTGTGATGAGTTGAGCTGACATGATGTTAACATGTTAGGATATCTCAAAGCCTCTCATGAATATGATCCATGTAATACAAGCTGATTCATCCTCACTTATTGACAAATTTGAAGAATGTGCTTGTATCTTAAATTGAGAGTAATGGAAATTACCCAAATATATTACGATAAAAGGCTGCTCATGAGGAAAAAGAAACATTCTTGTGTCTAAATGCCTTAGGTTGGCTTTCAGCATTGGTCAGGTTTCCTGAGTACTTTTCAACTCCTAAACATTTATATTAATATATAAATCAACATACAGGATTGGCCCAAGAAAAGTACTGGGAGTAGAATAAAAAGTAGGAAGACAGGGAGAAGCCATGTTATTCTTTCCCTCTCTCCCAGCTTCCAGAGACTTTTCTGCAATATCTGTGTCATAGGTTTGCCCCACTATCCAAAAATATGGAGCTTTCCTATGAAAACTTTTATAAACCGAAATGGCATAAAATGAGGAAGCAATTACCGTTAACACATATGGAATTTTTTTTAGGATTTCCAGACCCAGACCCCAAAAATAACCTCTCCTAGGCTGTTCTGAAACCTTAGGACATATCTTGCTAATGGATGTACAAAGTAAGTCAAGACAAAGCACACGTGCTCGCAGACATAATTCAAAACTAGTGGCTTGATGCTGAGATGCTGAGGGCATCTGGTGAAGAAGCTCGGAGGAGCCCCTCGCTGCTCCCAGTGTGAGCTGCCTCTATAAGGCTAGCTACAAAACAAGCACTCAGCCTATCTTAGCTTTTCAACCATTTTTCATAAAAGCAAAAATCCTTTTCGGACTTCTTTGGTTTTCAAAGCTAGGTACTACTGTAGATCTTTTGTAAAAGCCAAGTGTCATGAAGTAAACTTTCAAAAAACAAGGGATGTCTGGACCTTTGTAGCTCCCTTTGGACCAACTCAGTAGCGCCCTTTAGACTTCCTCTATCCACTGCATGGATCAGTGGATTTGCAATCACCAGGAGAGTTGTTTGCTGGTTTGTTTGTCTGTCGCTGGGATCAAATGAAGAACAAACCGGTCTCGCCTCTTGCAAAGCAAGTGCGTTCACAATTCCATGAACTGGCAAAAATTCCACCTGCATTTGACTTCCTGCCACAAAATTTTAAAATATAAAACCCGTTTGTTGCTGAATTCTTACATGATAAGGGATATTCCCTTACATTTTCAAGAACTAAGGAATACATCTTCTTATCTCGTTCCGAATGAGGTCAAGGAAACAAACACCCTAATGATGCTATCATAGCAGTACGCCCCTGAATTTTGAATACAGCAGTACGAAAAAGAGTAATTTTTGCCACTCAAAGAGCATAACATATTTTGAGGCTAAAAAATAAGGAAGTAATGTTAGACATTATTGCAATTAAAAGAATAGTGTAGAGTTATATTTAAAATGACAACTCTGTTGGCCTTTTTAATTATATTGGCCCTACAAAGGAAGAAGAAAGATACCATCATCAGATTCTCCAAGAGCCTCCATTAACCATGACTGTATGAAACAAGAAGACCCAATAAGTATTTTTTAAATGTTTTTATTTATTTCTGAGACAGAGAGAGACAGAGCATGAGCAGGGGAGGGACAGAGAGAGAGGGAGACACAGAATCTGAAGCAGGCTCCAGGCTCTGAGCTGTCACTGACTGAGTCACCCAGGTGCCCCAAAGATCGAATAAGTATTGAAGAAGGCTAACTTTCAAGAAAGTTGATTATAACAATATAAGACACATAGGAGAAATAATTAACAATCTCTGGCTTTTGTAACATGTACAATAAACTGCATATACATTGGTACAATTTCATTTAAACAAAGTTTAATTTAATTGTCTGCTATGGCATTTGAAAGAAGAGCATGTCTTATTTAATTGCCACGATTCCGCAAACTCTTGAATGCTATCTTCTCAATATAACCAGAGGATAATCAATCACACTAAGACATTTTTCCCTGTGATAACTTTCCTGTGAAAATAAGTACCGGTCAAGAATGCAAATTTTCTTAATCCCTTTAGGCATTTCCTCTTTAGTGCTTGTGAGAGATCTGGTGGTGCATTCAGGCACCTTTGTTTCTTTATTAATTATTATAACTATTATTTAATTTTTTTAAAATTTAAGTTAGTTAACATATAGTGTAATAATGGTTTCAGGAGTAGAACCCCGTGATTTATCACTTACACATGACACCCAGTGCTCATCTCAACAAGTACCCTCCTTAACGCCCCTCACCCATTTAGCCCATCCTCCCACCTAACACCCCTCCAGCAACCCTCAGTTTGTTCTGAGAATGCTGGTGTTATTTTGATAGGGATTGCATAAGTCTCTTATAGTTTGACTCCCTCTCTGTTTTTATCTTATTTTTCCTTCCCTTCACCTCTGTTCATCTCTTGTGTTTCTTAAATTCCACATATGAGTCACAGCATATATTTATTTTTCTCTGACTTATTTTGTTTAGCATAATACATTCTAGTTCCATCCACATGTTGCAGATGGCAAGATTTCAATCTTTTTGATCACTTTTTGAGTAATATTCCATTGTGTATATATACCACTTCTTTATCCATATTTCAGTCAATGGACATTTGGGGTCTTTCCATACTTTGGCTATTGATAGTGCTGCTATAAACATTCAGGTGCATGTGCTCCTTCAAATCAGCATTTTTGTATTCTTTGGACAAATACCTACTAGTGCAATGGCTGGGTCGTAGGGTAGTTCTATTTCAATTGTTTTGAGGAAGTTCCATACGGTTTTCCTGAGTGGCTGCACCAGTTTGCATTCCCACCAGCACTGCAAAAGGGTTACCCTTTCTCTGCATCCCTGACAACATCTGTTGTTTCCTGCATTGTTGATTTAGCCATTCTGACATGTGTGAAGTGCTATCTCATTGTGGTTTTGATTTGTATTTCTCTGATGGTGAGTCATGTTGAGTGTCTTTTCATGTGACTGTTAGCCATCTGGAGGTCTTCTTTGGGAAAGTGTCTGTTCATGTCTTCTGCCCATTTCTTCACTGGATGATTTGTTTTTTGGGTGTTGAGTTTGAAAAGTTCTTTATAGATTTTGGATACTAATGCTGTATATGATATGTCATTTGCAAATATCTTCCCCCATTCCATTGGTTGCCTTTGGTTTTGTTGGTTGTTTCCTTTGCCGTGCAGAAGCTTTATATCTTGATGAGGTCTCAATGGTTCATTTTTGCTTTTGTTTCCCTTGCCTCCAGAGACATGTCTACTAAGAAGTTGTTGCAGCTGAGGTCAAAGATGTTGTTGCCTATTTTCTCCCTAGGATTTTGCTGGTTTCGTGTCTTACATTTAGGTCTTTCATCCATTTTGAATTTGTTTTTGTGTATGGCATAAGAAAGTGGTCCAGGTCATTCCCCTGCAGGTCACAGTCCAGTTCTCTCAGCATCATTTGCTGAAGAGCCTGTCTTTTTTCTATTGGATATTCTTTCCTGTTTTATTGAAGATTAGTTGGCCATATCTTTGTGGGTCAATTTCTGGGTTCTCTATTCTGTTCCATTGACCTATAGTTCTGTTTTTGTGCCAGTACCATACTGTCTTGATGGTTACAGCTTTGTAATGCAGCTTGACATCTGGAATTGTGACACCTCCAGCTTTGGTTTTCCTTTTCAACATTACAGTGGGTGTTTGGGGCTTTTCCAGTTCTGTACAAATTTTAAGATTGTTTGTTCTAGTTCTGTGAAGAATGCTGGTGTTATTTTGACAGGGATTGCATTGAATGTGTAGATTGCTTTGGGTAGTATACATATTTTGACAACACTTGTTCTTCTGATCCATAAGCATGGAATGTGTTTCCATTTCTTTGGGTCTTCTTCAATTTCTTTAATAAGCTTTATATAGTTTTTAGTATAGTTTTACCTCCATAGAAGTGAGATTTATTCCTAGTATCTTACGGGTTTTTGGTGCAATCGTAAATGGGATTAATTCCTTGACTTCTCCTTCTGCTGCTTCATTATTGGTGTCTAGAGATGCAACTGATTTCTGTACCTGGATTTCATATCCTGCGACTTTACTGAATTTACATATCAGTTCTAGCAGTTTTTGGGGGGAGACTGTTGGGTTTTCCACATAGAGTTTCATGTTGTCTGTGAAGAATGAAAGTTTGACTTCTTCCTTGCTGATTTGGGCACGCTCTTTTCTTAGGATGGTATTTCCAGAAGATGGAAAATGTACTCCAGATCTACTGAAAATTAAATCTGCATTATCACTGTATTTGCAACACAGAAATACTAGTAATTATCAAAGAGGATCATCTCAAACTCAGTGCCACTAAATACTTGTCAATAGATCAATAGAAAGAAACATCATTCATGATGTGCTGCCTGATGCTTATTTTGCATCTTCTCTCTAGACCTCCATTGTCCTGCATGGTAGCCACTAGCCACATGTGGCCTTTGAGCACTTGAAGTGTGGCAAGTCCAAATTGAAATGCACCATAGTTACTAAATACATACCAGATTTTGAAGGACTTGGTACCAATACCAAAATGTGAAACAGCTCAGCAATAATTTTTATACCTATTAGGTGTCAAAAAGAGAATAATTTAGATATAGTAGGCTGAATAAAATATATTAAAATTATTTTTATCTTTTTAAAAAATGTGGCTGCTACAAAATTTGAAATGACCTATGTAGCTCATATCTGTGGCTTACATTATATTTCTTTGGGATACCACTATTCTAGAACAGATTCTTTAGAGTCTCAGACACTTTCTAAAATAAAATAACACTATGTATACATATTGTTCATGTTCCTGTTAATTCTGTCCAGGAACTACAGGTTAAAATTCCATGTCCCAGATAATTTACAATCTACTTGTTGATTAAATAAATACCAAATGCCATACTTGCTTTATTTTTGTCTACTAACTCATCAACTAAAATTTGTTTTTGTGAACTGCATTTGGAGGTAATAACCATAGGCATTGATTTCAGAATGATATAAGAAAATGGCCCAAGCTCTTTATTATATTTAGCAAGGGTGTTGTTAAGATGTTGGTCATTGTATAATGAGTCTCTAGAGACATACTACATTTCATATTACAGATGCATTCCTGAAAAGTTATGGGCAAATAATCTTGTAAATTTAAGTATGTTTTCACTTGACAAGCTCATATTTAAAAGTAACCTCTAATAAATCTTTTAATAAATTAAATGATAAAATTAATTACTTTGTTGCTCACTATTTGACCAAGACCTTCATTTAACCTCTAGAAAAAAAAATAAGACTAATCCCTCAATACCTAAAATGAAATGTGCCATTTGAAACAAGACTAAACCTTGATTAATTTATCATCTGAATTCCTTTCTGATGAGTCACAGATTCTACAACTCTGTTGAAACCAGAATGCTGAAACAAATAAACAAACAGAGTCCTCAGATTTCAGTGGTTTCCATTTCTTTATCCATAGAAGTAGCAGATTATATTCAATGATCTTTGCAGTGCCTCTTATCTGCAATTTTCTGTGACATTTTCTTCTTAATCCAGATGTTTACCATATTGAATACCCTTAAAACAATATATGATATTTAATACAGTTTGTGTTCAAGACTAAATTATAACCATGAGTATTATTTACAATTATTATGTAATCCTCTTCATATTTAAGGAGTGTTTGACTTTAAGTTTTATTTATTTTCAACAATGACACTTGCAAAATATCTGTAGAGATGGCAAGAGGTACTCAAGATTTAAAAGCGAGAGTCTGGAACAATTGATTAAAAAACTTTCTATTTGTTCACTTCTATGTTTTTGTTATGTCTTGTTTTCTTTTTCCTTTCTCTTTCCATGTTTATCAATTTATCCTTTGAATTTATCAAAGGAACTATCTAAAATGTTAGCGATGCAGGGGCGCCTGGGTGGCACAGTCGGTTAAGCATCCGACTTCAGCCAGGTCACGATCTCGCGGTCCGTGAGTTCGAGCCCCGCGTCGGGCTCTGGGCTGATGGCTCAGAGCCTGGAGCCTGTTTCCAATTCTGTGTCTCCCTCTCTCTCTGCCCCTCCCCCGTTCATGCTCTGTCTCTCTCTGTCCCAAAAAAATAAATTAAAAAAAAATGTTAAAAAAAAAAAAATTTAAAGAAAAAAAAAATAAAATGTTAGCGATGCAGAAGCGTTCTCTATTCTATTTATTGCTTTCAAAAGAAGGCTGAGTAAAATCTTTTTTTTTTTTTAATTTTTTAACGTCTATTTATTTTTGAGACAGAGAGAGACAGAGCATGAATAGGGGAGGGTCAGAATGAGAGGGAGACACAGAATCCGAAGCAGGCTCCAGGCTCTGAGCTGTCAGCACAGAGCCTGACGTGGGGCTCAAACTCACAAACTGTTGAGATCATGACCTGAGCCGAAGTCGGACGCTTAACCGACTGAGCCACCCGGGGGCCCCAGTAAAATCCTTTTTAATAGCAGAGTGATCACTATAAAAATTGTACTTTAAAGCTTTTTAAACATCCTCCATCTGGCAAAAATACAGCTAGCCTTGAGTTCTCTGCAATAGGATAAAGGGAATACAGTGATAATTTTTTTCTTTTTTAATTTTTTATTTGAATTCCAGTTAGTTAGCATATAGTATAATATTGGCTTCAGGAGTAGAATTTAATGACTCGTCACTTACTTGAGCACCCAGTGTTCATCACAACAAGCGTCCTCCTTAATGCCTATCACTCATTTAACCCATGCCCCTCCCACCTCCCCTCCAGCAACCCTCAGTTTGTTCTCTGGAGTTAAGAGTCTCTTTTATGGTTTGCCTCTCTCTCTCTTCTTTCTCCATGTTCAAGTGTTTCATTTCTTTTATTCTATATTGCGAATGAAATCGTATGGTGCACGCTGATAATTAACAATATCTTTTGTCTTAAGTCATGAAGCCTTTGCTTACAGTCTCATTTGGCTTAGTTGATGTATGAAGTGAGTGACCTCTGGGAATTGCTGGAAGGATGGTGGTGGTGGTGGTGATAGCAATCCTTCTTGTTTCACAAATACATCAAGGTTTGCCTGGCCATGGTGACGCTGCCCCTGAAGGCTTTGTGGACTATGGACTTCACCATAGCTTTGCATACATGGTGCAGGGATAATGATTGCCTTTTATTTTGGAAACTTGCCTGTGAAGACTTCCCAGAGCCAGTAAGGAAACATGAGTATACTCCTTTCTGCTATGACTTTTTAAAAGATAAATAGTTCTTTTTGTTGTTGCTTGTTTGTTTTCTGTTGGAATACATGCTTTGCGCTTTTAAAAGATAAATAGTTCTTAAAGTCTAGAAGGTGTTAAAATTTTTTCAGTTTGTTTGTTAATTGGGGAACGTGAGTTTGCCACCAGGAGCTTTTCCAGCACACTCTTGAGGCGTTACAATTGTGGTTGAAATAATCTGATTATGAATGCCGAGAGAAGACATTACAAGTCCAGAATCAAAGAAGCATTGGCCAAGTAGGAGCACCAGGTGTGGTGTGCCACAAGGAGTCATACAAAACTCGTAAAATATAGCTGCCTTCCTGCCTTTATCAAGAAGTCTTCTTTTAAATATCATTCCTGTTAGCGATGGAGTTCAACCTGTCCTCTGACCTGAAAGGATCTTCTGATTCTTGGCAAGAGTCAGCTAAAATGTGTGATACTTCTGCACAGTCCACAGATCGGTAAAATGTCATCGCTGTTGTGGGGAAAAAGAAACAGCATCATTTCCCTGCTTTCAGACGTGAACAGGCAATGCAGAAATACCAGTCTGCGGTTTCACTTGGCGTGCCGGCACAGTGAAAGTGACCTCACTTGCATGTTTGAGAAACCAAGTCACGCTGCTTTTACTGATATTAATTGGCAAACGATATGGTGAATAACCTGGGAATTCAATGTAGTTTCGCATCGATTATTGCATAAATCATACAGCTGTTACATATTGCTTTTCTTTCAGAGACGAAAGTAAAAATTAGCTGGGGAAAGAAAAAAAAAGGAAGAAGAAACAATGTTGTGAGCAATCTTTTTCCCTGATGACTTCTGCAATGTATTTGTTTCAAAGAGCTCTTGAAACCACAGCAAGATGATTTTCTTCTTAGAAATACCAAAGATAGTGATCTAAAAACAGTTTCAGAATGTGGTTGGTTCCCTGATCCGTCCTTCTTCCCAACATCATACTATCTTTCTTATATATAGCTTTCTGATTTGAGGAAGAACACTGGGATATGTCAACAATAAAGAACAATTCTTGTCATAACTAATAGGTTGTACTGAGGCAGGATGGAATTATTTCTTCCTGAGTCTGCCCATCTTGAAACTAATCTCTGTGATTGAAGTGGATTGAAGTTGTAAGGAGTGCGGTATATGAAAATGGCAAACAGCCTACATATTATGCCTTTAGGGAATGCTCAGGTATGCTTTCTTCCAGTGAATTCTATTCCCAATACTAACTCTTCAAATTTTATGAGGAGATAATTCTTTTTCCCATTCGGGAGAGTTAGCAATATAATGAGGTATATAGATTTTATTGGCATTGATTCATGGCTGTTAATACCCAAAAAATCATGCTTTAAAAAACATACCTGAATTACAATCAAACTTATGGCTGTCAGCAACAACAGTTCAATGTTCAAATATTTACCAGTAATGTGAAGAATCTGTGATGTCACCACGCAGGTGGCTTCATCCTCATTGAGGCCAAAAGATTTGTGTACTGCTTTACTCACAAGAAAGACTGCGAGTGAAGGTAGCATCAGTTTGGATTTTAAGTGTCTATTTCACAATATAAGGTTTTCAAAATAAATATGCATTGTAAATATGCATTTACTAGCATGAATAGTCACGAAAATCATAGTAATGTAATTAAAACTTAATTTTGAAAACTAAAAAGAATGAGTGGAATCATATTTATCAGTTAATAATCAAACTCTTAACGTTACACTTTGAAGCAAAATATTATATTAAACTTCTGTAACATAGTAAGTTTCTCAATAAAAACCTTATAAGCTTTAATAAAGCAGTTACTAAAATTAGCAGGAAAGTTTGGCAAAAACCATATTTTATTTTTGTGAGAGAATCATTTTGGTCCATATGTATTGAGACATATGTATTGAGACAATGTATTTGATTATGAAATAGTGATTCTTTTTTCATATCATCCAACCATTATACCCACCACTATCCACCTCTGCCAGTTTATTTTTTGTGATCCCAACTGGTTGCTATGTTCCCATTTTCTTACTATGCTCATTTCATTTTGGAGTCTGTAGTCATTCCAGAGGCTAAACTTACACTGATTGGCTGATTGGAAGAAATGTTTCACACTCTGCCTTATGATAATATTGTATTGTACCATTGTTAAAGTATAGTAGATTTGCCTTATTTTGATCATCTAAAGTTTCTATGTCCAACTTGGTAGCATTTAGCCACATGTAGCTATTTAAATTTCAGTTAATTAAAATAAAATCAGTAATTCATTTCCTCAGTCATACTAGACATATTTAAAGTGCTCAAGAGGCATATGTAATTAGTAGCTACCATATTGGACAATGTGAAGCATTTCCAGCTTGCAAAACTTTCTACTGGAGAGCACTGATAAATAAATGTGTATGTCTTTTGCAACCTGTTTTGAACACCTCTAATAGAACTTTATATTATTTCCATAAACAGAAAAGAGTAATGACTCTTCCTTTCCAGAGAAACTCTTTAATAACAAACCCAGAAGGCCCAAATATGAAAGGTACAGCAATAAACTAAAATTACATTCTCCTAGGAGACTAATAAATTTCTCTATTGCCTTTATCTTCTTGACTTTTTGGTATCTTCCCTCCCTCCTCTACTCCTGTTTAATAACCCAAGTTTATGTTATTTGGCCATTTATTTTTGTAAATTCTTTTAAGCCAATAGAACACTTAAAAGAACACCTCTATTAGGGATTCTCTAAATTCCTTTCTTGACCCACTCTGTGGACAATATTGCCTCCCAACAGAAAACAAAGTTTGCATACTATCAGATGGTGGGAATTTTAATGGCACATATAGAGTCTAAGCTTATTTTTCATTCTTTAATTATTTAATTTATTAGCATATCAATTTACTATATATCACTGGGTTTCAGGAACTGTTCTGGGAAACTAGATTAACAACAAAAAACATCCTGTCTTCATAGAAGTTATGTTGTAGTACATATGTATTTGTGTATTGGGGGAGATGAAGCTTACACTGGATTAGAGTGAATATGGACTCACAGATTCCCTTCTGAACAACACCCTTAAATGGTTTATAATAAAAAATTCTTAATGATGCAAGTTTGCATTTCTTCTGTATTTTACATAAAAAAGCAATAAAATAAATCTTATTAAAATAGCAAAAAGAAGGATATAGTTCATAATAAGCATATATACTTATACCAAAATGTACATTTATTTTCTACAAAATGTACATACAAATTGTAAATTTAAATTCAAAGCAAATAAGGTATTGAAAATAAAGTACATGTAATTGTAACAACTTTGAATGGTGACAGATGGTAACTAGATTTATTGTGGTGACCATTTCCTAATGTAAATAAATATTGAATTCCTAAGTTATACATTGGCAACTAATATAGCATTGTATTTCAAATATTCTTCAGAAACAGAAAAAGCATGTATACATTTATATGTTTATGTGTGTGTATATATGTTATAAATTTTAAAATTTGTAAAATTAAATTATATATACATATAAAACACTTACATATACTATATATATTTTATATGTCAATATATGTACATTTATACATATACACATGTAAACATATATTTTTCCAGGGATAAAAAGCTGTTCAATGTATGCATTAATTATGCTTTAAAATTCTAAAATTACACTATAAAGCTTACCATAAAAAAAAAATCCTAAATCTCATTAATCCATTCATTCATTTACACACATATTGGGCATCTCCTATATGCCATGTACTATTGGAGACAAATATTAAAGATTAGTTTCTCATTTTATATTCAACAATAATACAAACAATAATAATAAATTAGGTTTTCATAGACCTAATATTGTTTTAAATTAAGTGTTTTAAACAGGACATTAGAATAAAAAATATCCTTGTTTTGATCTGCTTTTTTACATTTTTGCTTTTGAAATAATAAAATGTCAAAGTTACCTTTCTTTTCATAAACTAAGCCATGATTTTAACTTTCTGTTATTATATACATTTACCCTTTAACAATTTTAAGAGTTTTTGAACACTTAACAGCCACTGAGACTTCTTTGTAGGAATTCCCTCCTATATAATTATTAAATTTTCTTGTTACATCCCATTTGGACTACAAAGCCCTTCTCCCCTCACCCTTACACTCCCTCTCAACCTTCATAATCTACCATCATCTTTTTAGGCTCCAATCAATTGTTGCATTATGGCGGAAGTATCTTCTTCATATAACCTTTGAATGCATCAGTTCCTAACTTAAAAACTATTTCTTTCCACTGGGTGTTTAATGCTGAGATTATCTCATGATATTTCTCCTTTAATTTTTAATGTTGTTGATTGGTTTTTTAAAATTTGAGCCAGTTTTGTTCTCTTGTAATGAACCTCACTTGATTTGGGTCTATTATCTTTTTTATGAATTGTTGGATTTGCTTTGCTGGTATTTTCCTACAGATTTTTGCCTCTGTGTTTCTAATTGATATCGTCATGAATTGATTGTCTTGTAATGTGTTGTCAGGTTTCGTTTGCCTCATAAAACAAGTTGGGAAGTATTACTGCCTGTTAGATTTTCAAAAAGAATTGAGATAAGAAATTTGTGTAAGATTAGCATTATTTCCTTCTTAGGTGTTTGATAGAATACACAAGTAAAACCATTTGGTACTAAAGGTTTCTTTCGGTGAAGATTTCCAATTAGTTATGACCAGTTTCTTTCTTGAGGAATTTGGCCATTTTATCTACATTTTTGAATTTATTGGCATAAAATCTTTCATAATATTTCCTTTTTAATGTCTTTTAGATGTGTAATGATGTCACTTCTATTACACTATTATCACTATCTTGATAGTGATAATTGGTGCATTGTCTTTTGTTTTGAGACTAATTTTTCTAGCAGTTTATCAATTAAATTGATATTTTCAAAGAACCAATTTTTGATGTGTTGATTTTTCTCTCTACCTTGTTTTCAATTTTGATTTTTGTTTTACCTTTCTTCTACTTAGAGTTTAAATTTCTCTTTTTTTTCTAGCCTCTTAAGATAGAAGCTTAGACCATTTACTTAAAAACTTTCTTTCCTAATATAAAATTTCAAGTTATAATTTTCCTTCTAAGTCCTGCTTTAGTGGCCTCCCAACACTTTTATTATGTTGTGTTTATATTATCATTCAGTTCAAAGTATTTTCTAATATCCCTTGTGATTTCCTCTTTGACCCATGGGTTATTTAGAAGTATGTTACTTGTTTCCAAATATTTGAAGATGTTATTATTATTGTTATTGAATTCCAATTTAATTTTGTTATGTTTCTTTGTGTGTTCAGTAAATTTTTAATATATCTTAGACATTGTAAATGATAGACTGAAGAGTTTTCTCTCTATTTTACCCTTGATATGAAATCCCTCCAGGCAATTACTGGCTAATCTTGGTGGAAGCAGCCAGCCAGGTGCATATCCTCCCATTAATTACACACTCACCACTTTCTAATTCTTTCTCTCAGGTTTACGTGACACATTTATGCCCCCAATTTTGTCCCCCTAGGCTTATTTTAAATGCTGGCACATCCCAGTGAGCACTTCACATGTAGACATTTGAAAGTCCTTCTTTCATAATTTTAGAGTTGATATATTGAGTTCTTGACTTTGACATAAAATTCCAGATAAGCCAGGAGTGAAGAGTCTCCCTCTTCCTTTCTCTCTCTTATATATATACCAGTCTCACAGCTTATTTTGTATTCCCTTTATTCAGAGTCCATTATTTATTCTCCATAGATAGATCAGGCACAAATGCCTCCTAAATTGGCAATAAGGTTTTTCCACTTGATACTATTGTTCTAGACAGAATTTATGTCTATTCTAGACAGAATTTTCATTACCCTAAAGCCAAATATTCTTTCCTATCGACCTATCAACCATAGACTTCTCAAGAATGCTGTCAAAACCTTGCTTAAAAGGCAGCTTGGTTGATGTGAATGGTTACATAGTAACCAGTCCTACCAAACTTCCTTTACTTTCCTACCAAATCCAAGGTCACTGCAAGAATTGCATGAACAAAGGATTGGAAGAGTTAAAACAACTGATGAAACAGCCCAGAAATTCTAAAAAAATAATTTTCTTGAGAGTATTAGAAACATAAAAAGAGGAAGTATTACATTTCTTTATTAAGTATCACAGAAATGTGTCCAACTAAGCCATTTTAAATTTAATGAGGAATGTAGTGTTATATGCTCATTGCTCTATATTACCCCACCTTTCTTTTTTAGCATTTGTCTCATCCACTCTAAAATTATTATTATTATTATTATTATTATTGTCCTATTATAGGTATCTTTAATCATTCTTGGGCCTGGAAGTCTTTTCTGGAAGCTATATAAATAAATACATTTCCCTAACCTCTCTCAGCATCAGACACCTTCCCTTTATAATAGGGAGAGTGATTCCTATTTCATAAGACTTTTATGAAGATTAAAGGAGAAAACATATGTAAAACATCTAGCAAAGTGTTCAGGCTAGAGTAGCTATTTAATACATATCAACTTTCACCCCGCCCCATTTAATTCATTCTTTTCGTCATATGGGCTCCATATTGATACACTCAATGATGCCAGGGAAACATCTAATTACCCAAAGCCTATGACTTTAAACTAGTTTCACTTATTTAATTATTTTCTTCATACGCCCTTAAAAATACAATGACATTTTTCTTTCTAACAAGTTCTTTCACTTTACTCAGAGATCCCGGAGGAGAAACCCTTAGGGAAGCTGATTTTTTATAAATTTACAAATTCAATGTTTCATTCTTTTGCTGCCATTTTCCAACCTGTCAAACACATCTGTTTTGCTTTTGCCTCAGTGGGTTCTCTGCAGGAGCCTACTTCTTGACATGATTATCCCAGCAATCTCATTTTTAGCTCCTACACTGGCAGCTACCTCCTGAAATGCTTTAAGATATTTTACAGATTGTTCTGTTAGTGACTCTTGAGAGACTACTTTTATGGGGGATAAGATTCCTGAATTAAATCATCTGCTCAAGCGTCTTTCTAATTTCTGTGTTCAGCCTTGTTCTTGAATGAATAATTTATGTTCTGTGGTTCCTGTGTAAAGGATGGTGCAAACTTGCATCTCTCTTCGGGGGAGAACTCTGAGCAGTCCCAACTCTTGGAAATTTAGCTGATGGTACCCTGAGCTCCAGTGCATTAGGAAATGTGGTGTGGTCATAGGGTGCCTGTGAGACAGTGACGAGATGCCAGATTCCCTTTGGGTCTCAGAATTCCACACAAGACCGCATTATCTCTCTATTGAGGCCATTTTTCTCCAGAAACCAAGAATTTCTGACTCACCAGTGTTTTACCACCTGCAAACTTCACCTTCATCAATCCATTATCCTAGATGACATGTGACACCTCCCGCTTCAGAACAGCTTTATCACATTTTCTTCTCTAACACTGGGTTGCCATGCATTGGCGACCGTTCACTTTGACAATCCCATTAAGTTATAAATTCCCCATAGGTTGTGACTTCCACTTTGAACCCATCTTTTTTACACATAGAATCAGCAATCCTATCTTCCGTGTCCTTTATGTGTATTGCACACACTTCTATTTTTGTTGTTGTTGTTGTTGTTGCTTGGATCTACCAGTCATGTTTAGATTCTGTCACAGTTAAGATTCTCATTGTGACATAATTGGATGTGTATACCTACTTCCTAACTCTTTCCCCCTGCTTCTTCTCTTTTCCTTTCCCCAATTCATCTTCTACATCATCACCAGCATGCCTTTTAAACATATAGAGCTGATTATATTATTCCCCTTTTAAACATCACTGAGTAGGTTCCCTGCTACCCGTAGGTAACGGATCTGCTTCTTGATGTGCTTGCTGTAAAGTGTTCTTTGCAATCTGGCTCTTATCTGCCTTCTGAACTTTATCTTTTACCACTTCCAAAAATGCATCTATAGTCCAGCTTTCCTTCAAAAATCATTATGCTCTTTCATATTCTGTGATTTACATATTGTGCATCCTCTCTCTGGAATGCCATGGTGTTTTTAATCTCCTCGTTCTACCTTGAAAATCAGTTCAAATGTTAACCTTCCTAACACCCCATTCACATCCATCCGCTTGCCATGTTCTTACCATTACTACGTTCCTGAAGTTCTTTTTGAATTGTTTATTAAGAAATTGCACTACTTGTATTTATGTTTCTCTTTAAATTAAAGAAAGTTGTCTTGGAAAAAAATCTTTAAAAAGATGGCATATTTTTGGGGCGCCTGGGTGGCTCAGTCGGTAAAGCGTCCGACTTCGGCTCAGGTCATGGTCTCACGGTTCGTGGGTTTGAGCCCCGCGTCTGGCTCTGGGCTGACAGCTCAGACCCTGAAGCCTGCTTCGGATTCTGTGTCTCCCTCGCTCTCTGCCCCTTCCCCGCTCACACTCTGTGTCTCTCTCTGTCAAAAATGAAGAAACATTAAAAAAAATTTTAAAGAAGGCATATTTTTTTTGCCCCCGTGCATAGCCCATATTCTGCTACATAGCAAATATTTGCTGAATTGATGATTGGAGGAAAGAGTGTAACAGGAAGCATATAAGTAATATACTATATTAGAATGTGAAGTTATAATATGTTTTGGAAACAGATTAAAAGCAGAGCAGGGCGCCTGGGTGGCTCAGTCAGTTAATCCTTTGACTCTTGATTTTGGCTCAGGTTATGAGCTCACAGTTGTGAAATTGAGACCCCACCCCCACCCCCTAACAAGGGGCTGATTGAGATTCTATCTCTCCCTCTACCCCTCCTCTGCTTGTGCAGGCACATGCTCTCTCTCTCTCTCACACACACTCTCAAAAAATAAAGATAAATTTTAAAAAGAACAAAACTGGTCTCTGGGGAAAAACAGTATCAAAAGTATAAGGAAGGTGGAAAAATATGATCTGGAGGGGCTGAGTGGGAAACTAGGAAGAATAAAAAGAACAAACAATACGGGATGAGGTTTGTAGTTCTGTATAGGTGTGACTAGCATCTGTGGCCTTTAGAATTTCAGGCTTTCTTCCACGCATGAGTGCCTGTCTCCTTAGGGAAAATGTAGTTTGTGTACCCGGGCAGCTACTGGGCCAAGCCTCTTCTGGAATTCTTAGGTAATTAACATTAAAGATGTTAAGGACACAAGAAAGGCATAGGGTTACTCTAATAGTATCATGTTTGAGTTGGCCAAGGGTCAGTCTGTAACAGATTCAAACAATCTGTTACTTAGATAGCTTTGCCCAGGACAACAAGGGAAAGCCTGCAAAGACTGAGGGTAAAAACAGCTAAACTGAAGTCCTGCTTACTTACAAAGGGTTGGAAAAAAGAAATAAGGAAAGAAGAGAGCAACACAATAACACACATCTGGTAGAACAAGAGTACTGAATATAGTATCAGGAGCCCTGATTTGCAAATTGACTTTGCCAGTCTCTATGGTTCTTTGAAAACACCATTTAATCTCTTCAATTCTCAGTAAAGCATTGACACCCACTTACCAGGTCGTTGGTTGTGTAAGGATTAAACCACATTATGCATGTAAAAGAAATCTGCATATTTTAACATACTATTGCAATGTAAGTATTTTTGCACAATGTTGCCCACAGAATCTATTCTTTATTTTTTAAAAGTTGGAAAAAATACACATTAAACATAAAATGGTAAAAAAAAAAAAAACAAAAAAAAACAAACCTCTGATTTTTTCATGCTTTAGATAACTTTATATTTATCAACAAAGTGACACAATTTTACTCATAATACTAAAATAAAATGAGTGAAGCCTTAGTCTTTCCCTCTAGCTAAGGAATTACTTTAATTTCTCTTTGGTTTCATGCTTTCCCACAGGCAGTTTAGAATGTCACATACACTTAGAGTGGACACGTTGTACAGTGAAATTGTGCAAAACGGTCATGACAATCCTCATCTGAGACATAAACACTTCTTGTTTCCTGCTCGTGCTTTCAATAAAGCCGCATTATTTCAAGCAAAATTACTCAGAATATGACTAAACACATGCTCTGCAAAACAACATATAATAGAGTCATTTCCTTTCATTGCATGAAAGAGAAAAACATGTATCTTAAGAGTTTCTTTATTTAACTGACAGTCTTTGGACTAGAGCTAATTAAGCTGCCATTGAACTCATATCTGCCAGTTCTTATGATCTGTCTCAAGCTTTCTTTGCTAACAGATCTTCCTGCCCTTTTATTTTCCATTTAAGATGTCCAAGGTGCCTACTCTTTTTCCAATAAAGATTTTTTCTCAGTCTTCTCTCAACTTCTCATTTTTCTTGCCTTCCCCATTGAGGGAAAGAAGGCACAAAGCAGGAAGTTGCTTTGGCAAGTCTACTCAGGCCAGGAAAAACAATTGTCTTCAAATTAATTGAGCAATATCCCAAGCTTGACTGTTTTTTCCTCTCTTGGTCCCCAGTGGACAAAGAGGTCTGAAAAGATTCATCACCTCTTTGGACAGGTTTATACCTATTCACAGAGGAATCGATTTCCTAATGTATCAACAAGAAAGATATATTCCCTCATATCTATGTTAATATATATGACTCAGAGGTTTAATTTTTTAAGATTTTTTTATTTTTAATCAATCTCTACACCCAACGTGGGGCTCGAACTTACAACCCCAAGATCAAGATTTGCGTGATCTACCTACTGAGACAGCCAGGTTCCCTCAGAAATGTAGTTTTTAAGATGTTTATTTATTATTGTGAAATTCGTGAGTAATATAAGCATTCTTTATAAACATTTTTTTTTACATTTATTTATTTTTGAGAGACAGAGTGAGACTAAGTGAGAGTAGGGGAGGAGCAGAGAGAGAGGGAGACACAGAATTGGAAGCAGGCTCCAGGCTCTGAGCTGTCAGCACAGAGCCCAACGCGGGGCTCGAACTCACAGACCGCGAGATCATGACCTGAGCTGAAGTCAGACGCCCAACTGATGGAGCCATCCAGGCGCCCCTACGCATTCTTTAAAGGTCAGTAGCTCCAGGTGCCTAGATTGGTAAATCACAGTTATTAACTAATAACATTTTAAATTCTTTTTGGACTGGGAACATTTTGGATTCCCCATAGCATTCATAATAGAAGTTTGACAAATGTACATTGAATTGATCTTATCCCCTAACTCAAGAGAAAGATGTAAATCACAGAAATAGTACCTACTTTTGGTAACAGAATGCAATGATCAAGGTGAAGAAAGATCAAGAATGTTAGCTTATTACTGTCCTGTTTGAAGCATAATTGATAGGAGATTCTCTAGATCATAGGTTAATAAGATAATATTAGTGTAACAAACAGGTCAGTGTGCATTCCCACCCCTCTTCTTTTCATCTTGGGGTTTTGATAGAATCAAAGGTAGAAACATCACAAAAGCTGTAGTTTTGACTTATGGGATTTTATCAGATATTGCTATATAACACAGATGTACCAAGACAGCAAAATCTTTGCCATCTCCAGTTCGTTTGAACTATAACTGAAAGTAATATTTAGTTGTATAATAACACCTTAATTTTTTTTTTATTTTTGTTTTTGCCCTGGTCTTTGTTAAGATTTTATTTTTATTGACCAAATTATCATGTACTGTTATCCAGGAAGTGGCAATCTTTTGGGAAGACAGTGATGTGGATTCTTGTTTGGTGTCATTTGGTATTATGCCATTGCTTTACGTTTCAGCCAGTAATGCATTATTCGGTTAATATCATGTCATATTAGTACACAGCCCATACAAATGAACTGGAGTTATGGAATCTTACTTGAAAGTTTTAAACAGATGGCAAGGTATCGTGACAAAACACTTTGTAGTTGAATACAAAAAAATCCTCTTTGGGAAAATGATGCATGTTGTGCAGCTAGGTTTTGGTGTGATTTTACCACAGTCCAGCCTGAAGAAGGACGTGCAAATACGTGAATTATACTCACTGAACATTCCGGTCCTTTGTGCATATTTGCAAATCCCCACCCCCTTCACACCACAGCTGGTGCTTGTTTCCAACACTGAGTTTTAAATAATTCAGTGAAATTCTTGAGAAATAGGGAATGTTTTGCATAATTTTGAAGGTTGATTACTATTTGCACCAAATGTTGCTGATCAGCAAGATTGCTTCAATGGGAATAGTGAAGATTCCCTTTGAATTGAAATTCAAAACAAATTCATTACCCTAAAAGCTTGCAAAGAGAAGAATTATCCCAGTATCGTTTTGCATTTAATATAGGAAAATTATGAAGGTCGATCACAATGCCATATGACTATGAGGCCTGTTTGGTAGGCTTTGCTTCTGAAACATTAAAAAAAAACAACACTCCCTTGAGGCAGTTATACTAAAATTTACCATTTATTTTTCTTATGGTCTTGGTCATTCATTTGTGGGACTTTCTGTCTTTCACTCTCCATTCCGCCCATTATTATTAATGGTAAAGATTCAATTATTATTCAAGAAATATGAAGCACCCCATTTGAATGCTCTTCATGCAAAATTCATTAAAGAACACGAAAGGCCAGTAAAGCACATAAGAGACATAGAAGAGTACTTGATTTACAAATAGATGATTTCTAATATGGAAAATGATTATACTTTGGAGTATACAGGCTGAAATGGCAGTTCAGGTCCAGAAATAAAAGGGAAATAGAGGGAAGAAGCAAAACAGTCAAGGGAAGAAATATCTCTAAACATCTTCCTGACAACATTAGAATTGGAGGATTGACTAACTCGATGGTTTATTATGCAAAGGGTCCAAGAAGACTGGGGCTGGGTTTGAGGATGGGGGCAAAGAAATTCCTAGACTTAATTAGTTCTACGTATAGACATTATTAAGCGTCAGAAAGGAAGTGGCATTCATGAGTGAGAGCAGATTTCTTGATTCTACTCTTCTGTTTCTTAAGTGAATGTGCCAGTGGTCATCAAGCCACGCAGGGTGAGTAAACTTCCAGTCTGAGGAACTCTGAACAAATGGCTGCCCTCACCCTGGCCGGAAAGGTCAGGTCATCACATATGAAGAAATATCTATACTACCTATATATCTTTAATATATACTGCTATTCGGGAAGCCTGGGCAAGAAGGTTCAGATATCCGGGGATTTTCAAATCCTGAAATTCTTGACACACCATATTCATGCAGTCTTTCTTTTGAGGCATCTGAAGTACACTTTATGCCACCTTCCGTTATCTATACCTACTCTCCAATACCTAGAATTTCCCTATTTATGTCTAGGGGCTTTCTAGGAAAGACAAAGTGATGGTCTGCACTCCACCTTTTTGTTGGCACATAATTTATTAGATTTATCACATATGGATTTGCTAGTCCACGTAAATATCACATGAAAGGAGGAGAGATCTTTGCTTGGTTCAGTGGTTAATCTCAAGCAATACCTGAACAGAGCAGTCACTCAATAAATATTTGTTGAATAAGAAAATAAAGGACTGGAGATGTTGTATGATCTCTAAGATATTCAAGTTGATGTAATAAACTATGTTATAACATGATAAGTTGACTTCAGCTTTTACACCTTCTATGAAGGTAGCAATCCACCTGTGTACTCCATCTTCTGAAGCATTTATACGAAGAATTAAAGAAGTGGTAACTGGCAAAATTTTAACATGAATTATATAAAGATGATATACTAAGCAGAAGGAATCAGAAAATGGTTCAGATTTTCTCTGAATGAGAGAACCTATGTTTTTTTTTTTCCTCCTATTTAGACTGTCAAACAAGGAGAATGCTACTGTCCACATTTGCATCATTAAAATGTAGAGTTTGAAGAATGAGAATAAACTTTTCCCTCTCCCTTCCTATCCCTGCAAATCACATATTTATTGGCAGACACTATAGAAAATACCTTGTCTGAGTAAACTCTTTCTGAATTTGGGGCTGAATTATACTAATATTTTATTTGGGGCTACTTTTCATCCCACTTGGGATACCTGCTTGACTACAAAGAATTTGAATACTGAAGCTTGATTCAGGGACTGCTACTTCTGTGTTTTAGGAACATTTATTAACTCACCTGGTTGCTGCCGGAAAGAACTCAATGTGGTCAGTAGATAAGTGGTCCCCCATCATGAGCCCCATGAAATAATTTCTGTGATTTAATGAATGTATGTTTAATAAGAAAGATTATGACCTAGTAAACAGGAGAGATTAGAAGGCAGTTAGAGCAATGAAGGAATCCCCTGGATCCTTCAGCTTTCTAGGAAGCACATATAAAATAAGTAACAAACTAATTTACTGTTTGCTCTATGCTGTGGGAACATGTGCTGGACCCTAGGGTACGAGAATTTATGCCAAATCCTCATTTCACCTTCTCTGCCAGATATTGCAGCTATGGTTGTACTAAAAACAAAAACAACAACAAAAAAGAAAAATAAATGAAAAGATTATCACTTGGAGAAGGACTTTCATTTAGGACCCATAATGGCGGCTCTTCTTAAAAGAATTGATATGAAAACCTTATTTCTGTCTACTCGTTTCAAATAACATCTGAAAATAAATGCTGGGTATGAGAAGCCCAGTCAAATGAATATACATTAAAATGGGTTGGAAAAAACAAACTAGGAATAGTAGTAACAATATTTATTTCTAAATGTATCATATAAATGTATTACATGTGTTACGTGTATACAGGCTAGCACATTAAAAATTTTCTAATCAATTTGTAGTCTGATGAAAAGAACTTGGATTGAACCACAAAGCAATCTAGGAAGGAAAAGATAGGTTTTAATTCCAGGTCTGCCATGAACCAAGCCTTTAATTTATTTTATTTTATTTATTTTTTTTTTTAAATTTTTTTTTTTTCAACGTTTATTTATTTTTGGGACAGAGAGAGACAGAGCATGAACGGGCGAGGGGCAGAGAGAGAGGTAGACACAGAATCGGAAACAGGCTCCAGGCTCTGAGCCATCAGCCCAGAGCCCGACGCGGGGCTCGAACTCACGGACTGTGAGATCGTGACCTGGTTGAAGTCGGACGCTCAACCGACTGCGCCACCCAGGCGCCCCTTTAATTTAGAGCAAATATTAAATTACCTGAAATTCAATGCTTTTATTTGTGAGATTTGGGAAATAACACCTGTCTCAAATTGGAATACAAATGAAATGAGACAGGTGGATGCTTTTGAAAATACATATATAATCAAGAATGCTATAGATTATAAAAATGATGGAAAAAAGGGAAAGGAGAAGGAGAAATTCTAGGGAAGGTATTGTCCTCAGTACCAGGGTTTCTAATTTCCTCAGAATACATTTCCTTTTTTCCCTAGTCATCAAGACCTTGAAACCTTAGGAACTGCCTTTTTAGAGAAGGCCTAAAACTTTAAATTCAGTGTCTTCTATAGTTTAAATTTACATGTTTTGACTTTATGAAAAAAGCTGAGGTCAGTCAGATTATCCTAGGTAGAAAATAAAGTTTTCAGTAATTAGAAAGAATATAGTTTCTTAAAATAATCAAGAACCAAACCCCCAAGTCATTAAAATGAGTTTTCATAATCCAAATGCACTTTATTATCAAGGAAAGTCAATATTGTACAATCATAATATTTCAATCAGTAGAAGAAGCAAAATTACCCTAAATGATAATCTCATTAGTTCCTATGAGGAAGTCAATAAAAGAGAAGCTCTTCTTGAACATATATCCAGCTTCCTGATCCTGATTGTCCAATTAAGAAACTTGCATCGTTAATTCAAGCCGAGTGATCGATACACTTTTCAAATGTAAAGCAGATAATCAACTGTAACAGATTCTTGCATTTATTAAAACTACAACGTCAAAATATGCCAATATTTGCAGGAGTGATTAGAAGAGCTTGTTAGAACAGATTTCTTGGTAAACATTGTCCTTAATATATTTCATTGCTGTTTGTCTCCTCGATTTATATAGGAACAAACGGAGCTGGTTGAAGGGCATTTGTTGGAAGAGAAAAATGCCATACTGAAGGAGTTTTGTTGGGCTTTCACTGAATAGATTGTTTTGAGTGCTCAGCTACCTTATATAGGTGAAAGCAGGTACCTATATCAGCAAAGCATGAAAAATTCATTTCTGTAGGCTGTTTCCTGATGCAAAGGACCAAAAGATACCCAGGCTCTGACTATACATAATTTAAAGTCCAGAGGCAGGCAGGCTCCTAGTGTCACAGTTTGGTGGCCATCCTAGCACCGCAAAACATGGGCTTCATTCTGATGCTCGTACCATTCATGGTTCATAATTGTCTGTCAACAGTGGCAATTGTGAATACACGTGTTTTTTGTTGATGGCTGGAAGGAAAGAAGGAAAAATTCCTCCACAGACATGGACTACCATTCTTTCCTTTCAGTCTGATGGCTAATTGAAATCATGAGTCTACTCCTGCACCATGAACAGTCACAGAGGAATTCTATGCACAGATTAATTTAAAATCTATCCTGGGAGTAGGGTTCGGAGTATCCTTGTGAGATGTGCAACTTAGATTCTCTTGCTGCAGGGAAGGCCTGGTTGCCACCTTTCTGTATTCACTACTTTGTCCCAAGGTCATGCTCCTCTAGGCCACACCAAGACAATGACCTTGGTGCAGGCTCATTTCTGCTGCGTTCAGATGCCAGAACTCCTCTATTGGGCAGCATCTGAGACTCCTTTTATTTTATAAGATACAAAGGTTCTTTTGATGGCAGGACATGACAATGACACCAGGCAGAGCTCTTTGTTTCTTACAGTTCTTAAATAGAAGTGACTGGCAAGCAGAGCCATGCAGAGGGTTGCCCCCCACCCTCCCCCCCGCCTCCAGGGATAGAACAACTAGTTGGAGCTGTAAGGGGAAGCCTAAACATGGCAAGTGGGAATGGATAGCTAAATTTCCAGGATCCCTATGGACTGGCTAATTTGATATTTCTGTGGGCTCTACCCAGTTGCATGGTGACTGGCCCTGGGTGTATCAGGGAAGATGCATAGTGTGTATAACCCAGTATGTGAGTCCAATGACAGAATGGTTGGGGTATATAGACTTAGCTGCTCAAGAAGGGGCACTGACCGCCGTCTGGCCAGGACCTCAAAACTGGATCAAGACAGCCTTTAAAAAAATCTGTTTCATACCCCTCCTGCCCAGTCTTCTTCTCCTCTCCTCTGTCTTTTCACATGCCCTCATGGAGGTCTGGAGGATCTCTCTGCTTTTTACTGATGCTTCTGCTTTATCGAGCTTAAATTTTTCTGTCTCAGTGGTAAAAATGCAGTATATGTTCTCTGTATGCAAAAAACATACAAACAAACAACCGTATTGACCACTTGGTTAACTGAAATTTTTCCTAAGAAAACTCTATGAGGTTTCTTGGGTTCCAACGAATGATAAACATTTATGTTTTAGTTTAGTAATCTTTAAAGTTTTGCCAAAAGTAAACATTACTTAAACTTTCTTTTGCTGTGCAATACACTGAATGTCTGAAAATTTTATTTACTAAAAAAAAAGAATAAACCTGTTTACATGTTGTTAATTAAGGACATCTTGGTTGTTCATTTGCACTCATAAGGCATGCCATGTTTTCAAAATGCTTTAGTTATCTTGCATTAATCTATTCAGGAAACTCATTAGATAGTTTCAGTATTTTCCTTCTTTCAGTCACATGAGATAATTCCAAGTGGAACTTTAGGTATACTGGCAAAATAAAATATTTGATTTGCAAAGACTAGAACTTCAAGTTCTGTTATCTTAAAAAGAAATTTCTGTCTTTTGTTGTTGTTTCATTTTTACTAACGTACTTGGATGTGGACTATGACAGAGGTACCCAATGTGTACTTTTTCTGGAAGTAGATGAAGGAAAGGCTATGTGTGTGCATGCACGTGTGTGTGTGTCTGTGTGTGTGTGTGTGTGTGTGTTTATGTGTATGTTATATGTACTAGCAGCATTCATTGATGTTTAGTTATTGTTTTTACTTCCAATTTCTCTGGTCATCAGAAGCTATGTAAAGAATTTGAAATAGATTAGAATAAATTAAAAAAAAACACAATGGGATCTGCTAAATGAACTCTAATAAAGACCCATTTACAGAAGAAATTAATCAATTAAAATTTCTTTTAGATGATCTATGTTAAAGAAGATAGTATTGAGACATTAAAAAACTTCTCCTCATAGGTGGATATGTCCTCTCAGACAATGGAAAACAGACGAGCCGTCCTTCTCAGAGCATTTCAAGGTCATAGCTGGGGAGAAATCATTGGGTCTGGTCCAGGCTGGATTCACCCAGGCATCTCACCAGGTGTGGAGTAACAGGAGTAGTATGGTAATGCAATGCACTCTTCCAGTGTCATAATTCTCCTAGATTCTCACCCTGAAATTCTACACTACTTTTAAGGTTATTAGAATTTTATAAACCAACTAGGAAGAAGTTACATAACTTTTCTTGCTTTCATTTTCCAGTTCTTTCAACTCAGATTTTGTATGACTTTGGATACATTAGTTCCACCCCTCTAAAAAATTCTCAGATTTATCACCAAAATTTCTAGCTAACCGTCTACAAAATTCTGAAGTTCAGGTACATGTGTGAACACAGATACAACATACACAACCCTCAATACTTACAAACAATAAACTTGCATATGTAATGCTCTGAAACACAGCTACTAAATTTCTACATCATCTTCTATATAAAGCTATTTATAATGTTTGTTTTGTTTGTTTTTGTGGATAATGTCAACATTTGTCTTAGATATTAAATGCCTAGTGGAAAATATATTTGACATGAGTGGGGATTAATTTAAACAATATGATTTGAGGACAGTTTAAAGGAAGTATAATACATTCTACTAATATAGCTCATTTCCCTTATTACGCATATAGTATGAATCATATTATTTCTTTAAAACACACATTAACTTTATCTTTGAGAAATATATAGAAATTGAAGACTTACTCAAAGGTAATTACCTGAAAGTAACATGTGTTACTACTCCTTTATGGGGCACTTGATAGCATTAGGGTCTTTAAAATTAAATATTTCTGACCAAAATTTACCAGAGAAAAATGGCCATTGAAATGCAGTTTAGAGAGAAAAAACTTATAATTTGGTTTGATTAATTAGTTAAAACTGTAGTTTGAATAAAATAAGAGTTGACTAAATAAAATTTCTACTGGAAATTACTCCAGGCAAGCAGAGAAAGCACCACACATTAAACATTCGTGTAATAAACCATTATTAGAGTGGCATTACACAGTCATTGCAAATGGTGGCCATTCAAAGGTGATGAGGCATCTTGGTGGATATATACAGATTCTTAATCTTACATAGGAGGATGGGCCTATGTAGGATGCACAGAGGAGGCAACTGAAATAGATATTGCCAAATAGAAATAGAGAAGATTATGTCTCAAATTAATTCAGTCATGCCCCTACACTCAAATAAGCAAGCAAATGAAATGAAACTAAAAGTAACCAACCAACCAAACAAACAAACAAAAAAAACCTAGTTGCACTGGTTATTCCATAGTTATTTTCCAAACCCAAAATTCACACACTTTTCCTTATAAAACAATGGAAATCATTTCCACTAGTGTTACTAGTGTAAAAAATAGTGTTACTAATGTTGCTAAAAATTTTTAACGTTACTAAAAAATTACCAAATTACAGAAAATGCTAAACTATATCTTTGTATCTTTTATAGACTTTGTTCCCATTTATATAGGAAAAGTTTAATGGGGAGATTTCTATGGCTGACTTTGGATATCCCTTAAGTCCTTTATCAAAAGTGAAACATTTAAAAAAAAATGTTTATTCATTTTTGAGAGCGAGAGAGAGGCAGAGGATCCAAAGTGGGCTCGGGATCTGATACGGGACTTGAACTCACCAACCATGAGATCATGACCAGAGCTGTAGTCCAATGCTTAACCGACTGAGCCACCCAGGAGCCCCAAAAGTGAAACATTTTAAATATATTTGCCAACAATTGCCTGATCTTTGCCCTTCAAGTCTTATATACTCTCCAATTTACTTAAATTTGTTTTTCCCCAAATGAAGTCGTTTACACCAAGAGGTTAAAAAATGCTCACAAATCAAGTTAGATCCCTGTTTAATATGCTGCTGTAAAATGTTGGACTATGCAAGGACTAGCAGACCATAAGTGCTCCCCTTACAAACATTAGTTCAAGGCACTGCTAATGAGTTCACCTCTATTATCTTTCAGACAGCAGCTCGATTAGCAGTGTTGTAATACCAAAGATAATTAGTGCAGGCTTGTCAGCTTGATTTTTGCTAACATTATAGCCTTTATTTTGTACTATATTTTTTAAGGATCCCTCTGGGAGACTGCGGATCACTTTGTTGGCCAGGCAGAAGCTATTCATCCTGACCTAACAAAAGCACAGTTTAATTAAGAAGCATTCTGCCACTTATTGTGTCTGCCGGACTACAATTTTGATGTTGGTCTATAAATGTTCAGATGTGTCAGATTCGATTTCTCTGCTCTAATTTCCTATCACAGAAAATGTGATACCAGGCATGGATCCAATTTTCCTTTTCTATTAGCATTTATATTGACAGAACTAATGATTTTATTATCATCTTTGGCTTGTTGCTAAATAGCAGACCCCGTATCCCTCCTGGTGGACGGTTTTGCATTGTCCCGGGAGGGATTATTCCTCATTGTACTCGGATTCTTTTAAGATGACCACGTGAAGTGGTAGGAAAAGAAGTCAGAGGAGTATTTTGGGAAAAAGACAGTAGTCCCCAATAAGAAGGAAAATTCGTATTTTTTCGACAGGAATAATGTGACCAAATGGATAGCTTCATGAAGACTCAGGAGGCTCCCTGTAGGTTGAATTGTAATGTTTGTGATCTCTGATAACTGCCCTGGAAATGAAATATTTGAGAAAGTGTAGATCCTATACAGTTTTACTCCCCAAGAAATATTCTAATGGGACTGTGAACTCCCGTTGGATCTGAAGCAGAATTAATAATATCGAGAGCTGGTATAGTTTGCATACATTTCTCACCTTTTGAAGCTAAAACGGCTCCATAACTAATCATGTCCCTGATTTAGCTATAGTTTACATATTAATTTATTTCCCAAATATTCAGGTTGGAGTGAACTTTAAGTCCCTATTCATGAATAACTTACTCACTACTTAAGTGCAGATGAATTCGTTTTACAGCTGTATGAGAAAAAAAAAAAAAAAAAAAAAAAAGCCATGCTGTGGCTCTCTTGTTTAATGTATTCCTTTTCTTTGCAGGTTACTCCCATGAACCTTTTCCCCGTACTCTCCTTAACATTTAGTAGGCACATGAGTGTTCTCAAAGTGTGCAGTCGTCATATATTAGAAACTTCTCCATCCAGATAAAGTCAGGAAATTCTATCATAAAGTTTTATTTCACTTTTTATCTAACTCATTGATAAGCATATTTAAATACATTTCTCTACCATTTGCCGTACTGCAAAATAAAAAAAAAAGGAATTAGCTACTTTCTTTGTGTTCAATCAGTGCAAGAATAATCATATTCTTGCCACAAGTAAAGTGAAATGGGGATATATTCATGGAATGTAATTAAGTATATTTAGTATCCAAATACTGTCTATATGCAAATTTCGTGTCAACATTTTCTAGATTATATTCACCCTCGGAGACATGTATGACTAACATTATGATTTCAGTGTGGTGAACCAAATCAGTACTCCAGAGATTTTAAAATTAATTTCTAGAGGCATTGAAAAACAGAGTCCCTCTGTCTATTATTGTTCACATCTATAGATTACAATTTAAAATCAAAATAAAAGAATACAGTAGGCAGAAATAAAAGGAAAAAAGATTAGCTGGGGAGGAAGAGAGAGAGAGAGAGAGAGGGAGAGAGAGGGAGAAAGAGACAGAATATTATACATCTGGCCCACTTAGGCCAAAAAAAATAATTTAAATATTATGTATTGGATGAACTATGCCTGATCCAAGGAACCCAAATGTTCCAAATTGTCCTTTGCATACAGAAATGTGTGTTAAGGACTCACGACTAGGTTTCAGGAGATACAGATTCTAGTTCAGGTTCTTCTTTTAATGTATTGAGCATTCTGAAAAGGAAAGGATAATGTAATGTAAGAGGAAAGGTTGAGTTTCAGCAAGGCACATCTGTGCACCCTTGACCTCTTTGGAACCCATTTTTCTTAGCTACAAAGCAGTAAAAATAACATATGCACAATATTATGGGAGAATCAAACATGAAATTACAGTATAAAGTGCAATGTGCTTCACAAATGTTTCGGTGCTAATACTGTCATTGAACTAGATAAATCTGTATAGACACCCATTCTCATGTTTAAGGCATTATATCTTTAAAACTCACTTGCCATTCATTGATACCCACACGAGGACATTCCATTCAGCAGAGATGAAGGGTATGGTGGGTCAGAACATGGTACATTGATTTGGGCTTTGATTCTACCCGAGAGCATTGTGTTTTGGAAAGATGTCAGCCAGCTTAGAGTTTTTTGCTGGATCGTCACTGAATTTAGATGATCATCTTTTCAGTAATTGTATAAGTAAAAGATGATAGGATTATTGTGTCTGTATGAAGAAAATTACAGAAGGAAAAAATAATAAAAATTCTAAGAAAACTTTTAATTGTGTCATAATTGCTGAGTGGAGCTAACAGAAATTCTGGCTTTATCACCTGGTCCCTGGGGATGAGAAAGAACCATTTAGATAGTCTGTCATGTGTTCAGGCAGTAGCACTAAAGTCACTTAGGAGGGAAATTAATCCTGTCTATAGAAGTCAAGAGCAGGTATTGCAGACTAAAAGTAAGAATGCCTCTATCCAGACTTCTAAGCCTCCATCCATAGGAGTCAAGGAAAGCCTCCAGACATGATTGCCCCTGTTAACCTTACAAATAAAACTGCCAGTTACTTTACTAGAAAACAGAGTTTTTTCAGGAATAGCAGAGGATTGCGATTTGGGACAAATAAGCCACAACAAAACCACGGGCAAGTCCAGGGAACAGAAAAGGAACATGCTCTTTCACAGATCAACATGGGGAGTGTGGAGAGCTGTTATTAACAAAAGGTCCATTGGAACAAATGGGGAGTTTGACATATAGTGGCTTTTCATTGGCTGAGCTGTGACAGTTTCTCCTCTGCTGGAGTATTGCTGGGGGAGGAGAAAACCTTTCTTCCTCTTGCTAGCATAGTAAGATAGTAGCTAAAACAGGTAGTATCAATTTGCAAGATACTCCTCTTTCTCTTTGGTCTGCCATTGATTGACCAGGAGTGGTAGGGCATGAGAGTGCCTCCTACTGGCCTCCTGACTCCATTTTAAATAATGTTTCCTTTACTAATGTTCACATCTTTTCTTTAGTTACTAAATTTCCTACTACAAGAAGAGAGGAGGCTGCCTGGCCTATACTAATCCCATTTTTTTTTTCTCCAAGTATCATGGCTTCACCTCTACTTGTTGTCTTTAGGCTAGTAGAAATAATACCAACATGTCTCTATCCTGATTATACAAGTGGCCATGACAAGCCTAGACTCCAGGCCATCCTTGTCTTCTATCACTTCTATCTGTTGGTGACTCAAAGTCACCGAAGAGACTCTGCACATTTCCATTTCTCTCTCAGCCACCCCCCTTTCTTTGGCTTCTGAAAGCCTTCCACTGAGTCTTCTGGAACATATAGAACATTACTAGAAAAAACAATCCTGTATCTCTTCAACCTTCTTCTGAACTGTTCCTTGAATTACTGCTCTAACAGATAATTCAAATCTCCTTTGGGAATACTGTGACCTCCATAGTCCTATTTCATACCACTGAACCTGAAAGTGGGGTAAGTGTCCCCATTGATATAAATTGCTGTGTTTAGACCTTCTCCCTTCCTCTTCTCTAAGACCCATTAACTTTGAATTTCTTGTACCAGACAATAGCATCCATTACCTTCATTGTTGTAACAATGTAGCTACTGTTAGGTCATAACCCTCCACTTCCACTGCAAGCATTTCTGTATTTTGAAAACTTTTGCTTCTGATTTACTGTCACTCTAAAACCACACCTTGGAGATTTCAATCCATGGGCCAACATTTCCAAAACAATGGCCTCTCAGTTCCTTGAACTCCTGGCAATCGTTATATCTCGTCCATCCACTCTCCCACTCCCTACTTCCTCTTCTTGTCTCAAAGTCTAACACCCCTCTTCTTTCCCTTCACATTCCTTGCTCTTACCTGACAACCATCTTTCCTATTTTGGTGAGGAAATTCAAAATCAGAAGAGACATTTCAAAATTCCCGACCACTTTTTCTACCTATCTACTAGCTATGTACCCATATACTCTATCTAACGTCCCTTTTTAGTTGAATCCTTTGTTTTTTCTTATGGCCAATAGCTTTACTTGCTCTGAAAGTGGCTGAGAAATACCACCCTCTTTCTTCTGCATCAATCATGTTTTCCACCAGGGATGCTTGGGGGGCTCAGTGGGTTGAGTGCCCGACTCTTGATTTCAGCTCAGGTCAAGGTTCCAGAGTCATGAGATTGAGACTAGCATTGAGGCCCCCTAGCTCCACGTGGGGCTCCGCACAGAGCATGGAGCCTGCTTAAGATTCTCCCTCCCCCCGGGCGCCTGGGTGGGTCATTCGGTTAAGCGTCTGACTTCGCTCAGGTCATGATCTCATGGTTCGTGAATTTGAGCCCCACATCCAGCTCTGTGCTGACAGCTCAGAGCCTCACTGCTTTGGATTCTGTGTCTCCCTCTCTCTCTGCTCCTCCCCCACTCATGTCTGTCTCTCAAAAATAAATAAACATTAAAAAAAAATCTTAAAAAAAAAAAGATTCTCTCTCCCCCTTCTTCTCCCTCTGCCCCTCTCCCATGCTTACACATTTTCTGTCTCTCAAAAAACAAACACACAAAAACAGGTTTCCCCCCCAGTGCAGATTCTTTCATGGTGTCATGCATCTATGTAAGATTTTACACCTACTTTAAAAATAAACTCTGGGGGCGCCTGGGTGGCTCAGCCGGTTGAGCGTCCGACTTCAGCTCAGGTCACGATCTTGCAGTCCGTGAGTTCGAGCCCCGCGTCGGGCTCTGGGCTGATGGCTCGGAGCCTGGAGCCTACTTCCGATTCTGTGTCTCCCTCTCTCTCTGCCCCTCCCCCATTCATGCTCTGTCTCTCTCTGTCTCAAAAATAAATAAAACGTTAAAAAAAATTTTTTTTAATTAAAAAATAAAAATCATGATGAGATGCCACTCTACACGTGCTTCGAATATCTAAAATTATAAACACTGAACAACTGAAGTCTTTGTCAGAATGAGGAGCAATTGGAAGTTTCAAAAACTGCTGATGGGAATATAAAATGGTACAACCACTTTAAAAAACTATTTGGTGTTTTCCTTAAAGGCTAAACATTTACAAACAAATGAGTCATCAATTTCACTCATTTATCCAAGATTCATGAAAACATATCTCCATAAAAACTTATACAGAAGTGTTTATAGCAACTGTTCATAATAGCTGTACCTAGAAACAACTCAAATGTTAAATCATCAGGAAAATCAATAAATAAATTGTAGTATATCTCATCATTGGCATACTACTCAGCAATAAAAGGGAAAGAATTATTGGTATACTCAACAACATGGATGAATCTAAAAATAAACAGAGAAAGCAAAACATTGGAAGGGAAGAAGTGAAGCCAATTACTATAGAGAACGTTTCAAGAATTTTGCTATAAAAATAATTGGATAAGTGGAGAAGTTGGTATACAGGAAAGTGAAGGCTAACAGAGTTTATTTTTTTTTTTTAAGGTTTATTTATTTTTGAGACAGAGAGAGACAGAGCATGAATGGGGGAAGGACCTGAGCTGAAGTCGGCCGCTTTAACCGACTGAGCCACCCAGGCGCCCCTTATCATGATTTTTATATACATTTCCTTAATGATTAATGAAGTTGAATATTTTTATGTGTTTATTTGCCACCCATATATCTTCTTTGGTGAAATATGTTCTTATATTCTGTTCATTTTTAAATTGGGCTGTTTGTTTTCCTATTTTTAATTTTGAGAGTTCTTTATATATTCCGGATACAAGTCCAATTATGTTATTTGGAAATATATGCTCCCAGTCTGTAGCCTTTATTTTTATTTTCTTGATAGTGTCTTTTGAAAAGCAGAAGTTCTTGATTTTCATAAACATCAATTTATCCCTTTTTTTCTTTAATGGATTAGCCTTTTGATGTTATGTTTAAGAAAGCCTTGCTTAGGGGCGCCTGGGTGGCGCAGTCGGTTGAGCGTCCGACTTCAGCCAGGTCACGATCTTGCGGTCCGTGAGTTCGAGCCCCGCGTCAGGCTCTGGGCTGATGGCTCGGAGCCTGGAGCCTGTTTCCGATTCTGTGTCTCCCTCTCTTTCTGCCCCTCCCCCGTTCATGCTCTGTCTCTCTCTGTCCCAAAAATAAATAAAAAATGTTGAAAAAAAAATTAAAAAAAAAAAAGAAAGCCTTGCTTAACCCAGTCATAAAGATTTTCTCCTAGAAGTTTTGTAGTTTTACATTTTATATTTAAGTTCATGATATGTTTTGAGTTAAGTCTGGTGAAGTGAGGTATAGATCTAAGGATTTGTTTTTGTTATTTGGTGCACAAAACTTTTATTTTTTCCTTAATTGTTTCGTAGAATTCAACATTGAAGCCATCTGGTCCTGAATATATCTTTGTGGGGAGGTTTTTCAACTATAAACTCAATTGCATTATATCCATATAGGACTATTAAGCTCATATATTTCTTCTTAAATGAGCTTTTGTGGTGTGTGTCCTTCAAGGAGTTTGTTCATTTCATTAAAGTTGTAGAATTTATTGGTATCAAGTTATTCATGATAACTTCCTATGCTTCAAAATATCTGTAGAATAAGTTGTTATGTCTCCTCTCATTCCTGATATTGAAAATTGATGTCTTATTTCTTTCTTTCTGGTTAGTTTGGCTATGGATTCATCAGTTTCATAGATCATTACAAAGAATCACCTTTGATTCATTCATTTTGTCTACTTTTCTTCTGATTTCTATTTCATTGATTTCTACTTTAATATTCCGTATTTCCCTTCTTTCATATCTTACCCTTCCCTTCATATTTGAAGCTTATTTTGAACTTCATTTACTTTTTATATTCTAAGTTTAAAATTTTTTTAATGCCTATTTATTTTTGAGACAGAGAGAGAGAGAGAGAGAGAGAAAGAGAGTGTGAACAGTTGTGTGTGTGTGTCGGGGGGGGGGGGGAGGGGGTGGGGAGGGCCAGAGAGAGGAGAGACCTGGAATCTGAAGCCGTCTCCAGGAGCTGTCAGCACAGAACTGGAGGGGGCTAGAACTCCCAAACCTGAAATTGCGACCTGGTGACCTGAGCCAGAAGTCAGATTCTCAACCAACTGAGCCACCTAGCCCCATTCTTATTCTAATTTTTAAGGTGGAAGCTGAGTTCATTGATTTGAGAACTTTCTTTCTTTTCTTTTTTTTTAAATTAATTAATTAATTAATTAATTAATTTAGAGACAGAGAGAGACAGAACACAAGTGGGGAATGGGCATAGAGAGAAGGAGACACAGAATCCAAAGCAGGCTACAGGCTCCAGGCTCCAAGCTGCCAGCACAGAGCCCAATGCGGGGCTCAAACTCACAAACTGCAAGATCATGACCTGAGCTGAAGTCGGATGCTCAGCTGAGCCACCCAGGCGCCTCTGAGACCTTTCTTTCTTTTCTAATATAGCCATTTAAGGTTATTAATTTCCCTGTTTCTGTTGTACACACAAATTTTGATGTGCTGTGTTTTCATTTTCATTCACTTGAAGTGGTTTCTAATTTTATTTTGGTTTCTTTTCATCCCATGATTTATTAAGAGTGTGTTATTTAATTTCTAAATATTTAAAACTTTTCCAGAAAGCTTCCTGTTACTGATTTCTAATTTAATTCTACAGTAAAAATACTTTATATGAAGAAATACTTTATATGACTGAACGCTTTAAATCTACTGACCCTTGTTTTCTGACACATAATATAACCTTTCCTGGTATATGTTCCATGCACACTTAAAGTACCGTATGCTCTGCTGTTGTATGGAGTGAGTTGCAAATGTCACTTAGATCAAGGTGGTTGATAATGGTGTTCAAAGCTTCTGTATCCTTAAAGAATTTGTCTCTGGTTGTTCTATAAGTTATTGAAAGAAGGTGTTGAAATCCCCTATGTTATTTGCAATTTTGTCCATTTCTCCTTGTTGTTCTAGTAGCATTTTGATGCCTTGTTTTACATGTATAAACATTTAAGATTGTTATGCCTTCCACACCATTACAAATGGAATCTCTTCATCCTTGGTGATAGTGTTTGTTGTGAACACTGATTTAGAGTTAATACTGTCAGTCCCACTGTCTTCTGGTTAGTGTTCATATGATACATATTTGGAAGATTTTAGGTAGGTCTTGCTTTTTAAATCCAATCTGACAATCTCTGACTGTTAGTAGAGGTGGTTCAACCATTTCCATCTTATGTTATTATATGGATGGATTTAATCTACCATTTTGCTATTTGTGTTGTATTTGTCCCATTTGTTCTCTGTTCTCTATTTCTTCTTTTTCTGTTTTCCTTTCTACAAATTAATAAGTTTTATGATACCACTTTATCTCTTTTGTTGGCTTATTTTCATTAACTTTTTGCTGTGTTATTTTAGTGGTTGCTTTAGGGTTTATGAGCATGTCTTCCATTTATCACAGTCTACCTTTAAGTAATATACCATTACTTCACTCATAGTATAAACTTGGTTTTTGACTGGTGAGAAAGCTGCCATTATCTTTACCTTTATTCTTCTTAATGAAATGTACTTTTTCCTCTCATGGCTTTCAACATTTTTTTTCTTTTTTTTTGTCACTAATTCAAGCAATTTGACTATTTTGTTTCTTAGTGAAGTTTTCTTTATATTTGGTATACTTGAGTTCATTGAACTTCTTGGATTGTCGCAGACTTTGAGTCTGGAGTTCTCTCTTGTCCAGCGAGAGAGTGGATGCAGAATTAATTGAAAGAGAGGCTAATGTACAGGAGGAGACATGAGCTGGGAGTAAGGGTCCTTGCTCCTTTTTTATTAGGATCAGAAGGCTTACAAATGTGATGGATGTGCAGAAAGAGACACTGAAACAGTGAACACTAACTCATGTGTTTGAGAGAAAGGGGGTTTCAGAGACAGGGGGTGTTAGGAGTTTGGGTCAATACAAAACAAAAGCCGAGCAGATGGTTGTTGTTTACAGCAGGCTTGAGGGGCAGCATCTCTTAACTTGCCTAGGGGATAAGACAGATAGAGCATGCTATCTCAGGATCAACAAGGCATCTTTCTTTCGCTAATTAGCTCTGCTCTGGGCAATTTCACCCTGCTGTGGTAATCTATAGCCCTGTTTATCTGTTTACCTCTTCTGGACCTTCCATTCTGTGAAAGCATCTTTCTGCTTTTATACTATGTTGGGGGCCCTTTCACACTGTTTACCTAATCTTGGATGCTTTCATCCTAAGCCTTGTTAACCCATTGGTGCAAGCTCAGGGAATTCCTAAACTTATTCCCCACATTGGATGTGTGATTTCTAGTGTATGTCAAATTTGGAACTTTTTCTTCAAATAAGTTTTCTTGTCCTCTTCTCTCTTCCTGGGACTCCAATTACATGTGTACTAGGCCAGAGTTCACTTTATTTCTTCTTTTTGTTTGTTTCTCCCATCCTATGCTTCATTTTGTAAGTTTCTATTGTTATTTCTCCAGTTTACTAATCTTTTGTCTTCTTTGTCTTATCTGCCATTAATCCCATCCAGTTTATTTTTCATCTCAGACATTATCATTTTTGCCTTTAGAAGTTCTACTGGGTATTTTTTAAAATTTATTTTCCATGTCTCTTATTGACATATTCAATCCTTTTTTTCTAGCTTCTGGAACATGTGGAATATTATTATAATAAATTTTTAAATATCCTTACCCATGAACTCTAATCTTTATTTCATTTCTGGATACTTTTGCCTTATTGCTTACCCTTTCATTATGATTCAGGTTTTCCTGTTTTTTTGTTTTTTGTTTTTTGTTTCTGTTTCTGATTTTTTTTTTTTTTTTTGCCTGTCTTGTGGCTTTTGATTGGATGTGAGACAGTAGAAAATTTTCCTTGCTGGGTGCTGGGTATTTTTGTAGTTATAAAAATGTTTTTGAACTTTATCTTGAGACTTGAAAGAGTTTGATCTTGGGTGATTCTTTCAAGTGCTGTTTTTAGCATCTAAAATCACCAAGAAAGATAATGTAATTATAAGAAAAGTGAAGTTAAATTAATTGAATTATTAAATATAAAAAAATCAAAATATAAAAGCAGCTAGAGATAAAATGCATCAATAAAAGCATTTAGTTCATCACAGTAATAATGGCAAAATAGAATTCTACTATTCCTTTCCAGCATAGAAAGGAATAAAGAACAAAATAAAAATTAGTACAATCAAAAATGAAAATCCAATCCTCAAAACACTAAAAAACCTGCTAAAATATTTAAATAATGTTAAGTAGCAATGAACGACTTTTAAATAAGCATAGAAATGCAATTCTAAAATGGTGGGCTTGACAGAAGTTTTAAGTGGGTATGGCAGTATAGTAAAACGATTAAAAGCCTGGATTTGATGACAGAAAGATCTGAGGTGGTATCTGGTATTTCTGCTTTAGAACAATATACCCTTAATTAAATTATTTATATGCTTTTTTGAATCAGTTATGCCTGTTTCCTTCTACATAAAGTGCAAATAGTGTTAGCTATTTCAAAGTTACCTTATACAAATGAAATGTATTTAAAGATCTTAGCATGGTATCTGATATGATCATGCAGAATCATTTAATGGTAGTATCATTGTTGTTATTTCCTGTTCAGATGCTAAACCAATGTAGTATATCTTATGTGATTCTAACAGTGGTTAATATAATTTCTTAGTATCAGATGTCACTAAAACAGCTGCAAATACTAAAATTGTTGTGTGTGAAAATTTCTAGAAATTGAACTAAACAAGTTTCATGAAAGGCAAAACTGTAGTCTGAAGCATATAGACTACACAGGTCTTTGGCTTATTCGATTCACTAGCATTTACTCCCAGGAGTAAATGAGGGCAGGCAAATCATTACAAGTATACCATGCCTTACAGCCATAGGTCAACCCCCAGTCAATCATATTCAGGAAATACTCATTCCCTTCAGTTGAATGGTAAGTAGAAGACAATGGACATGTTGGGTGGTAATAAGAGATGAACTTGGTAAAATTCAGGAGCCAGTTGATAGAAGGCCTTGGGCTTGATAAATGTGCATAGAAAGATTCTATTTCCTAACCAGATGTATGTTGCATATGGAAATAGTTATGTCTCTCCAAGAGAGGTTCATGTTCAACACTCTATTGTGTAACATTAGGAAAGAAATATTTTTTTCAATATGAATGTAGAGATGCAAATAGATTACAGTGTTTCTGCAGTTAATACAAGACATGTCACCATTTTAGACATTCTTAATGAAGACCCTAAAGTCTTTGACCTACCTTTGGTTCTACATTTATTTGGGTAATCACACCGGAAAAATGAAAGGACTGGATAGCACTGTCAGCAAAACTTTCAGCATTTGTTTACCTGGAAATTCCAAACAGTATCATCTTTCATTACCATCATGCCACATTACTACTGTATTGGAATTCTTAACTCTATACCAAAAAAATGGACTTGCACATGGAAAACTAAGAATGTAACAACAAATTAAAAATTTAAGATCTAATCAGTGATATTTAAATAGCAGGAATATTCAAAAACTAAATCTTTCCAAGATCATGTCTGTAATTGCAAAAATGAAACTTTCTCACCTTACATCTACAGAACTCTATTTTGGTAATGATACATAGTTATATTTGAACAGTTGTCAGATACTCATTAATTTCTCAATATTTAGAAGACTTGGATAAGTAATCTTTGTATGATTACAATTTTAATTTCCAGGAAGATGCTTGGTGAGCAATTATTTTCAAGGGATGATGATTTCAGCACTCAGAAAGTAGGTTTGTGGGATAGAAAGGTTGGCAAACAGCACATCTGGTGATTCATATTTCCTGGAGACTTTACACTTGTCCTTAGTGTTCATCTGTCATATTCAGATTTATTGCAAGAAGGATTTTAGCAGAAAGCAGGTGCTGCTTTTTGTTTTCTTATGTAATATTTTATGTCTTTAGGGAGTACAATAATATAATATGGCATCTTGTTGAAATGCACGTGCAACAAGTTTCTGAGAGCCTTAGAGTTCCATGTACCCTGTGCCTGTTTATATAACAACCTTAGAGAGGGTCAATGAACACCCTCAATACTTACTTTTTTTTTAAGTTTTTATTCAAATTCCAACTAGTTAACATACAGTGGCATCTTCAGTTTCAGTTATACAATATAGTGATTCAGCACTTCCATACATCATCCAGCGCTCATCAGAACAAGTGCCCTCCTTAATCCCCATCACCTATTTTTCCCATCCCCTGACCCAGCTCCCCTCTGGTAACCATCAGTTTGTTCTCTATAGTTAAGAATCTGTTTCTTGATTTGCTGTTTTTTTTACTGCTTTACTCATTTGTTTTTTTCTTAAATTCCACATATGAGTGAAATCATATGGTATTTGTCTTTCTCTGATTGACATATTTCACTTAGCGCAATACTATCTAGCTCCATCCACGTTGTTGCAAATGGCAAGATTTCATTCTTTTTCATGGCTCAGCAATATTCCATTGCACATATATACCACCCTCTCTTTGTCATAAGTTGATGGATATTTGGGCTGTTTCCATAATTCGGCTCTTGTAGATAATGCTGCTATAAACACCAGGGTGCATGTATCCCTTTGATTGGCATTTTTGTATTCTTTGGGCAAATACTTAGTAGTACACTTGCTGGATCATAGGGTAGTTTGATTTTTAACTTTTTGAGGAATCTTCATACTGTTTTCCAGAGTGGCTGCACCAGTCTGCATTCCCACCAACAGTGCCCTTTTTCCACATCCTCTCCAACACCTGTTGTTTCTTGTGTTGTGAATTTTAGCCATTCTAACAGGCATGAGGTGATGTCTCATTGTAGTTTTGATTTGTATTTCCCTGTTGATGATGTTAATGTTAATGTTGATGATGATGATGATGATAATGAAAAGATGTTGGGCATCTTTTCATGTGTCCATTGGCCATCTGGATGTCTTCTTTGGGAAAATGTCTATTCATGTCTTCTGGAATTTTTTACTTTATTTATTTTTTGGTTTAACCCAAAAGAACAAGATAAGACCACAGCCAGAGATCTAAGTGAAACGGATCAATGTAACATGCCTGATGGAGAACTTAAAGCAGCAATCATACCTATACTCACTGGGCTTGAAAAAAGAATAGAAAACATCAGTGAGACACTTACCACAGTAATGCTTGCTCTTATTTTATTTTTTCCCCAGCTTTATGGATTTATAATTGACAAAAAATTGTATATATTTAAAGTGTAAAATGTGATGATTTGGTATACTTGCTTTCATTAAAAAAAATGCCATGGTAGCCAATTTGATTTTGTCCAATTTTGAAGTTACTCAAAATTATTTTCTTACTGTTGTAACTCTGAGATTTTGAAGACTACATTTTAGGTAGATCTGTAACTTAAATGATTAACTGATCAATACACTTATTATATTGCAATGTTATTATTTTGTGAACTCAGTGAGGACATAGATCTAAATCTAGCCCTTAGTACCATTTATGACAAATACTATGCATTTAAAAATTAAGTAACTTTCGGGGGAGCCTGGGTGGCGCAGTCGGTTAAGCGTCCGACTTCAGCCAGGTCACGATCTCACGGTCCGTGAGTTCGAGCCCCGCGTCGGGCTCTGGGCTGATGGCTCAGAGCCTGGAGCCTGCTTCTGATTCTGTGTCTCCCTCTCTCTCTGCCCCTCCCCTGTTCATGCTCTGTCTCTCTCTGTCCCAAAAATAAATAAACGTTGAAAAAAAAAAAATTTAAAAAAAAAAAAAAAAAAAAAAATTAAGTAACTTTCTTGACCTGATCAATGAGATTTGCAAAATTGTATTATTACATTATAGTCAGAACATGTTAAAATACATAATATATAACATAGATATATGCTTGGAGATATATTGACATATTTTCCTGCACTTTAACTGTGTTCCATTGAAAGCCATATTATAGAATTTAAAACTCTGTAAATTCATCAGCAAATTTCTTTTTATATTTATGATTTGCAATTATGACTTAGATAAAAGCTTACAGTTCAGTTACAGCATTTCTCTTATATTTTATAGAAAAAGGGAAAATGACTTCCTTATATTTTCTTTTATTGGAAATGTGGCAAATCAACCTATGATATATGATTATGTCTTATTGTTAACTGTTCCTTCCTTCATTTTCCAATGAGTGGAACTCTTTCCAGAATTTTGTCCTCTTTTCATCCACAATGATAAGTGATGACATATTTTGATATTTTGTTTAGTTTCTGAACTAGTACAACTGAAAAATTTTTTCACAGCCATTAGTAAATACGGAAGTATTCTCAAAAGAAATTAGGTAGGTGTATTCTTTTCAATGCTACTTTATATTAATTTTACTTTATTCCCTTTTCATTTAGTCTTACTGCAACCATCACACATTCTATGCTGTCTATATTTATAGCAAATATTAAAGGAAATCGTAAATTCAGTATAGCTGGCTAATCAGTTAAGTTCATTAGTTTTCTCTAGGCTCATATTAAAAGAGTCCTGGCAAACAACCCAGAAAGTTGGATGTTTTCTATGCTGTTTACATAATAATAAATAAATGTTTTAGAGTGAGATTAAATTTAATTATGTCTTAGGTCTCTCTCTCTGTCAGGTCTAAAATTTCCATGGTTCTCTGATTTTTGTTATCATTCTTCAATACACTAAATATATAAAATTTGGAAAAAATAATCTTTTAATATATTTGGTTATGGGAAAAAATTAGCCATTAAAAGATGGTTATGCTATGTGTTCATGTAAAAGACAGGAGACAAACAACATTGCATTGTCTACTCATAAATCACTGTAGCAAAAACCAAGAACTGCAGATTATCACAATGAAATACTAAGTCACTATTTCCCTGCTATACCTAACAAATAGTATTCAAAAGACAATTATAATAAACAAAAGGAAAAGAGTAATAGTTTCATATTTTGTTGTGCTTTTCTCTTTTAACCTTTTAATCCTAGTAACTTGAGGTAACTATTTGTAAGAGCAGGAACAAAGACTTGTTGAAATAGAGAAAAAACAATTTTCATATTCAGATTTGGATTATAGACTGCATAGAGACCTTCAAGCTAGGATGCCAACTGAAAAAATTTCTCCCCCAACTTCTGTATCTGTCTCTGAGCTTAAAGAGACCCCTGTCCACTATTAAGGTATCTGATTGAAGGAGGATTTGTTGCAAGGGTAATGAGCTGAACTGCAGGATAGTCAGAGGGAAGAGGGGATGGGGCGAAAAATACTGGAGAGGAAAATGATCAGAGATAGAAGTCACAATTTTGCCCCAAACAAGACAGAATTGTTAGACAAGTGATGGTGAGAAAATGTTGGAGTTGAAGGCTTGTGTCCCCACTCGATTCTAAGAGCTCTGAAAGGATTTGGTCACAAAGCAACACCTGCGTCAACTTGGGATGTGGGGTTACCAACTTCATGATGTATTTATTATTGATGGCAGAGGGAAAACCTGAGGTTTAGCAATCCCCTGTCTCCTTTCATTTCTTGGGTTTTAGACAAGAAGTAACAGGCATGTTGGCTCAGGATTCTGATAGAGGGTGTGAGGATGAGGTGAGGTGAATATGCCTGCATCCGCAGAGCTGACCATGAGAGCTGGGGCAGAGGAGAGTCGCAGCTGGATTCCAGGGGTCTTTATTTAGCATTAGCTATAGATGGATTTTGAGGAAGGCCATCTGGCTTTGATTGGCAAAGATCATAACCAGATCTGAGTTACAGCAGCTACAGATTCAGTTGCACAGAGCAACTCAGGTGGACAAGGGACAGCAGGAGGAGACTCTCTTCTCTTCTGTTGTAATGAAGAGGGATAAACCTTCTCTACTTCCTACTTCTTCTCCTCAGTTAGGGAAGATAAACGCATGCGAGGTTGGCTATGTAAGAGACTGAGCGACTGAACATGTGTTTTCGTAATACACTGAACAATGCTTATCTGAGATTTTTAGATGGCAAGATTGGGACAAATTTTAAAAACCTAAGATTAAAAAATTTTCCTCACCTCCAGTAAATTATTGGCAGGTACTTTTGAAAATGATCCAATTAGCCACTTACAATAAAATATATTTCCTTTCCTTTCCTTTCCTTTCCTTTCCTTTCCTTTCCTTTCCTTTCCTTTCCTTTCCTTTCCTTTCCTTTCCTTTCCCTCTTTCCTCCCTCCTTCTTTTCTTCCTTCTTTCCTCCCTCCATCTCTCTTTCTTTCTTTCTTTCTTTCTTTCTTTCTTTCTTTTAATTTCTTTCTTATTTTCTTTCCATCTCTGAATTGTTTGAGGTTTGTACCAATTCCTTACTTTATGAGATTAAAATGCAAATTTTTATTCAAAGACATGATTTTGTACTTTACACACATTTGCCACAAATATTATATGCATGCAGTCTCAGATACTGCTTTACTATTTTCAGGGAAAAATATTTTCTTGATACAACTGCATACTATGATTAATAGTTCTCATCCTTAGCAAAGCCTAACTATATGTTCGAATCTACAAGGTTTTCATAGAAGGCTTACTACTTGCCTACCTAAGTGCATGGTTGCTGTCTTGTAAAGATGCACCTACCTACGTACACTTACTGTGATCTCAGAGATTGGGAGCAGATCTTTCTCTAGATGGATATTGCAACCAGCCTCCCAACTATATTCCTTTTCTGACCACTATTCAGGGACACATCTTACCCTGGTGCACACACGTGTGTACCCACAAACAAGCCTATTTCTAAGTTTGTATAAATTATTTTATTTTATTTATTATTTATTTATTTTTAATATTTTTAATGTTTTATTCATTTTTGAGACCGAGAGAGACAGAGTGTGAGCAGGGGAGGGACAGAGACAGAGCGAGACACAGAATCCGAAGCAGGCTCCAGGCTCCGAGCTGTCAGCACAGAGCCCGACGCGGGCTCGAACTCACGGACCGTGAGATCATGACCTGAGCCGAAGTCAGATGTTCAGCTGACTGAGCCACCCAGGTACCCCAGTATAAATTTTTTTTTTAAAATTTTTTTTTCAACGTTTTTTTTTTTTTTTTTTTATTTATTTTTCAGACAGAGAGAGACAGAGCATGAACGGGGGAGGGGCAGAGAGAGAGGGAGACACAGAATCGGAAACAGGCTCCAGGCTCTGAGCCATCAGCCCAGAGCCCGACGCGGGGCTCGAACTCACGGACCGCGAGATCGTGACCTGGCTGAAGTCGGACGCTTAACCGACTGCGCCACCCAGGCGCCCCCAGTATAAATTATTTTAAATCGTAATTATATTTTAGAGATAAACTAGTCGAATATTAGAGTAGAAATATCATGCATTTAAAAAAAATAACGACGGAGATTAGTCCAGTGAACATATTGGATTTATACTAAAAAGTTATGAAAGTAATTTTATTAGTTGAAAATCCACTTTTGTATATAAAAGATATTTTTTTCAAAAATTTATAAGAGAAAAAAATTCAAGATTTGGCTCTTGAATCCGTTTGAAATAGTTTTGATAGCTTCCTTGCTTTCTGCTATGACAATATGTTGCAAGATCATCTTGGACCTTTCCTGACTTAGATCACACAATTTCCCAAGAGTCCCAATTCTTATTAGTGGGAAATAGCAGGAGGATGGGTTTTTCAGCAGTCTGAGCTACAAAATATGCATATTTTAAGACAAAATACATCATGAGCTCTTACTACTACTTCCAATTCAAATTAGGACCAGAGATATGTTATTAAACTCATCCATCTTACATTTATAACTCCTTTTTTTTGTGTTGTCAATGACACCAATGCAATTACTCATTTGGTTCATCCCACAGCATATACACACCTACACGCCAGACTTGGAATAAAACTCTCGTTACTACCATAAAAAACATGCTGTTTTTTTGAAGCTCTTTTTCTTTTTAGGATATATCCACAGTCAAATCTCTGTGTTTTAAAGTCATTGTATGATTATCCCATTAACTTGATATGCAATCTGGTTCATTTTGTTTCATTTTGCTTTTAACTTTTATGGATAGCTTATAAAAAAGGTAATTTTGTTTTATATATGCGTAGAGTTCGACATACATAGTATATGGAGAGAAATTCCAGCTTCTGTTCAATCCTTTTTCCATATACTTGTACACTGTACCCCATCCCAACGATGAAGATAACTCTTAATACTTTTTTCATCTGTTTCTTAAATAAATACAGTTTGGAACAATTTTAGTTTACAAAATGCTTGCAGGAATAGCACAAAGAACTGCACACAATTGACCCAGAGAGCCCCATTCATGTTTTGTCTATTGTCTTCTGCTGTAATGGAATTAATCCTGGAGGGTTCAATGCACCCACTTCTTAGGTGTCTCTAGTCTTCTAGTTGCTCATCTTTTCTTGACTTTCATGACCTTGACATTTTTGAAGATGTGAGTCAGTCATTTTGTAGAATATCCTGCAATTTATATTTGTCTCCTGTTTTCTCATGTGTAGCCTCAGGTTATTCATTTGGGGCAGGGATAGCATAGAATTTGATGTTGTGTTCTCACTGTGTCCTATCGGGTGGTGTAGAATGTAGATTTGATTAAAAAATGATTTCCAAGTTTTTGCACAATAAAGTAACTTTGTTTATGTATTATTTTTCTTCCTTCTTATTAATGAATAATTTCTTGGTACATAGCTTGAGATAATGTAAGTATTGCATTTACTTTTTGAATTTTATTGAATAAATTTTATTGAATTTTTTACTTATTATTTTATTGAAGATTCTCAAATAATTATTACTATAACTGTTAGTAATAATTGGTGCCAAATAGTGATTATCTAATTCCACCACTTCTTTTTTGTTACTCTACTATACAGGTGAGGTTTTTCTTCTCTTTCTTATTTGCTAGTTGTTTTATCTGTGTGAACACACGGAACTCTTGCATTTATTAACTTATAATGTCTATCTATCACCTACCTCTCTAGTAAATATCCATCTATGTAACTATCTATCTATCCATCTGTCTATTATCTATCTATCCATTTTATGGATAAATGTAAATTCGTTGTGTATTTCAGTGGCCAGCTCATAGACTTGCCTGTGGAGCTCCTTCAAACTTGCTTCTGGATTGTTTTCATAGGTTTCATTACTATTTGAGCACTTCTTTAGCTTTGAGATTGATTATACGAAGTTAACTCACTGATTATGGAGACTGAGAAGTCCCACAATTTACCATCTGCTGGTGACTCAAGAAACCCAGTGTTATAGTTTGAAAGCCAGAGATCCAGAATTGATGGTGTAGATTCCAGTCTGAGTTGGAAGATTTGAGAACCAGGAGCAGCAAGGATAGGAAACTGATGTCCCAGATCAACAGTCAGCGAATGAATTCAACCTTTCTCCTCCTTTTTGTTCGATTCAGGCCTTCAATGGACTAAATGATGCCTATTCATATCAGGGAAGACTATCTTTTTCACTCAGTCCACCCATTCAAATACTAATCTCTTCTGGAAACACCCTCTCAAACACACTTAGAAATAATGCTTAACCAGATATCTGGGCAGAAGGCCCAGACAAGTTGGCACACATAATTAACCCTTATGGGGCATCTGTTCAAAATTGCCTTACAGGATGCCATAAAGTTACATTATTTATTTTTAAAAGTAAGCATAATATAAAGAGGTCAACCACTGTTTCCTGATGAGTCTCCTGACATGTTATCAGAAGGTCAGCTGTAGTCTAAACCTATGTCATAATGTCTACATTTCATCATGTAGGCATTTTATCATCTCACATCATCAAAAGGAGAAGAATGGAGACTACATTATAATAAGATATTTTGAGAAAGAGAGAGACCACATTCATGTAGCTTTTTTTTTTTTAGGGATAGAGAATGCATGAGTGTGGGAGAGGGGCAAAGAGAGATAGACACAGAAAATTCCAAGCAGGATCCAAGCTCAGCACAGAGCCTGACTTGGGGTTTGATCCCACGACCCTTGGATTATGACATGAACTTAAATCAAGAGTGGACGCCCAGCCAATTGAGCCACCCAGGTGTCCCCCACATAAATTTTATTACAGTATATTTTTATAATTTTTCTGTATTATTAGTTATTGTTGTTAAACTCTTACTGTGCCTCATTTATAAATTAAACTTTATCATAAGTGTGAATGTATAGAAAGGCACATAGCATATATAGGGTTCAGTACTACCCATGGTTTCAGACATCCTCTGGGGGTCTTAGAATGCATCCCCTATGGATAAGGGCATCTTATGTTTTATAACATTGTCATCTTAGGTAATCATAGCTATTATATTTGTATGTTTACTCTTATATAGCATTTCCACTAATATTTTATTTTAGACAGGTGGAAAAATGAAGTAATTGATAGAAATTCCTTAATTATCGGAGGAGCCAAGATGGCGGAATAGCATGGAAGTTTTTCGTGTGTTTCATCCATGAAATACAGCCAGACCAACACTAAACCATCCTGCACACCTAGAAAACTGATTTGAGGATTAATACAACAATCTGCACAACCTGAACCACAGAATTCAGCAGGTAGGTGGTATGGGGAGAGAAGCCGCGGAGGGCAAGGAGCCACTTTTGTGAGTGGAGAGGATGGAGTTGGTAGGGAGAATACAGGAAAAGCACCCTTCCCCAAAAGCAGCTGGAGAGAAAGTGGAAAATTGGAAACAGCCACAGGGATGAACTAAAAAGAGAGAAAGGAGAAAGGAGAGGGTTTAAATTCCATTAAGACTGTAAATAGGGGGAGTACAGAGTCTGAAACTCCGCAGCTCGATACCTGGCAGTGCTCTGGGGGGGAAGGGCAAATCCCCAGGAGCAGAGTGGGGTCTGGGAGGTTATCAGGCCACATGGGGAGAAGCGGTTCCAATGCTGGAAGGACATATGGTAGAGGCTGTGAGGCCACCTGGGCCCAGCAGACACCAGAGAATGGCCACATTCGTTGGTGCTGGAACCAGGTCACTGGGGGTAAAGCCTAGTGGCAGATGTGTGTTGCGATTTTCCATAATCCCTGAGGCACTGCTGCTACACTGTCTTGTGAACTTTTTCTGGGGAGGGCTGGCACCTGGTCGCAGTTTCTGGGCATCGGCAGCAGCATGGTCACACAAGCGTTCCTGGGTGTGGCCGGCATTCAGCGATTGTTCGGTGAGACCCTCCACAGAGAGGCGGAGTGGGTCAAAGCTGCAGTTCTTCAGAAGTAGGGACCAGGGAATGCAGCTGCATCTGAGACAAAACTTGGGAGGGAGGTGCTGCCTGGGGCTTGGTCATGACAGTGTGGAAATGGGGAGTGGACAGAAGCCGAAGACGAAGGATGGGAGTGCGATTGCTGATCGGGGAGAACCGAGTTCCAATACTAGAGACTGGGTAGCTGGGTGATGCCATTTTCACTGCTCCCGCGCATGAACATTCGCACCTACAAGCGACACAACAATCCACCCCGGCAGGCTAGCAGCGCCATCTAGTGGAGAACTGAGCCGTTACATTAAGCCCTGCCCAACTGAGCCAACCTCTCTCTTCAAGAACACAAGTCTCACTGCCTGCTTAGTTTATGGACTATAAAGCGTTTCATAGTTTGGCTTCTAGGGGAAAACGAAGTAACTTCAGTTGTAATTCAGTCTGTTAGCCGGTCCAACTATTCAATTTTCTTTTTCTTTTCTTTTTCTTTCTCTTTTTCATTTCTTTTCTTTTTCTTGAATACATAAAGAGAAAACAATTCATTTTTATTTTCAATTTTTATTAAAAATATTTTTCTTTAATTTTTTCTACTATATTCTTTACTTTTGTGTAAATATTTTCAAATTCTATTTTACTTCCATCATTTCATTTTAGTCTACTTCAATGTATTCATTTTTTCAAATTCTCAAACGATTTCCTTTTTTTTCTTTTTTTCCCCTTTTTTCTCTAATCTATCAAACAACTTTCAACACCCAGACCAAAACACACCTAGGATCTAGCATCATTTATTCAATTTTTGTGTGTGTGTGTGTGTGTGTTTGTTTTTGATTTTTTAATTCTAATTTTTTTAATTTTAATTTTTTAATTTTAATTTTTTTAATTTTAAATTTTTACCTCATTAATTCCTTTTCTCCCTTCAAAATGACAAAAGGAAGGAATTTGCCCCAAAAGAAAGAACACAAAGAAACGACAGCCAGGGACTTAGCCAGCACAAATACAAGCAAGATGTTTGAACCAGAATTTACAATCACGATAATAAGAATACTAGTTGGAGTCGAAAATAGATTAAGAATCCCTTTCTGCGGAGATAAAAGAAGTAAAAACTAGTCAGTATGAAATTTAAAAAAATGCTATAATTGAGCTGCAATCACAGATGGATACCATGGTGGCAAGGATGGATGAAGCAGAACAGAGAATCAGCGGTATAGAGGACAAACTTATGGAGAATATTGAAGCAGAACAAAGGAGGGAGATTAAGGCAAAAGAGCATGATTTAAGAATCAGAGAAATCAGTTTTACTCATTAAAAAGGAACAACATCAGAATCATAGGGGTCCCAGAAGAGAAAGAGACAGAAATAGAGGTAGAAATGTTATGTGAGCAAATCATAGCAGAAAACTTTCCTAACCTGGGGAAAGACACAGATGGCAAAATCCAGGAAGCACAGAGGACTCCCATTAGATTCAACAAAAACTGACCATCAACAAGGCATATCACAGTCAAATTCACAAAATACTCAGGCAAGGAGAGAATCATGAAAGCAGCAAGGGAAAAAAAAAAAAAGTCCTTAACCTACAAGGGAAGACAGATCAGGTTTGCAGCAGACCTATCCACAGAACCTTGGCAGGCCAGAAAGGAGTGGCAAGATATATTCAATGTACTGAATCAGAAAAATATGCAGCCAAGAATTCTTTATCCAGCAAGGCTGTCATTCAAAACAGAAGGAGAGAGAAAAATTTTCCCAGACAAACAAAAATTAAAGGAGTTTATTACCCCAAAACCAGCCCTGCATGAAAGGGGGGGGGACTCTCTGAGGGGAGAAAAGATGAAAATATAAAAATAAATAAATAAATACAGACCAAAGTAACAAAGATTAGAAAGGACCAGAGAATACTACCAGAAACCCCAACTCTACAAGCAATATAATGGCAATAAATTCATGTCTTTCAGTACTCACTCTAAATGTCAATGGTCTCGATGCTCCAATCAAAAGACATAGGGTAACAGAATGGATAAGAAAACAAGATCTATCTATATGCTGTTTACAAGAGCCCCACTTCAGACCTAAAGACACCTTCAGATTGAAAGTAAGGGGATGGAGAACCATCTATCATGCTAATGGTCAACAAAAGAAAGCTGGAGTAGTCATACTTATATCAGACAATCTAGACTTTAAAATAAAGACTGTATCAAGAGATGAAGAAGGGAATTATATCATAATCAAGGGGTCTATCCACCACGAAGACCTGACAATTGTAAACATTTATGCACCAAATGTGGAGGCACACAAAAATATAAATCAATTAATCACAAACATAAAGAAACTCATTGACAGTTTCTTATAGTCATAGACATTGACTATTAATACTGTAATAGTAGGAGACTTCAACAATAGATGTTGGTGAGGATGTGGAGAAAGAGGATCTCTTTTGCACTGCTGGTGGGAATACAAGCTGGTGCAGCCACTCTGGAAAACAGTATGGAGGTTCCTCAAAAAATTAAAAATAGAACTACCCTATGACCCAGCAATTGCACTACTAGGCATTTATCCACGGGATAGAGGTGTGCTGATTCGAAGGGACACATGCACCCCCATGTTTATAACAGCACTATCAACAATAGCCAAAGTATGGAAAGAGCCCAAATGTCCATCGATGGAGGAATGGATAAAGAAAATGTGGTGTATATATACAATGGAGTATTACTCGGCAATCAAAAAGAATGAAATCTTGCCATTTGCGACTATGTGGATGGAACTGTAGGGTATTATGCTAAGTGAAATTAGTTAGTCAGAGAAAGACAAATATCATATGACTTCACTCATATGAGGACTTTAAGAGACAAAACAGATAAACATAAGGGAAGGAAAACAGAAATAATATAAAAACAAGGAGGGGGACAAAACACAAGAGACTCTTAAATATGGAGAACAAACAGAGGGTTACTGAAGGGGTTGTGGGAAGGGGGATGGGCTAAATGGGTAAGGGGCACTAAGGAATCTACTCCTGAAATGACTGTTGCACTATATGCTAACTAACTTAGATGTAAATAAAAAAAAAAAGAAATTCCTTAATTATCCTTATTATTTCATGTTTTGAATGAAAGGAAATATCACCTTAAAACAGGCAAATATAATTGAGTTTATAACTTTTCTCCTTTTCACTTTACAAGTTATAGGCCTCAAATTTTCTCTAACAAAGTAAGATAGAAGTAAAAATATATACAGCACTGAGAAATGGATATTTCAGATTGCAATTAAATATCAATGAGCAAGATCTCATTTCTGATAAGAAAATTCCATAGTATGTAGTAAAAGACTTGAATTTGCAAATTTAAAGTATTTTTATGTTTCTATGAAGATAGTAATGATTATGTAATGTTTACTATGGGCAAAGTATTGTTCTAGCTTTTTAAATGTATTTAATCTCTTATTTTTGAAATGGTTGTATGAGGTTATTATTATTATTATTATTTTATTTAAACATAAGGAAACTGAAGCTGAACAAAGGGAAATAACTTGCCCAAGGTCACACTGCTATTAAGTGGGAGAGCCAGGACATAACCTGGCAGTCTGGCCTAAGGAACTGTCCTCTTACACTTTCTACTACATTCTGCACTGTCAGTGCAAAGCCCAATGTGAGGCTCGAACTCATGAACTGTGAGATCATGACCTGAGCCGAAGTTGGATGCTCAACTGACTGAGCCACTCAGGCACCCCAAGATTTTTATCTTATGTGTGATAAATTTAATATGCTGGCAGGAAGTTTTGATTCACTTTTATATTATGTGTGTAAATGGTTCATTATTTTTGATATCTTAATGAGAATATATATCTGCTCCAACAGATATATAGGAGAAGGGGAGTATGTATTAGCAAAAAGAAGATAGATAGAGTGATGACTCTAGCCATCTCAGATTTGTTTCTTATATTGCTATACTAGGCATTCATATTGTCTATTAAAGATTTGGATGGTTAAACACTGAACTAATTGTATTCTTTATAAAAAGTGTTCATTGAATGGCCAAATCTGCTGGTATTAACAAAGCCTTTGAATAGCTGCTTAGCTATGTGGTTGGTCTAATGAGAAACAAATGAGAGTGAGGTTATGATCCTCCAAAATTAGTTTTAAAGTTACCACCTATGCTAGAGGCTGTGGCATATTGAAAGATGAATTTTAGGGGGTGGGAGAATGGAAAAAATAGGTGAAGGGGATTGAACTACAAACCTCCAGTTATAAAATCAATAAGTCACAGGGATGAAAAGTACAGCGTAGGGAATGTGGTCAATAATATTGCAATAACTTTGTATATGGTGACATACATTAACTAGACTTATTGTGGCGATAATTTCATAATGTATACAAATGTCAAATCACTATGTTGTACACCTGAAACTAATATAATATTGCATATCAGCTATACTTCAATAAAAAAATAAAATTTGAAAAACAGAGATGAATGCTTCGAAACAAAAAATAAAATGTGTGGCTCAGTGTGTTACACATTTCCATTTGGAATGAATGTACATTTCGGGGCCATCAAGTTATTTTTACGAGTAATAGCAAAACATCTTGTAGCTATTTAACTTTCTAGTGGGTCTTGACATGTTCAAAGCTGAGGAAGAAAGGATGGAGGACATTTATAAATATATGCCCTAAAGGTAGAGTACATGTTAATTAAGCATTTCAGTTAAAATAACATTGTAACTCTTAAAGTTCTAAAGCTCACTCCCACTGCAATTTTTTTATATTAAAAAAGCCTTAGCCATGTTTTAAAACCATCTAAATATTTCTGTGGACAAACAAAAAAAGCAAACCTGTGGCAAGAATTGAAAAGTGCCTGGCTCTGGGCGTAAATGGACTGTGGTTGTCAGGATTCTCTTTCTCTGTGGTAGCAGGGACAGAAGCTCTTCTAACATGGTAAGTCAGAAGCCATACACAGTACCTGAAGCAAGGGTATGGGCGCCCCCCTACCCAGGCTGGGAGGCTAAGAGAAATGACAACCACTCCTCAGAGTCAGAGGCTCACCATTCTACTTGTAGAAATGGCAAGAGAGGACAGAGAGATACGTGACCGCACATAGGCTCTAGGCTGGACCATACCCCAGCTCCTGAGTGGACCTGCTTTGTTTTTGTCGATGAGCACCCTCGAGGTAGTAATATTACACCTGATCTGAACTGGGAACTGTGTTAGGCTGGTTGAATTACTATCAAACTACCAAACTGGAAAGAAGGAGCACAGGGAGAGAAAACACACGTGTACACACCCACGAGTGTGCATGCCTGTACACATTTAAATAAAAACCCACGACTGGAGGAGGTAACATTTCCAACTAAAGTTCCAGAAGAGATGGGAGAATTTTGACCTCATAAAGGATAGGTAATAAATTCAATAAATGGAAGAACATGCTTCCAAAAATAATTCCAACGTTAAATAATATTCTGATGCAAACGTCCACCAACTGATGAATGGATAAAGAAGTGGAATTTATATGTACAGTGGAATATTACTCAGTCATCAAAAAGAACGAAATCTTGTCATTTGCAATGACGTGGATGCAATGACATAGCTAGAGTATTATGCTAAGCAAAATAAGTCCATCAGAGAAAGACAAATACCATATGATTACACTCATGTGAAATACAAGAAACAAAACAAATGAATATAGGAGGGAAATAGAGAGGCAAACCAAGAAACAGACCCTTTTTAAAAAAAATATTTATTCATTTTTGTGTGTGACAGAGAGAGAGAGAGAGAGAGAGAGAGAACGAATGGGGGAGGGGTAGAGAGAGAGGGAGACACAGAATCTGAAGCAGGCTCCAGGCTCTGAGTTGTTAGCACAGAGCCCAACACGGGGCTCGAACCCATGAACTATGAGATCATGACCTGAGCTGAAGTCAGACACTTAACAGACCGAGCTATCCAGGCGCCCCAAGGAACAGACTGTTAACTGTAGAGAACAAACAGGGTTACCAGAAGGGAGGTGGGTGCCGTGGATGGGTTAAACAGGTCATGGGTGTTAAGGAGGGCACTTGTGATGAGCATGGGATGTTGTATGTAAGTGATGAATCACTAAATTCTGTACCTGAAACTAATATCACACTGTATGTTAACTAGCTGGGATTTAAATAAAAACTTGGGAAAACAAGGAATATACAGGGATGCTTGGGGCCCATGGTGGATTAATTCTCTCAACAAATATATCAGAGATTTCAACAAACTCATTAAGAACCTTAACTGTCCCTTTAGGAGAAGATAAAAACATACCCCAAGATACTGCATCTTACAATAAATTATGTATACATGGAGATAATTGAAAAATTTCAATAAATCTAAAAGACTAAAAAATGTGGGAGGAAAGAATTCTAAAACAAGACCAGACACTTGGATGCCAGAAAAACACAGATAAAATTACTAAACGATAGGAACTTTGTTATAAATGTCAACAGATAAAGAAGCTATATAGATATATTTTTGCACCACAGAGGATTACCATCTTTAATGTCGATAAAAGAACAAAATCCAGGAACAGAGGAAATGGAGAAGTGATATTGGTAGGCAAATCACAGAAGAGCAAATCTAAATTTTAAATACTAGCAGTCAGAATAATACAAAATCAAAGTAAACACGAGGTAAAAATTTTTCTGTAAGAATGTCAAAGATTGTAAAAAGCTATAACGTTTATGTGGCAGGTTCAGATCAAAAGGGTATGCTTGTAAATGGTGACATAAATGTGATAGTCCCACTCCTGCGAAACTATCCTGTAAAATTTAAAGAATGAAAATGTGTACCCATATTTCCTAGTATGTCACGTTAAATATAATGTTTCCTATAGTTATTATTGTTGCAAAATTCTGGAAACAATGTGAATAATCTATTCATGGGTAGACATGAACCCGGTATTGAGGCATTTTCTAAGACAGGATGCCCTCTAAATGCCAGAAGGTAAGGTAAAGAAAGCATATAATCATGCAAAGTTAAAAGATATAGAAAAGTCCAGTGATAAGTAGAACTCCCACTCCCTGGCCTATACCAGTGACCAGTAGGTGTTTTGACCTCGACGGACAACAGGATGAAGCACAAAAATCCATTCAGGAGGAAGGGGTAAAGGGGCCAGTAGGCCGCAGAAAATGCAGCTATGGCCTAAATTGAGAGCATGTCTTAGGTTAAGTTCTTTATTTACCTGAGATAAGCCAATGATGTATTATTAAGAAAGAAAAATGGAAAAGTAAAGTCTACAATATTAATGCATCTTCTTTAAAAGACACATGCATAATAAAATTGTATACATATACAGATGTTTGTGTATGTTTTTGGAGTATGACAGGGACAATTTGACATACTGATGATCTATAGGAGACAGGGACGTAAGTGGAAAAGTTTTGGGGATAGTATATATTAATTTTTTTCACACACCACTGTACTATTTTACCAGTTCTTGTGTGCAAGTATTGCACTGAATTTTGGGAAAGTAATTTAATAAAGAAAATTAATAAAAGAGTGGCGTATTTTATGCCTTTTCACACATAGAGAGCAAAGCATTTTGACCAATGGTTGAAACTATGCTTTCAAGCTCCCTTTCCTTTACAAATTTGATGTAGTAGAAAGAGCATGTAATGAAAAAAATAAAAACAAAACAGAAGCAAACCTATGCATTAGTACAACTCACTTTGTATATAATTAAACAGTCTGAATCTTCTATCATTTATCTATCACAGGTAAAACTTACCTCAATGATCCCATTGTGAGGAACCAAAGAGATACTATGTTTTTCTGCAAGTATTTTGTAAACAGGATATTACTATTCCATTGTTTTCAAGATGGCCAGATGACTTCATTATTCTGTTTCCAATGTGTGTATGAAAAAGGATGGGAGGGAGGAGATAGAAGGGACTGATTTGAAGACTGGAACCGAATTACTTTCATAATTTTAAGCAAATGGTTAAGTCCCTTCTTAATAGTCATATATTATTTAGTGCACCTAGTTACCTAACAATGTAGACCTGTTAATATAAACTTAAATCAAAACATTGTTCTTTCTGTAAATAAAAGCTTGGAAAGAAAAAAAAATTGATGTCTAAAAATAAGATATGTTAAAAATATGAAAGAGTTTCTTAAGAATGTTGTGTAGGTTGGTATCATATTTGTTTCCATGGTACATGTGCATCTCTGGAGAAAGTTCTGCCTTAAAAGACCATAGGAAATTGGAGGAAGCTAATAAAACAAAACAAAAGAGAAAGCTCTTAAAAGGCACAATGTGGTGGTTCATTTTACTATGTCAGGCCTTGCTTCACAATCTGTCGAGAATGCAACTTGAACTAAACAACAAGCAGGCGCATTTTACTCGCTTTCCAAGAGTGACAGGTGCAAAGAAGCTTGAGGAGAAAGCATTCATTATGGCAAAGGTTAAAATTAGGTACTTAAAAATCGTCATCTAATTTAGGTCATTTATCATTCTCCTCAAAGCCCCTTTTGTACAATTGAATACTAAAGTGCTTAGCTTACTATTAGTTCATCACAGCTGCTACAGTATCACTCAAAGCAGATGTTTCACAGACAGAGAGAGCCCAGCTCATTTGAACAGAAACATGGTAACTGCAAGTCACTTTTTGGCAGGTCCAGCCGCGAATGTGAATATACCATGCAGGTGCAACTGTACATGGTGAATTGTAGGATAAATGCTTTGAGAAAGAGAAAAGTGATATCGGTGAGAGATCCCTGAAAGGGTTTCATTCCTGGTGGAGTAGAAATCCAGAGCCCGCGTGCTGTGGTTTGCTGTGATGCGATTCAAATGACTCCTTCCCTGTTGAAAGAGGGGAACAAACAATAAAATGGTTGGGCTAATTATAGTATACTCTTGTAATCATTTTCCACATTACTTTGCACTTGGAAGTAAAATACTGAGAACATGTCTTACACTTAACTTATGAACTCATATAGTAATATCTTCCCGACGATTGCCCCTAGTGATGGCAGTGTAAGTGTTTATATTTCTATATGTTTCGGTATGTTTACATGTATGTGTAAAAATCAGAATAAACCTATGAGACTCAGAAATAGTGGACACATGCCATAAATTCCTTGTCAAATTCCTTATTATTGTAATTCAAAGCACATTTTTGTGGAAAAGAAAATGCCCCTTCCATTTACAAAAATAAGGTAGAGATATTTGTGACAAGTGGCTAACTTGATTCTCATGCTCAGTAGATAATTAAAGGTACCGGAATTAAATGGAAATCTCTGGCTTGATTACTTATTAGAAATTTAAAAAGTATGAGTTGCAACCATGGGATTTTAATTTCTTATTGAATCACTGTCCCTGACATATATGTACTTATAATGCATATGTGAATTTACATATATGTATCTATGTATATATATAATGCATGTTATATTTATAAAACTGTATTCTTTGAGAATGTATGGGGTGGTATTTTTAAAAGTTAACATAACAATAAAAGCTATGGCATTGTATTTGTTTCCTAGGGCTACTGTGAAAAAATTACCACAAACTGGGTGGCTTAAAATGGCAGAAATGTATTGTCTCACAGTACAGTTCTAGAGTTCGCATGCCCTCCAAGGTCACTAGAAGAGAATCCTTTCTTGATTCTTCTGGCTTCTGGTGGCTCCAGGTATCCTTTGGCTTGGGTCTGCCTCGATCCAGTCTGCACCCCCATCTTCACACAGTCTTCTCCAATTTCTCCCTGTGTCTTCTACTCCTGTGTGTCTTGTAAGGACACTTTACATTGAATTAGGACCCACCTAGATACACCAATGTGACATCATCTCCGGACAAATTGCTTCTGCAAAAGTCCTCTTCCCAAATAAGGTCATATTTTTATAGGTCTGGGGATTAGGGTATGGACATAACTTTTGGGAGCCCGCCATTCAGCTCACAACAGCCATCATAGATATAAATAGATATTTTAAGCAGTGCGACACAATATCTAGTCCTCACATGGCTACCACATTTGTTAAGTATTTGCTGTTGGTCTGCACCAAGATAAGGAGCTTGCCCCAGGATATCAGTCAACTTCATTACAAAGCACATTGTTGAATTCAGCTAACATTTTCTGGCAAAGATTTTCTTGGTGATAGAAATGGCACATTGATTTATTTTCTAGAGCAAGCTCCTTATCTCACCACAGGCCTGCACTTTTTGAGTTGTATAGTTTTAAAATACGATGGCCAAATTGATTCTACATTGCTGGGTCAAACGTAGTCTTAGTGGACTGTGAGTCCAATAGGGTCACTGTAGAAAGCTTCTGTTGCTTGGGAATGGGGTAGTTACATAAACTACCTGGTCAACAGAGCAAATACTGGTTTATTAGTGCTAAGTAGGCACAGGCCAGGTACATGGCGGCATGAAACAATATGATGTAACCAAAATGAAAAAAAAAATGAACATCAGACGGGTTGGAAACATATCATTGCCTAAGTATACATGGATTTGGTTTGCCTTTGCTTACTATATTGTATTATTTCTTGCAGAGGAGTAAGTACAATGTTCAATACAGTCTATAAATTTATTGTTATTGTCATTAAATGGAACATATGCTGTCAAAATCCCAGCCACTGGATTTTTACCTCGCCTGTAAAGCTAACGTCATCATCTCCGAGGTGTCATTTGTGAACACCAGCTGCAGGCCTTTTCAAACCATGGGTGTCTCTGTTGGCTAAGAAAATCTGATTTGTTCTCAATGGTGTGCAAGGCGGTACAACAGCTCTGGGTTATCTTGAAGTGTGACACGTTCCTCAAAGCTTTCAAACTAAGATAACTATCAGAAACTGCAGTAATATTTCTCTATGCAGTGCCATAGCCACCTTTCTCTATGGATCATCAGTTTTTCTCTCTAGAGATCTATTGCTTTTGCTAACTAGAGTGACTCAGGGTCGTGTCTCTAGTCAATTGGTTCTCAAGCCCCATTCATTTTTGTTGTGCATTTCTATGTTCATCTTATTACATATTGTTTTCATTTTCAAAGTTAGGAGCATAAAATCATATTTCCAAGGACAAAAAGGGCCTAAATCAATTTTTGTAAAGTACATTCTGAAAGCAGCATTAAGTGTGGCATCCACCTTCATTATGCCATTGAACTTGTATTTGTTGAACTGGGAAGTTAAGATGTTAATGTCAGACTAAATCACAAAATTAAAGTCTTGGGTCATCATGGTCCATTCAGAATTGTCACTTGAGTATACAGTATATACCATGACCCTGTAAAAATCCCAACATATTTTTAAAATAATTTCTTTTTTTTCTCTGTCCCGAGGGAACAGTTTTAAGCAAAGCATTTCCATATGGAAAGAGTGAAGAGATTTAACGGGCTGTATAGCATCACTCATGAATAGTATTTAACTCTCAAGAGCATAACTGGGCTTGAAGATTAGGGTATATAAAAGCATTTCATTCCTTAGTATGTTCATATACTGTCAGGGCAGGAAACTCCACAAACACAATTATAAACAACCCCAAAAGCCATGTAATCAAGCCTACCATTACATGATCTAGTTGGACCGTGGATACTCCCATTGTAATTGTAAAAAGGAAATCAATACAGTAGATTCCGGGTCCCTTATTCTTGTGAAAGTAAGGTTGGAACATGCGTTTCAACATTAACATTTGCACAAATTGGAAAGAATGGCCTGGCAAATACGATAATTTTTAAAGAGTTAATGATTTAATAACCATTTCTAGATTATTGAAATCAGAAAGGGTGTATTCCCCTTTCCATGATTTTCTGTGAACCTGAAGGCAGGCAGTGGTTCTCAGTCCTGAGTGCATACGTGGCATGAAGTAGCTGGCAACCTTTAACGATGTCAGATGCTCAGGTCCCATGCCTGCCTTAGGTTCTGGTTCATTTGGTTTAATTTTTTCAAAGCTCCCAGGTGAATTAAATGTGCCAGCAGGCTGGAGAACCAAGGATTATTCAAGAGTAATGATTATCAAATTCTAGTATATAAGAATCACATGGGAGTTTAATAAAATGTGTATTCTGGTGCTAAACTTCCAGAAATTTTGATAGAGTATGTCTCGGTAAAGGGGCCATAATCACATTTTTGCAAGCACCTGAGGGGATCCTATACCCATGGTCCATGTACTATATTAGTTGAGAAAAAATTAAGCAGAATCCTTAGGGAGATGTCCTACCAGTTCAAGTACGACTGCATACAACATTGATCTTTCAGGAAGTTTCACTATCTTAGCTTATATAATCGCATCCATGCTCAGCTTCTATTTATGGCTAAGAAACATGTTACATGAAAATTCCAACTTGATAAATAAAAAAAAAAACAGGCCACAGAATGTTAAAATGACTTCACTAGTTCTATAAAAGAGACATATCATGGGGTGCCTGTGTGGCTCAGTTGGTGGAGCATCTGACTCTTGGTTTCAGCTCAGGTAGTGATCCCAGGGTCATGGGATTGAGTCCAAGTTTGGCTCCATGCTGAGCATGGAGGCTACTCGGGATTCTCTCTTTCTCTCTGCCCCCCTCCCCTGCTCAAATAAAAATAAATAAATAAAAGATGTATTACACCCCGATTAACTCTGGTTTATCATTTTGTCAGCCTTCCTAAATAATCTCAGATTATCTAAATGCTATTCAAATAAAGTTACAATCAATGGTCTGGCTCTGGGATCAAATAAATTATAAGACAAAAACCTAATACTGGAAGATACGTCAGCATAGAAACTTCATACCTGAGAAGAAGAATGATCTAGTAGAGGAGATCATGAGCTTGGGAGCTAGAGTGCAGGGTATGTGTGAATGTTGACTCTGCCAATAACCAGTTGTGTGATTCTAGGCCACTTACTTAATTTCTTCATTTGTCACATAAGAATAATTCCTATCTCAGGGTTTTTGCAAGGGTAGATGGATTATTATGTATAAACTCCTCAAACAATGACTGGCATAATGTAAGTGCTATGTGGTTGTATATGCTGTATAATTGGTTCTTACTATTTGACAAATAGTAATACGTATTTGTAGGGACTCTATTTAGATGAGGTGCTATAATTCATCATATGGAGAAGACTGCATTTTTGTTTTTGGTAAATTTTGTCAAATCTTCCATTGTATTTAATCACAGGCTACATTTAAAATACCTTTCCAGGGGCGCCTGGGTGGCTCAGTCGGTTAAGCGTCCGACTTCAGCTCAGGTCACGATCTCACAGTCGGTGAGTTTGACCCCCCCATGGGGCTCTGGGCTGATGGCTCACAGCCTGGAACCTGCTTCCGATTCTGTGTCTCCCTCTCTCTCTGCCCCTCCCCCGTTCATGCTCTGTCTCTCTCTGTCTCAAAAATAAATAAATGTTAAAAAAATTAAAAAAAAAACCTTTCCATTTCATCAAATGAGTTGAACATCGCATACTGGGGACTTATATTTCAAAATTTCTTTTCATTCTACTAGTTTAAGCATCTGCTCTATTCCTCCTTCACCAAACCAAACCAAATAAAAAACAAACTTGCTTTATAATTGTGCAGTAATATTCCAGAATGCATCCTAACTGAGATATAAAAACAAAGATCTCACCACCACCAAAAGAAAAAGGAATGCTTCCAGGACAGTTGTAAAAGCAGGGGTGCTGAGGTGGCTTTTCAGAGAGAAGCCTGTGATAGGAGATACGTTCTTTACAGAGTTTCAAAGGGAAACACGAGTCAGTCATTTGAGGGCACTTTCCCATACCTGGCCCTAAAAGCTATACTGACTTTCTTCATCAGCAGGGGTACCCAAGAACAACATTTAATAATTTCGACAAACTGCAGTAAAAGACTCTAATGACATCGGATGGTAGCCATGGAAAGTGGAGACATTGTCAATGTAATGAGCAGTTTTGAAATGACAATAATTATGGTCCAATAAGTCTGAGAAGAAAGGTTTTAGAGGCTATTTTTAGGTTCATGTAATGACCACCTCTTGCTTTTAGCAACTTTACTGGACCACCTGGAAGGGTTTCTTGGCCTGGTTTTATGATTTCCCCTCTCTTACTTTCTCTTCACTCAACTATTCACTAAATCCTTTTGGGGTGTGTGTGTGTGTGTGTGTGTGTGTGTGTGTGTGTGTGTCTGGAACAAAGTACAGTATAAAAATCTATAAATGAATAGAAATAATGTTGCAGTGTGTGAAGGAATAAAATTTGGCAACAGTATCTGGACATGATACATCTTGTTGCCACATTTTATGTTACTTATGGTTTGACGGTTTTCCTTATAATAATGAAACTACTTTAGAAAACAGGAACATACAGTTACAAACTCTAGAGGGGATATTTATTTCTCTCTCTCTCTCTCTCTCTCTCTCTTTTTAAAAATTTTAATTCCAGTATAATTAACATGCAGTGTTATATTAGTTTCAGGTGTGCAATATGGTGATTCAACATTACTCAGTTAGAGGGAATACTATTTTTTATCCATAAATAATTCTGTCTTTATTAAGATAAGGAATGAAGACTGTTACCCGCTGCTCTCATAGGGTAAGTGATTTATGTTCTTTCTCTGCCACAGAAAGTTGTGTTTTGGTTCAGAAATGGATCAAGTATTTTATTTAGTTTTGTTTTTGCTGTCGTAGCTGTTTTATGAAGCCAATAAGGATTCGGAGCATCAGCTTAATACAATTACCTCCTGAACATTGAGTTGGCCTGAGAAGCCAGCACTCTGTGTATATTTAGAAGCAAGTAGCACACACCTCATTATTTGTGATCATTCCTTTCAACTCATTTCAAATTCTGCCTATGTCTCGCCAAGTGTTTTAAACATTGAAGTGTTTATTGCTTGGGTTGATAAAAACACTAGCTGACCTAACATTACTTGTGACACTAATAAATCTTTTATAACAAAGTGTGCTCATCCCTTAAATAGAAATGAAATAAAATGCAATGGCAAATAGTAGAGGCACGCTATGCCATTTTCAGTGGGTCGTCCGTTCCTTCCCTTCTTTCCTGCTTTCCTTTTGTGGTACTTCTACTCACGTTCCTTAATGCCTGGCTTCTTTTTCTTTCCCTGTCTTCTGTCCCAAGCACGCCGTATGGAAAGAAATATATAAAGATGAATATTTGTAATGGAAAGCAGCTGTTCTAAATCTTCTCTACTTGGAAAAGAGATGAGTCTTCTTTAAGAACTGAGGACATCAAATATAAGTACTGTACATGTTTGAACCTAAGCACACTGCGTTTTATTGATTATATTTAAGTTTAGCTCACCTAGTTTTATTTGTAAAGTAAAACCCAGGCCAGCTCCTCCCACAGGGGTTCTTCGACCACTTGGTGGCGATGTTGTAGAGAGAATTCAACAGTGAATGGGGGTAGAAAAACCCAAGGCCCTTTCCAACCCAAGAGCTGGCACTGTGATTTACTGAATCTCAGCCCTATGTCTTAATTACTCAGAGGGCCTTATAGCATGGAGATTGGCTTAAATTTCCCACGGCAAACATGTTACACACAATCATTTTTACATAAAGAGCCACCATGCAAAACTCCCAAAGCTAGCAAAATTAAAGCAAAGTATTCTGTCTTTTGTTTTCTTCAAAACAACTGTAAAATATATACATATAAATAAAGGAAACGTAAAATATATACATATAAATTTAAAAAACCCAAAACAAAGAAACTTGAGTTCATTTTGTTCTATATAAAAAAATATGATGACATACTAAGTCTAAGTAAGTCTGAATCTAATTTTCCACTATAGGTTCATGTTGTTCAATTTTCTCCATGAATGAAATACTGAGGCCACAGTAAACGTATTTTTCCTTACAGATTCTATGCCTTTTAACATGTCTACATCTATGTTTATGCTATTTCCTTGGCACAGAGCACCCTCCCACCCCCACAACCTCCCAAAGCTCTGTAAATCTCTCCTTCTTCAGATAGCCATTTCTAGTCCTCACCCCTCACTTACTTCTCAACAAAATGTTGCAACTATGTTTTTTTTTTTTTTTAACGTTTATTTATTATTTTTGGGACAGAGAGAGACAGAGCATGAACGGGGGAGGGGCAGAGAGAGAGAGGGAGACACAGAATCAGAAACAGGCTCCAGGCTCTGAGCCATCAGCCCAGAGCCCGACGCGGGGCTCGAACTCACGGACCGCGAGATCGCCACCTGGCTGAAGTCGGACGCTTAACCGACTGCACCACCGAGGCGCCCCGCAACTATGTTTTAATTAAATGCATGCATGTCTGTCTTCCTGATGATGTGAGTTTTTCAAGGAAAGAGACCGTTTTCATTCACTGTTTTTGCAATTCTCGTGTTTTCCTGCCTTCCTTCTTCTGTCCCTTTCCCTCGGGCTCCCCTTCCAACCCAGGAGCCATAATGTGGCTATAATAGATCTTGTGTTATGTGGATATTGCAGATACGATAAACCCAATATGGTACCAAATCTCATGGTATTTACCATCTCATAAGAAATAGAGTCAAGTAAGTAAACAATTATACAGACGTGTGGCTTCATAAGGAGACAGGCACTTGGTACCTAGAAATAACAGTGAAAGTTAAAATATACTGAGTAGTTACTGTGTTATAGACACTTACAGGAATTTTACTTATATTAACTTTTTAAGCTTTTTTTTTTTTTTTAAAGTCTTTATTGATATATAATTTACATCCCACGGAATTCATTCACTTAAAATGTACATGCGGTTAAATGGTTTTTACTGTATTTACAAAATTGTGTGGGGCGCCTGGGTGGCTCAGTTGGTTAAGCGTCCGACTTCGGCTCAGGTCACGATGTGGCGGTCCGTGAGTTCGAGCCCCGTGTCGGGCTCTGTGCTGACAGCTCAGAGCCTGGAGCCTGTCTCAGATTCTGTGTCTCCCTCTCTCTCTGCCCCTCCCCCGTTCATGCTCTGTCTCTCTCTGTCTCAAAAATACATAAAACGTTAAAAAAAATTCAAAATTGTGAAACCACCGCCAAAACCTAATTTTAGAACTTTTCATCCTCCCAAGAGGAACCCTGTACCGGTTAATAGTCATGCTTTACTCCTATCTCACATCTTCCCTCAGTCCCCGGCAACCACGAATCTGCTTTCTATTCCTACAGATTTTCCTATTCTGGATGTTTGATATAAATGGAATCGTAGAGTATGTGGCCTTTTTTGTCTCTCTTTATTTAGCACAACATTTTCAAGGTTCATTCCTATCCTATGTGTCAGTACCTCATTCAGTTTTGTTGCCAAATGGTATTCCATTGTAGAGCTAGGCCATTTCTTGTTTGTTCTTTCATCAGTTGATAAATATTGGGGTGTTTCCACAATTCGTGTGCAAGTTGTGTGTGGGGGGGCGTGTGTATAAATTTTCATAAGGTTGAAAAATTTTTTTTGTAATGTTTATTTATTTTTGAGAGAGACAGAACGTGAGTGGGGGAGGGGCAGAAGGCAAGGAAGCCACAGAATCGGAAGGAGGCTCCAGGCTCTGAGCTGTCAGCACAGAGCCTGCGGGTCTCAAACCCACGAACTGGGAGATCACGACCTGGGTTGAAGTCAGATGCTCGATCAACTGAGCTATCCAGATGCCCCAAATTTTCATAAGTTTTATAGGTACATAGCTACGAGTGAAAATGCTGAGTCATATATGCAAGTTTATGCATAATATTTTGAAGTACGGTTGACTGTTTTTCAGAGTGGTGGTATTGTTTTACATTCCCACTAGTAACGTGTGAAAGTTCCCATTTCTCCATATCCTCACCAACACTTGTTATTGTATGTTTTTTTTTTTTTTTTTTTTTTTTTTTTGGTAACTGTCATCTTAATGGTGTGGACTGGTATTGCATTATGGGTTTGATTTGCATTTCCCTAATAACTAATAATGTCTTTTTAAAGTTTATTTCTTTATTTTGAGACAGAGAGAGAGAGCTGAGAAGGGGCAGACAGAGAGGGAGAGAGATAATGAATCCCAAGCAAGCTGTGTGATGTCAGCACAGAACCTGACTCCGTGCTTGAACCCATGAACCGTGAGATCATGACCTGAGTCCAAATCAAGAGAGGGATACTTAACCGACTAAGCCATACAGGTGTCCCTTGACTCACAATGTTGAGCATCTTCTCAGGTGCTTATTGGCCATTTATATATTTCTTTGCAGAAAGAAGGTATATTAAAACACAACATTAAAAATTTTTTTAATGTCTATTTATTTTTGAGAGACAGAGAGAGACAGAGCACGAGGGGAGAAGGAGAAGGAGCAGAAAGAGAGAGAGACACACACAGAATCCAAAGCAGGATCCAGGCTCTGAGCTGTCAACACAGAGTCTGATGTGGGGTTAGAACTCACAAACCGCGAGATCATGACTTGAGCCAAAGTCCATGCTTAACTGACTGAGCCACCCAGGCGCCCCATAAAAACCCTTACCATTTTAATCTTTATATCAATCCATGAATTTGATGCAGTTAGTATGCTCATTTTATGGATGAGGACTTAGAGGTTTAGGGACAAACAGCTAGATTACAGCTAAAGAGCTCTGATTCCAGGGCACACTGTTAATGACTATTGCCTCTCATTACACGTAGGGTAGAAACATAAATGTTGAATGCGGAAATAAGTTCTTTTTCACATATGATAGCCAATTCTTAACTAATAAACCATAATCTGATATACCATTTTGAAACTTTTCTCTTTACATGCCTACTATACTTTTAATCTATATTACAATTATTTAATTTATTTCTGACTTATAAAGATTCCCCGTTAAAGTTTAAATTCTTAGAAAACACAGACTTCATTTAGGACTCCTTTTTCCTTCTACTTCTGGCATGGTGCTGGCCACATACAAAGTTTACTTACAGTAAAGACGTGACTATTAATTGGTTTCTTTCCAATGCTATTTAAGCTTATAAACATTTTTTTCAAATTTACCCTTTATGGAATTGTTTTTAGTAAAGAATGTAAATCAGAATTACCTGTGGAATTTTTTTTCATAACACACATAATTGGACTTCGTGCCAAGATCTGCTTTGGTAGGTGCCATCTTGGATCCAAGCTCTCAATTACTCAAAATTTGCTCTTCCTGCAGGAATTAGGACTTGAGGAATCAACTCAAGAAAATACTGCCGCCCTTGATATTGCTATTTCTGAGGATCGTGGTTCTTTCAGTGGGGAGGAATAAGGGGATTTTATAGCATTTGTTTATACTACTTTACAGAACAATTACTATTATGCTTTCTCCCTTTCTGTATTGTAAAGTCCTTAAGAATAGTAATGCAGTTTTATTCATTTCGATGCCCTCTATCCCCCGTAGCCTGGCATCATTACTTGAATTTAATGGTTAGTAAAACCTTTTATGAATGAATAAATTTTAAGTGTGTAATTAACATAATTATTGCACATTCACCAAGTGTGTAATATGATTTCAATATAGGCGCTTTATTACTTTTTATAAGCCAAAAATACACTAGATAAACATGGTTTGTACTTACAGGGGGAAATTGGTACATAACTAGATGGTTGTCCGAGGGTTTTATTTGCCAAGTTAGGACAGTTAGAATAAAATATCAATAGGTCTTTAATATTAGGCTAAGTGTATATATTCAGTTTCTCAGTTGGAAAGTTACATGAATAATAAAATGAGTATTAGGAATATAAACACACCACAAATAAACTAAATTATGCCCGATTAAAGTCATTGCTTTAGGCTAAGGTTTTAAATCGAAGACATACAAATATTTGTGTTTTATGGATCACCAGAGTTATATGACATCAGTGATAGTTCTACTTAGTAGGAAACCACTTGTTCAAGACTTCATTGAAAAGGGGCACCTGTCTGACTCTGTGCAACGTGAGACTCTTGATCTCAGGGCTGTGAGTTTGAGCCCTACGTTGGGTGTAGAGATTACTTAAAATAATAAACTATTAAAAAAAGACTTCAGTGGCAAGTTATGAAATATATAAAGGAGTATGTAGTAAGTTTGTAGGAAAGTGTTTTCTTGGTGAGTTCCATGCATCTTATTATATACCTCCACCTTTCCATGATATCTCAGTTTTGCTGAACGTCACTTAAGGTCTTAGATCTAGAACCCAAAGCATCCGAATTCATGGGTCCACTCCAAGTATACCATACTATGGATTTAGGCAATTCTGTAGACCAGTGGCTAATGAAACTCAAATCAAAACACATAACTTTATTAAACCACATAAAAGCTTATTTTTGTTGTTGCATGGCAGTGTTTCTTCTTATATAATATGTAATCGTGTAATTTTGTACAGTATGAAAGTTCTTTTTTGGACACATGTAAATTGTAGCAAAGGAAGGTGCTTTAGAAATGCATTGGGTAGTAAGGCATCTTAGACTTAGGGAAGCAAATATTTGGAAAAGGGATTTAATTTTTAGTCTGGAAATCTGAATTGAAATCTTGGCTCTGGAGGCAATGTGGAATCAATGAAAAATATCATAGTATATATTTAAATTACAAAATGGCTTTAGGTTCTGTTGATAATGTTTTGGAGGGAGAACTGATTGTTGGTAGGGTAATAGTTTGAAGACTGTTAGGTGTGAAAAACACACTATTGCGTAAATTGTAGACAGAAAATATTTTTTTTAAATCTAAGAGAAGAAACAAAAAAAAAAGACAAAATGATTTTTTGGTTTCAGGTTTTCACAAAGGGATAGGTAGAGTTAACTGCAATACTATATATATTTTCACAAGTTTCCAAATAGCAACATTTAAATATGAAAAGAAACAACCAATCATTATCTTCGGAAGGGAGAGCATGCAAGAGAAGAGAGAATAATACTTCTCTGTTACTTGTTATTCAATATTGACTTTGAAATAAAACATTTCAAATATTCAAAAAATCAAATGGAACTGAAAAGGAAAATTCAATGGAAGGAACTCCCTAAAAGTAGGAGGCCAACCGGAAAAATGCATGCTTTTCAAGTTGCTGACACACTGCATGGAGGAAATAACTACTTCACAAATACTTCTTAGAACATAAATTTGGACTTGCACACTTAATGGAGTGTATTCTCATTTATTGTCATTAAAAAAAAATTTTTTTAAGTAGGCTTCATGTCCAGTGTGGAGCCCAGTGTGGGACTTGAACTCACAACCCTGAGATCAAGACCTGAGCTGCGATGAAGAGTCAGACGTTTAACCAACTGAGCCACTCAGGCACCACAATGGAGTGCATTCTAAAAATAAAATCAACATAAGACTTACTGTTAGTTGCAATATTGATGGTTTTATTTTAAAGTTTTGTGTGTGTGTTGTGAAAAAAGCATACACATAGTTCTGCTAATATTGTTAGGAACTAAGATTGTCAGCGTAAAAAATAGGAGATAAAATTTTAAAATCAAAATGATTACATGCTACTTGATATGAAATGGAAGTGTCCGCATGATCTCATAATTTTTTTAAAAAATCAAATAGTTTCTAATTGTGTCTAATGTCAAAGCCTAGATTATGTTTTGTAAAAGCTATTTTCCAAAGTACTGCATCGGAAATATAGTCAATAATATTGCAATAACACTGCACAGTGACAGATGGTTACTACACTTATCCTGGCAAGCACTGAGTGATACATAGAATTGTTGAATCAATATGTTGTACACCTGAAACTAATATAACATTGTGTATCAATTATAAACACACACACACACACACACACACACACACACACACAAAACTCTTCCCAACTAAAGAGAACAAGGGTTTCCAAGAGTAATTGAAGATTCTGGGTCTGGGGATAGAAATGTGCAAAATAGTACATCAGGACAGTTTGGGAGAGGAGGGAAGGAAAGAGTCTTAGACCTAGTGTTTCTGAGTTCCTCTAGGATATGAAATTATGAGGAGGTGTTGGAAGTTCTGATTTGGGGCACTGGCTCTGCAGCTTAATATATATTCATTTAATTTCTGTAAAAAAATTAAATAAAGAATAAAAGATAGTGATCTTTATGATGCTGTCAGTTTTCAAAAATATATGATTCCATGGCTTTAAGTAAAGTGATTCTATTTAAGAAAATGCAGAGATAGAACACTGGTGCCTGATGAGAAGCACTGTCTTAACCACTCAGAATAAAAAGGATGGTGTCAATTCCAGAATCTCTTTGTTGAATTAGGTAGTAGGTCAAAGGGTTTATTTAGTAAAACTGGTACAACCTTTCTTTCCTTTGCTTTCTAATAATTCATAATTAGTTTGATTTGAATGACTGTTGAATTCAGATTTGTTTAATTGAAATTAAAAATAAACATGTCAAACTCTAAAAATAATTATGTATTCTCTTATTTTATATTCCTCATTTAAAATGCGTATTAAAGTTTCTTCCACACCTACAGCCAATGATTTCACTATACCTTTGGTTTTTCAGTTTAGACTTCTTTCCCAAGTACTTGTGATCCATTTTATGAAAAAGTACTTCCTGACATCTGCCTTGAATTTCCTTTTTCCCCTAGTCCCATTCCTGAACCCTCATCTTGTTATCTTCTTTAAGTGGAAAATAGTCTGCTTGACATTATTTCTATCATGTTCAGTTCTGTGTATTTCAGTGAAATCTTTCTTAATTATGTTCTTCCCAAGAGAGCACTTAATCTTTTTTAGCCTGTCTTTATAGATTTTTACCTGTTGGCCCCAGGATAAACCCTATTGCTTTTTAAAGCAACTTCAATAGTTTGAAAGTCTTGGATACTTTGTTAAAAAAAAGTCCCCATTAAAACAATATCATGAAACATCAAAACTCAATTTTCATGCTTCGAAAGAATTTGCTTTCTCTGACAATAAGCAGACCTTCCAAAGAACAAAGTGACATCAAATATACCTCAGTCACTTGTACACTTTGATTCCATTTCTTTTCCCTTTGTTTTATTACCATTAGTACCTCTAGGGTTCAAACAGAATGATGAAACAGTATTTTTGAGTGTTCATTTTCCTTTAATGTTTACTTCCTATCCAACAGGGCAAAAAGATCTAATATCTAGAAGACATTACTATTAAATTAATCTTTCCGTTTAGATTGTTTCTTGTATTTATTCACCGAAGGTCAAAATGAACCCCCCTGGAAAAAAAAAGCATCACAATAAAGTGAGAAAATAATTGTTACTTCCACTTAAATGGATGATTGATATAATAGCTCAAGATTCACAATGAAGTGAAACACAAGAGGAACTATACATTTTGTCAACCCGTATGATTGTAAAAACCAGTATTGTGAACTAATGACGCTATAAATAAATAGTAAAGAAGAAAACCTCCTTTTCACTTTGCGCAGTGCTATCCATTGTCTTGTTACGACATTTCCAGTTAAATGGATATTTTAAGTGAACATATTGAAGTAATTTACAGAATACACTCTAGTTGGCAAGATGTCAAAGATGATCAGAGACTGTGGAGGTACCGTGTGAATGACAGAACAGTTAGACTCAAAATATTAATACTCTTCAAAGTTTGGGCCTCCTAAATATTTTAATGAATGCTTGGTCTGAACTATACAATAGGTATGTAAATTGCCAAACTTTTCAAGAGTATCTTTCTACCAACAATACCATCAAACATTTGATAGAATTTGTGCTACTGAACCCATAACAGAACAAAACATTTCTAGAAATAACTCTGGAGTTTGTTTGTTTGTTTGATCTTTTCCCCAGAGAATTTAATTCAGCACGTAACTCTGACCAGCTTCAAAAGAGATTTTTGAAGTTATTTCAGATCTATAATTTTGCAGGGAAGAAGTGAAACTGGCTTTCAGGCAACAACAAAAACAAATTATTCAGTAAATGCTTTTCTGTGCAACGCAGTTGTATTGTATCTCCTGAAGCAGTTTCTGAAAATGTTATGCATACATGAACTTCCTTGTTGTCGCTTGTATAGGAGAAAAAATTAAATGGATAAACACATCATTTCACGAAGGCAAATGTTAAACAGTTCTTACCTGTTTCCTAAATAGTGGTCCGAAAGTCTCATTAAATATTTTAGAGACTACGATACAAAGTAAAGTTGGTAGGTCATGAAAGACAACAACAAACAAAAACCCACTGTCTCAACTTTGAATGTGTCTTAGCTTAATTGGTTTAAAAATATTATCAATCAACTACTTGTTTGCATGAAGTAATATATTTGATTAATTCATTATAGGTAATTGTTTAGAAGGCAAAACAAATATTTCTGAACTATTTGCATCTTTTCAATATAGCATATTATACTTTACTAATTTCTCATGTATAGGTTGTGGTAGCAGAACCACAAATCACTCAAATAGACACTTGTTCAAGAGTTTACCTGGGCAGTGAGGCTTAGGGGGTGTCAAACTATTCCATTTCTATTATAAATCTTAAGTAGTAAAATAGAAGTTGCTATGTAAAATAAACCTTTGGGAAATGCCATTTCTAGATCAAGAAAATAAACCAGAAAAATTATTATACTCTCAAATATTAAGAATGAAAAATAAATGGAAGTGAGCCATGGTCTTTTTTTACCCCCAATAATCAACTACACTTATGTGTATTTGTTTGTTTATTTATTTATTTTTAAATTTTTATTTAAATTCCAGTTAGTTACCTTTCAGTGTAACATTAATTTCAGATGTACAATTTAGTGATTCAATACTTACATACAACACCCACTGCTCATCACAAGTGCATTCTTTAATCCCCATCACCTATTTAACTCATTGCTCTGATAACAGTTTGTTCTCTAGAGTCTGTTTCTTGGTTTGCCTCTCTCTCTCTCTCTTTTTTTTTCCCCCTATGCTCATTTGCTTGTTTCTTAAACTGAACTGTGGTCTTTCTGAATGGTTGATTACAGTAGTCATAACATTTACCTGAACAACACTTTATACTTTACAAAGGGTCCTCTCTATTTTTTGTAGCATTCTTACCAGTAATTTGAACATTACTTCTTCCATAATTCAGGTTGCTACAGAATTTATTGTCAATGAATTAATCCAAAGTCTGATACCTTTTAGATGTATATGTCTTTTAAAATATAAACTTCTTTTAATATCAAGCTAGGTACATAATATTGCTTATAAGTTTTCTATACATTAAGTATTTTTAGTTTCAACTGAACTAAATCTAGGGAAGATCGCTATGTATTTTAATTTTTTTTTGTAACCAGCAATATAAATTATTTGTTTGTCCTACTTGCATTACTTTAAAAAAATCTGAAAGGTAACCTCTCAACCCTAAAACTCATTTTGGAAGACAATTTTAAAAAAGAAAAACGGTTTTACTCTTAAGATTCATAGTTGCCAGGCCCTGTCCTCGGAATAAATTATTTCTCTTCCAGGGAAATGACTTGTCATTTGGAAATTACTTGGCTCTATTCCAGCTAAATCCATTAAAAACATGAAATGACCAGTCAAAAATGGAAAAGTCCAGTTATTAGTTTTCGAATTGTTCATCCAGAGTCGAATGCTGAAAGTCAGAAGGTCCCTTCTGGACATACCAGATACAGGTCAGCCCTCACGCAAGGGGGTCAGCATAGCATATTCTTAATTTCACACAGTCAAAAATAAAATCTGACAAAATAAAAAAGGTTTTGGTTTCCTCTTGCTATTCTTTATGTTTCTTTTCCAGATTATTCCACTAAACAATTTCTTTATCTCACTAAATCATTTTAAACCCAGGTTCTCTTTGCATATCTTTCAAACTGAACCAATTTGTTTTCTCAGGCACGCATTCTTCAAGCTTCTCTCATTGTTTACAAACCCTTTTGTGTAATGTGGGATTTTTTTTTTTTTACCTTTTCTTTGTAATCTCTCTTTTCGTTGTCTATAACATTTAACCTCTTATTGTCAAATACCATATTAGTATTTTAAATAAATGGTTTTAGGGGCGCCTGGGTGGCTCAGTCGGTTAAGCGGCCGACTTCAGCTCAGGTCACGATCTCGCAGTCCGTGAGTTTGAGCCCCGCGTCGGGCTCTGGGCTGGTGGCTCAGAGCCTGGAGCCTGCTTCCGATTCTGTGTCTCCCTCTCTCTTTGCCCCTCCCCCGTTCATGCTCTGTCTCTGTCTCAAAAATAAATAAAACGTTAAAAAAAAATTTAAAAAAATAAATAAATAAATAAATGGTTTTAGAAACACTCTAAGGTGAGACATATAAACATTAAGTTCTCGTGATATGAAAAGACATAGCATCAGAAAAGCTTTTCATTGGCTAATAAGATTTTGAACAAATAACTTAATTTCATTAACCCTCTTTATCCTCAAGTGTAATATAGAGGAGATAATAATGCCTCCTTTAGAGAATATACTAATACACTTTTCTGACTATTATTACTGTGCAATTATGAACTATTCTTATTCTTATCTTTTTAAAATGCTTATTCTGTAGATAAACCAAAAGTTGGAATTGGCTATAGGAAATGTAACTAAAAATAAACAGAAAATGAACAGACTTTGTTTTTTTTTCTTTTTCCAATAAAACTAAGTTAAGAATCCTTTTTTTGTTGTTTAGTGACATTATTTTGTTAGCTTTCTTCAACTATAAAATTATCAAAAGGCAGCTTGACCAAGTGAACTTTATACTTAAAGTCATTTGACAGAAACACACTATTGCAGGAAGAAGGGCATAAGGTTATCAGAGTGCAACGACACAATTTATTCTAGTTCTTTATTCATCGTGCACTTTCTGACATTAACCAATTTAACAGATGACTTTACTGATGTAAAAAGAACATAAATTGAGAATTACATATTTCCTTGTATAGGTACTCTTGATTCCTAGTTCTTAGTACCAATTATAAAACAGATCTTTGGTAGATGAAATGCTAAGTAGATTCTTTTTTGAATATGACAATGAAAAATTTGTTTCTGATTCAATTTTATCATTAAGTGACTAGTAATAAATAATTCAAGACAAGAGCAAGTCTGTAAAACTTTTCTTATATTTTTGATCATGATATTTTGGATTTGCTATTAAGATTGGATAAAAATTTAATTACCTCATTTTGAACCTATAAAGAATAAAGTCAACTGAACACATAGTGCAGCTCTATTTTCCCTATAAGTGTGTTATCATACAAATGAAGAAGTTCTGATTCACTCTCTTGGCTGGGATTCAAACATAAATATATTTAATCAGGTAAAATTATTAAATGGTTTCTGAATGCACTAAATAGACTAAACTATATTCCTGGGGCTGATGAATGTAAATGAGGAATAATTTTAATAACCACTTAAAGTAGCTCATTTTAATAGACACCCCAAGGATTTCATGGCCCAGAGCACCTTAAAGTCTGTGGAGGACCACTAACCCTGTCTTTGTCAACCTACTTTTGAAAACCCTCTCTATTTCTTGTTCATCTGGAAATTCAACAGTTCACTGAGGACACACTTCCCCTATAGTTTTGTCAACTGGAGAAGTTTCTCTCTCTCTCTCTCTCACTTGTGACTTCAGGTCCTGTGGGTGGATGGTATCCTTTGTGCTTCCATTTTCTGTTTCTCTCCCACATTATCTCAATTTCTTTGAAGTGCATGCTATCAGACTAAACCTCCAGACAAACTATTCGTGATGATGTCATCTGTTTATTTCTGTGTCAATTCCTACCCTCACACCACATTTATGCAAGGCTTTAATGCCTAGATCACTGTCTTCCTTTCCATCATGACTCTTGCCTTACCCATCAATACTCTGATCTCCTCAGTTGCTTTTTTCCCATTTCACTTTTTCATCACTCCCAGGGATAAACTCAAGATATTCCCATTAATAATAATTATCCCAGCTCATATCTCAATTTTAGTCCTACTTTCTGGCTACCAACTTCCAGCCCATATACCTTTCAAAAAATGTTTATTTATTTATTTTGAGAGAGAGAGAGAGAGAGAGAGAGAGAGAGAAAGCCAGAGAGGGGAGAGAGAGAATGTTAAGCAAGTTCCATGCTGTCAGCACAGAACCTGATGCAGGGCTCCATCTCAGGAACTGTGAGATCATGACCTGAGCCGAAATCAAGAGTCAGAGGCTTAACTGACTGAGCCACCCAGGTGCCCCCAGCTCATCTATATCTATATCTATATCTATATATCTATATCTATATCTATATATCTATATCATCTATTTTCTTTTTAATTTTTAAAAATGTTTTTATTTATTTTTTAGGGAGACAGGGAGAGAGAGTGCAAGCAGGGGAGGAACACAGAGAGAGGGAGGCACAGAATCTGAAGCAGGTTCCAGGCTCTGAACTGTCAGCACAGAGCTGGATGCAGAACTCGAACTCACAAACTGTGAGATCATAACCTGAGCCGGAGTCAGATGCTTAACTGAGACACCCAGGTGCCCCTCATCTACATTGTTAAAGTAGCCAATAATTCTTCAACTTTCAAGATTAGAGATACATGGATTTCATCACCTTTTCACTGCACAAGCTCCTCCTTGATGTTTCCTTTCTTACCCAGCTTATATTCTGTGATATACTACTAAAATCTCTTTATTGAAAATATCCTTTAGGGGCGCCTGGGTGGCGCAGTCGGTTAAGCGTCCGACTTCAGCCAGGTCACGATCTCACGGTCTGTGAGTTCGAGCCCCGCGTCGGGCTCTGGGCTGATGGCTCAGAGCCTGGAGCCTGTTTCTGATTCTGTGTCTCCCTCTCTCTCTGCCCCTCGCCCATTCATGCTCTGTCTCTCTCTGTCCCAAAAATAAATAAACGTTGAAAAAAAAAAATTAAAAAAAAAAAAAAAAAGAAAATATCCTTTACAAATGTGCTCTTCCCTTCTTCCACCTTATCCTAAGTATATCTCTACTAAAAATATCCCCAATTGTACTTTAAAGCATGTCTATATAGTTATAAACATTGCCTAATAAATATGGAAAACCACGATGCAGGAGAGAAAGTCAACATTTCAAGAACAAATCCTTAGATTAGGTGAGAGGTGACGGATAACAGGATCATGCACAAATGGAACAGTGGGCTTGAGAGGGCTTATAAACAGTCCATCCTTGAAAGACACATCTTTAGCTTTAGCCTCCTTGGGGTGAGGCTTTGGTCAAGTCAATACACATTATGAGAAAAATGAGCAAAGGAGTTAAGGGTACATGCACAGAAACGGTTATAATAATGGGCATGAAATTCGGCTAAGAAGGAGAAATCGAACATGAGGTGAGAGATGGAGAGTGAATGTGTGCATTGGAGATCCATAAGAATTAAAGAATTTTTAGACTGACAGAGGTGTAGTCGGTGTGCTTCGAGGATGAGTGAAAGAACTGAGTGCTTGAAATCAAGATTTTGGAGATGGTCCAGTTATTATTAATAAAGGCTATTGTATAATCATACGCCAGAGGAGGAGATGATTGGTAAATAAACATATTCTTATTGATTAAATAAATTTGACTTATAAGACCGTTTTCCTAAATAAGAAACGATGTAATAAATTACACGCTGTTTTAAAACAAGAATGAAAATTATTCACTAAAATTTCAAAATGCCCTTAAATTTAGTCACCTACTAATCTGGATTCTAGAATAGCCAGTGTATGCTTCTAATCTCCTCAACTCCTTTCCCTTAGGCCATGAGAAGCTGATCAAACCTGTATAAACTTGCCCTAGAAAAAATATGCTCATCATACAAGATAAGCACAGACACAAAATTTCAGGGGATTCAAATGCCTCCTGATGTTTATCACTGGATACTTTTAGGATGAAAGTATTGGGGTGTTAGGGTAGAGGTGTCCAGGTTGTCATTTTTCTAGTAGCTTCCAGTTGCTGCTGGAACTGTCATTTTGAGTTGTAAGCATCAGGTGTAAGATGACAAAGGCACTTATTGGAGGAAACTTCCAAATTAGATAAATTGCTCTACTTAGGCTGTCTCTTACCTGATGAGAATTCTCTTTAGAGACAGGTGCATACTGAAACAAATTTTCCTTCTCAGCTTCATCTCGGGGGATTCCAAATTAAACTGAACTCTTCAAATGAAGATAGAAAGTACCAAGACCATTACCAAATCCAAGAGGGTTTATTTTGCCTAACTAAAGAGATTTGGAGGCTTTGTATTTTAAGCCCAAAGTATATATTTCTCTAACTTTGCAGTTAAGATTTCTGTGGGTTCTTTTTTTTTTTTTCCTCCTGTGGCTTCTAAAATTGAAAACGTGGGGCGCCTGGGTGGTGTAGTCGGTTAAGCGTCCGACTTCAGCCAGGTCACGATCTTGCGGTCCGTGAGTTCCAGCCCCGCGTCAGGCTCTGGGCTGACGGCTCAGAGCCTGGAGCCTGTTTCCGATTCTGTGTCTCCCTCTCTCTCTGCCCCTCCCCCATTCATGCTCTGTCTCTCTCTGTCCCAAAAATAAATAAACGTTGAAAAAAAAAATTATAAAATTGAAAACGTACCTAAAGATTCTCTGGGCTATGAACTAAAAGAACTACTTTTTAGTAGTAATCTTTTTTTTTTTTTAAGTTTATTTATTTATGTTGAGAGAGACAGAGACAGCATGAGTAAGAAAGGGGCAGAGAGAGAGGGAGAGAGAGAGAATCTCAAGCAGGCTCCGTGCTGCTAGAGCAGAGTCTAATGTGGAGCTTGAACTCACAAAACCAGAAGATCATGACCTGAGCCAAAACCAAGATGCTTAACCGATGGAGCCACCCAGGCACCCCATTTTAGTAGTAGTCTTTCATTGATGTGTGTGTTTGTGTATGATGTAGGCAACTCATATGTTTTTCCTCATTCATAGCTCATTACCTATCCTACCTAGTGAGTTAGATAATTAATGTGAATGTCATTCAACACCTATAAAATGCTATACAAAGGAGAAAAATAATTTTATATAATTTATCCTAACATAATAACATTGTCAAATTAGCCTTCTTGAGAACATAGCACCCTAGGTCTGTATGTCATATGTAAAGTGTGAGAATATTATTAATGACTGTCATATTGGTAATCCAAGTATTTCCTAAGAAATCACTTACTACCAAAAGTCTTTATACTAAAATGATTAAATATTGTTCAAATAGTTAGTGAATAGTTAGTTCAAATTCATTATATTAAAGTTGCAGATTAGTTGGCAGGTTATTTGCAAACGATGTGGAAACATCTGCTTCTGAAATTGTGGGTGACTACATTAAAAATTAAATTTAATAGATCAATAGATACATTTATTAGATACTTATAATCTATTAAATGCTATATTCTGTAACCACTATTAGAGATATAAAGAATAGAAAAAAAATCCATATTCACAACAAGCGTATGATCTATTGGGTAATAAAAAATTAAATATAAAATTTACTTATTTAAAATTTATTAATAACGACATTATAGAAGATTGAATTTTAAGTTAATTACACAGATTGTAAAGGACACAATATTTTATGAGGAAAAGTTCCTTTATAGTAGTTGTATTGGATTCATTAGTTAATTTATTACTTAAAAAATTTTATGCTGATCTCCTGCTATATGTTAGGCATCATGCTAGGCCTTATATTAGATTTTGGAAATACAAAGATGAGTTAGAAAGAGCTTGCCAAGAACTCTGAAGGTTCTGAGATTTTACCATATGTGTAAGCTAGTAAGTCAGCCTGCCAGTTTCATGAATAATGGCAGAGGGTATGAGACTCCTGTTCTTAGTCAAAGTCTTTATACTTACAACACAGCAAGAAGGATCTTCATGTAAGGGTTAGTTCCCTTCGTACTCCAGTTCCCATGGGTGTGACATGAAGAGACCAGGTAAATGAAGCCAGGTAGTGGCTTTGCATTACAGCTGAGCACCCTAGGTTTAGCGACCCTGAATCTTTTAGTCATTAAGCAAACCTGCCTGCCCTTTTCTCTAGGAGGAGACATTCATTATGCTGGTTAGTAAGCAACCCTGCCTTCAAATTTGTGAGGCGATTCTAATATTCTAGGGCAAGTTGCCAAGTAATCATTCTGGAAAAGATAGACCAGAACAAAATCTATCAGGATCTATACTAGTTTTCTATTGCTCTGCAATAAATTACCACATGCTTAGTGGAATAAAACATATTTATAATCTCATAGTTCCTATGGGTCAAGAGTCTAGGCATGGTAAGAAAATCTTCTGCTCAAAGTCTCATAAACTGACTTCAAGGCATCACTAAGGTTGATTTCTTTTCTGGAGCTCAGGGTCTTCTTCCAGGCCCACTTGTTCATTGGAAAAATTCAGGCTCTTGTTTCTTGTCTAGAAAGAAGTCTAAGTTTTCCCTTGCATTCAAGTAGAGGGGATTATACAGAAGTGTGACACACAAGGGTGTCAATTTAGCACACCTCTGATCAAAAGACATTCATAATAATGAGAAGCCAATGGGGAATTAACTTCTAACAAATACATACCATGGTAAAGTAAAGCTTACATTATACTGGTCTTTCTGGTCTTCCAATACTTAGATTCTATATATAAATTCATATACATGGATACATACATTCATAAATAAGCACAAATAAATTTAGTAATTAAGGATTGTTATAAATGATAGTAAATAAGTCAACTGAGTTTGATAGAATAAGAGAGGCACTGATTTGGAGATTTCAGAGGTTGTTTGAGAATGAGCAAGCTTTAGAAGATAAGTCATGAACTGGGAGAAAAGTATGAATCATTGGAATGGTATACAAAAAAGATAAGGAAAATCATAAAGAATCTTGGGGGCATTCAGTGGGTGCCCACGTTAAATTGAAGCATAACAATTGAAAAGATAAGTAAGAATAAGAATGGAATAAGGATAAAAGTTGCAATAAGGATGGAGATTTACTTGCAAATGATAAGCTAAAGAAGTTAGATTTTATTGTACAGGCAGTGAGAGAGTGAAGGAAGTTGGGATGGAGAAAGGAGGTATGAATAAAACAATGATATTTAAACATTTAAACATAAGCTCTGTTTTCTTGGGTAATAAGATATCCAAGCAGAAATATTCAGCAAGCAAGTGATTAGAAATGAGTGACGGGAACTCTGAATGAAAGTAGAATGTACATTTGAACACTTGGTGTAGATTGAGGGATCTACAAAAAGAAATGTTTAAAGAGAGAAAAATAGAAGGAAAAAAGCTAAACCGTTGAGCACAGGAAGAAGTTAAGTAAGCAAATTTGATGGTAAAGGGACAAGGAGCCCCAGGCTAAGATAGCATTATATAAAAGAAAGAAAGAAAGAAAGAAAGAAAGAAAGAAAGAAAGAAAGAAAGAAAGAAAGGATGTGAAATGATTTGGAGAATTTGGAAAATGGCTCTGATTATTCTTCAAAGCTTTTTGTGAGTTAAGTAGGGTAGACTTTTGACTGGATACAACTTAAAAAAAAAAAGTAGCCTGAGGGAATTGAAACAACAGAAATGGGCCACTTTTTGCAGACCTCAGTCAGGGAAGTGAAGAAATTGGTAAGTAAGTAGGACTACTGAGGTCACTGTATCTTCGTAGAGTTTGGGAAGTGCTTGGTAGAGATACACGTCCAGGCATACCTTGTTTTATTGCACTTTGCAGGAACTTCATTCCTTATGAATTGAAGTTTTGTGGCAATGTTGAATTGAACAAGTCTATTGGCACCAGTTTTCCAACAGTGTTTGCTCACTTTGTGTCTCTGTGTCACATTTTGGTAATTCTTTTTTTTTTTTTTTTTTTTTACATTTATTTTTGAGACAGAGAGACAGAGCATGAACGGGGGAGGGTCAGAGAGAGAGGGAGACACAGAATCGAAAACAGGCTCCAGGCTCTGAGCTGTCAGCACAGAGCCTGATGTGGGGCTTGAACTCACGAACCACGAGATTATGACCGGAGCCGAAGTCGGACACTTAACCGACTGAGCCACCCAGGCGGCCCACATTTTGGTAATTCTAGCAATATTTCCGACTTTTGCTTGATTACTATATTTATTATGGTGATTTGATGTAACTATTCTAATTGGTTTGGGGCACCACAAATCATGCCCATGTGAAACGGCAAACTTCATCAATAAATGTGGGTGTTTAAATTACTTCACCACCTGGCTGTTACCTCATTTCTCTCTTTCTCCTCGGGCCTCCTTATTCCCTAAGACACGATATTAAAATGAAGCCAATTAATAACTCTACTATGAGCTCCAAGTGTTCAAGTGAAAGAAAGATTTCCTTAGTGAGGAAAGTATGTTGAAAGCTGAGACTGGCCAAAAGCTCAGCCTCTTGGACCAGTTAGCCAAGCTATGAATGCAAAGGAAAAGTTCTTGAAGGAAATTAAAAGTGAACACATGAATGATAAGAAAGCCAACAACCCTATGGCTGATATGGAGAAAGTTTTAGTCATTGGCGTGGATCCAAACAGCCACAACATTTTCTCAAACCAAAGCCTCATTCAGAGCAAGGCCCTAACTCTTCAAGCTGCGAGTGCAGAGACAGATGAGGAAGCCGCAGAAGTCTGAGGCCAGCAGAGGTTGGTTCCTGAGGTTTGAGGAAAGAAGCCGTTTCCATAACATAAAAGGGCAAAGGAAAGCAGCAAGGGCTGATGCAGAAGCTGTGGCAAGTTACTGAGAAAATCTAGCTAAGATAATTCATGAAGAGGGCAGCACTAAGCAACAGATTTTCAATGTAGACAAAACTGCCTTCTATGAGAAGAAGATGCCATCTAGGACTTTCATAGCTCGAGAAGGGAAGTCAATGGCTGACTTCAAAGCTTCAAAGGACAGACTGATTCTCTTGTGAGAGTCTAATGCAGCTGGTGACTTACAGTTGAAGCCAATGCTCATTTACCATTCCAAAAATCCTAGGACCCTTAAGAATTATGTTAAATCTACTCTGCTTGTGTTCTGTAAATGGAAATAAAGTCTGGATCACAGCACATCTGTTTACAACAAGGTTTACGGAGTATTTTAAATTCACTGTTGAGACCTACTGCTCAGAAGAAAAGATTTTTTTTTTTTCAAAATATGACTGCTTATTGACAATGCACCTGGTCACCGAAGAGCTCTGATGGAGACAGACAATAAGATGAATGTTGTTTTCATGCCTGCCAACACAACACATCTATCCCGCAACCCAGGGATACAGGGGTAATTTTGACTTTCAAGTTTCATTATTTAAGAAATGCATTTGGTAAAGCTATAGCTGCCATATAGATTCCTCTTATGGATCTGGGACAAGTAAATTGAAAACCTCCTGGAAAGGATTCACCATTCCAAATTCCATTAAAAACATTTATGATTCATGAAAGGGGTCAAAATAACAACATTCACAGGAGTTTGGAAGAAGTTGATTCCAACCCTCATGGATATCTTTCAGGGGTTCAAGACATCAGTGGAAGAAGTACCTTCAGATGTGTTAGAAATAGCAAGAGAACTAAAATTATGAGTGGAGCCTGAATATGTGACCAAAACGCTGCAATCTCAAGATAAAACTTCAACAGATGAGAATTTGCTTCTTATGGATGAGCAAAGAAAGTAGTTTCTTGAGATAGAATCTATTCCTGGTGAAGGTGTCATAAAGGTTATAGAAATGACAGCAAAGGATTTAGAATATTACATACGCTTAGTTGATGAAGGAGTGGTAAGATTGAAGAGGATTGACTCCAACTTTGAAAGCTTTACCCTGGGTGAAATGCTATCAAACAGCAGGACATGCTACAGAGAAATTGTTTGTGAAAGGGAGAGTCAATTCCAGTGTCAAACTTCATTGTTGTCTTATACTAAGAAATTGCCACAGCCATCCCAACTTTCGGCAACCACCTCCCTGATCAGTCAGCAGACATCAATAGCAAGGACTCTCCACCACCAAAAAGATTATAAGTCACGGAAAGCTCAGATGATGTGAGCATTTTTTAGCAATGAAGTATTTCTTAATTAAGATATATACATTAAGGCTATTGGAGTTAAGATGGTGCAGCAGCATGGAGACCCTGACCTTGTCTCATCCCTGAAATGCAGCCAGATCAGCAGCAAACCATTTTGAGCACCTAGAAAATTGACCTGAGGATTAACACAACAATCTGCATAACTTGAGCCACAGAACTTGGTAGGTATGCAGTGCGGAGAGGTGAACTGGGGGAGAGAAAAGCCTCAGAGAGTAAGGAGCTGTTTTTTTCAGAGACAGAGCAATGAAAGGGGGGGGGGGAGTGCAGCACACCAGGAACATGCAAGAAAAGCACTCCCCTGAAAGTAGCTGAGAGAGAGAGAGAGAGAGAGAGAGAGAGAGAGAGAGAGAAAACACTCACAGGGGACTGAACAAGAAATCCGTTCCCCAAAACCATCGATGGGGAGAAGGGAGAGGGTTTCCAAACCACCAGGATTCTGTAACAGTGGAGTGCAGAGTCTGAAGTTCTGGGACCCAGTACCTGGCAGTGCTCTGGTGAGGAAATAGAGAAAATCCCCAGGAACAGGCTGCAGGGTCTGAGGGGTCTGTGTGCCATATGGGGAGAAGTGGTTTTCCTGCTTGGAGAACATTTGGTAGAAGCCATTCGGCCTCCCACAGGCAAAGGTCCCAACAGACCCCAGAAAGCAACGTGTTTGCTGGTATTGGGACAAAGACTCCAGAGTGCGGTGAACCTGGTGCTGGCTGTGTATTGTGGTTTGTCACAATCTCTGAACCTCTGCCACTGCATGATTGCACAAATGTTCTCTGGGGCAAACTGGCATCTGGTGATTGCTCAGTGAAACCTTCCCCCCTAGAGTCAGCACGGGTCCATGCCACCGGGGTCTCCGAAACACAACCCCATCTGAGATAAAACTCCGGAGGGAGGTGCTGTCTGCGAGGCAGACAGCTTGGACGCGGACAGGGTAGAGGTGGGAGTGGATGGAGACCTGAGACAAAGTAGGGGCTCTTGACCGGGGGTCAGTGAGAGTGTGAAGTTCCTGTGCCAGAGACTAGGGAGCTCCGTGAAGCCATTTCCACCTCTCATGTGCACGTGCATATGTGCATGCGCATGTGCACCACACCGATCTACCCCAGTAAGCCAAGCAGCACCACCCAGTGGAGAATGGAGCCATTACACCAAGCCCAACCCAACTGCACCCTCCAAGCACATCCCCTATAAGACCATCACAAGTCACTCCACCTGCTTAGTGTACAGACTATACAGGGATTCATAGTTGCAGTTCTAGGGTAAACTTGATGTAACTTCACTTGGGTTTAATGTGGTTTGTTAGTTCATTTATTTGTTTATTTTCTTTGCTTCTGTTTTTGCTTAAATCATTTTCTTTTTTCTTTTCTTCCTTTTTCTTGGATGCAGAGAGAGAAAAATTGTTTTTTTTTCACTTTTTAAAAAATTATTCTATTTCCTTTTCTTTATTTTATTATCCTTTTTAAATTTTTTCTAACTTTTTCTTACCTTTTGTTCTTTTTCTTTTTTTCTCTAGTCTATCAAACTTCTTTCAACAAGCAACCTAAAACACACCTAAGATACAGCTTCCTTTATTTGATGTTTTTGGTTTGCTTTTAGGTTTTTAATTTTTATCTTTTGCTTCATTAATTATTTTCTTCATCTAAAGTGACAAAATGAAGGAGTTCACCCCAAAAGAAAGAAGAGGAAGAAATGACAGTCAGGGGATTAATCAACACAGATATAAGCAAGGTGACTATACTAGAATTTAGAACCATGATAATAAAAATACTAGCTGGGGCTGAAAAAAACATAGAATCACTTTCTGTGAAGATAAAAGAAATAAAATCTTGTCAGGATGAAATTAAAAATGCTATAACCAAGATGGCATGTAGATGTGATTTAGAAGATAAAATTATGGCAAATAATGAAACAGAAAAAAAGAGGGAAGCAAAGGAAAAAGATCACGAGGCAAGACTTAGAGAACTCAGTGACTTATTAAAAGGAATAACATCCGAATCATAGGAGACCCAGAATATTAAGAGAGAGAAAAAGGGATAAATGTTTATGTGAGCAAATTATAGCTGAAAACTTTCCTAATCTGGGGAAGGACACAGACATCAAAGTCCAAGAAGCAAAGAAAACTCTCATCAACAAAAACTGACCATCACCAAGGCATATCATAGTCAAATTCACAAAGTACACAGACAAGGACAGAATTATGAAAGCAGCAAAGGAAAAAAAGTACTTAACCTACAAGGGAAGACAGATCACGTTCGCAGCAGACCTGTCCACAGAAATTTGGCAGGCCAGAAAGGAGTAGCAGGATATATTCAACATGTTGAACTGGAAAAAGATGTAGCCAAGAATTCTTTATCTAACAAGGCTGTCATTCAAAATAGAAGGAGAGATAAAGAGTTTCCCAGACAAATAAAAACTAAAGAAGTTCATGACCACTAAACCAGCCCTGCAAAAAAATTTAAGGGGGGCCCTTTGAGTGGAGTAAAGATGAAACAAAACAAAAAGACCCAAAGCAACCAAGACAAGAAAGGACCAGAGAACATCACCAGAAACACCAACTCAATAGGCAACATAATGGCGCTAAATTCATATCTTTTGGTACTCACTCTAAATGTCAATGGACTAAACTCTCCACCAAAAGACATAGAGTATTAGAAAGGATAAGGAAATGAGACCCATCTATATGCTGCTTACAAGGGACTCATTTTAGACCTAATGACACCTGCAGATTGATAGTAATGGGATGGAGAACCATCTATCATGCCAATGGTCATCAAAAGAAAGCTGGTGTAACTATACTTAGACAAACTAGATTTTAAAATAAATACTGTAACAAGAGATGAAGAAGGGCATTATATTGTAATTAAGGGGTCTACCCACAAAGAAGATCTAACAATTGTAAATATTTATGCCCCAATATAAAACACCCAAAAATATAAATCAATTAACCACAAACATAAAGAAACTCATTGACAATAATACCATAATATTAGTGGACTTCAATACCCCACTTACAACAATGCACAGACCATATAAGCAGAAAATCAACAAGGAAACAATGGCTCTAAATGACACACTGGACCAGATGGACTTAACAGATGCATTCAGAACATTTCATCCTAAAGCACCAGAACACACATTCCTCTTGAGTGCACATGGAACATTCTCCAGAAAAAGATCATATACTAGGTCAGAAATCAGCCACCAAGTACAAAAAAATCCAAATTATACTTTGCATATTTTCAGACCACAATGCTATGAGACTTGAAATCAACTACAAGAAAATTTTTAGAAAGACCATGAATACTTGGAGATTAAAGGACATCCAACTAAAGAATGAATTGCTGGTGGGAATGCAAATTGGTGCATCCACTCTGGAAAACAGTATAGAGGTTCCTCAAAAAATTAAAAATGGAACTACTCTACAACAATTGCTCTACTAGGTATTTATCCAAAGGATACAGGAGTGCTAATTCGAAGGCACATGCACTCCAATGTTTATAACAGCACTATTGACAATAGCCAAAATATGGAAAGAGCCCAAATGTCCACCAAGTAATGAATAAATAAGATGTGGTATATATATGTGTATATACCACATATATATATATATATATGTATATGTGTGTGTGTGTACACACACACACACACACACACACACACACACACAATGGAGTATTACTCAGCAGTCAAAAAGAATGAAATCTTGCCTTTTGCAACAACGTGGGTAGAAATAGAGTGTATTATGATAAGCAAAATAAGTCAGAGAAAGACAAATACATGATTTCACTCATATGTGGAATTTAAGATGCAAAGCAGATGAACTTAAGGGAAGGGAAACAAAAATAATATAAAAACAGGGAGGGGGACAAAACAGAAGAGACTCTTAAATATGGAGCACAAACAGAGGGTTGCTGGAGGTGTGTTGAGTGGGGGAAGGGACTAAAAGGATGAGGGGATTTAAGGAGGATCACTGGGTGTTACATGTAAGTGATGAATCACTAAATTCTTTTCTTGAAATTATTATTACACTATATGTTAACTAACTTGGCTTTAAGATAAAAAAAGATATGTACATTAATTTTTAGACATAATGTTATTTCACACTTACTAAACTATAGTACCATATAAATATAACTTTTTTATGTACTGGGAAACAAAAATTTTTGACTTGTTTCATTGCAATATTCACTTCATTATGGTGATCTGAAACCAAATCTGCAATATCTACAAAGTTTGCTTATATTTATAATATTTAAGAATTTTAACATTGTACATAATATGTACATAATATTGTATATCATTGGGTGGGTGAAATAGAAAGCTTTTTATGCTATCAGATCTTATATATTTAATTTTCTGGGAACTGCCTTTTCTGAAGCATATCATGGACACTTAAGAAAATATTACTGCCCCTGCCCCTGGTTTCTACCCAGGTCCAACCAGGAAGAACAGATATGGTCTCCCTCTGGTTTTCAACAAAACCATGTTCCATGTTAAAGGATGTAGTTGGTGAATATCCTTCTCCCTCAAAAGTATTTAAAGATATATTTTCTGTCATGATATCACAGTACCACAGAATACAAATTTGGGGTGCAGAAGTAGCTTATTTTAAGTAGTTATGCAAATTTTTAGATATTTGCTTTAAAATTTGCCCCAAATCCAATTTGCTCAGTTATCTGTTTTATGTGGATATAACTTGCAGAAACAAGCCAATAATTTTAAAGTTATTCAGGAATATCTAAATATAAAAACGGAATTACAATATATATGTTATACCAAGTAAAATGTTGTCTTTTATCAGTTAATTCTTAGAAATTCACAGAGTAAAGTTAAAAAAAAGACCCATCAGAAATTGTCCACTCAAGGGGCACCTGGGTGGCTCAGGGAGTCTAGCCTCCTCCAACTCCTGATTTCGGCTCAAGTCATGATCTCACCGTTTGCAAGTTCGCCCCGCATCCGGCTCTGTACGGCAGAATCTGCTTGGGATTCTCTCTCTCTCCCTCTCTCTACCCCTTCCCTGCTCATTCTCTCCTCTCTCTCTGAAGAGAATAATAAACTGAAAAGAAAAAAAGTTAATAAAAAAGTTGTCCACTCAAAATTTTTGTATGAAGTTTTAGACGTTTTTATTATTATTGACATTGCTTTGTTTTTAAATTAATTTTGTAACACTGAGGTACTGAATACAAAGATTTATCCAAAGACCCTAATAAAATTACAATATCATATTAACAAGCCACACATGCACATGTGCACCCATTCACACATATGTATAATAGAATAGAAAACAACGAATAAGGTATGGATTCATTTTTGTGAAATTTGAATGCATATACATATATATTTGTGCTTCTATTGAACATGTCTATGAGGTTTATGAAACTGGTTACATCTTTGGGAGAATTAGATGAAGAGGTTTTCATCTTTTTGTTTTAGACATTATATTTAACAATAAGCATAATAAGCCCAAATAAATATATTGGTAAACATAACTTTTAAAATACGATTATTGTAAGTAAAAAATGCTGAGGGCCTGAGTTAGAGGCGTGTGTTATATAGATTGGTAGGTAGATGGGAGGAAGGAACAAATGTTTTTCATGTTGCTATTTTGGGAAGTGGACTTGGCAGGACATAGTCACAATCCAGGCAAGGTGGACAAAGAGGTTTTACAGTTATGACAAGTCTCAGCTTCCTGATCAGTGTATCTTTCACCTTGAACCATCACGCTTTCAATAAAGATTAGTTATTAGTTAAACACTGCATAATGCCCTCTTGTTTAACCCAAGAAAACATATAATGATCTAAATATTTCTATACTACTAGTATGGAAGTAGACAAGTTTTTCTTTGGCAAGAAAAACTGATATTAGCTCAAATTATGCAGAAATAATTTTTGGTAAGTGTATTATTTTTAATCTAGAAGCCCACTGGGATGCTCAGGTGAAAAAAAAAATCTAATTGCCTAACAGTGGATTTTGTTTTTTTTCTTTTTTTAATCTGTCCTACATTCCAGGATCAGGGTCAGAAGTTCCTTAGAGATAAGACCAACAGCATGTAGTCAATATTAAATCCAGTAAAGGTAAGGTGATAGCTACTGTCTTGTACAGGTATGCGTTTAACCTTTGACAGTCTCTTTAATCTGCTCAAGAATAAGCAGGACTTAGTTATTCTAGGCAGTAATAAAGTGGTTTCATTAAGCAGCATCCACATTTCTACCAAATACGCTGACCTGTTAAATTCACAAATGCCAGAAGTTCATTTAAATTTCTAACTGAATCTAATCTTTGGTAATTTTTTTTCTTTTTTTTTTGCAAATTCCTGCTAATCTAAGAAATAAAGATCTTTATCTATTCTTAAAAGTTAATTAATTTATTTTGAAAGAGACAGAGTACAAGTGGGGGAGGGGCATAGAGAGAGGGAGAGAGAGAGAAGTTCAAGCAGGCTCCACTTCCGATGCAGGGCTTGAACTCTAAAACTGTGACATCACAACCTAAGCCAAAATTAAAAGTCTGAGGCTTAACCACCCAGGGGAAGCACCCAGGTGCCCCTAGAGATCTTTATTTTTAAAGTGTATTTACTATGTATTCAATTGTACTTTGCTAGAGATTCCTTAGGAAATAAAGCGTATGATTTGCTCGTAGAAGCCCAGTTGGAATTTAGTACTAGGTACAATATAATATGTCTTGCCTTTTTTTTTTTTTTTTGAGAATTTGCTAATATATGGTTTTGAGAATTGTTAATATATTTGAAATGAGTCTTATGTTTCCATAGTGGAATAAATAAAGAAATGTTGATAGTTTAACTTTGCCTATAAAAGAATAAAAAATCATGAACAACTGATACCATATTTTATTGTGTGTATATGTATGTGTGCGTAATACATTTGTGTTTTAATATTAGTTTGTATGAGACCCTGAATGTTTTAAAGTAAAATTTATTTTGGATTAAATGTGGGGTAGCGTTGTTCCAAATTAGAGCAAAGAAGGTGTATTAATATTACTTTACATTTGTTTCTGAAGCATATCTTTTATTCATTTTCTGTAACACATAATTATAGTACATGCCCCATAGGTACTTTCAGAATTGTAGGAGTGTGTTGAAAAGTTTATCCTGAGAAAATTCATTGTTCCAGTTTCAAGTATCCACTGTTACTATGCAACTTTATCTTCAGTTGTGTTGTCTTGTAATAATAGCCACTGTTTATTGCAAGGCAAATTCTTGTATTCACGATTTCCAGGTGATGTATGGTTAAAAAAGATAATTTGAAATCAGTCACTGGAGAATTTGCATAAAGCTCAGTACAAAGTTAAAACAATTGTTTTAGTCTTTTAAAACACATAAAGAGGTCACTAAAATTTATAAAAATTCAATCTACATAAACATAGATAATAGTCACACACTTGCTGCTTAAGATATGCCTTCTTTAATGAATATACAGTGAGTAAATGAAGTGTTTCTCCTTTCTTGGAAGAAGAAAGTCAATTTTATCATTACATTATTTGCGAATTCTCTTACACATTTTATCTCATGGTGTTTCCAGATAGCTTTGAAATAAATTATTTAATCCTTCAATTTTAGCAGAATCAACTACGTTTTCATTCTATGAATATTTAGAGCCTATTTATTCTTAGCATCTGCAGTAACTATTGTACGATGGTACTGTTCAGACTCGATTCAGGGAACCACATTTAATCCTACTCTGTAGCTATATGAACTTGGTTAAATCACTTAACTTCTCTGTGTCTCACAGTGGTCTCATGTTTACAATACAGTTAATAACAGTAAGATCTAGACTGAAGTTTTGTTGCAAAGATTAAATGACCAATAAAGAGAATAAACATTTCCTGGAATACTTCAAGTTTTTATTTCATACCTGATATTATTTTTGAAATGGTTGAAATACATAAAATGATCAAATAGCTATAAAAATTATAGCAAGTTATTATCAGTTGTCACATATTTATATTTCCAATAACATAATTCAAGTCCATTTACTCAGGTCCAGCTCCTTCACCAGTTGCCCAATGAACGTATCTTTTTGGATGGATTCCATCACAATAAGTTTAACAGACATCAAAACAAACATATACTTCCCATGATAAATTAGTGCTTCTTATCAGATCTCCTCTCCCTATTAAGTTTCCAGTCACTTAAGGATTAAATCGTGGAGTCATCTCTGACTTACTCATTTCTTTTCATTTAACTTTTGGGGCATAAAAATCAGGCGCTAAGTCTATTTACTTTTTATTTTGAAATGTTTCCATTTCTGGAGCTCATGTCCCCACCCCCCTTTTTTTTTTCTGCTACCACCCTTGTCAAATTCATTACCACTAATTCCTGGTTTGTAAGAGTAGTTGCCTAGTTTACTTTTTTAATTCAGTTAGATCTACCCATTACTTCTGGCAAATCCATGATTAGATGCCAGTTTTATACATTGTTTCCCTACACGAAAGCCCCCATTAACTTCTCTTCTCTCAAAGGACACTAATGATAAACTTTCTCTCCTAGTCACAGGATTTCTTCCAAGCTAGCCCATACCTATCCAATACTTTTACACAGGGAAAACCTATAGCATTGCCTATATTACAAGAACCATGCTTCTTCCCACTTCTGTTCCTTGTCATGTACTGTTTTTGTCATCAAATATGTCCTCTTCTTTATTGTTTTGTACCTGGCTATTATCTATGCAAATTTTAAAGTTCAAGACATGTTTTAGGTTTTTTATGAAGTCATTTTTGACTATATTAGCCTGCTATGATTTCTTCCTCTTGTGAATCCTGACTTTATTTATTGGCCAATCATACTATTTCATGGTTAAATTTTGGTCAATGTCTTCCAATTGGATCACTTGCTGCACCAGTGATATTTACCTCTTGCCTTAATAACATAATGTTTTTCTTTTTTTTTTATAATTTATTTTTTAATGTGTATTTATTTTTGAGAGAGAGAGAGAGAGAGAGCGTGAGCAGGGAAGGGGCAGAGAGAGAGAGGGAGACACAGAATCTGAAGCAGGCTCTAGGCTCTGAGCTGTTAGCACAAAGCCTGATGTGGGGCTTGAACCCACAAACCTCAAGATCATAACCTGGGCCAAAGTTGGCATAATGTTTTTCTTTAACCTATACTTTTAATATTTTTTAATGTTTATTCATTTTTGAAAGACAGAGACAGAGCACAAGCAGGTGAGTGGCAGAGAGAGGGAGACACTGAAGCAGGCTCCAGGCTCTTAGCTGTCAGCACAGAGCCCGATGTGGGTCTGGAACTCACCAACTGTGAAATCATGACCTGAGCTGAAGTCAGAGGCTTAACCGACTGAGCCACCCAGGTGCCCCTTTAACCTATATTTTTATATATTATTTTCTTTGGCCTGCCTCTCAAATGTTGTCGGGGTTTTTTTGTTTGTTTTGTTTTTTGTTTTTTGTTTTTTTTTTGTTTTTTAATGACTCTGTCTTTGACACACTCTTTTATTAGCTCCCATCAACGGTTTGTCTACTCAGACAAGCAAATTTAACCCTGAGGCTTCGGATCCCATTAAAATTTGTATTTCTCGCTCCAATTTCTATTCTGCATTTTGGTGCCCTGTATCTAGTTACCTACTAGACATGTTGACTTAAAGAATACCCTGCTATCTTAAGTTCAAGTGGATTCAAAAATAAATTCCTAACTTTTCTACCCCCCTCCCCCCAATACGTATTCTCCCTTTGGTATGTTATAGGTTTTCTTTTTCACCAAGCTTCTATATTAGAAACCTTTGGGTCATCGTTGACAACTTTCTCTTCTGTCATACTTGTCACATATTTTTCAGATCTTGTTGGTTCTACTTCGTACATGTCCCTAGTCTTCACACTCACTGCTCTTACAAAGGCTGGCCCCATCAACCAAGACTCCTCCAGTTGTATCATATTTGCTCTTCTCATGTCCCTCTCTAATTCCTGACTAACCCTTTGGCCAGACATATTAAAAATTCACGTGATGTGATGTCACTTTCTTTCTGAAGCTCTAATTTTGATGACGATTCTCCTATATCAGTACAATTAACTACCAAATTGGTGATGAGCATCATTATATAGTTACTATATCTTTTTTTTAATAATTTTTTTAATGTTTATTCATTTTTGAGATACAGAGAGAGACAGAGCATGAGCGGGGAAGGGGCAGAGAGAGAGGGAGATGCAGAATCCGAAGCAGACTCCGGGCTCTGAGCTGTCAGCACAGAGCCCAACGTGGGGCTGGAACTCAGGAACTGTAAGATCATGACCTGGGCCGAAGTCGGGTGCTCAACCAACTGAGCCACCCAGGCACCCCTAGTTACTTTTATCTTTTATCTAATTGAGTTGTTAATTCATTGCTAATTAACGTTTCATACTTTACACATTGATATTTCCATACAAATATGTGGAAAATAATTGTGGACAAGTATAATTAAATAGTAATATGATGAGGAGGAACAATATGCTGAGTATCACAAACCTAATAGATATGAGTTCTACGGCCAAAGGGAATGAATTAACAGATAAGAGGCTAAAGTTATGGTTATCATCAACTGAACATATATAAACTATTGATAGATATTTCTTAACAATTTTGAAATGTTTACATTTTGATACAATGCTGAAATCTCTTGGGGTGCCTGGGTGACTCAGTTGGTTAAGTGGCTGACTTCGGCTCAGGTCATGATCTCGCGGTTCGTGAGTTTGAGCCCTGCGTCTGGCTCTGTGCTGACAGCTCAGAGCCTGGAGCGTGCTTCAGATTCTGAATCTCCCTCTCTCTCTGCCCCTTCCCTGCTTGTGCTCTGTCTCTCTCTGTCTCTCAAAAATAAATAACATTAAAACTGAAACCTCTTTTGAAAAATGCATATAAAATTACTAATTTTTAAGTTTTAAGGTTTTTCAATATATTATACCTTAAGCAATTTTATTAAAGAAAAACTTGCTATGTCCCTTTAAGACAAATTTGGATTTAACAATGTATATTCACAATTGTATGGAGACATAGATCTGCATAGTCAAATTCATCACTGTAAAAATTAACATTTGAGTGGAAAAATCACATTTCTTCCTCATTAATTAATACTTACAGACTTAGTTACAGGCTTGGCTTTTGCCCATAATACCTAGAACATAGTCATCTTTTGAGGATGATTTAAGAGCTTACAGGTTTTCTTAATTCTTTTTTTAAATTTTATTTTATTTTATTTTGAGAGAGAGGGAGTGCACAAGTAGGGGAGAGGGGCAGAGGGAGAGAGAGAATCTCAAGCAGCCTCCATGTTCAGCACAGAGACTGATGCAGGGCTGGATCCCACATTGTAAGATCATGACCTGAGCTGAAATCAAGAGCTGGATGCTTAACTGACTGAGCCACCCAGGCGCCCAGGTTTTCTGAACTGAACTATTGATATCATTGCATCTTTCATTCTACTAATGAAATTTGGTTTTCAATGTTCACAGTAGCTGTAATTGCCTGAGGGTATGAAATATTTTTACTGTTTCTATTTACCCATCCTTTTATAATAGGTAGACATTTTTGTTATTAGTGTATGTTATTTTTATTTTATTTCAGTTCTAGAGTCAGCAATTCTATGTTAGCAGTTCTATGATTTTTCAAATAGAGCTTAGAGTAGCTAAATTTTTTATAGTTGATTACATCTTAGTGTAGAATTTTTTCATCAGCGGTCCAATATTTTAAAAACATGTTTTAGCTTATTACTTACATATCTAGTTATACCAGGATTCTCTCACTATAAACAGTGACTAAATTCTATTTCTCCGTTGCAAATATTTCATATTGACTTCAATTTTTGCTCGTCTGGTAGAAGTAAAATTGTATCTCGGTCATTTTTCTTTCCCCTTGTTTCTATTGAATTTGAGATTTTTTGGCATGTTTATTGTATATTATTTTCTTCTTTTTTTATGAAGGGCCTATTAAATTCATTTGCTCATTCCTTTGATTTTTTCTGCCTCTTTCTATAGATATTTAGAAGTTTTAACATATACAAATATACGATTCTGATTCCATTGTTTTATGTATTACAAATATTTTCTCATTTTTCAGATTTTTTTCATGTTTTATGGCATTCTTTGATTAACAGAAATTCATAGTTTTAATATATTCAAATTCGTAAGTCTTTCCCCTATAGTTTGTATTTTTTGTGTAGAAAATCTTCCTAGACCCCAGAGTTTACAGCCGTATTGGTTAAAAAGATTAATGCTTCTGCTTTTTGTTTGTTTGTTTTATTTATTTACTTGGAGAGAGATAGAGAGACAGAGAGAGAGAGAGAGAGAGGCAGAGAGAGAATGACAAGTAGGCTCCAGGCTATCAGTGTGGAGCCCAATGTGAAGTTTGATCTCACTAACCATCAGTGTGACCTGAGCCAAAATCAGGAGTCAGATGCTTAACCAACTGAGCCACCCAGCCACCCCAATGCTTTTGTTTTTTTATACTTGGATCCTTAATCTGTGAAGAACTTTATGGTGTGAGGTAGGAATACATTTTATTTTCTCTTCACTTTCTAATAAGTAATTACAGTGACCTTACTTCTAACAAAGACAATTTGGTATGGCATTTGTTTGGGGTAACACGTTTATATCATCCTTTTTTGGTTATGACTTATTATGTATTTGGTCTCACATCTTAAGTCTTTTTGTATCTATACATTGCAAACATGTTTCAGGTAATGAACATATTTCTGATTTACCATCTACAGTCTTAAATCCTGTATTTTAATTGAAGTTGTAACTCATTTATATTTTCCATAATTACTGAACTATTCATGCCTACTATTTTATGCTATGCTTTTATTTTGCACTACATTTTGTATACCGTTTCCTTCTTTGCCTTCTTTTGGATTAATTGTATTATTTTTTTATTTCAAGATCTTTCCACTGCTACTTTGGATATTGTATATCATATTTATAATAATTTAGAAAGTACAGATTTTAATGTGCATGATGCCTTTAACAAAGTTTAAATGAATCTTATAATTAATCAGTTTCCTTTCTTTTCTTTAGAACAATACAGCCAAGATGACTTTCCTCCCAATGTGGAGACCCTCCTATAATTGAGATATTGTCAAATATACCTAATATTTGCCTGCATTTGCCCAGAGCTTTACCAGTTTCTTTATCATTTTTTCTAACAACTCAGACCTTCTTTCTGGTCATTTTCCTTCTGTTTTAAGGACATTCTTTAGAATTTTGCTTATTGAGGGGTTATTGCTGCTAACTTTCTTGTTTTGTTTGTTTGTTTGTTTGTTTTTTGTCTGAAAATATGTCTATTTTATCCTCAATTTTGAAAGGAAGTTTCCATGAGAATGTATTTTAGGTGGATAGTAATTTGTTCTCAGCACACTCAAGTTATAGTTTTCCCATCTTCTGTCTTCATTGCTTTTGACAAATCAGACTCATGTTGCTTCTTTGCAAATCATGTGTTCCCCACCCCCACCCCCCACCCCCCGCCCCCGGCTACTTTCAAGATCTTCCTTTTGTATTTGGTAATAAGTTATTTCATTCTCATGAATAGAGATGGAGATTTCTTTTTATTTATTCTAATCGAGATTCTTTGAACTCCTTGAATCTGAAGATTCGTGATTCATTTTGCATCAGTTCTGAAATTTTCCAGCCATTATATTTTCATTGACCTGTTGGTACCCTATTAACGTATTGTATGTAATTTAAAAATCAACCAGAAAGAAGAAAATTTTATAAAATGTGGTTGGCAGAAACCATGTAGAATACAAAAGACTGGATAAAGCACAATAATTTTTAAAACAGCCAGAGTTATATTTATAAAATAGCTAAATCAAGTAGAAAGACACTAGTCTCTAATTTCAATAGATGTTCATGCAAGATGTGATGGCAGATGTTTTTTCTGTATCTGAGCTTCGTGGCACTAATTAGTTCAATATTTTATTGGATGAAACTATATCCAAGATTTAGACTCCTTAAAAGATTGTTTCCTGAAAGCACCACTCAAACCGCACATATTCTTGTCTGTGTTTTATAGTTTTGAACATTTCTTTGCATATTTCATAAATTATAATATAAACTTTCCCAATATCACTGCACAGCCATTCCATGATATCTCAGTCTGGTCCAAAATTGGATTTAAAATGGTATGCAGACATTTGGGGAAAAAAAAAAAAAGAGTGGAGCATATTTTCATTTTGTATGCATTATTATTGCATAGAAAACACTCACCGCCCCTCCCCCACAAACCTGGTTTTTTTTTTTTTTCCCCTAAATAGGTTCTTAGTACAGTTACATCTGCAAAATCTGTGAATGTACATGCATTTTGTTATTCTCTTTGAGGACTCAAGATTTATATATATTTTAACTTTTTAAAAAAATCATTTACTTAATTCGTTCAGGTATTTTTTTTTCTTTTCTTTCAAGTTTTTATTGAAATTCCACTTAGTTAACATATAGTGTAATATCAGTTTCAGGAGTAGACTTTAGTGATTCATCACTTATATGTAACGCCCAGTGCCTATCACAACAAGTGCCCTCCTTCATGCCCCTTACCCATTTAGCCCATCCCCTGCCCAGCTCTTCTCCAGTAACCTTCCGTTTGTCATTAACAGTCTGTTTTATGATTTACCTCTCTCTGTTTTTCCCCCATGTGCTCTCAACCATAGAGACTCTTAGCCAGAGACAACAAGCTGATGTTTACCAGGGAGGAGGTGGGCGGGAAAATGGGTGAAATAGATTAAGGGGATTAAGAGGTGCACTTGTTGATGAATCACACGGGTGATGTATGGAAGTGTTGAATCACAATATTGTGTACCTGAAATTCATATTGCACTGTATGTTAACTGGAATTTAAGTAAAAACTTAAAAAAAAAGCAGCCTAGTTATTCTGGAGAAGACCCCAAATATTTAGGAATTGGTAATATTTCCAACAATGGGTGTGGATGTAAAGATAAAAACAGAAAGAACAATTGTATATCATTTGAAAGAGTATTCAGACCTCCCTATGCCCTTCTTGCCTCAGCTTGGTAAATGGCTGCCATGTCTATTCTCACCCTGGCAGAAATATGGGCTTTCATTCTCTGGATAGGTCTCTAGACCAAATAACTCTTATTGCTAATTAAGAAGCGTTACCAGCGTTTCATTTGTTTAACAACTATGCATTGTGCCAAAGGCAAGTTGCACCAGGAGGAGTTTATTCAAGACTTCTGCAATAGGGGTCAATATTATTACACAATACGGAATATAGATGGAACTCAACTCCCTGGAAATGGCAGGAAGGATAGATTTAATCACTGGAGAGTTTTAAGCACTGAGGCGAGCTAGTGGAAATATGATGGAGGACAGTCCGTGTGATTAGGCTATCGGTGTTTACTAATTGGTGGTTTGAAGAAGCTAGGCTCCTACCGTCCCACAGAGATTTGGACACAGGGGCCCTGTATTTCCTGACGCTTTCCTTTTCACTTCATTTGATCATTATATTTAAAAGGGATATTTCACAGGTCCTTGTGAAAGATATTCTGGATGGTAAAACTGGCAGGAATCTGGAGGAAAAGAGGCAGAGAAGAAATTTACAATTGCAAGTTTTCTAAAGTGAACGCTCTAACAAAAGGGAGGTCAGAAGCCTATAGTCAGAGGAAGTCTGTGTAAACTTGTTCAAGCGGAGGGGAATGAAGGGGTCATATTGTCAGTTGCACTGAATTAAGCCATGAACACAGTAACAATAATGATGGAGCTGAAAATGAAGACCTGAATTCAAGTTGGCCAAGATCAGAGTTCAATAATCAATGAAGTAACTTTAATATTGAGAACTAAGTTGCCACAGGAATATGACACTTGGTTAATATATAAATATTAATTGAAGGAAAAAGGTTTTAGAGAACCTTTCAAAGGTTCAAATTTCCTTAGAAAAGGTGAAACTAACCCCCAATTCTCATCAAGTCCCTCTATTTCTAGTTCTGCTGAGGTGCACCCTTGGGGTCTGTGCTCTTTCCAGTGTTATTCACTCTCCGTGTGCAGCAAAGGACATTTTCCATCACCTTCTATTCAGCAACTTTATTTCCTAGAACCCAGTTTTTATGTGCATGCAGTTAATTTTAATTAATCCCTGGAGGAATTCTGTATTTTATTGTGCATTGGCTACCAGGTAGCCACATTATTTGGTTAAAGTAACACCGAGATGTATGACTTGTATCAGTGTGATTGATCAATGTGTGCGTTTTTCTGTTTTGGCATTGTCAGCATTCTCCCTGTCGGTGTGTATTAGCTGTATTTTGTTTGACTTAAATCGCTAATTTCAATCACTGGAAATAAATATTTCTGTCTTTGTTGGAAAAACATAAAATATTTAAAATAAGCCTTTCCTAAGTCATTTGCAAGGGAGAAATTGATCAAATACAAAACCATCAAGGTCTTATTAAATTGCATTTACTTCAGTTATCTCTGTGTGTGTGTTTCTGGCAAAATAGAAAATTACTTGCGGAAAGTAAGTACAGATATCTAAAATGAGCTGTGCTCTGATATCCAGACCGAATAGATTTTACATTTTCTTAAGATATACTACAAAATCTCTTGATGTTTGCTCCTCTCCAGTTATAGTTCTGACAGTATTCTATAATACTTAAAATTCTTACAAGGTTTTATTTAATATAGCAGTTGGAATTGCAGAAATTTTTTTTCTTCTACCATGTTTATGATACATTTAATTTCTTTTTTTTAATGTTTATTTTTTCTTTGAGAGAGACAGAGACAGAATGTGAGTGAGTTAGGGGCAGAGAGAGAGGGAGACACAGAATCCAAAGCAGGCTCCAGGCTATGAGCTGTCAGCACAGAGCCCGACGCGGGGCTCGAACTCACGAGATGTGAGATCATGACCTGAGCCGCAGTCGGACGCTCAACAGACTGAGCCACCCAGGCACCCCACATTTAATTTCTAAAAATTCCATTTTCTTGTTTTGAAAATGGGAATTCATTTAGAATCATTCCTACTATTTTCGAAACCAGTTCAAATAAGTATGGCATTACTTTTATTATGCTGGGAAAAAAAAATCTATACTTCCTTTTAAATTTTATTGCCTTTGTAGAAATGGACTGGGTAGGTGTGTTGTATTTTTATTCAATTTTTTAAGCCCTTGATATACACTAGTGCTGTAGGCAAAGGTATATGAAACTTCAAATGGCCAAAGAAATGGATAAAGCAATTATTTTTATTGATAAAGCAATTATTTTTATTTTTCTGAAATAATATTTCTTCCAAGTAAATAGCATGTTTTGTTTAAAATAACATAATTGGAATGAAAGATTCTTAATAGATTTAGTCTCCCTTGCTGTCGTTAAACTTGTCTTCCAAGGAAATATATTTTATTATTTTAGTCTTATACTAAATACTTTAGATTTTTTTAATAACCTCACTAAGCTCTCAAGGCAATTGATATAAATGCAGAGCTAATGTTTTAAAGGACAAAATGTGAAAAGACTACAAGGACTTGGTGTTCTTCAGGAGCCTCAGAAATTCATCACTCCTTGTGTGTCATGCATTTTATTGCCTCCAGGAAAGCAGGGACCTTGATTTGAAGGACATTCTCTGGCTCTTTAATAGGTGTTGACCATTCAAGGCATTAGATGAATTGAACAAATTTTCAGTACTACTTTTCTCTTTACTTGACTCAATTATGATGAAACATTTCCTACCTTAGGGAGTCAAACTTCCTTAATGACATAATTTCAAAGATTTTTCTGGGTTATTATAATGTGATTGTTTTTCTCTAATACTATTGGTCCGCTGAAGTATGGGTGCTTGAGTTCCTGATACAAAAAATAAAATTGTAGAGCAGGTGCTCAAGGAGAAAACCAGCCTTGTTAGCATTCTGAAAGTTCATCTGCATAATGTAATAACAGAGATGATGCAGAGTCACATCTTAATTGCAGATGTTATTCTGAGGTTGAAAACTAGGTCAGTGTCATCCACCTTTACATCTTGTAGAAGTGGAGGGACTTTGCCTGAAATTTTAAGAAAGCAACTTTGTTGAGTGATTAAGAAATCAATAAAATTGGCTCATAAAGTCTTCTTCAATCCAAATGGGATTTCTCACCATACTAATGTTGAATTACTATGACATGTTTTTTTTTCTACCAATGTTGATGTGGCTTATTGCTTCAGTCACGTGCAGGGTACGCAGTTTCTAAAACATGTTGATTTCATATTTTACCTAAGCTTCTGCTTATGGACTAAGATTCAGATTAGTTTTTGAACAAATATATAAGTAGCAAAACTGACATAACTGAATGAACCACGTTAACATTTTTTGAAGCTATGAAATTGTTAGTTTTGATTTTAATTATTAAATAGCGTTCAAATAACTAAAAATAAAACCACCCACGTTTCAATTTATGTTAGTTTCAATACATGTTCCTGTCGATGTTATATTTTACACAATTCCTTAAAAGGTCTTAATTTTAAAAAGTGTTTTAATTTTTTTATAACTTAAAGTATATGATACATTCCAGACTTCATTTGCATACCACTTCTTCACGTTATTGAACATATTTGAATTTGCAGCCTTCAAAATTAGCATCTGTTTCTCATTAATCAACTTTCATTTCCTCAGGTGTTAGTGATGTAATTACAGTCAGGTGTACAAGACTTCTTTCATGTATTCTTATTAGTACAACCTCATATTATTATCACTTTTACTATTTGGCTCTAATTGCATTTTCTCACATTTTCTATGTAAAATTTCTATAGGAATTCTTATTGCATTAACATTGTTACCTACACTGCAATTTGCAAAAATAAGTTGGTGTTTCATTTTTTTTTAATTTCTTTAAGTTAGCGTTGTATTATTTTGTTTTTATTTTTTAAAGATTTTTTTAAATGTTTATTTATTCTTGAGAGAGAGGGAGAGACAGACCACGAATGGGGGAGGGGCAGAGAGAGAGGCAGACACAGAATCTGTAGTAGGCTCCAGGCTTCAAGCTGTCAGCACAGAGCCCGATGCAGGCTCGAACCCACAAGCCTGAGATCATGACCTGAGCCAAAGTTGGACACCTAACTGACTGAGCCACCCAGGAGCCCCTGAATTGGTGTTTTAAAACAAAAAGTTATAACACACTCTTTAAGAAAAAAAAAATGTAATTTCCTTTATATTTTTGAGTTTTCAACACTCACCTCTGCTATATTTAACTCAGAGAAAAAATGTTTATAGTCTTTTACTTGATTTGATTTTTTTGTGGCTTTTAAGAGAACTGTTATACATCATTTTCTCAAAAGAAATTCATGTTGATTGATGTATTTTCTTTTTATCCATAGTATCTGTATTTTCTTCCATCCATCCATCCATCCATCCATGTGCATGATCTTTCACAAGTGAAACTTGTTCAGAATGCCTCATTTGTGTACACGCTAATTCCTCAGCTTGTGTATTTAACAAGTTATAAATGATTCTTAGAAAGCAGATTTCCTTGGGGCACCTGGGTGGCTCAGTCGATTAAATGTCCGACTTCGGCTCAGGTCATGGTCTCATGGTTCGTGGGTTCTAGCCCCACGTCGGGCTCTGTGCTGACAGCTCATAGCCTGGAGCCTGCTTTGGATTCTGTGTCTCCCTCTCTCTCTGCCCCTAACTCACTCGCATTCTGTCTCTGTCTCTCTCAAAAATAAACAAATGTAAAAAAAAAAAGAAAGCAGATTTCCTTATTAACTGATTATCACTATATGTTTGTCCTGAAAAGTATTTTCAGGTGTATCCACACTCAATACACTAATCTCTTATGAGTCTAATTTTCTATAAGGATATTGGAATAGTACCAGTGTGGATTATTCTTTTTTTACTCATCAGTATCTATTTCATCTTTCTTTTTCTTTTTTTGGAGTATGACTTGGGGAATAAAAATTGGTTTACTATTTTGTGCTTTTGAAACATTTGCAGGTTTTTCCCCCAGAATCCGACATCATTGTTTTACATTTTATGTGAGTGTAAAAAAGAGGCCAATGAATTTTTATAATGAGAAGAATATCTTTTTTCTTTTATTTGTTCAATTTTGTTTTTTCTTTTAATTTTTTTAGAGCAAGTTAGTTAAATAATTATTACAATATTATATGCTGTATTCATAAATATACATTATCAGATCATACTGATGATTTTCATGGTTGCTTATCTTAGTTATATGAGTATAATAAATAGTTAAATTTAACAAGTTTTAGAAAAGCACAATTAAAAAAAAAATCTCCAACAATTCCAGTAGAAAATAATTATTGAGTGGTTGGTGTTGCCTTTCATTTTCAAGTACATAGGGTTAACAGATCCTTATAACCATACTGACAGTACAATTTTCTGTTTAGCTTTCTTCTTGATACTCTGCTTTTCTACCTGATTATTGTATACTTATTATAATGTTTATATTATTATATACTGTGTTAGTAAAATTTTATCAAGAGAATGTATCATAAACCTTTTTTCAGCTTTACTAGAGATATTTTCTAAAGGCAAATACCAGTATTTTAAAATTGACTCACTGAGGGACACCTGGGTGGCTCAGTTAAGTGTCTGACTTTGGCTCAGGTCATGATCTCGCGGTTTGTGGGTTCGAGCCCCACTTGAGGCTGCGTGCAGACAGCTCAGAGCCTGTAGCCTGCTTCAAATTTTGTGCCTCCCTCTCTCTCTGCCCCTACCCTGCTCATGCTATTTCTCTCTCTCTCTCAAAAATAAACATTAAAAAAATGAAAAAAATAAAATTGACTCAGAGTCAAAAGTTAGACAGTCTTAAGGCTTTAGTGTATTTCAAAATCTTACTTTAAAAGTAGTCAAATCAATTTATGCTGCTGCTTGCAGTCATTAGGTAATGTGTTTTAAAAGCCTTTTATAATCTGGGACACTCGGGTGGTTCAGTCAGTTAAGCATCTGAATCTTGCTTTTGGCTCAGGTCATGATCTCGTGGTTTGTGGGACTGAGCCCCACATCGGGCTCTGAGCACAGAGCGTGGTTTCTGCTTGGGATTCTCTTTCTCTGTCCCTCTGTCTCTGCCTCTCCCACCCCACCCCCTGCTCCTCTCTCTCTTTCAGAAAAAAAAAGAGTCTTTTGTAAACTGAAATCAGACAAGAATTTTAAAATATTTTTATACATTTATTTTTGTTCATATTTTAAATCACTTCTATTTTTTCAGATTTATATTTTTTATGTCTAAGTCCACATAAACTTAAGAATACTTTTCCCTAATGGCATTATTCTTAGAGCACAATATCTTTTGTATAATGCCATCTTGATAGTTACAGTTATATAAAGAAATTTTTGTATAGTTAACTTAATTCAATGCTTTTTCAATAGACTCTTTCATATTTTTGTGTTAGAGAATAACTCAAACCTATGGGGTTCCTCTAGATTGCATATCCAGTGACAGTGAGGGGTTTAGATGTTTTTTGTTTTGTTTTGTTTTAGACAGCAGGCAATCAGGGGAGAGGGGCAGAGGGAGAGGCAGAGAATTTTAAGCAGAGTCCATGCTCAACATGGAACCCTACCCAGGGCTTGATCCCACAACCCCAGGATCATGATTTGGGCCAAAATCAAGAGTCAGATGCTCAACTGACTGCGCCACCCATGCGCCCCTAGATGTACTTATAAGTACAATGGGAAGTGTTAAATGGGTGACATAACTGACTTAAAAACCACTAAAGCTTCAAGTTTAAAATAAAGTGTATCAGCGGGGAGGTGAGTGGGGGGTGAGTGAAATAGGTGAAGGGGATTAAGAGTACACTTACCGTGATGAGCACTGATTAATGATGTATAGAGTTGTTGAATCACTGTGTTGTACTCCTGAAACTAACATAACCCTATGTGTTAAGTATGTTAACTATAAAAAAGTTAATAAAAAAAATTCCACAGTAAAAAAAAATCACTAGAGCTGCTAAGTAAAGGAAGAATTTTAGGGTCGAAGTGTGTAGAGCAATTTGAAAATTATCATAATAGCCAAGTGAAAGTTAAAGAAATAATGTGACTGGTAGGTCCCCAAATACTTATGCATTGGATGACGTGATAAGGGAAATGAAGGAATCAAAATTCCTCCTTGGTTTCTGGTTTGAACTGGTGACTGAATATGGTATCATTTTCCTAAATATGGAAGATGTAGAAAAACACTTAGAAAGTGTGCTAAGAATTACATTTTGTAGATGCTAAGTTTGAGATAACTTTTAAAAAGCCAAATCTTGGGGCCCCTGGGTGGCTCAGTCGATTAAGTGTATGACTTCGGCTCAGGTCATGATCTCACGGTTAGTGAGTCCGAGCCCTGAGTCCGGCTCTGTGCTGACAGCTCAGAGCCTGGAGCCTGCTTCGGATTCTGTGTCTCCCTCTCTCTTTGTTCCTCCTCTGTTCTCACTCTGTCTCTCTCTCACTCTCTCAAAAATAAATAAAGATTAAAAAAAATAAATAAAAAAAAAATAAGCCAAATCTTATCAGAATGTATTATACCTGTGAATATTGGTAACTTTTTCTCCATTCTTCCAATATTCATATTCCTTATGTACATTTGGAGCCTTAATTCATTCACCAAATTTAATAGAATGATGTTAAATAATGTTAAATGCATGCATCTTGGTATATTATGGAGATAAACAATAAGAATGATGTAAGCTATTGATTTCAGAGAGATTAAAGAATAGTACTTTACCCTAATGCTTAAAAAAATTCCTCTACTTCAAGTAAATCTTGTGGATTATATTTGTGACTAATTATTAGCATCCAATGAGATAATCATGTGATTTTTATTTTTTATTTAGAATGATCAGATAATTTTTCTTTTTAACTCAAAATTTAATGTTACCTATTAAATTCCTAATGAAAATCATCTTGGCATTTGGAATATAAGATCATTTATTATTACATGGATTTTTTTGGATTTTGTCATAAATTTTATAATAGATATTGATATATAGTACTGTTTTGTATGTACAAACAGCAGGTTCCAGTAGATTCCATGAGATAATTTCAGAAACCTTCCCCGATTTTTATTATAGGAATTAATTTTTTTTCTTGAATACTTATAAAAATTAGACAAGTATAAAATTTATACTTTATACAAGTACAAAGTAACTTACATCAGGAATGTCTTTAATATAATGACTTTGATATAATCAAAGTATTAAGTATCTCTGCCTACTGCTCATATTTTCGACTTTATTGACAAGAAAGTGAACGTTGCTAATTTTTATTTTTTCCATATAATTGCACTTTTTATTCAGGGTTTTTTAGAGCATAAAGTTTTATAGGTTATGTTCTCACAATTTAAAAATGTTGAAAAAAATGTTGAGTGTATGTTTTATAAATTATTTTTAAGTTTGATATAGTGATATCTATTTTAATTATGTTAAACAAAAGAATGTGGGGCACCTGGGTGGCTCAGTCAATTGAGTGTCCGACTCTTGATTTTGGCTCAGGTCATGATCTTGCGGTTGTGAAAGTGAGTATTTAAAATGTATTATTTGCTTTTGTTCTTATGGTTTTTAATTCACTTTACTGGGTTATTTCATTTTACTTTTTTTTTCAAATTCTGAAACTAAAATTAATTTTAATTGTTTAAGTTTATTTATTTATTTTGAGAAAGAGAGGCCATGTGCTAGCACAAGCTGGGGTGGGGCCGAGAGAGAGAGAGAGAATCCCAAGCAGGCTCTTCATTGTCAGTGCAGAGCCTGACATAGGGCTGGATTCACAGAATGGGATATCGTAACCTGAGCCTAAATCAGGAGTCAGATGCTTAACTGACTGAGCCACCCAGCTGTCAAATTAATTTTAATTTCCAGTAATTATGGCGTGTTAATGCTATCATTTAACCTCTAAATATAACTTTGGCCAAAATTGATGGTGTGAGTCTTACAGCTTATTATTTTCAGAGTACACTGATTTGAGCTTATAAATTTCATCATGATTCAATAATTTTAAGAAAAGTTATTTTGAAATTTTGAAATAATTATAAGTTTCTTGTTTGTACTTTTGTTTTTAATTTTTACTGTGAGCATTGAATGTAGGGTTTCCAATATTTTATGATTTTTGTGTTTTTAGGACTGAAACATGACCTAATTTTATAAATATTATTTCTAGATACCTTTCTATTTTTGCAAATAACATTTTACTAATTGCTTTTCTAAGTCTTCTGTGTTCTTATTATCTTTCTGAATGTCATCTTATACTTTTGTACTTAATTTTAACATTTTTCATTATTATTTTGCTCACCAATGTACCCTTAGATTTTTAATAATTTTTGCTGAATGGATCTTATTGTTTTTCTGTATTGAATTACAAGTTTTCTTTTATTGCTTCACAGTTAATATAAGATTTACTTTACTTTCAATGTCTTCCTTCCTTTTTACCTTTTTTAATCACTCTCTTTATAAATGTTACTATGGATTTGAGAATTTTTATTTATTCAATGTTTTTAAACTATTATTTTTTTCAAGCCATTAATGTTTTTTTAACATTTTTTTTTTTTTTTTTTTTTTTTTTTTTTTTTGCAAATGCATCTAGTAAAAGTCACTTTGCCCTAGCTTCTAGGTCCTTTAGAAATAGCCCTTGTGGGGCGCCTGGGTGGCACAGTAGGTTGAGCGTCCGACTTCAGCCAGGTCACGATCTCGCAGTCCGTGAGTTTGAGCCCCGCGTCAGGCTCTGGGCTGATGGCTCGGAGCCTGGAGCCTGTTTCCGATTCTGTGTCTCCCTCTCTCTCTGCCCCTCCCCCGTTCATGCTCTGTCTCTCTCTGTCCCAAAAATAAATAAAACGTTGAAAAAAAAATTAAAAAAAAAAAAAAAAGAAATAGCCCTTGTTTTATAATGAATGCCCCCAATACAATTCTTTATGAATTTATTGACCTCAATTAGTACAGTTTTGAATTATAACACTCACAAAGGCATGGACTGTAACAATTGAAATGTCTCCATACTTTTAGTCACATAGATAATTAGATATTTTTAGATCTTAATTTTGCATTGATCATATCATTTTTATTTATTCATAGTTTTGTCTATCTTTAGGAACATACATTGATTCCCTCCCCTGTTCAAGCACTTCGATCAGCGTTGGAGTGTTTTTTTGTTTTGTTTTGTTTTGTTTGTTTGTTTGTTTGTTTGTTTTTAACGTTTATTCATTTTTGAGAGACAGTGACCAGGGGAGGGAGATACAGAATCTAAAGTAGGCTCCAGGCTCTGAGCTATCAGCACAGAGCCTGATGCCAGGCTTGAAGTCATGAAACATGAGAATATGACCTGAGCTGAAGTAGGACGCTCAACCAACTCAGTCACCCAGGTGGCTTTGGAGTTTCAGTTTTTTAATAAACTTAAAATTTTATAATATTTTTAAATTTACAGAAAAATTGTGAAAATAGCACTGATTTCTCATAGTCTATATCAGGCTTCCCCTACTATTAACATCTTACATTAGTATGGTATATTTGTTACAATTAACAAACCAGTATTGATGCATTGTCATTAGCTAAAGTCCATATTTTATTCAGATTTCCTTAGTTTTTACCTAATTTTCCTTTCTGTTTCACGATGTCACCCGGGATACTAGCGGTTTACATGTTGTCATTACGTCTTAGATGTCTCTTGGCTGTGAGAATTTCTTAGACGTTCTTTGATTTTCATGACATTGATAGTTTTGAGGAGTATTGATCAGAAATTTTATAAAATGCCCCTCTGTTGAGATTTATGTGACCTTTTTCTCAAGTTTTGATTGAAGTATAGGTTTTGGGGAGCAGGGCATTGAAGACAAAATGTCATTTTGATCGTATTTTATGAAGGGTACATATTAACAGCATCACCTATAACTTATCCTTGTGAATTTGAACCTTTACCACTTAGCTAAGGTAGTGTTCGTTCGGTTGCTCTACGATAAAATTATCCATCACCCTGCACTCCAAATTTCCATACTGTATTCTTTTGAAAGATGTCCTTTTGGCAGAGTCCACGTTTAAAACGTGGGGAGTTATGCTCCTCGAGCATGGAATGTCTACATAAGTTATTTGGAATGCTTCTGCATGCGTGATTTGTCTCTTCTCCCTTTATGTACTTGTTCGTCGTTTATTTAAACGTTCATATTTTTGTATTTTGTTGCTCACATCATTCCAACTTTGGCCATTGAGAGCATTTTCAGTTGGCTTCTGTGTCCATTTGACATACCCTCACCAATATGTGTGTGTTTTGAGAACTTCCTTATTTTATAGCACTGTATATGTCTTGCCCTAGTCCTCAAATCAGCTGTTTCTCCAAGAAGCTCTGGTTCCTTTTATTGATCTAGACTTATTGTTGAGGGATTCAGTCCTCAGTTTTATGCATTTTCTGTGTAATGTTAATAATGTATGACCTGATTTGCTTTCCCTGATATTCTTTTGAGTTGGGACTTCTCCTGTCAATTCCAGGATACACAAATGTCTCCCAGGAACACAGAAGAAACACTCATAACTACAAGGTTATGAAAAACAGAGTGCCTGAAAATTCAAGGGGAGGCAAAAATTTGCAGCCCAAGTGATTTTTTTCACAGATTCAATATAAAATATGTTGATAAATGGGGTAATAAAAATATTCCTTTTACAATCAGTATAAAGAAAATAAGATTTTAGTTTAAGGGCATTGTAAAAGAGAGAAAGCCCTTGCATAAAGAAAAGAGAGTAACTAAGGGAGATTGATTTTCTAGAAGTTTGAACCCTTCCTGGTGTTCATAAAATTAGGGCTCCAAATCAGTTGATAACTTAATATTTTAATAAAGACTCCATAATGACAAATGTGAAAGAAGATATGTAAGATAAAATATATCCTAGAAAAATGAAATTAATTATGCAGAAGTATATTCTAAAGGAACAATTTAAGTATTCTTATAAGCTATCTAGAAGGAAACATGTTTCAGAAATATCCCATGGTAACATGGTTTAAAAAAAAAATTTACAAAATTTATTAGGCTGATAAATGCAAATACTATCAAAGTACAGTGAAGAGATACTATACTTAGCCTATGTAGTTATACTGAAAAATGTATTTTCAGAATATTGATGTGTTTAGAGAATGATATATATATACATATATATAATTTTATAGATAATGACAGTATTATTTGTATCATAATATTTCATGACAAATAAACGACATAATGGATTTAAATGCTGGGCCTACAGTAAACAATACATTTTAGCCATTATTATTATTATCATTTGTAGTATCAGAGGGAGCAAAATTAGTATTCACCAAAAAGCAGGTATTTCTGAACATTCCATCTAATAGAAAATGAAAAGTTTAGTTTTAAACCAAATATTTGTTGTTAGATTATAAGTGGTTCACTAGGGACCAACTTTGTGTGTGTGTGTGTGTGTGTGTGTGTGTGTGTGTGTGTTGTAAGTGAAGGGATATATTGCTTCAATTTTTTACAGTGAGTTTTAATATATTGCCTAAAATAATGGTGGGATCAATTACGCAAGGTAGATAATTGAAAGAGTGCACAAGACTCCACTGAGTATACTAATGTGAAGCTTTAATAAAAATGAATAATATGGTAAAGAAGGAGAAGGAAAACCCAGGCACGCATCCGGGGCCCCAGAAACTTCCAGGTGCAGCTCCCCAGGTTCCTTCCTTGGTCACACAGGATGTACTTTGTCTCTGGATTGTGAACCATGGAGATATGTGTGAGAAATGTTGGTTTCAGGATAGCTTGGGCAAAAACTTCCAGCAGAGTCTTTTGTACGTCCCTGGTTATGTAACCACACCAGCTGTAATAGGTTTAACTGGGTGTAAACTCTCTCTCTGTAGATTCCTAAACAGTATAGATAAGTTAGACCCACCTGCTGCCAGAAGAGTTTCACAATTGAAGCAGCACACTATAAATCGGTAGCTAGCACAACTTGTCCTTTTCTTGTCCAAGGTCAGGAGTCCCTGGAGTGAAGCAAAGACAGTCCGAAATTCAACTGCATGATAACTCGATCACATGCAATGATTGTTCACAATTCCTTCTCTTCCTCTATGTGCATGCCTCTTTCTCCATCAGGAGGACTCCTTTCCCTTCCATCTGCTCTGAGCTGGGCTTTTGACTTCTTTAGGCCCATAAAATTTGGTGCCAGTCTCAATTAAGAGGCCCAGTGGTTTCCACTTTTGCTTACTTGCTACTTTGAGCTTCCATGTTGAGATGTCTGGACTAACCTCTTGGAGAAAGAGGTCCTGGAGAATGAGAACATAGAGAGAGGCCCACATGGAGAAAAATGGAAGAACCCAGGCTGACAATTAACATTAAGGCTCTAAGCATGTGAATGAGGCCTGGAGCCCTCAATCTCCAATTGAGCCATAAGAGCCAATGACAGATGGGACAGAAAAAGTCGCCCCTGATTGGCCCTGCCCTAATTCTTCACACACAAACCCGTGAGCAAGAAAATGATGATTGTTAAAGCTAATAAGTGTTGTGATGTTGAGGGAGGTTATTGAGAAGATGTAACTATTGGTTGACACTAGAGCTGGACCAGGGCTGTTGAAGGCTTCCCCTATCCTTGGAATGTGCATTCTGCTTACCTTCCCTACTCCCAGAAGCTGCTCCAAGGGTACAACCTTGAGACGATGACAAGGTGATGAGACCAGCTGGGTGTATGTGTGAATGAACCCAGGTAAGGCCCCTGTATAAACTTTTAAGATTTGGCAGGTGGACACACCTATAAGCAAGTTCCTTGCCACCTATGAATCTGGAGTGGTCTGCCTCTTTCTTCTGTCTTTCTCTGCCCTCCAAGTATGATGGAGTCAGGGAGCCGGTTTCAGATGATACTCGAGAAACTCCTGAGGAGCTTGAAAATTAACAATTAGAGAGAGAGAATGAGCAGGGGTGGGGGGCAGAGGGAGAGAGAGAGAGAGAGAGAGAGAGAGAGAATCTTAAGCAGGCTCCATGCTGAATGTGGAGCTCAATCCCATGATCCTAAGATTATGACCTGAACCAAAATCAAGAATTGGTGGGGCGCCTGGGTGGCGCAGTGGTTAAGCGTCTGACTTCAGCCAAGTCACGATCTCGCGGTCCGTGAGTTCGAGCCCCGCGTCGGGCTCTGGGCTGATGGCTCAGAGCCTGGAGCCTGTTTCCGATTCTGTGTCTCCCTCTCTCTCTGCCCCTCCCCCGTTCATGCTCTGTCTCTCTCTGTCCCAAAAATAAATAAACGTTGAAAAAAAAAATTTAAAAAAAAAAAAAAAGAATTGGATGCTTAGCAGACTGGGCCACTGAGACGCCCTTGTCTGTCATATTTAAATATTAAATTAGTATTTCTACATGAAATTTGTTATTTGAATGAGCATTTTTGGTTTTCAGATGAAATGTTCATATTAAACATAAGGAGAATCTTGCCTTTAACTTTAGAAACATCTATAAATTCTTCAGAAAACAGTCATGTGTATCATTACTCTTTTAAAAAGATTTTTTTACCTATCAATTCAGAAATTAATTTCACTGATTTTTTCTCTAATTTTTATTATTTCTTTTCTTCTGCTTACTCTGTATTTACTTTGCTCCTTTTTTCTATTTTTCTAAGATGAAAACTTAGATTATTGATTTTACATCTTTCTTCTCTTCTAATATATTCATTCAATGCTATCAATTTCTCTCTAAGTACTGTTTTCACTACACCCCACAAATTTTGATTAAGTTGTATTTACATTTACACTTAGTTCAAAGTATTTTTGAATTTCTCTTAAAATCTTTGACTCATGTGCCATTTAATAGTGTGTTGTTCAGTCTTTATATATTTTGAGATTTTCCGTCTCTTTTCCTATAGTTGATTTCTGGTTTAATTTCATTGTAGTCCCAAGAGCAGACATTGTATGATTCTTATTTTTCCAAATTTGTTAAGGTATGTTTTATGGCCCAGAGTGTGGTCTAGGTCAGTGAATATTCCATGAGAGTTTGGGAAAAATGTGTATTCTGCCGTTGTTGGATGAGATAGTCTATAGATGTCAATTATATCAAGTTGACTGATGGTGGTGTTGAGTTGAACTGTGCCCTTACTGATTTTCTGTCTCCTGAATATGTCCATTTCTGATAGAAGGGTGCTGAAGTCTCCAACAATGCAGTCTCCAACTGCACCTCCTTGCAGTTCTAGTAGTTTTTGCCTCACATAGTTTGACACTGTCATTAAGTGCTTACTTGTTAAGGATTGTTATGTCTTCTTGGGAAACAATCCTTTAATCATTATACCATTCTCTACACTGTCCCTGATGATGTCTGCTCTCTCTTAATTTAATACAGCCACTCCTTCTTTCTTTTAATTAGTGTCAACATGGCATCTTTTTCTCCACCCATTTACATTTAATCTATATGTCTTTATATTTAAAGTGGGTTTCTTGTAGATAACTGATAGTTGGATCTTGTTTTTTTTTTTTAATGTTTACTTATTTATTTTTAGAGAGAAAGAGAGAGAGAGAGAGAGAGACCATGAGTGGGGAGGGGCAGAGAGAGAATCTTAGAATCTTAAGCAGGCAAGGGGCTCTCAGATCATGACCCGAGCTGAAATCAAGAGTTGGACGCTTAAAAGACTGAGCCACCCAGGACCCCCTGGATGTTGTTTCTTTGACTCACTCTGACAATTTGTATCTCTCAATTGATGCATTTGGCCCATTGGTGTTTAAAGTGATTATTTTATATAGTTGGGTTAATATCTACCATATTTGTATCTGTTTTCTATTTGTTGCCTTGTTCTTTAGTCCTATTTTTGTCTTTTCCTCTTTTTTCTGCCTTTATTTGTATTAAACATTATATGTGATTCCATTTTCTTTCTTTTCCCTTCTTTCTAGTTTTATTTTTAACTTTCAGAGGTTGTCTCATTGTTTGCAATGCATATTAACTATTAATCCAAGTCTACATTCAAATAACTCTATAGCGCATTACAGGTAGGATGATTACCTTATTTTAAAAAAATCTTAGTTCCCCCATCCCTTCCTTTGCGGTTCATTTCACTTACATTTAAACATACTTAAACCTATATATATGCATACAATATGCATAAACGTATGTAATAAAATATGTTGTTGGTATTATTTTAAACAAACTGTTCTTCGTTAGTTTAATTAAGAATATGAAATATTAGGGGCACCTGGATGGTTCAATTGGTTGAGCGTCCGACTCAGTTTCAAGTTGGTCATGATCCCAGGGTCATGTGATCGAGCCCTGCATCAAGCTTCATGCTAAGTGTGGAGCCTGCTTAAGATTCTCTCCTTCTGCCCCCTCCCCTGCTTACACTCCCTCCTCTCTAAAAAAAAAAAAAATATATATATATATATATATATATATATGAAATACTAAAAAAAAATTTACCTTCATTTATTTCTTTTTCAATTCTCTTCCTTTCTGTTTGTAGATCTGAGTTTCTGACCTGTATCATTCTTTTCTCTAAAGAACTTTTTTAAACATTCTTGTGAGGCAGGTGTACTGGCAAAAAATTCTTTCAATTTCTGTGTAGTTGAGAAAGTCTTTAATCCTCCTTCACTTTTCAAAGATAATTTCCCAGGACACAGAATTCTAGGTTGGTGGGGTTTTTTTCTCTAAAAACGTTAAATATTTCAGTCAACCTTCTTCTTTCTTGCATGGTTTCTGAGAAGCCAGATGCATTTATCTTTGACCCTCTATCAGTAAGTTTTCTTTTTCTTTTTGCTTCTTTCAAGATTTTTAATAAATATTTGATCTGCAGTTTGCACAAGGCATGCCTACATGTAGTTTTTCTTGGCATTTATCTTGCTGGAAGCTCTCTGAGCTACCTGGAACTGTGGCTGACATTAATTATGGGAGAAGAGAATTCCTCATCATTATTGTCCCGAATATTACTTCTGATTTTTTTTTCCTCCCTTACATCTCTTTCTGGAGATGTTTGACACTGTTGTTAAGTGCTTACTTGTTAAGGATTGTTATGTCTTCTTGGGAATCAATCCTTTAATCATTATACAAATTTGTCAGAGACCAAATACACAAATCATTATATATTCCATTTCATGTGTGTTCCACCTTTTGCAGTCGTTCCACATCTTTGGACATTTTCTTCTGTTTCTTTCAGTCTGCGTTCTATTTGCATTTTCAGTTTGGGGGTTTCTATCAACATACACTAAAGCTCAGAGAGACTTTTTTTTTTTTTTTTCATTTCTCTTACAGGGTTTTTGAGCTCCAGACTTCTTTTTTCTTTTTAATATTTTTTTAACGTTTATTTATTTTTGAGACAGAGAGAGACAGAGCATGAACGGGGGAGGGTCAGAGAGAGGGAGACACAGAATCTGAAACAGGCTCCAGGCTCCGAGCCGTCAGCCCAGAGCCCGACGCGGGGCTTGAACTCACGGACCATGAGATCATGACCTGAGCCAAAGTCCGCCGCTTAACCGACTGAGCCACCCAGGCTCCCCTCCAGACTTCTTTTTGAGTTTTCTTAGAATTTCTATTTCTCTGACTTCATTGCCCATTTGTTCTTGCATTCTGTCTCCTTTATCCATAAAGCCCTTACCATATTCATAATTATTTTAAATTGCCAGTCTTATAGTTCTCATATCCCTACCATGTCTGATTCTGATTAGTGCTCTGTCTCTTTACACTGTCTTTTTGCCTTTTAGTGTGCCTTGAAGTTTTTTCTTGGTGGCCAGACATGATATCCTCGGTAAAATGTCCTGTGGTAAACAGTCCTTAAGTAATGTGGTGGTAAGACGTGGAAGGAGGGAAAGGGGTCTCTAGTCCTACGATTAGTTTTTTAGCGATCCCGTGCCTCTGAATGGTGAACTCATTATTTCCCCCTTTAAGCGGGACAGCATGGAATTTGGTGTTTTCCTTCCTCAGATCACTTAGGCTCTGATAAAACTTCAATAGTTTTGTCTCCTTGAAGGTAGGCCTTATTAAAAACAGAATGCTCGAGGATACTTCAAAATGGTTCTTTTTCCCCCTCCCCCTAGCAGAAGAATGAGGGGATTTTTTTTTTTTCCTCTGAAATTCACTGTGATTACCTGTTCCAAATTCTGGAGGTAAAACGTACAAAGATGTGAGGGCCCTCCTGTGATTGGATCTCCTTGGAGTTTTTAATCTCTCAAAATTCTCCTCACGAAACCTCCAGCAATTCATGTTATAGTTCATCTTTTGCTACCTCAGTATTGGTTCCTGTGGCGGTTTCTGTTTGGGAAGTTCTGCTTTGACTGTGTTTCTCGACATCTGCCTTTCTGTCTCTCTGATTTTGGGGGAAGCGCCTTGCCCAGTCACTTCTCTCACAATTTAAGAAGAATTGTTGATTTTTTCAGTTGTTCAGCTTTTATTTGTTATTAGGATCGAGTGGCAACTTCCAACCTCCTTATAGACTAGAGATTGACGATCGCTGCATTAAAAAAAAAAACTGTTTAGATAAAAAATCAATTGCATTTTGGAATTTTAAAACCATTAGTTTTATTAATTTTTTAATTATTTTTTAAATATTTACTTTTGAGAGAGAGAGAGAGAGAGAAAGTGGGGGAGGAGCAGAGAGAGAGGGAGACAGAGAATCTGAAGCAGACTCCATGCTCCAAGCTGTCAGCGCAGAGCCCGATGTGGGGCTGGAACTCAGGGACCGCAAGGTCATGATCTGAGCTGAAGTCGGAGGCTTAACTGACTGAGCCACCCAGGCTCCCCAAAAATATTAGTTTTAAATTGGAATTTACTTTTTATATTGCTATTTTATTTAAATCCTTCATTTCACACATTTATTCTCACTGACATATACTACTTATAAACTTTTCTTCCTTTTCAAAACTTCCAATGCATACATATCTACCTTTCACATACATTGTTTCTATACGGTAAAAGGAAATCAGCACTATATTCTTAGTACATTTTCTATAGATAACTTAGGTGAGTTTTTAATGATCAACTAGCAGGCTTCTCAAATCAGAATAATTTATACTCTTCCATATATTTACTTACAAATACATAACATTTGTTCCTTATGAAATTGTAGCAAAGTAGAGTTCATTTAATAATGGCATCGTCATTCACAGACCCTTCCTGAGGGAAAGTTACACCTCCTGCCCTGATAGTTTGGTCTCTGACAAAAACATTGCTCAGTATAGGGCTCCAGCTGACCTATGATGTACATGTAGAAATAAATCTTTAGGTAACTTTAGCCACCTTAATGTAGTTTCCCTGCTAAGAATTGTGACTATGTACCAAAGATTAGTCTCACAAACTCGTTTAGACTATGTATGTCTATTTCATGTGTGAAGTTTATCAGACTCAAGCCAGACTAAATCACTTAAATCATTGTGTTTAGGTGTTGTTTTTTTTTTTTTTTTTTTTCATGAAACTACCAAAACTTCCATGGAAGAATATGAATACCAAGTTACGAAGAACTTGCCACTTAAATGACTTCACAGTTAAAAGGGAAATGGCCAGATAAATCATTGTTGAGTAGATTAAAGAATTATTCCTTTGTTTTCATATGGGAAACATTTAAAAAGTTCTAGAAGGAAAAAAAAATGTGGAAGTATTAAAAATTTCCAAGTGATATTGGCAATAAATCTGGATGAAGTGTCTTTCAAACACACACACACACACACACACACACACACACACACACATACACACCACAAATAAACTCACCTCATAGTTTTAGAATTTTAATCCTATGTTTACCAATGAAAAGGTATTTCCAAAAAAGAATACAATCATATGTTATTTTAGATGCTTTGAAAAAGGCATCACTTGGTTTATATCTGTTTTTTTTTGTTACCGAGACATTAAGATATGTTAAATTTTCATAAAATGTTAGCAGGCACACATGGCTTTGAAGTCTAGTTTTGGTTTGAAATGACTTAGTTTCCTGCTGCTCCTGATGTTTCCTTATGTATTGTTCCTGGATTCTTCCACTCATTCTATGATAACAAAATGTTAAAGATACAACCATAAAAAAATGTCCTTGCTTCTACAGTGCTAGTTTATGATGAGGTTATTTTGAGGCAAATAAAGCCTGATTTTAATCCAAAAAATGAAACCGCCAAGTCAATTCAAAGGCTCCATGACAACTGAAATTTTTGTCAGGCAATGATTTTTTTCCACTTTGTTCAATGCAAAAAAAAAAACCCTAATAGCTGTTCTCCTGCAGCTGAAGAAGCAGTTATGGGGTTATTCTCATGTCCTAAAATATCTTTAAAGGTTCCACCTGTGGATGAAGTTTAAGTAGTGTGTAAAATAACACTAACGAAGAGAAAACACATAATGTGGTTTATTTTCCTGGGCCATGAAGTGGGGAAACACACACTGTGCAAAAATAATACATACTAACATCTATTTTTTAAACAATCCCATAATCCATAGAGCCAGAGTTTTTGAATAGGAAGAGGCATATATGCCCACTGGGATGCTTAATTTGCATATCACTGGCCAAGGGCAGCACAGGTGCTAAGGGTGATTTCTGGAGGAAAGTATCACCTATGAAATGACAAAAATTCATTATGTGTGTCTACCTCCCTGCTCCCAGTAACTAAGCAATACTGTTACTTGGCTGATTTCCTAATAAACTACAGGTGGGCGGGTGTTGAGGTTGTGCCATTACAAATCATCATCTGTTAGATCAAAGTGCAGAGGGGAGAACGGCAGGTGTGCAGTATTAATAGCTACATTTATCTCCCCAGTCACTTAATAATTGCTTCTGGTGGCTTCCTTAGAGCAGAGCATTTCATGGACTCCAAAAGCATTTTGATGAAGCTTAATGTGTTCCATGCTGGCAGAGTTCTCATGTGCTAAGTGTAGGGTGTGTGTGTATTTCCTAATGAGGCACTGGTGCAGCAAACAGATATGGGGGAACCACTTGTAAATGAGTTATTATTCATGTTGCTCTTCCATGAGCAAATATTAGAATTTGCCTTTGCATGTTTAATATGATTTTGAAAAAAAAAGTGAATTCATTCATCCTATTTCAGAAATATCTTCCCAGATTTAACATTTGTTGGTATTTATCAAGTGTTTTCTGTATGCTAGCCAGATACCGATCTAGGCTTCTATAGACATGTATTTCTCACAATAGTCCTTTTGTGTAGATTATTTTATAGTTATAATCAATATTACCACTGCTTACAATTGTAATCAAATATTGAAGAACGACATTGAAAATGTTTGCCTTTCCTCCTTGAGAGATTTAAAAGTTCAACTTCGATTGTCTTACTAGATGAGGAAAGCCTTTCAGAGTTATAAGCAAATAGAAGATAGAGCACAGAGTTCAGTTTTGGAAGTTTGTAGTTTTCTAGTTCTATGTGCGATGATACAATCATGGTTGAGTTTTCCAGTGCACACTCGGATTCTGATCTAAAACATGGACAATATTTGCCAGTGTGTGTTTCCATATGGTTTGGTATTTTATAAAACTAAGGAAAGGTCTGGGAGAAGAAAACAGGATGGGCGACGTTGTGAGATGTTACTCATATGGTGTATAAAGCTGTGCACACACTTGTAGCCCACGACTGCAGAAATCTCAATGAACCTGCAAAAATAATACGCTGCTCCTATATTGCTTTCCAGCCCTTTTCTTCCCACGTAGACCAGGTGATCCATGTATTTATATTTCTGGACTTCTATGTGGTCGTTTCTCAGGTAATGGCTTTCTTGGCATAGGAAGCAGCACTGCATCTTCTTCATTCTAGAGTCATTCTGCCTCCCAAGAAGCAACTATTAAAACATGTGTGATTCAAAGTGGCAAATAACCAACATTTTACCTTTGGAGTTTCTAACATGTATTCACACAAATGTGGAGACACTGTTCTTTTAGATTTGCTCCTATTGTTGCAGTAGTGAAATGTTTTATAAAAATTTATTAAAATGTATACAAATACAAAATCTTTCAGGAGTTAGAGAAACATCACTTTTTCTAGTTTTTACAAGTTTCTAAACATTTCAATGCAAATTTAGCAGTTTAATTTCAGTATAATTTTTAGAAAATAAATCATTATTGCTCCCATGTATTCAAGTGTGAAATTTTTACCCTGTAGTGCAGTGACCATTGATATATTTACTTGCATTAAAGAGTTTAATTCAACCTAAGACCTAAATGTAAGACAGGAAGCCATCAAAATCCTCGAGGAGAAAGCCAGCAAAAACCTGTTTGACCTCAGCTGCAGCAACTTCTTGTCTCTGGAGGCAAGGGAAACAAAAGCAAAAGTGAACTACTGGAACCTCATCAAAATAAAAAGCTTCTGCACAGTGAAGGAAACAATCAGCAAAACTAAAAGGCAACTGAGGGAATGGGAGAAGATATTTCCGAATGACATATCAGATAAAGGGTTAGTATCCAAAATCTATAAAGAACTTATCAAACTCAAAACCCAAAAAACAAATAATCCAGTGAAGAAATGGACAAAAGACATGAATAGACACTTCTCCAAAGAAGACATCCAGATGGCCAACCGACACATGAAAAAATGCTCGACATCACTCATCATCAGGGAAATACAAATCAAAACCACAATGAGATACCACCTCACACCTGTCCGAATGGCTAACATTAACAACTCAGGCAACAACAGATGTTGGCGAGGATGGGAAGAAAGAGGATCTCTTTTGCACTGTTGGTGGGAATGCAAACTGGTGCATCCACTCTGGAAAACAGTATGGAGGTTTCTCAGAAAATTAAAAATAGAACTACCTTATGACCCAGCAATTGAACTACTAGGTATTTATCCAAGGGATACAGGTATGCTGCTTCAAAGGGGCATATGCACCCCAATGTTTATAGCAGCACTATCAACAATAGCCAAAGTGTAGAAAGAGCCCAAATGTCCATCGATGGATGAATGGATAAAGAGCATATGGTATATATCTATATCTATATCTATATCTATATCTATATCTATATCTATATCTATCTATATCCAATGGAGTATTACTCGGCAATCAAAAAGAATGAAATTTTGCCATTTGCAGCTACATGGATAGAACTATAGGGTATTATGATAAGTGAAATTAGTCAGAGGAAGGCAAATATCATATGACTTCACTCATATGAGGAATTTAAGATACAAAATAGATAAACATAAAGGAAGGGAAGCAAAAATATTATAAAAACAGAGACGGGGACAAAACACAAGAGACTTTTAAATATAGAGAACAAACAGAGGTTTGCTGGAGGGGTTGTGGGAGGGGGATGGGGTAAATGGATAAGGGACATTAAGGAATCTACTCCTGAAATCAGTGTTGCACTATATGCTAACTTGGGTGTAAATTAAAAAATAAATAATTTTTTTTAAAGTTTAATTCATCTTTATCTGTTTGCATATCTTCATGCATGTGTTTGTGCTTGCTTCCCAACTGTCCAAACCATTAAACCACATCTACATTCTAACGATATGTGCAAGATGATGGAGGTGGACTGCTGTCTGGTGAAATCAATGCTTGTAATTCCAGCAACTGCCATCAGAGGACGCTGGTACCTGTTGCAGAGATTACTGGTCCTCACCCAACCCACACTTTCCATCCACAGTACTAGGATTGTAGCTGGAATCACTGCTAAAATACATTTTCCAGGCTCTCTTAAAGTTAAATGAGTTCCCATCACTAGACCTCATTCACTAGAGGAAGTGTTGGGAGTCATGTTTGAGACAAAGCTTTTAAGATGGACGTTTGCTTCCTCTATGTTCTTTCTTTTCTTTTGCTGGCTTAAGACATGGCGATAGCAGTTAGAGGGGAGCCATGAGGTTTGCCAACCAGAAATAAACAACTTTAACTGCTACCTAGAAAGGAAAGAAACACCCACTACATTCCAGCAATATTTATTTCTAAGGTTACCTATTATTTGTATTACATTATTTAATATATGTTATATATTGTATTTATTATAGCATTTCCATTTAACCTGAGTGATGCAAAGCCAACATATGAAACATATACTAACATGATAAAGCCTTCCCCAAGGCAAACAGAGATTTAACAGGTCCATTTATTAAGCCTAGTCCACAAATGGTGGGTGTTTGGAGCATTATTCTAAAAAGATTTTGAGATTCCTTAGGATTCGGGACTAAATTCCGCTGTGATCACTCAGCAGAGTTGTCATGGCCAATGAATATGAAATGGTCACAAGTGTTTCATATATCTGCCATTCTGATTTAAATAAATTAGAGACTACCTTATCTATAAAATTGAAACATCATTAAATATTAATACGCAGCAATATGCAATATGGAACAGCTTTGTCTTTAGAGATTGGGAGGCATCAGATTTTTTTTTTTTTTTTAAATTTTTTTTTCAACGTTTATTTATTTTTGGGACAGAGAGAGACAGAGCATGAACGGGGGAGGGGCAGAGAGAGAGGGAGACACAGAATCGGAAACAGGCTCCAGGCTCCGAGCCATCAGCCCAGAGCCCGACGCGGGGCTCGAACTCACGGACCGCGAGATCGCGACCTGGCTGAAGTCGGACGCTTAACCGACTGCGCCACCCAGGCGCCCCGAGGCATCAGATTTTTAAAAAAATATTTGATGATCTCTCCAATAATGACACCCCTAGTAACTTCTCTGTCTGTACTACCATGCTTCCTTTCCTTCCCTCTTTTCCCCCAAACCAAAAGTTTGAAAATTTAATAAGAGTTCTCCTTTCTTTCTGTATAGTTTTGGTAATTTTAAACTTAGAACTTTGTTTTTAAAGCAATCTCTCTGCCCAATGAGGGGTTCAAGCTCATAACCAAGAGTCACATGCTCTACCAACTGCCTAGAACTTTATTTTTAAACAAAACAAAACTAAAAAAAAGGTGCCTTGGAACTTTTTTAAAATTTTATTTATTTAAAAAAATTTTTTTAACGTTTATTCATTTTTGATAGAGAGAGACAGAGTATGAGCAGTGAAGGGGCAGAGAGAGAGGGAGACAGAATCTGAAGCAGGCTCCGGGCTCTGAGCTGTCAGCACAGAGCCCGATGCGGGGCTCGAACTCACGAACTGTGAGATCATGACCTGAGCCGAAGTCGGACGCTCAACCGACTGAGCCACCCAGGCGCCCTAGGAACTTTTTTTTTAAACAAGTATTTATTTACAGACTCTGTGAAGGACTAATGCAACTCAATACACTTAATGTTCCTAATATTATAGTGTAGGCTTTGAAGATGTGTGTACTAACGAGTATGTTATGAGAGAGAAAATGTATTGAGTCTGGCACATCATTCTCCAACCACACCCTGGAAGTCAGAGAATAACTTCATGTTTTAGTTTATAGAAATGGACAGCTCTCAGTGGATCTTTAAGATGGCAGAGGTTTTGTGAAAAGAAGATCAAAGGGATAAGGGGGGAAGGGGAAGAGAGAGTGGCTGGACCTGATGGAAGGGGAGATCTCTTCATGTGGTAAGGACACAGGAGTTTAGCAGCTTGTGTCGTGATTAGTACTGCACCTCCTCATGGCACCCAGATTAGAGGTGATGGGAGTTTGCAGAGCAGTAGCTACAGGTGCCCGTAGGATGTCTGGACGTGCAGTGCTGATTGATGGCTCCAGCCTCCAACACTGGCCCACAGGTAGTTTATTAGGAAATCAGCCAAGTAACAGTATCGCTTAGTTACTGGGAGCAGGGAGGCAGACACACATCTACATCTCTGTGCCCAAGCTATGCAGTTGCAAAGCTTGAGCTTCGTCCTCAATGGATCTTTCAGGCGCGGGCAATGGGAATTGCAGGGCCGCTCATGCTGCACTGACTGATAATGTTCCCTCCCTCATTTCTTTTAATACCACAAATGTTTATTTAAATTTCTGGGCTGCTCTAATAATAGAAAGGAGGAGGGGGAATAGGCTTCAAACATGCCTGATACAATAATTCTCACACCTTAAAGATTATTATTATTATTATCTTTATAATAATTGAGAAAAATCAGTGTGGAGTGAATTTTATTCCTGGAATATGTAAAAATGAAGGGCCTTTGAATGATCATTCATTTTTATCCAGTCACTTCTGATGTATTGAAAGAGATCAGTGTGCAATATAAGAGCTCTGTATTGACCTCGTTTCGTTTTTAAATTATAGATAATTACTATATTCGATGATTTGGTTGTATAAGATATTACCATTAGGGGAAGTGGTGTGAAGGACATGAGAATTTTTATCATTGTGCAACTTTCTGGTAGGTCTAAAATTAGTTCAAAGTAAAATGTTGAAAATTAAAAGATGCGAGTACTCAGAAATCAGTCTTAGCCTGGAACCATTTGGTTTACAGCACCTTAAAAATCTCAAGGTCCTTATAGTCTTTATAGTAAGACATAGGAATATAATAAACTACTAAAATATAGGTTTGTTAGGATGAAACTGAGCTATCAAAAGCTCTTTTTTTTTTAATTTTTTTTTCAACATTTATTTATTTTTGGGACAGAGAGAGACAGAGCATGAACGGGGGAGGGGCAGAGAGAGAGGGAGACACAGAATCGGAAACAGGCTCCAGGCTCTGAGCCATCAGCCCAGAGCCTGACGCGGGGCTCGAACTCACAGACTGCGAGATCGTGACCTGGCTGAAGTCGAACGCTTAACCGACTGCGCCACCCAGGCGCCCCTATCAAAAGCTCTTTTAGTTAAACTTCCATATTAGCACAAGCATTGTCATGAAAATTGTTTTAAAAGATAGTCTTCAGTAAAAAATTAACAAAGCTCTGTCGACAAAGATTCCAGGCAAATCCGGTGTTTTTGTACATGTCTGTTGGCAGAGTTGTTGGTAGAGGTTTATTAAAGAGGTAGAAACACAAGGAGTTAGCAAGGAAAGGTTTCAGAGGCAGGTGAGTGTTAGTCTAGAACAGGACAGAGGGCATGTGTCTAGGATGTGAATCTCTGGCTGAAACACAAGAGGGAGGCTGACATTGCCTCCAGGCATATACAAGTAAGAAGTTGATAGCTTTTTGTGATGGGAAATCAATTGACCTTAATATGAAAACAATTAAAAGTCACCAAGGCATCACAACAATTGCCAAAAAGCTGCAATTGAAGAAATTATACACATAATTTTATTTATTATTTATATATATATATGAATATATATAATTTTGTCTATAGGGCATATAGACATATAGATGTGATAAGGAGAATGCTTGGATCAAATAATCACTTTAGACCATCTTAGCAGGAAAATATGACTCTTGCTTCGTAGACTATAGTTGAAAATGCACTTGGCACTCAGGGTTAGAAGAAAGCGAACCTGTGACGTTATTGAAGACTGGACAGTAGTTCATTAACCTGGAAATCTTAGAAGCCTAACTCTTAGAGATATACACTGCAAGGATTTTGACGTGGCTCCTCCCACGTCCAAAATCTCTTAGAGCATTAGTTGGCAAAGTATGGCCAACTCCATGACCTGCACCTGGGAACTTGTAAGAAATGCACCACCCAAGACCTACTGGATTAGAAACTGGAGTGGAACTCAGCAATATGTGCTTTAAACAAGCCTTCCCAGACTTTCTGATGCAGTTAAGGGTGAGAACTTCCATCTCAGACCGTAAGTCGCCTGCACTTACAACCAGTGAACTTGATTCCATTGACACTGTCTCACGACTCACTAGTTTTTATATTTACCTGTGTACCTATTAGGTCCACCTCAAAATGTAAATCTTTATCTTTTTAAAAACCTAATCTGCTCATATTTTTTTCCCCTGCAAATGCTACCGGAATGACAGAGAGCATTTTGACCCTGTCAGTTGTTAACATTAGAAAAACGGATGGTATAAAAATAATAAAATTGTCAGAGTTGCTGGCGGAGGCAAGGAACTGGGGTTCTTTTCATCTGTTAAGTAACTGAGTTGAAAGCACAGCAAAACTTTTGCAACAAGTGGTATTGTACGTTGGATGGAGTGAATTAATTTAGGAAAGAGTTCAGTACATTGTCATGCGTACACATTCCGAGCAGGGCTTGACTTGCACCTGTTAGACTATTTCAAAGAGTAAAAATGCCTGCACACTCAAGCCAGAAAATGCTACTCACTGCCAGCTCCACTGTGAGGTAACATGCAATTGGCCACGTACAGCCAGGTCAGCAACCAATCCTTTTCCCAGAGTGTCACTTAAAATAACTAACTTTTTTTTTTTTTTTTTTCTGGCAGGGGAAAAAAAAAAAAATCCACCAAAGACTCTGTCACTCTTTTTATTTGTGTTTGCCAAGCAGCTGTATTTACAGAAAGCAATGGCCCGCTTTCTTAAATCTCGATTCCTAATTGAGCAGTTTGGTGGTCTAATGATTTCAGTTGGTGAAACTCGCAAAATGCATAGGCCAAAGCAGCTTGAACCTTTTCCCTCTTCCTTCTCTTCCATGGTCTCATTATTTATAATGAGTCTTCCCACAAACCTTTCTCCGCGTTCCTCACCAAGTGCACCGACACTGGCGAAACAGGGAGATAATCAAGTCCAGGCTGGGACCGAGCAGCAGCACCAACAAGCTACTCATGACTCCAGCAGATGTTTCTGCTTTGGGGGCCCAAGGAAATTTTATAGGGCTTTTCCTCCCTTTTGGGGAAAATTGCCAGAACAGTCAAGAAATGGGAAATATATAGGCCTGCTCGCATTTCCAAGTTGGGAGGGATATTATGTCCAGTAAAAGGAATCTCGAAGAGAGGAATTCCTGGAGACACCATCTCACAATAGCTATGTAAAATGTTCACCAGAGAAAAGGGAGGGGGGGAGCTCACTTGGCTTTAGATTTCCCTGTATATTGAAAACTGTGTGCATGTTAGAGGATTTAGAATTGATATCCATTTTTGGTAAAAACGCACCTGGGAGGCAATAAGGACCATCCTCCCACCCCCACCCCCAAAGACACAGATGTAGTACTCTGAATTTCTGCCCTGCCTTTTTCATTTTTCCCCCATCTCTCTTAAAATCATTTAAACTGTGAGTCTAGTGAGGGAGAGAATGTTTGCCGAAGGACTGTGAGTCTTTTTTCTTTTAAATCGACCATGTACTACATAGTATAATTTTGTTCCTGAAAAGGACAAAAGTAAACATTTTCCTTGAGTGGGAAGATCAGAATTTCAGCTATCTTAGGTGAGTTTATTTGATTTGGATGCTGTTTTTGGATCTTGAGACAAGTCTATGTCTAAAATCATGTGATAAACATCAGAGAACTGGTCACGGGCAACTCAGGCGAAGTAGACCCATGGATCTGTGCAGAGCTCTAGTTCTGGGGGTTAAAAGTTTTCCTTTTGGAATCAAGTCCTGAATCAAGGGAGAGAGAAGCCCACTAATCCACTTGCTAGACTTGTTTATGTAACTGAAGGTAAAGAGAATCAGCTTGGAGAACAAGGCTGCTATAATTCTCTGTGCTTTTTTCTGTTTAACAGAGCTGTCTGCTAGAACCAGAAATAGCTATTACAAAGCCATTCTGATAACGCTTAACCGGATTACTGTTTTCTGATATTATATGCTCAAAGCCATGTATAAACAATTAACAGAGGGAGCATGATTAGCTAGAAATAGTATTACAGTCCATCTGTTTAGTCACTCAGATTTTCTCACAATTAGTCCCAGCTTATGTTTTATTTGCTTGAAAGAACAAAAGGCGTTTGAGAGGATGCTGTTGAGGAATTGTTCTGCAAAGGAAATGATCATCCACCTATTAAAGTCCTGACAGGGCGGTGTCAATTTTAAAATCCATTAGCTAGCTTATTGTTAAAAATGAGGTCTCAGTCAAGCTTCATGAACGTCCCCGTGATCTCCAGGGGGAGGCAACCTCCCCCTGTTGTGTGCTCCACAACAATCTGTACTTTTGAGGAGTCTGAGTATCTACTTTATTTCAATTTAATCTAAGTTAGCACTTGCAGGATGAGTAATACTTAGCTAAATTGTAAAGGGATAGCCCGCCAAACTGGGGAAACATGGAGAGGGACTAAGAGTGGAAACGAAAGTACACGACCTCTGAAAACTAAAAGTCATATATTTAAATAGCACATACGTGGTAAGGGAATGGAAGGAGATGGAACTAGTTAGTTATACAGAGACAAGATAAAGAATGGATTTCCATGACTTAGTTGGTTAAGCCTCCGACACTTGGTTTCAGCTCACGTCATGACTTCACAGTTGGTGAGTTCCAGCCCTGAAGAGTGCTGGACAGTGCAGAGCGAACTTGGGATTCTCTCTCCCTCTCTCTCTGCCTCTTCCCTGCTCCCGCGTGCACACGCGTGCGTGCGCGCACACACACACACCCTCTCTCTCAAAATATATAAATAAACTTAAAAAAAAAATGTGCCTCCAAACCTTGACAAATGGATTAGAAGAAAAGCAGAGCAGTTTCAAGGTAGCTAGCTGCAAGGTTGTTCTTGGGACGTGATGTTCCCTGAGTGGGGCAAGTGGCAATAAGAATTAGAGGGAAGCTAATAGGGAAAAAGATTATTTAAGATTTTTAATTGATCAGACTTGATCATTAACTAATGTGGGAACAATGGAGAAGGAAAGGGAATAATGGAGTATTGGGAATAATGGAGAAGTCGAAGATTATTCCTAGTTCCTGGCTTGAGGAATAGGTTGGATAAGAGTACCATCCACTGAAACATGTGCAGGTGTGAGGGGAAAGATGGATCACTCTTAGATCTTGACTATAAGGCAATTATTTCTAGGCAGCCTCAGTGTGTATATGGGTTTCCAAAGCAGTCTGTGAATTCTCATCTGTTCAAGTAGCATCTGTAAAATAATTAAAGGCAATCTGAGGGAGGGCTCACTGCCAGTAAGTGCCATGCTCCCTAACCATGATGACTCCCTGAATAGTCTTCTGGGCACAGCAGTTACTTCTGCTGGTCTACAATGCCCAGGGATGCTGCTCCTGGCTTCTACTGAAGAAATTGGGAAGGGTGCTTCTGCTCTGAATTGTTGCCAAAGGCCAAATCATCATGAATTATAATGATGCCACTCAACTTTTGGCTATCTGCCTTCTTTGTTAGAATTTCTAAACTAATTCATGAAGACAGATGGAGAAAAAATATCATCTCACTCCCTCCATTGTCTTTTGACTTCCTCTGGTCACTTTGACTTTACTTCTTCCTGGCCTAAATCACAAAAACACCACACACATATGCTCATATGAAAAAACAAATGTCCATGGTGGTTACCTGTTTTCCAGTTCTGCAAAGAGCAAGGGCATGAATCTTCCTTTGAGCTAAATTGGGACACTTTGCTGAAGTATCAACACTTTATAGGATTTTTATTCCATGCAATCATGGATTGTGGAAGAAGGGATCCTTGAAGTTAATTTACACATGGTGTTTCTCAAACTCTCATACGTGTATGAATCACAGGGAGACCTGTTAAAATGCAGATTCTGAATCAGTGATTCTGGTACCAGGGTTCTGAGCTTGCATTTCTAAGAGCTCTGGAGTGGTTTGGAGGTTTCTGGTCTGCAACCCATTCTTGGAGAAGCAAAGTTCTCTCAGAGTACAAATGAAGAAAAGAAGTCACAGGCATTAAGTTAGTGCAAGGCAATGCATTCATTCCATGTTGCTTATATGTTAAATTCATGACAGATAAGAAGAATCAACCTCCCTAACTCCCACCCCACTATTGTTTTTGCCACAATGAGCAACATTTCACTCCAGTACATCTTCTAACATCAGTAATGTCTATATCTCATTTTGGAATCTAGAGAAACTCTCTGATACTTACCAAAGGAAAAAAAAATATCCTCAAAAAAGGTGATGAGATCCATATTTGCTAAAATTGTGGAGCTTCATTGCTAATTAAAAGTTAATTACCTAGTATTTTTCTAATGATACTGTATGTGGTGATTTATTAAACCTTTGGACATGTACGTATAACAAATTTCTATAAGTAAAGTAAGTGTTTCATATAATATGGTTTCATACTATTAGAAAAATAACTATCAAGTAAAATCTTGTGGGTTTTTTTTCCCCTTTAAAGATAATTGAATTCAAAGTTTTAGTTTAAATTTGCTTTAATGTATAGATGGAATTTTCCCGGAAGAAAAGTACTCTGATCAGACAGGAAATCTCTTGCTTCACCTGTTGCCCTACAAATACGTTTCTAAAGTGGGAAGGTTAATGCACCCTAAATCTGAGAGAGCACCAAAATTGGGGTGCTGAAAAGTGATGTAGTTCAGCAACACAAACTAGATTGTGGGATTGCCCCCTCCAACTGAAACATCTGGTCCCCAATGCATACCTGGATTTCTTTAAGTTTTATCCTTCTGCTGACCCCTCCCTTCTTAAAGCCGCTGCTCAGGTTTAAACACGTGCTGGCAGGAGAGCAGAAGGACTCCACTTGGCTGCTGGGAAAAAGCCAAGGAGACTAGTGCAAGGTGCTCCTTGCTGACCTTGAAGTAACTGCAAACTTGATCAAAAGAGATCTTTCTCCCTCGGGGCAAGAGATAATGCGGTCGTATTGCTGACTGGAAACATGTCTTTTCCAAAGGCGGCCACTTCAGCTGTGGTTTGCATCAGGAGTTCTTTGGAGGATGTGCTGAACCCATCAAACCCATATCCCCTGGAATGTCTCTTAGGATTCAAGCACTGGCCAGAGAACAGAAATCAAGTAGCTGTTTCCAGCGATTTACAGTTCTTCTAAATATGAGAAGGAAAACGAGTGGAGACGGTTTAGCTCAGCGGGGTCCTCAACTGAGCGTTTTAGAGAAGTTTCCATTGCTTCTGGTTGCTCCTTGTAATTTTGCATCTCACAGAATACTCTACGGATACCTTTCAGGAATACTAAACTCATTCAGAGAGGGAAAATCCCCCCTGTGTTGAACACCAACATGTTATATTTATTGAAAATCTTAAAATGCCTTCCCAAATTAGTATCTGATTCAAAAAAAGCCCACAGTTGAACCAGCAAGGCAAGCTCTGTAAGCACATATTCTATTCATAAATCAAAGAGAAGGGATTAAACAGCCCTTCACCTCTATCTGAGGAGTTTGAGAGGGCTGTAAAAATGGAAACATATTCGCTGTGTCTATGAAAATTTATATGTATATATAGCCCTAGGTTAAATCAAGTGCTGAGCTTAATGTAGAATATAAAATACTCATCATTTACTTTCTCTTTTATGAGAGAATATGTTTTGGTAGAGGAATTCATTCAACATTTGATAAATATACCCCTTTATTTGAGACATGAATAGCACAACAGGGAGGGACTGATAGCAGCTCTGATAAAAACAAAGACATAACATTGGTTCATGGGAATGGACCCAAAGTGATTTGAATCTCTGTAGAATCTCTGTAAATAATCTATAAGCCGCTGCATAACAACAGAAACACATTTAAAAAATCATCTTGGTAAAATCTAAACACAGTTAGCTTATCATATATATTCAGGGAAAATGGGTTATTATAACTGGGGGGAAAAAGTAGGTTTACTATTATTAGTTAGTATACACTATAAATTGGTAAAGATTTCTACATGGAATTACTTATGGATTTTAAACCAGCGAAGACATTTAGAGATTGTCCAGGTCATGTTGTTGTCTAGCAATGGTTTAATGTATAAAATTGAGCTGTCAGGCCTACAGTGTTTTCTCGAACTTGAGAGTGCCGACCATACATATTGCAAAGTTTGTGCTTTTCATTGGCTGTTTAATTTTAATTATCTTTGCATAAGTCTATAAAATAATGCCACTGTGTATCATAAACAAGAATCAAGAACTGATATCCTGTGTCTCAAAATAAACTCTCAAACGTTGTTTGGGAGCACAGTATCACTGTGGCTGTTTTAAGAAAATATACTTTTATTAGGTTTAGCATTGATTTTCTAGTTTTTAGAAGGCCCTGTCTCTCATTGCTTATTTTCTTATTTGTAGTTGCTTCACACATTTAAATTGCTTCCCTAACCCTTGAGGGCATTTGAGTTTGCAATATGGCTTTTTTATCAGACTTCAAATGTTAAAATCCTTCCCTTGATATTACACACTCTTTGAAAGCAACACAGTACTTCCTTGATTCTCCCTAACACCAATTATCAGAGTTTCTTAAGTAAATGGATATTTCTTTCATTTATTCATCTAATCCACAAATCTTTACTATGTACCTGTTCTATTTTAGATAACGTACTAGTCAATGAGAATAAAGATGAACAATGCAGACCCAGTACCAGCTCTCATGAATCTTAATGATTAAATGAGGAAGGATTTGCTTATTGATTGACATAGTGATCCTATCTTAAATCCTTTGCCATCCTGCCTTAGAAAAGTAAAAGGATTACTATGCTTCTCCCCCCAAAAAAGATATAAAAATATGTGAATGTTATGGGCTGAATTGTACTTCCTCACAATGTATATATTGAAGTTCTGACCCTCACTACCTCAGAATGTCATCATCTTTGGAGGCAGAGTCTTTAGAAAGGTATTGAAAGTTAAATGAGAACATTAGAGTGGAGTCTAATCTAATAGGACTGAAGAAAAGGGAATTTGGAAATAGACACCAAGGGAAGACCATGTGAAGACGTGGAAGGAGACAGCCTTCTACAAGGCAAAGAGAGAGGCTCCCAGAAGAAACCAACTCTACTGACACCTCCACCATGGACTTCTAGCCTCCAGAACTGCAGGGAAATTAATTACCAGTCTATGATACTCTGCTGGTGTTAGCAAATTAATAGAGTACTTTTGTTTGTTTGATTGGTTTTGCTGTTGTTTTATTTTTTTATTTATTTATTTATTTTTTTTAAATTTTTTTTTCAACGTTTTTTATTTATTTTTGGGACAGAGAGAGACAGAGCATGAACGGGGGAGGGGCAGAGAGAGAGGGAGACACAGAATCAGAAACAGGCTCCAGGCTCTGAGCCATCAGCCCAGAGCCCGACACGGGGCTCGAACTCACGGACCGTGAGATCGTGACCTGGCTGAAGTCGGACGCTCAACTGACTGCGCCACCCAGGCGCCCCTTGCTGTTGTTTTAAATCCTGATTTGGTCCAAATTCTGGTAGATAAGAAAGAGAGATCACACTGGTGATTATTTACGCAGTGTCTTTTAGTATCGTAGGTAAGTGACCTGATGGCATAATTTGCAGAGGCCTTTTTTTTTGGTTTTCTTCTTTGCCTTAACCAGTATGGCACCAAAGACTTCCAGTTCTGTCGTGAACCAGACCTGGAGATTCAGGAAAGAAACTTAGATAGACACAACTAAATCCTCAAGTGTGAAAACATAGAAAGATAGGGGAATATGACCAAGATTTCATTTGGAAGATCTTATACTGAGAGCAATAAAAGCAAATAATCAAACATTCATAAAAAGATTTAGCCCTAAAATTAATTGTCTACAGAAGTAAAATATCAAAATAAACCAAATGCATTCTGCCATCAAATCTATTGCAGAAGCATATTTATTTGTATTGAAAGATATTCCAATATAAATTTTAGTCAAAAAGATGGTATAATAAGATTAGTGCCTAATTGGGTCACCAGGGTGGCCCAGTAGGTTAAGCGTCCGATTTCGGCTCAGGTCATGATCTCACAGTTCGTGAGTCTGAGCCCCGCGTCCGGCTCTGTGCTGACAGCTCAGAGCCTACTGATATTTGATAATGGGGCAAAGGCAAGACAATGAAGCTAATATAGTCTTTTCAACAAATGATGCTGGAAAAACTGGGCATGTACATGCAAAAAAAAAAAAAAAAAAATGAACCTAGACATAAACTTTACAACTGCTACAAATATCAACTCAAAATTCACATAGAACTAGGTGTAAGATGCAAAAATATAAAACTCCTAGAAGAAAACAAAAGGCAACATTTAGATGACCTTGGATGTAACAATGACTTTTTAAATAGTATGCTTTTAAGATGCCGTGATCCAAAACAGAAAGTTGATAAGCTAGACTTCATTAAAATTAAAATTTTGTGCTCTACAATAAAGAATGTCAAGAGAATAAAGAGACAAACCACAGATGAGGAAAAAAAAATTTGCAAAAGATATATTCAATAATTGTTATCCAAAAAAAAAAAAAAAGGACTCAAGAAAACAATAAAAACACAAACAACCTGGGGCACCTGGGTGACTCAGTCGGTTAGGTGTGCAGCTTCGGCTCAGGTCATGATCTCACAGTTTGTGAGTTCAAGCCTCACGTTGGGCTCTGTGCTGACAGCTTGGAGCCTGGAGCCTGCTTCGGATTCTATGTCTCCCTCTCTGTTCCTCTTTCTCTCTCTCTCTCTCTCATCATATGAACCAGCAGTAGTGTTCTTTGGTATCTACCCAAGAGAGTCGAAAACTTATATCCACACAAAAACCTACCCATGCATCTTTATGTTAGCTTTATTCACAATTGCCAAAACTTGGAAGCAACAAAGATGCCCTTTAGTAGATGAGTGGATAAATAAGCTATATGGTACATCCAGACACGGAAATATTAATAAAAACGAAAAAGAAAGGGGGTATCAATCCATGAAGAAAAGATGGAAGGGCCTTAAATGCATGTTACTAATTGTAAGACGCCAATCTGAAAAGGCCACATACTGTATGATCGCAGCTACGTAACCTTTTAGAAAAGGCAAAACTATGGAAACATTAAAAAATAAATAAATGATTGCCAGGAGATGAAACTGTGGAGGGATGAATAGAGCACAGGGAATTTTTAGGGCAGTGAAAAGAAACGACTCCATGTGATACTATATGGTGTATCCATATCATTATACAGTTGGCTGAACTCATAAAATGTACAACCTCAATAGTGAGCAGTAATGTATACTCTGGGCTTTAGGAGACTGTGATATGTCAATGTAGGTTTATTGATTATAACAAATACGCCTCTCTGGTGGAAGATGTTGATAATGGTGGAGGCTATGTATATGTGGGATCTGGGAGTATATGAGAAATCTCTGAACCTTCCACTGAATGTTGCTATGAACCTAAAACCGCTCTTAAAAAAACCCCAAAATCTTCTAATTAAAAAAAAAAGGCAATTTAGTTCCCAAAATAATATAGGTTATATGTCTTTGGACATTTAAAATCATAACTTCTAAATTCTCATTAAAAGCCAATGAATTCTTAGTATATTTCTTTGAGGGAGCTCAAGGTGAGTACACCGATGAATATAAATAGTGATTTGGTAATGCTAGAAAATGAATCAAAGATGGGTAAAAAGCATTTTCCTTCCCTGTCCAATAGAATTTATACTTGTGAAGTAGAAAGCTAAGAACATATCGAAAATTGGATGTGATTGTCCTGGCTTACACAATGGCCTCATCCTCTGTAGTCCAATTGTATGTTCTTCCCCATTTCACTCAGTGATATTTAGGCTGTACTCATTTATATCTGTCATTCTTTCCTTTACACTATCCATCTAATGTACCCTTGCCCCTCAATTCAACAAATATTTATTGAGCTAAGTACTCTGCTAGTCCTGCAGGTTATGGAAAAATTAAAGGACTATTACAACCATCTATATAACCAAAGCAAATTTTGGTATGTGCCAGTGACATAGGAAAGTAATCAAGGAAATTCATAGGGAGAAAAATAGAATCAAGTTTAAAAGCATGTGGAAAGACTTTGAACTTTTGAAAGATGGAAAATATGTCAGTAACGAGAGTGGGGAAAATTATGATGTAAGAATAGAAGGAATGTTATTGGGGTGCCTGGGTGGCTGAATCAGTTAAGTGTCTGACTTTGGCTCAGGTCATGATCTCACGATTCATGAGTTTGAACCCCGCATCGGGCTCTCTGCTATCAGAGTAGAGCCTGATTCGGATCTTCTGTTTCTATCTCTCTCCGCACCTCCTCTGTGCTCTCTCTCACTCTCTCCCAAAAATAAAAACATGAAAAAAAAAAAAAAAGAATAGAAAGTATAGTATAGGCAAAAAAATAAAGGTGGGGGAATTTGGGATATGTTCTAGGCAAAATTAGTAGCCTATTTTGGTGGGAGAGAAAAAAACAAAAATAAAGAAGCCTTGAGACAGAAGACTAGAAAGGTTAAGTAGGAAGAGTGTGGTTGAACATGATAAATTCTCCAGGAATATTTTTGGTACAGAATGTAACATTAATGGAAAACCAGTAAAGCAACTTAAGGTATAAAGTAATTATTTAGAGCTATGCTTTAGGAAGATTAGTTTGGTCACATTTAAAGAAGGATGAATTTGTAACAGAGGCACTTGACTAGTGCAATTTATATACTCAATTTGATACACAACTGAGAAAATTCACACAAATATTTTTTTAAATTAAATCATATTTAATTTTAATATTTGTAAATGTGCTAAGGTATTTAATGCAATTGTAATGAGAATTCTTTTATCAAGAAAATCTGCTTAAAGAACTGTGTTTTCTTATTTATAGCATGGATTTTTATACACAAATTTAAAGCAAATTAAATATACAATTAAGTAAAATCAATGCCACAGATTTGTACAACCTTATGTCTTGCAACATTGTAAGGTACATAAATTATGAAGACATTATTTCCATTGTTAAGTTTTAAATTCCTGGACAGCAAGTAATTTCTTTGTGGAATTAAAATACATACATATATATTTTTTACCCAAGTACAGTAAAACCTTGGATTGTGAGTAACTTGTTCTGTAAGTGTTCCACAAGATGAGCAAACATTTCTAATAAATTTTGACTTGATAAATGAGTGACATTTTGCAAGAGGATTAATACATGATGCAGAACTTCACATGATCACAACTGAGCCAATGGTTCTTTTCTTTCTCCTTTTCTCTCTCTCTTTCTCCCTGTGGGATTGAGGGTGATCGTCTCCCATGCTTGGATGCTCGGTCTCAGGCCAAGGTGTTTGGTAGAAATCAGTGATTTTTTGGAACATTGGAAGGTGCCCACAACTGGCATTGGTGGTTTTTGTCACTTCAAAGCACCTGTGGACAGTCCTTTGCTTTTCCAAACAAGAGTAAGCTTAGGAATGCCTTGCTTCATTCTAGGTCAGGCTGCCTGCAGATAGAGACACTTTCCTCTGCTGCCTTATTGTCAGTTACATTAAATACAGTATATGACAAGAGTTTATTAATTCTGAACTGTAGTCAACATCCGTGCGAGTGTATACAATGGCCCCCGTGCAGAAAAAAATTCCACTGAACCAATAGATAGCACTGATTCGGTCAGTGATAGTGAAAGTTGTCCTACACAATAACCCTCCTCTCTCTTGTCTCCCTCACACCAGCTGCGAAGGTTTTCAAAGGTAAGTGCAGATTCATTTGTTTATTTTTCTTTATATTTTGTATTTTCTTTATTATTTTTATATTATATTACAGTATTGTAATCATTTTTATATGAATATTTTGGGTTGTGGAATGGATCATCTGAGTTTTCATTATTTCTTGTGGGGAAATTCGCTTTGATTTACAAGTGTTTTGGATTATAAGCATGTTTCCGGAATGAATTATGCTCACAAACCAAGATTTCATTGTATTTACATTGATCAAATTTTGGACTGTTGATATCAGATAATATAAAATCCAAAAATCACTGTGTTTACTTCTTTGAATGTTTACTCAAATTATACATAAGGGACTATGGAAAAATTTAAGTAAAGTATAAATGGCTAAAGTAATAGCTGTCGCATTTTTTTCAATAGAAAAACAATGAACTTGACAGTGCTCACAGGGAGGAAAAGGCAAACTTAGTTCTGTTCAGAAGGTGATTGTGCATAAAAAATAAATAAACAAAATAAAATAAAAATAAAAAATAAAACAAGTAGACATGAACATATTAAATGCTTTAAATGTAACCATTTATTGAAAGTTAATGAGACATACTAGCATTTTATTTATTCCACAGATACTTATTGAACACCTAGTATGTGCCAAGAACCATGCTAAGTGCTAGTTACTCAAGAATGACAAAAACTGTTCCTTCCCTGAAGGAGTTTGACCTAAACATCCATTAGAAAGTAATAGCCTATTTTTCTAAGTCATGTAAGATTGGATACATATCAAGAAAAAAGAAAATATTGGGGTGCCTTGGTGGCTCAGTCGGTTGAGCGTCCGACTTCGGCTCAGGTCATGATCTCACGGTCTGTGAGTTCGAGCCCCACATTGGGCTCTGTGCTGACGGCTCGGAGCCTGGAGCCTGTTTCGGATTCTGTGTCTCCCTCTCTCTCTGCCCCTCCCCTGTTCACGCTCTGTCTCTCTCTGTCTCAAAAATAAATAAATGTTAAAAAAAGATTAAAAAAAACAAAGAAAGAAAATATTGACACTCAATACTTTATGAATTTTATGGTCCAGTTCATTGTGCTTGAAGATGGGATTCTAAAATCAGAATTAAGGTAAAATTTGAATGAAATTTTAAAAAGTTACCCTTTAAGCGTTAGAATCTGATCAAGTACTGTCACATACTCATAGTCTGTAAGGTATGACGTCACTCAAACAGAGGGAGGAGCAAATGAACAATTCCCTTCTCATGGAGCTGCACCCACTGAAAGGCAGACAAAATGTTCTCCCCTACTCAAGTTGCTATTTCCCTTTTTATTTTCTGAACAAAAAAGTAGTTAAATTTTAAGTTAAATTGGATTATCTTTCAACTTCACGATAAAAACTCCTGGAAAAAAAAAAAAAAAAAGAAAAGAAAAGAAAGTGAATATGCATAAGAATCCCCTAAACTTGTCCTAAGTGTCTTAATTCTGTATCTGAGGCATCACTCAGTGGGCATGTGGTTGATATAAAGCCAAGAGCAATTATACAGACTATGATGACTTTATAGGGGAAAAAAAAATTATATAATGACCAAAATCTAATTTTTATCCTTCACCCAATCTGAGAAGCCTGAATCTTTGAGAAAAAGAAAAATTGGCAATTACAAACCTAGAGATTTGTAAATGAGATTTTTCACAAATTCTATATCATTCCTCAGGTTTTCCATGTAAAAAATAAAACAGTATGACTTATTCATGACTAGTGTTTTGAAGTTGTTGAGATTTTTCATAGTAATCTTTGTATCAAAAAAATTAAATTAAAAATTGAGCTGGCAATAATGGATTATATCAAGAGCCGATAGCATTGAGTTTTTTCCTGTTGCTGAAAATGGGAAATTTCATAGGACAACATGGTGTTTGTTTATTTTCTCTGTTCTTTGAGGCCTAATTTTTTTAAACCTTTATTACATATTTTTTTGGTATAATAGAATAAGTTTATTATAGGAGGATAGAAAATTGAGAAAAGTATGAAGAAATACAATATTCTTACCATCTTTAAATTTAACTATCATCCACAATTTAGTTTATCTTTGTGTTGTCTTTTGTGCATGTGTGAATTATTTTGCAATATATGGGTTTATAACTTTACATTGTTCTGTAACATGTTCTTTACAATTAAAAAATTATTATTAGCTATTAGTGTACATTGTTATTGGCTATTATTAAAGGTATGCTATTTTTTGACTATACAGAATGCAAAAATTAGAAAAAATGCTGTATTAAAAATTTCCAAAAGTCTTACTTGGATTTCCCTATTATAAATTTTCCTTATTGCAAATAATAATGTTGTCTCTATAAACCTAAGGTTCTTCTATTTTCAAGGTAAAAATATTCTAAGCACAATTGCTGAGTGAAATATTATAAACATGTTTAAGCCTCTTGATAATTTTGTCAAAGGAAATTCTAGAAAGTTGTATCAATTTATACCACCAGGGCAGAGAGGGAAATTATCCTAAATTTAGCCACCTTAAGACACCATTAGTTTTAGATGCAAAAATTTTTTTCACATTATTCCACTTTTTTTTATTCCTAATAAGGCTAAAAACTTTCAAATGTTCATGGGTCATTTCCATTTATTTTTTGTAATTTTCTTTTAATTCCTTTTGCACATTTTTCCATAGGGGCATATGTTTTCATCTTAAAGGTCTGTATATTCTCATAAAAGATTAATAATATTATTTGTCTGCCACGTGCATTAAATCTTTTTCCAGTTAATATTGATTTTTAATGTAACCTGACATTAATTTTCATATGGTAAAGTTTCCTTTGTAACTACTCAATTATCTTTTTTTTTTCTACATTTTTGGTTAATATCTTTGCATATATACTTAAAATACTTTTCAGGTAAATATTAAACTAGATATAGTACCTTCAACTCAACACATATGTATAGCATGAATCCTAAGTGCCTATCAGTAATATAATCAAAATAGATATTCTAGGAGAATTAAATATGCTGTCTCTGCCCTTAATCCTCATGTATTTTATTATTCCTGTTGTACTCATTACATTATATTAGCATAATAAGTTATAGTCCCCTGCTCCAAAATGTAAATCTAGCCTAAAGAAACAAGGAATGTTAAGTGAGTCCCGGGCTATCTTAGGCCTCTGTTTTACAGACCCTGCTTTGACAGTTTCAGATAATCCTGACCAACATTGGCAGTTTATATGTAGATTCAAGTACTCTGCCCTATGAAGCTTGAAATTTGTCATACTATTGTCAGTTCAACATTTTATATGCCAGGGTTGAACCTTGAACTTCTAGGTTTATTCAGATTCACAGTCTTAACCCAATTTTCGCAATATTTTTACAATCTGTGTCTTATTTGCATCATGATTAGACTAGCATTTTAGTACCTTCCTGAAAATGGGAGGTGCTATACTGAATGATAAGCTTGTTGGCTGGGCTCCTTGGCTAGGTTATGGCAGTGTTGCGCTTAGAAGGACCAGCTAAAGTAACACCAGCGTCCTTGGACCCTGGCCACTCATTTGAACTTCCACATCACTGGAATCACCCAGAACTACCATTGGCTACCTACCTGTCTCTGGGCTTTGATCACTGACTATTGTCAGACTCAAATTCCTGAACCAGAAGCCTAATCACAGACAATCTGTGTCTGATTCAAAGTCAAGTTTAGGTTAGCCCCTTGGACCACAGTGCTAGTTACCTCCTCTCTTAGGAAAAAACTGAGTGTAACACTTGATAAGAAAACTTGAGTACAGTACATTTAAATAAATTTCAGAAGAGAAGTATCTGAGTAGGGGTTGCTAATGGATTTTTAGGGAAGGATTTTTCCAGAAAAATGACCTTTAATCAGAGACCTGCAGGAAGTTTGGGCTAAGAATGTGAATGTCACAAGGAAGAGCATCCCAGCCAAAGAGAACAAGTGCAGAGGTCTTAAGTGGAATCATACTTGAGGTGTTTGAGGAACAAGAAGGTTGCTATGATTGGTCCTAAGTGAGGATTACAGTTGGAGATGAGATGATGAGGTCTGGGAGAGGCAGGGCCAAGCCATGTAGATAGAGCCTTGTAGGTCCTGGTAAGAACTTTATTCTCATTCTAAGTGAGAAGGGAAGCTAACAAAATATTTTCAACAAAGTAATAATATGATCTGATTTATATTGTAAAAGGATTAACTGACTCTCACAACAGACTCTAGAGAAGTAAGGGCAAAATCAGGAAGAACATTCAGAAGGCCCTAGCAATAATCCTGGTAACTGATTATGGAGGGTTGGGAACATTTTCTGTCTTAGTCCATTTGGGCCACTATAATAAAATACCACTGAGTGGGTAGGTTAAAAGCAACAGAAATTTATTTCTCACAGTTCTAGGGGGTGGAAGTTTGAAATCAATGTGTCAACATGGTTAGGTAAGAACCTCTTCCAGATTGCAGACTTCTTGTACGTATCCTTACAGGCAGTAAGGTCTAGGAAGTTCTCTGGTGACTATGAAAGCATTAATCTCAGTCATGAGGCTCTACCCTCATGACCTAATTACCTCCAAAGGTCCCATGTACGGGGGTGCCTGGGTGGCTCAGTTGGTTGAGCGACCAACTTTAGCTCAGATCATGATCCTGTAGTTCACAAGTTTTAGCCCTCCATTGGGCTCTGTGCTGACAGTTGGGAGCCTGAAACCTGCTTCAGATTCTGTCTCCCCTGCTCACACTCTGTCTCTCTGTCTCTCTGTCTCTGTCTCTCAAAAATAAATAAATATTAAAAAGTTAAAAAAACAAAAAACAAAAACAAAATGAAGGAACCCACAAAGGACCTATGTACCAATTCCATCACCTTGGGGCTTAGGATTTCCACATATGAATTTTGGCAGGACAGAAACAGGTGTTATGTTGGATTTGGATGAAGCAACTGGATTTTGATTGTATTTTGATGATGGAGCAAACAGAAAATACTGATAAATTAAAGTGGCATGGTGGACACTCCGGGATGTTTAGAGTGAATACCTGGGATAGTGAAGGTGTCATTAACAAAAATAAGCAATTCTGAGAGGAGAAGTAAAAAATGTGGTGTTTGGATATGTTAAGGTTGAATAATTTATTAGCTATCTAATTGAAAATATTGAATAATATGTTAGATACATGAATTTGGAGTTCACAGGAAGAGGTCTGGGTCAGAGAAGGAAATTATATTATAAATCTTCATAATATAAATTATATTTAAAACCACAAGAATGGATGAGTCACCCAAAAAGTGAGTACAAATAAAGAAGAGAATAAGTATTGAGTGAGCCCTCAAGCAAAGGAGCACTATGAGAAAACAGTGGTCAGCAAAGTAGGAGGGGGATCAAGAAGCCATGAGAAGGAAGCATTTCACGAATGATGAGTAATCAACTACATTAAATGCTTGGGATGATTCAACATATTTCCCTAGAATTGGTCACTGCATTAGCAAAGTGGAAGTCATTTTGACCTTGACAAAAGCTCTGTTTAATTTAAATTAAAATTTTAACAATTAAGATTTTTGTATCGGAGGGACAAACAATTTTTTATTTATGTTTACCCAATGATGCATATTTTAAGAAGTTATCTTTTGACTATGTTGTTGTTAAAAGCAAAGTAACAAAGTCTTGACACGAAGCAATCATAGAACAGCTGTTATTCCACTAATGAAAGATATAAATGAAAAGATATAAATTCAGAGAAAGACAGGTAAATGATCAAGACAGTTTATGGTAGGTTAAGATTGGAATACCTTGGTCTAAAAACCAAAATTCTAACATATTTGAAAATTTGCAATACATAAGAATAAGATTTGTGGGTTTTTCCTAAATTCCTGAATTACGTCACTTAGCCCTCACCTTCTGATGTTTGGAAAATAATGCATCTAATTATGATAAAAATACACACATACACATGCACACACACACAATCTGATTATTTAAAAACATTTAAAAGATTTAGATTTAACCATACATTAATTCAACCATCATCTTGCTTTACCTCACTTACATAACATCCTCACTTTCCTTTACCCAATTTAGGCCAATGGTCTGTCATGGTAATCTCATGGTTCGTGAGTTCAAGCCCCACAGCTGTCAGTGCAGAGTCTGCTTCGGATCCTCTGTCCCTTTCTCTCTTTCCCTCTCTCTCTCTGCTCCTCCCAGACCCTGCCGCACTCGTGCTTTCTTTCTCAAAAATAAATAAACATTAACTTTTTAAAAAATTTGTAGTGATTTTGATTTCCAAGTTGTTTCATTTTGTCCTGCAGTGATTGGGTATCTAGGTACAATGATAGAGAGAACCAAATATAATAATTTATCCAGGTTAAAGAAGTTGCGGACAATTAGGCAGAAGATTTAGCCAGTGGAACAGCTGGAACAATGGAACAATGATCCAACAAAAGGTATTTAAATGTCCCTGGAAAACAGGTGTAATCGGAGAAAGAGAGAGAAAAAATGAGAGGGCATTTTGGTCAGAAAACAGCATATTAGAGTGTAAGATGATGGTAGGTTGACAGCCATCTATAGAGAAATGGAAAGCACTAGCAAGGGAGTGTAAAATCTCTGCCTTTCATTAGTTTAAATATCTTGAAAAAGTCACATTACTCTTCTAATGCAGTTTCATCAGCCAGAGAGAACATCAACCGACTCCGTATTACTGACAACGTTGAGGTAATATAGACAAAAGCATTTGGTGATTTGTTAAAACTCATGCAAATATGAGAGATTATCAGGATGCATTTTTTACCATCAAAAGTCTAGCATTAACTTTAATTATTATTTGTGAAATGAATCAGGTCATTTATTGTAACCATTTCTTAAAAACCAGTTTTTATGTGCACTTAGACATGTCCATCAAAATACGTGATTCATCTTTGTCAGAAAGTCATTCATTTTATTGAGCTAATCAAAGAAAGGATTTAGATTTTAGGGAATATACCTCTTCCTTTAAGAGATTTGCATGAAACTACTGAAATCCAGTAGCTTTAATTTTAATCAGCAATTCTTTGAAAAAATTCTTTAACAAAAGCCTCACAGCAGATGCTCACATAATACAAAATGTATCCATTAGCTAAACATTAACACAACACAATACATTAACTTGATGTTTTCTTTGATTAACAAACACATTTTCATAATATAACAAACTGCTGTGATTTTATTGTTACAGATGCATAATTCTGTGGGTGTGTGGGAGGAGAAAATATTCAATTAAAGGTCCTGATTAAAAATCTGGCATCTCATAAACAATAAATGATTTCCGTTTTTTTAAAATTATTTGTCCCATGATTTGTATTGTGTTAGACAAAATGTGAACCCAGCTAAAAAAAAATATCATAAAAGTTATGGCATTATGAATGCCACAGCTTCTATTTTGCCTTTTTCCTTACACGAAAAAGGCATGTGTTAATTATGCTTCAAATTTTTCTTACACCATGTTTGAAAGGATTTGCTTTACTACAGGTCTTAAGAATCAAATACTGTGGTTGTATTCCTTTTTCATTTTCTCTATAATGAATATTCTTTTTCTAAACAGTAATATGGTACTCTGGCACAAATTTATGGACCTCCTGGCATGCATTAGTTTCCTAGGGCTGCCGTAACTAACTACCATGATCTAGTAGGTTCACAACAACAGGCATTTATTGACTCAGTTCTGGAGGCTGGATGTCTAAAATTAAGGTGTAGACATGGTCATGCTTCTCTGCTAGCTCTGGAGAGTACTAGTACTTCCTTACCTTTCCCTAGCTTTGGGAGGTGACTGTCAGTCCTTAGAGTTTCTTGGTTTATAGGTGCATCATTGCAAAATTGGTCTCGTTGTCACATGGTGTTTTCCCTCTTTGTCTTTGTGTCTTTTCTCCTCTTCTGATAAAGATACCAATCATATTGGATTAGGGCTCACCTTAACTGAATACCTTAATCAAATATCTTAACTTGATTAAATCTGTAATCATTCTATTTCAAAATTAGTTCTCATTCAGAGGTACAAGGAATTAGGATATCAACGTATCATTTTGGGGGACACAATTCATCCCATAGTAATGTACCATAATGAATACATGGGAGGCCAATTGCAGGGTTAATATTCTCTCGGCAGTTAAAATCAGAATGTACAAAGATTCCAGTTTAAATAGAAAGGGAAGCATAAATTGCAATCCTAAAATATATGCCTTTTTTGGCATAAGGATTATCTTGACCTGGTTATTTTTAAGAAATGGCAGACACCGGAGAAGCTCTGAAAACCTAGTAGAAGTTACCCTTTTGTAAGACATACATACATTTATAAGATAAATTTCCATTTGTAAAGGCTTCTTCCTCTCTGTACCAGGAAGAGAAGGATGACTAAATCTCTAGAAATTTTTATCAATGGAGAAGGCAAAGACTTCATTCTGCCTAACAACTTTATCTTTCGTTACTGTGCTTTTCCTGATAATCTCCCACAACTGGCTTCCCCCTCCTTCCCAACATCTTTTGTTTTTGGTTGAAGATGGTGTCTAATATAGTGGCTTGGGCTATTTAAGGCAGTTGCTCTGTCTTTCTGGGTGTTGTCCTGAATATATGCTATTAAGCATATATGTTATTAAGCTTTTTTTTCCTCCCTTGTTAATCTGTCTTTTTATTACAGAAGGGTCTCTGCCAAGAACCTGGAAGGGTGAAGGAAAAAATTTTTTTTTCCTCCCCTACAGATTCAACTTTTAGGTTTGTTACCTGAAAGTGTGTTGAGCCAAAAGACAAGGAAGCCAGAGAACAGGGAAAGGAAGAGTTTTACTTGCAACAAGTAAAAAAGAAAACACTGGAGATATTTCTCAAAGCCGCATCTTCTTAAGCAACAAAATTGGGGAAGCTTCAAACTAAGAGTGCATACATATTCATGAAAGGACTGGTGCAATGGGGAATTAAGCATGGAATTGGGGCAAAAGTCATATTAAGGTCCAGACTGAAGTCATGAGGGCTGGCAAGGGTTAACATCATCAAGTGTCTGGCTTTAGTTGGTCCAATGTTTGAGTGCTCACAGAGGTTTAAACCCTGCAAAGACAACTCAACAAGGTGTGTCAAGTAAATCTTTACTTTTGCACCAGTATTGGGAGTTTTACCACTGATCTATTGTCCCAGATGAGTAAGTTATCTGTGCTGGCCTGAAAGGGGCTGTTTGCTCATACATTCTTTTGTTCCCTTAAAATCATTATCTCCTGGTTCTATTCTTTTGTATATCCTAGGAAGTCCTGCAAGAAATATGCTATGGGCAAGTAGTTCTGGTCAGACACAGATCACAAGATGGCGAGGGGCCTAAAATGACTTATGTCAAGAAGGTTTTCCATGGGTTCCTAACACTTTCTGCTTACAGGTAGACATTGCAAATCCCCCAGGAATGTCTGTAAGATAAGGGTCAGAATAAGCTGTGTCTGGCATGAGGCTTGGAAAGTCACCTGTCATCTCAATTGCTAGGACTATGAGATAGATAGGGTAACTTGTTAAACATTTTATTTGGAAACAATCAGGGCTTCACAGGAAGTTATAAAAATAGTGCAGAGAGGTCTGGTGTAGTTTGCCCAATGGTTATACTGTAGCTAATTATAGTAGTATGTCAAAACTAGAAAACTGATATTGGTGAAGCATAAAGCTCTATGCTATTTTATGTCCTGTGGAATCCTATGACCACCAATGCAATCAAGTTGCAGAACCACAGCATCACCACAAAGATCTCCTCCTACATGCCAAGTCATACTCCCCACCGTACCCCCCCCCCCCCCCCCGGTAGTCAGGGACTCGCCTATTTGTAGGATTCTAAATCCTGTAAGAATTGAAAACAAATTAGATTTTCCTGAGGCTGACAAGTGAAAAAAATCATAAGACATTGGTTAGAAAATATGATTAAAGAGCTTGACTTCTTGTATGGGAAGGCCAGGAATGAAGTTTTAGAAGGCTTCTGTCAGGCTGTGCAATGATCAGAATTTACTTAAATACTTTGAACCATGGTTTGTTCATTTTTAATCTAGCTTACAGAGTTATTGTGCAGATGTGAAGATGAATGGAAAACTGTGACTTCAAATCTAAAACAGAATTTCTCACCTTATCATTGGCTGGCAGTAAGTTAATTGAGCAGGCCAAGGTAGTGACTACCCCCCACCTGGACTAATCCGGCCCAAACTTGGAACCTAGGCGAATCTCTTTTTTGTTCCAGGGTCCCAACTCTGTCTCCTTCTCACCTTTGCTACAATGTCCAAAAGCACCCAAACCATCCTGTGGAGACAAAGCCCATGGTATTAAATTGAACCAAAAATGTCAACGAAAAAGAGTAATGACACATGGAACATTACTGATCTACTACTTTGTCTCATCATCACTTTTTATCTTTGTAAATAATCAAATAATTAAGTCAAATTTACATTATAATGAAACATCTACATGGGTTGGGACCGAGAATATGAGTAGAAATCATTACATTGGCATTACTTCAACCTCATAATTAATCTATTTCATGCTCTCTATGAAGCACCCAACAAAGTCGACAAAAGAAAGACTGTAACCTCCTTGCCTAAAAGGCAAGAATTGAAGTTTACTCAACAGATGATTGATTTAAAACCTGTTGCATTAACCTAACCAGGCATGTATTATGTGGTAAGAGTATGTGATTTTAAATTGAAAGACCATGACTTTTTTTTTTAGTGGCCACATCATTGTCTTACAATTACTTTTTCTGTAGGTATTTATTTTAATAGAAAATAGCTGTATTGCCTGTTGACCTGTTCTTTTTCCCCCCTCAGAATTCTTGAGAGGTATCTGGAAAATGGCATAAAGATATTCTTACTCCATAGTTAAATTTAAGAAAAAAATTTAAAAGTTTGTAAATATTGTCATAGATAATTTTTTAGTTACTGGAGCTTTAATGGGGGGCTGCAGGAGAGAGGGGAAAATAGGTGATGGGCACCGAGGAGGGCATTTGTTGGGATGAGCACTGGGTGTTGTATGTAAGCGATGAATCATAGGAATCTACCCCTCAAATCAAGAACACAGTGTATATACTGTATGTTAGCCAACTCACCAATAAATTATATTGAAAAAAAAGAAAAAAAAAGAAGTAAATAAATATTCTTTTGTAACCACCCAATCATTGAGGACATCGTCTTTCCCAGGGAGCTTTTAGAGACACTGGTGTCTGTTTTTGTGCTTAGACCCAACTACATTCCTGCTCTCCAGGAAATGCCCTGAATGCAGGGTTCCCAGATTTACCAAATAAAAGTATAGTAAACCCAGTTACATTTTGATTTCAGATAAAAAGCAAATGAGTTTTTTAGTGTATGTTCCAAATATTGCATGAGATACATTGCTACTAAAAGAAGAACAGTTGCTTATCTGAAATTAAAATTAAAATTAAAAACAGTTGCTTATCTAACTATGTGTTTTATATCTTCTCTGTCAATCCTAATTGAATGGGTTGATTTTTGGCCCCTAGGGAAGTATTGTTATGAATGTATCTTCTTGCAGATAAATAGAACCTGCATCTCCTGAGCTAACCTTCACACAAAGGGTTCAACTTCCCAGCATAGATAGATACTCTTATAGTGAAACCTCATTTTCTCCTAGGTTGGTACCATTGTTGTCTCTTTCCCTCCCTTTTTATTCCCTGCCCTTGAAGTAGACAGACGTATCTCAGAACTAACCCAAGTGTTTCTTACCATGTACTGTATGATATTAGATATCAAGCACAACTAGTTATTTCCTGCAACCATAATATGAATATAGTTGGAGGTTAGATTTCACAATGTGTAATGTTCCCTCCTGACCAAACATTCTGAGGGTCTAAGTCCAGCATGGCAAATTGTGCAAATTATATGATTAAAATAAATATATGTGGAAAATACCCTAAGTATAGTTGCCATTGCTTTTTAGCCCCGGTTTTGAAAAATCTCAAAATCTTATTTAACATGTGTTCACTTTGTATAACTCGTGTGTATGTATTTATTCATTTAAAGAAAACTGTTGTGTTCAGTGTACTTGCAACAGGCCAGAATTCAATTGAAAAAGTATCTGCAATTTAAATGTTTATTTTTATTATTTTTGAGACAGAGTGAGCGCAAGTGGGAGAGGGGCAGAGAGAGAGGGGTACAGAGGATCCCAAGCAGGCTCTGCACTGACAGCAGCCTGATGCGGGGCTTGAACTCACGAAGTGTGAGATCACGACCTGAGCCGAAGTCGGACACTCAACCGACTGAGCCAACCAGGTGACCCAAAGTATCTGCAATTTAAAAGAAAAGTATCTGTAATATAAAAGAAAAAAAAAAGTATCTGTAACATCATATTTCTGCCATAGAGGAATTTAGATGAAACTATTCTTATTTGAAGCAATAAAAACTTTTACATATTAGAAACGCACTTATCACTTGTAACAAACTCCGTCTGTTGTGTTAGAATATTTTTTTCTACCTAATGTTGAAAAACATGCATCCAACATTTCTTCCCTTAGGTTTTGTAAGCATAGGACTAAATAAAATTAAGATTTCATCAGCTTCTGTCCTGTCGTCTGCAAGGTTGACCATTATGGATTATTTCCCAAACCATGATTGGCTGTTACAGACCCCACTACCTTCCTATTGCTTCAATTACAGCATTAGAATTCCAAATAAAGAATTCTGGGAAAAATAATTTGCTTTGACTGATGTGGTTCTTCAGTGTGATTTCTTGTCTCTCTGAGGATTTCAGGGTTCATTTGCTTTATCCTCTTAAAAAGGCACTATTTTTCTTTTTACTCACCATTTATTAGTAAATTGACTATCAGTAAAACACTAACTATATTTCTCCCTTGTCCCCTCCCCCATCCCCTCTTCTCTATTTGCTCTTTGCTTTTATATAGTGAAATGCAACAAGGCAAAATAAAATACCAGTTTTTAGCTATCTCATTGAAAAAAAAAGTAAATCTGTTATTTAAAATGACACATATATAATTAAAAACTATAAATACAAACATACATAAATACATACATACATGTATACATACATACATAAATACATACATACATAATACATAAATACATAATACATAAATACATACATACATAAATACAAACATGTACACACACACACACACACACACACACACACATATACATTCTTTGAATACTATCCCTCTGATTTGTGTAATGTGAGCATGAAGCTGCTTTAGATTTTTCCAGCAGGAGTTACCATTGCAGCAGGCTCCCACCTGCTGGGAGCCCACATTTCACTCTCTGGGAGACCCTGTTGAAACTCCTCTCTTTAGGCTAAAGGGAAGAAAAAGCACACCTTACTCCTTCCCTCTGGAGGAAGAGGTAATACTCCCAGAACACAAATAGCACCCTTTTAAATGCTTCCTTAAATCTCCAGCCCTTAGGTTCTAGCTGTGGGCAGAGGGATTAAATATCACCAAACTGGTTTTAGATACTTAATTTTTATAATTTGATGTGTGAGTCAGTAATTGGAATGCTGTAATTATCTCCATCGGGTCTCAATCTAAATTTTTCATTTAACATGCCACTAAAATCTTACTCACAGCATAACATAATTGGAATTCAGGAAATATGTATTGATTGACCCATTTTTTTTAATTCAAAGTAAATCTATTAGTATCCATCGTAACCCAAGTTAACAGCTACTGAATAACTTTTGAGGCATTTAAAATGGTTTTATGCAAGTGAAGGAAAGTCCTCTAAGAAGTTGAAGCCAATGTTTTAATAAAAACACAATGTGAAATTTTAACTGATACACAATGATCACTTTTTCATTTTTGTATGTATACTAGATTATTTTCTTCAGTTGTGAGTAAGCATTTTATCTTTCATTTGTAAGTAGAAACTTTGAGAACATAATCATTTTCTAACTGTGCAAGCATTAGATATTGTGCAGTATTTTTAATGCAGTTTGAGGTTAGACTCTGTAACTTGTTCCCTTAGTTTATTTTATGACTCTATTCATAAATTTAGAATCTAATACATTTGACTATTTGACACTTTCTTAGAGAATGCAGTATATTAAAGCAAATTAAAAATTCATTTTTCCTAGTTAGATATTAGCTTGTTATATATAAAACTACTTTATAATAATAAAGTTTATCAACTTTAAAGTGTTTCATACGCACTGTCTTCAGAGATCCTCACAATAATTTTGTAAAGACAGTGTTAGCATCTGTGCCCTGTGAGAACAGGACTTTACAAGGCCACCTGGGTGGCTAAGTTGGTTGAGCATCCAACTCTTGGTTTCAACCCAGGTCATGATCTCACAGTTGATGGGATTGAGCCCTGCATTGGGCTTTGCACTGGCAGTACAGAGCTAGCTTATCTCAAGCAAGCTTCCTCTCCTTCTCTCTTTGCTCCTCCCCTGCTCTCTCAAAATAAATAACTAAATGAAAAAAAAAAAAAAGATGTTATGTAGAAATGTTATACTTAAAATTTTATCTGATTTTTAAAGTTTAATTTATTTACTTATTCATTTAGTTAAGAGAGAGAGAGAGAGTGAGCAGGGGAGGGGCAGAGGGAGAGAGAGAGAGAGAGAGAGAGAGAATCCCAAGCAGGCACGAAGCTCAGTGCAGAGCCTGATGTGGGGCTTGATCTCATGACTGTGAGATCATGACCTGAGCCAAAATCAAGAGTTAGAAGCTTAACTGACTGAGCCACCCAGGAGTCCCTCATATGATTTCTTTTAATAAAAAAAGTTCATATTACATCATATTCATTCAAAAGTTCATTGTTATATTATATTCTGTCATATGACTATACCAAGGAAGAATAAAGGATATTGAAAGAAAGGATAAACATGTTGATAAATATTCACATGAAAAGTGACTGAACATGATTGATCTAAAACACATCACAAAAACTTTAAAAAAGCAGGAAGGATGTAGAGAAGAAGGTAAAAAGTTTTAAAGTTCTAGCACTACTGAGGAAATGGATATCATAACATAGAGGTTGGCTTGATTGTCAATACTTTCTGAGGTAATTGGTAGATTAGCATGTCCATGTTTTAACTAGCTAAATATATTCATCTTTCAAGGCCTTTTTCTCTGGGTTGGTATCTGCATGTATTTTATTGCCTTTGACTGCTCACTTTATTTACTTATATTCTTTTTTTTCTTAAGTTTACTTATTTATTTTTGAGAGGAAGACAGCGAGAGCAGATGAGGGGCAGAGATAGGATCCCAAGCAGGCTCTGCACTGTCAGTGTGGAGCCCCATGCAGGGCTCGAACTCACCAATGGTGAGATTATGACTTCAGGTGAAATCAAGCCTCTGGAAGCTTAACCAACTGAGCCACCCAGGCTCCACTACATACATTGTTGTGACAATTGTTATCTACTACACTGTATGACAGATATTTGTTAATTTCCTGAGTGGGTGTGGCATTGAGGAGACATGTCTACTTTGAAACAACTCAAATGATTTTTTTTCATTAGGTCTCCTTACTTTCCTTCCTTCCTTTTTTCCTTCCTTCCTTTTTTCCGTCCTTCCTTCCCATCTTCCTCAATTCCTACAAAATTCCTACAGAATCTGCAAAAGTGCATTTTACTGAAGAGACCCAAATAATTTTTATTTAACATAACAAAGGGGTTCTTAAAAATAAAAGTGTAGAAAAATAATCTCTACAATATAGCCTTTGAAGTTAGGAGCTCCCGGACATAATGTAACAAAGGAAAATCCTAAATTCCTCAAAAAGCTTCTAAACTGCTTAACATACACTTTGATGTAGCATCTATGTTTTCAAAAATTACACAAAATATTTCTTTTACTCACATTAATGATGTACATATAGTCAATCACTTAGCTGTAAAACTTGAGCCAGTTAGCTGTATAACCTTGAATAAGATGCTTAATCTTTTTCTCCTGCATTTCCTTCACTTTAAGACTGTCATAAATCTAGTAATTATCATATAGATTTTTCTTAGAATTAAGTGATATGTTTCCATATAGAAACAGAACAGATCCAGAATATTATAAGCACTGAATATTAACAAGTATTATTATCATATGATGTAATAACTTTTTTTTTTCATTATCACTTTAGAATGCTGGCTTTGGCAATTTGTTCCAGAGAGCTGACTCCTTATTAATTAATTACTTAAACATATAGTGACATCCTTTATTTACATTATATCTATGTTATCTGGAACTAACTACCTCCTAAGTCTGTGACAGTAAGTAACTATTAGATTTATTCTCTGCAGTAGAGTTGCTACTTCAAATGGATTTAGTTAATTTAAACCATAAAAATGTAATGGAATTTGGGGGAATATTGTAAAATGAAAGACAAGGTCACTAGTAATAGTCCAAGAGTTTATTATCTTCAAAAATAATGTTTCCTCCAGATGGCCCAAGAAAGAAATGAAGTTACCATCTACTGCTCTAAAAAGTCCCAACTAAAATCTTTGGGAAAAGGTTATGAATAAATGGTTAATCATGGCTAACCAGGTCCATAAGAACTCATGACTTCATGTTGTTCATATGCTAAGCTTGTACCACACATGTTATTATAAGGCATCTTGTGGCTGGTGTACAAGATTTAAATTCATACTAACAGATGTTTGGGAAGGAAATTATTTGTTTAATTTGTTTATGAGTCACAGGATTTTTGTCTGAATGTAATTATAGGAGGAGACCACAATTTGTGAATGGATTGTATTCCAAAAGTACAGTTATGAGTCAGTTGTTTGGGACTAAGAACATATTTTTATGTATAAACTAGGCTAAACGTTAGTGTTTCCCAAGCAAGCCCACAAATAGCTGCTTTAACCCGTTATTTGGCTGACAGTATGTGCCTATTACTCCCCAGTCTCTGGAGAAAGGCTATAAGGAGAAAATGGCCTCTTCCTTTTCTGGCCAGTTTTGTTTTGATTCCATTGGTGATAGCCTTTTCCCCTTTCCAGCTCTGCTTTTCCTCTGTTTTCTCATGAGACCTCATAAGCTCTAAACCACCCTGAAGAACTACCCTAGTCTGACCCATTCTTGGCAAAATTTACACGATTCCAAAATTATCTGCCTCTCCTTTCCCACCAACATGTTCCATTTTGTGATATTGCTAATGTCAAGTTACAGCAAGAAATCAGTGCGGTTTTGTTCTTCTTTACCCTAATGGGATTAATAATTATCCCAGGAGTATTTCCGATTTAAAAACAGATATTTGTCATCCAAATTACTATATTTAGTGGATTTTATGACTAACAAAATAAAAGGAAAAAACCCAGACATTTTGGAGCAATGTCATATTGGAATCAAGACCAATATGTGAATTTTTTACTGCCAAGAAGTCTGTCCTAGGAGTCATTGCCTTCAATTAAATATTTCTTAACAATTTTTCCCTCTTTGTCCTTCATGAACTAACATGTACTCTAAAACTTTCACTCAGTACTTTTCATTCTTACAAACATTGGTAAATACTGAGCTAAAAAACAAAACAAAACAAAACAAGAAAGATTTTACATGTGTATACATTGCAGTTTTTCTGAGTGTACTTTTTTTCTTTTCACAAATCAATAGATGCCTACGTAGTCTTATTTGTTCATTTTCCAAACTAAGTGGTATATTCCCTCTAGAAGTACAGGGAATGTTTATTATTTGGGACTTGTATGTCTAGAGCTTAACCCAGTGCCTAATACTTAATAAATTTCCAAGAAATACTTAAGGAATAAAGAAAAAAATTTAAATCAATTTTTATTTTAAACATGCAACCATAGACACATAAAAGTACTTGCGTAGATTTATTGAGGTATGTTCTATAGACTAACAGGTATCTGTTTAAGGAAATGAACAATGTGATGATTTGGCCTTTTAACTCTAGCTATTTCTTTTAGTTTTCTGGTAAGGGTAAGAGTTAACTTTTTTTTTAATTATAAACAATAAATGTCACTGTTTCCACCTAGAGAAGCATTTTGATTTACTTATGTTGTAGAGAAAAAAAGAAATTAAAAATTAAGAAAGAAAATGCTTTTGTAGTTGTTCTCAGGCAAACTCCATAGATACATGACAGACAATTGGCCCTTTTGGTAAGAAGAGAGATTTAAATAATGAGGTGTACATAAAATAGAATTTTTAAGTGACTTAACACATGTGAAAATAAAATTGAAATACATGAAGTGTGTCGGGGTGGGGGGAGGGAGCGGGACACCTGAATTTAAATATGCAACCTGAAATGAGAACAATGGAAAGTTTTATCTGGTGAGGTAATGCCACACAATGCAATAAACTTAGAAATAATCCACACAGACTGTCAGGTTGGACGCACTCTTAACTTAGTTTAAACAAAGCTTCAGTTTCCAAAGTGATTGGGTGGCCCTCTCTGATTTACACCTGAACAGTGACACGTAAAACATGAGTCTGTGAGGTCTGCAGAGAACTCCACCACACAACAGATCGAGCTACTTGTTTATTATCAGGTATGAATTAGCAACATGCAGTCATGTCAAGACTCATCCTTGATTTAGCTATTTTTAAGACTGTGCGGTGCTATTAAGTTCAGACTTAAAGTGATATGGCGCACATTGATATCTTGGTGGATTCTTTTCAAAGGAATCATCTGCTTTTTATTTCAACCATTCTTAAATTCATCCTTTAAATGAAATTTTAACACAGCATACTTCCCAAAGAACCCGTGAAGATTCAATTCATTACAGTAATAGTTTCTTAGCTTCAAACACTTGCATACAGTTGTGACTTTACAAAATACTATTTTTGTACTGATACCACAAATTTAAAAATGGTGTTAGTCCACATATATTCATAACACATGCATTAGTGTTTGATGTAATCTCTAAAGTTAGCCTAAAATGGTCACTCTTACAAATCACCATAACTTAAAGAGAGATTTCTCATTGGAAAGATTTTCACCTGATTTGTAATTTAATTTTCAATTTGAGACTCTTTTGAGTCTCAATACTGTTAATACATTAACTTCATGTGCCAAGAATATTCAAGTGTTTACCCGGAGCTATTGATAAGATCACATTATATCTATTCATCTACTTATACACATGTACATGTCACAGGAAGTAACTGATAGTATTATAAATACATACTAGTATTCATTAATCACCTATTAATAGCTGACGATTTATGCAAGATGTTTTAAGATGCTTTTGCTAATTGCATTGTCAACAATTCTGGGCAATAGGTGAGAAAATTGTTTCCATTTTATAAATGATGATAGAGAGGAGTTAAGCAGCTTACTCAAAGTCGATGTGAGTAAATAAGACAGTGACTCTGTTATTGGAACAAAATTAAGAGTTTTTTTTTTTTTTTTGTCCCCCACAGTCATCTTTCCATAGGCACCTTTTGTTTGATTTGTAGAAACAGCAGTATGAAGGGGTGAGCTTTCTGATCTTGGACTCAGACTTGTCAAACCGGGTCTATATGCCTCCAACTCTCCACTATCCTCAAACCAGATTCCATGCACTTATCTCATCCCTGTTTCCATATATCTGTTCTTTCTGTTTTCACCACTACTACTATTTTACTTCTCTAGTAAATAGTTCCTCTATTTGAAGTCTATCTATACTTCACTATTGGATTCAGTGTCTGCATCTGCAAAGTCTTCCTATAGTCTGAGCCCTCATTAATTTCTCTTTCTTGGTAATGCCATCACTACATTATTTTTCCTTGTTTATACTGCCTGTGTTTTATTCATCTAAAAAAGAAAACCCCCATTTTAACACTCCATTCTTTACCTTATTGCCATGTTTCTAATTATTTTCTATATTTGCTCATATATATATATATATTTGCGTATATATATATTTAATTTTTATTTATTTCTATATATGCTCATACATACATGACATCATTATATCACATAACAGATATCACTAACAGAATAACACTCAAAGGGGGCAATTAATTGCCTTTATGATATTAGCAGAACCAATACACTTCCATTTGTATTTTGATAATACATATTACGCAAAAACGTAAGAAAATGCCTTAGAGATTTTAGCATCACAAGGTATTGGTAGTCATTATCAAAAGCCATCCTGACATCCATTTCCCTTATTTCCGTCTAAAAAACAGATCTAATTCACATATTGACATTGATTTGACCAGTGAACAAATAAAGTGTAAGCCACTCAGAAAGGATCCATTTCCCCTGACATTGATTGACTCAGGTGTGAGCATGTGATGTAGACCCTGTGAATACAAAGTAAAGAGACATCTGTTGAGGCATTTCCTGGAAAGTTTTCTCAATCTTAAAAAACGAATAAGCTTTGTGTCTTTGTATGTTGCTGAGTAACATCACGATGCCTAGAATTTCTGTAGCCAACTTATGACTTTGAAGGAAAAAACAAGTTTCTAAATTAGCCAATCTGAAGCCACACTTTCTCCAGAAATCCTGTAATAGGAACTAACAAATCTCATATATGAAAGAAAAAGTCTTACTTTCTAAGTTACATTTGGTTAGGTCTTTTGTTACTTGTAGCAGAATGCAGCCCAGTTGCTATAAATGGCCTAACAAATATTGTATAATCTCACTTATGTGTGGAATTCCAACAACAAGGAAAAATCAAACTCATAGATACAAAAAACAGGTTGGTGGATACCAGAGATAATGGGTAGGTGATGGGTGAAATGGGTAAAGTGGATCAAAGGTAGAAACTTCCAGTTATAAAATAAGTAAGTTACGATAATGTAACGTACGGCATGGTGACTATAGTTAATAATACCATGCTGCAGACTTGAAAGTTGCCAAGAAAGTAGATAGAAACATTTTTTTTTGTAACTGTGGTAATGGATGTTAAGTAAATGTATTGTGTTAATGATTTTGCAATATATACAAATATTGAATCATTACGCAGTACACCTGAAACTAATATAATGCTATATGTCAGTTTAACCTTAATAAAACAAATTTTTAAAGAGAAAAAGTAGTTTAACAGATAATCTTGGCAGATACTCAAAGTGATTAAAATAACATTTTGGTGTTATTCCTTTTGGGTATCTAATAAAAGTGTCATTTGGGGGGGTTTGTGCCATTCTTTCATTAGTTGAAAGTACTAATCCTTGAAGAAGTAAAATGAATTGTTAATATGAAAGGAATTAACTTGAAGGAATTTAACTGTAGATAGAAGAATTATCAAATGAGAGAAACTATATCTTCCTAACCAAAGAGGAGTTTACATCAGTTGTTTATTATACAATACTGTAAGTCATTATAAGATTTACATAATAGAAGATGTACATTTCCTCCTATTTTGGTTAAAATAGTAACACATGTTTCCAAAGAGAATGCTGAAAATTTCTCATTGAATAAAGCATTTACCATGATCACCAAACGCTTCTTAACCAATAGAAAAAAATCATAAAGACTATCAAAGTAAGATGATCTTGATTTAGTCTCTGCTTTTATTTCTTTCCAAATACCAATATGAGTTCACTTGTCCTATTAAAATGTGTGGGCTTTGAGGGAAAGATGAGCAAAGCATTCCAGATTTGCTAATGTAGCACATTTTGACAGGTCGCAGTGCATAACATGATTGATCATCAGGATGAGAATAGAAATAAAAGGCAGAGATGAAATCATGCCAACCTGAGGGAAATAAATGTTCTGTTAATCTTTTAATTATTTTTTGAATAAATTGAGCTGACTATTACTTTCTAAAGTTTATTTCACCAGTTTGGTATGTTTTAGCCACTCAGCAAAAATAAATAAATAACAGTTTAAAATTTTTAGTGTATTATCATCAAGGCTACATGGTATAGAATATGGAATGAACACATTATTTGGAACATTTAAATAATTTATGTATGTTTCTTCCCTTGAGGTCTTGATTTTCTTGTCCTGTGCTTTCATTTATTTTTTAATTTTCACATATAGAGAGGGGCTTGAAATGTTAGTTAACTTCTCTTTTTTTTTTTTTTTTTAAATTTTTTTTTTCAACGTTTATTTATTTTTGGGATAGAGAGAGACAGAGCATGAACGGGGGAGGGGCAGAGAGAGAGGGAAACACAGAATGGGAAACAGGCTCCAGGCTCTGAGCCATCAGCCCAGAGCCTGACGCGGGGCTCGAACTCCCGGACTGCGAGATCGTGACCTGGCTGAAGTCGGACTCTTAACCGACTGCGCCACCTAGGCGCCCCAGTTAACTTCTCTTAAAGTCACTATTTTCTCTTATGTAAAATTGGATATTATCATCTACTTCACATAATTATTATAAAATTCATGTTAAATAACTACAGAAAAGGATTTAATACTTGACAATTTAGGTGTAGGAAAACTGAGGGGTTAACAACTTTTGTTTGCTGAGAATATTGTTTGCAATTTAATGAACACATTATTTAAAAATAATATTTTGTAAGAGTACCGTAAGTAAGATGGCCGAATGAGACATCCCCTCTCAATAACAACAATTCGGTATTCATCCCTAAACAAAAATGCCTTTGTAGGAGCTATGGGATTCAGCGCTGACCACCAAGTTGCCTAGGAGGAGTTTCACTCACCTGGGCATCAGGTAATAAACATAGAGACCTTAGTACTGGCAGTGGACCCTCCATTGCCCTGTGGACCAGCTCCAGTTTCTCTTGGTCACATGATGAGAGCACCTGGGGAACATTATCTTAGACAATCACAGACAAGAAAGCGAGCTGCTGTGGAACCTCAGGAGTCCAGGAGAGAAGTTCCAGTAGTAAGAGACAACTGTGAACAATTATACATAAACAAGCTGCATTACCTAGAAGGGACAGATAAATTCCTAGACGCATATAATATACCAGGATTGAATCATGAAGAAATAGAAAATCTGAATAGACTAACGAGGAGACTGGATCACTAATCAAAAACCATCTAAGGAAAAAAGAAAAGAAAAGAAAAAAAAAAAAAAGAAAAAAGCAGATGGTTTCCCTCCTCAATTCTACCAAACATTTTAAGAATACCAATGTTTCTCAAGCTCTTACAAAAAACTGAAAAGGAAGGGACACTCTCAAACTCACTGATAAAGGCAGCATAACACTGATACCAAAGCCAGATAAAGAGCATACAAAGAAAGAAAACTACAGGCCAATATTCCAGATGACTATAGGTATATAGATGCAAAAATTCTCAACAAAATATTAGAAAGGAAACTTTAACAGCATATTAAAAGGATTATACAAGATAATCAAATGGGATTTATGGTGATGTGATGCATGGATGGTTCAACATACACAGATCATTTGTGATATGCTACATTGATAAATAAAACACAAAAAAATCACACGATAATCCCAATGATTGGAGAAACAGTGTTTGACAAAATACACCCTTTCTTGATAAAATTTCTCAACAAATTAGGTATAGAAAGAATTTACCTCAACATAATAAAATTCATAAGTGATAAGCCCCCAGCTGATACCATATGAAAAATTGATGACTTTCCTTCTAAAATCAGAAACATGACAAGGGTTCCACTTTCACTGCTTCTATTTAACATAGTACTAGAAGTCCTAGCTAGAGCAAGCAGGCAAGAAAAAGAAAAAAAAATTAATAAAGAAGAAGCAAAATTATCTGTTTGCAGATGATATGATCATGTATAGAGAAAATCCTAAAGCCACTACCAAAAAACTATTAGAATTAATAAACAAATTTAGTAAAGCTGCAAAATATAAAATCAGCATGCAGAAATCGGTGTTATACACTAAAATCAAAATATCTGAAAAAGAAATAAGACAATCTTATTCACAATGGCATCAGAAGTAATGAAATATTTTGGAATAAATTTAAACAATGAGGGGAAAGATCCGTACATTGAAAAGTATAAGACTGTTGGAAGAAATTGAAGAAAGCACAAATAAATAGAAAGATATCCTGTATTTATTGATCAGAAGAATTAACGTTATTAAAATGTCTATACTATCCAAACCCACCTATAGATTCAATCCTTATCAAAAAAATTCCAAGGTTTTTTTTTTTTTTTTCACAGAAATAGAACAAACAACCTAAAATTTGTGTGGAACCACAAAAAACTCCAAGAAGCCAAAGTAATCTTGAGAAAGAAGAACAAAGCTGGAGGAATTACATTACCTGATTTCAAAGCATATTACAAAACTATAGTAATAAAACTAGTATAGTGCTGGCATAAAAGTAGACCCATAGACCAATGGGACAGAATTGGGAACCCAGAAATAAACACTTGCATATACCATCAACTAACATTTGACAAGAAAGCCAAGAATATTCCACGGGGGAAAGGATAGTCTCTTTAATAAACAGTGTTGGGAAAACTGGATAATCACATGCAGAAGAATGTAATTGGATTTTTATTCCACACCACTCACAAAAATTAACTAGAATGTACTAAGACTTAAACAAAAGACTTGAAACCATAAAACTTTTGGAAGGTAAAAAGCTTCTTGACATTACCCTTGGCAACGATTTTTGGGGCATAACACCAAAAGCACAAGTCACAAAAGTAAAAATCAAACTACTCAAACTAAAAAGATTCTGCAGATCAAAAGAAACAACAAAATGAAGAAGGCATCTTATGGAATGGGAGATAGTAATTGCAAACCAACTGACAATTTGGTTAGTATCCAAAATACATAAGGAACTTATACAAATCAATAAAAAAAATCTGATTAAACAATGGCGAAGGAACTGAATAGATGTTTCTTCAAAGAACATGTGGAAAAAAAAAAAAGAGAAGAAGAAGTGACATGCAAATAACCAATAGGTATGGGAAAAGATGTTTAACTTCACTAGTCATCAGGGAAGTGCAAAGCCACAATGAGAAGTCATCTCACACTTGTCACAATGGCCATTACCAAAAGATAAGAGATAACAAGTCTTTTCAAGAATGTGGAGAAAAGAAAACCTTGTGCACTCTTGGTGGGGATATAAATTGGCACATAATTTTCATAACATTTCAAACAACAATTTTCATAACAACTGTTATGAAAACAGTATAGAGGTTCCTAGAAAAATTAAAGACAGAACTTAACATATAATCCAGCCATCCCGTTCTGGGTATATATCCAAAGGAAATGAAATCAAGTTCTCCAATGGCTATCTTAACTTCCAATTTCATTGCAACATTATTCACTATAGCCAAAATAAGGAAACAACCGAAGTGTCCATCCACATATGAATCAATAAAGAAGATGTGGTAAATATATCCAATGGAACATTATTCAACCATGAAAAAGAAGGAAATCTTGCCATTTCTGACAACCTGAATGGACCTTGAAGGCATCATGCTAAATAATGAAGTTAGAGGCAGACAAATACTGTTTGATGTCACTTATATAGAATCTAAAATGATGAACTCATGAAACAAAGAGTAGAGTGATGGTTGCCAGGGACTGTGTGTGGGGGGAATGGGGAGATGTTGGTCAAGGGATACAAACTTCCCATTATAAGATGAATAAGTTCTAGTGATCTAATGTACAGGATGGTGACTACACTTAAAAATACCGTATTGTATATAGTAGTATATATGTTATATATTGTTAAATTATACAGAAATATATAATTATATTTATATTATTATGATATAATTGAAAGTTGCCAAGAGAGTAGATCTTAAGTGTCCTCTTTACAAAAAAAGAAATTGCAATTATGGGACATGATGGAGGTGTTTACTAACTTCAACCATTTTGCAGTATTTCAGTGTATCAAGCCTTCAGTCTGTACCGCATAAACTGACACAATGTTATGTGTCAATTAGATCTCAGTAGAGCTGGAAAAAAGGTAAAATATTATTTTGTCTTGAGTAATGTTTAAATAATTCTGAAGAGTTGTACTCTGAATTTTTTTTTAACCTGATACATTTAGAAAATTGCTTATGTCATCCATCACAGAAATGTTATTGCTTGCAGTAGTCCATGAGAAATACACCTGAAACGAACTGTTAAGAGGATGGCCAGGGCGCCTGGGTGGCTCAGTCGGTTAAGCGCCGACTTCCGCTCAGGTCACGATCTCGCGGTCCGTGAGTTCCAGCCCTGCGTCGGGCTCTGTGCTGACAGCTCAGAACCTGGAGCCTGTTTCAGATTCTGTGTCTCCCTCTCTGTGACCCTCCCCCGTTCATGCTCTGTCTCTCTCTGTCTCAAAAATAAATAAACGTTAAAAAAAAAATTAAAAAAAAAAAGAAGATGGCTTCCATAAGTAAAATGTTATCATGTGTATAAATCCCACACTAAAAATGGAAAATGACACATATTAAGTAAAATAACAAATGTATATATAAGTAGATGAAAGTCATATTTAAATTACTTGGTACACAGTTCTAAGTTATTTAGTAACTCAGGATGTAATCTCTTCTGCTTTTTATAAAAATAACTATTAACATGTTTTAATTCCTGTTTGCTTAAAAACTTCAGAGGAATTAAAATATTAATTTAAAGCCACCATGATTGATGAAAAATAAAAGAATGCCACCAGAACAGACATCTGTTCTACTCCAATAATGAATAAAATCTGCTAAATTACAATAGAAATGTAATTTTATTAGGCAAAGACAGCCAAATGAGCTCAGAAAGTGTGAACATTATCTATTTATTCATTTCTTTGAGAAATAATTAGTAATTATTTTCTGGTTGTCAGATTCAATGCCAATTTCCATGGCAAGTTACAGAATTAAGTAAAGCAAAACCTCTGCTCTCAAGAATGTTCTATCCAGTAACTGTAAAGAAATATAGAAGAAATTGGTTGAAGAAAATTACACTTCAAATAATGTCAGTTGAGACAATGAATGCAAACATAAGTTTAAGAGCAAACTTGGAGCTGAAAACCTAACAGGAAATCAGGAAGTAGTAAAGACACGCTATTAGGATAAGTTGTCATTCAAAATGGCATTGATGACAATATTATGACTTTCTCCCACAGATGATTATGATGAGTTATCATGAGAAATAGGGGGAAGAAGCAAAAAGAGGGCAGCATTAAATATATCATTTCCGGATTCAGCGAATAAAATAAAAAATGAAAATCATCTCTAGAAACAATAACTATTTCACCTTCCCTTTCATTGATATTATTTCAACAGATAACCTAATAACACTCAATATTACTAAATATTGTTTAACAACTAAATGTTGTGTCTTCTAAGCACAATTTAAGCTACTATGAAATTATATTTGTTTAGATTTTTTAAAATTTGACTTGTTACATATGAGAAGTTTGCATGGGATTTGATTTTTGATTCCCATCCTGGAGAAAGAAAATGGCAAATGCATTTTTCATATTGAGAAAGATGGTGGATAAGCTGTGCACAAAGAGGGTTGTTCCTTGGATGTTAAGTAAAGGAAATTAGTTATTAAGTGTATATGTCTTTGTTACTCTTGTCTCTTAACCAAAAACAAAAAATATATTGACCAATAAAGTGCTGATCCATTTCTTATTTTGCAAGAGGAGTAACAAGTAACAAGTCTGATAACAACTATTTGGACTGCAGGCACAGTAGTAAGAAAAAAATAATAACATGTCAGCTTGATGGAAAAAGAGTGGAGAGCATCTGACTCAAGATGAAATGGGTGAGAAAAATGCTGAAAGAACATTTGTTGAATGAATGAATAATGAATGTAGAAAGTACTAGTTCATTGATTTTAAATGCTTGCTTTCCATTTATACTGAAATTTCCAAATATACTGAAATTTATCCACTTTCTTATTGATTCATGCTAATTGGTTCTATTTTTATTATCAATAAATATTACTGTAAATCATCTTATATATGCTTTTTGTAGACACCTGTGAGAAGTTTTCTCAAGTGGGATAACTAGAGATAGAATTGCTACATCATATGGGATGCATGTGTTATATCTCAATGTTGTAAGCAGAAATGTAGAGAAATTCCTTCACATTTAGATACAAATTGCATTATTATATGTTGTAAGAATGTAGAATTCTTATAACCATTTCAGACCCATTAATCAGCAGGACTTAGACGTTAGAGAATGGCTTTAGAATGTTGCTCAAAAAAAGCATGATCTCAATTATGAAGATCATATTTATATACTCCAATGTCAATAGTTTCTTAGAGTGTATTAAGAAGAATTTTGAGGCCATGATTAAGCTTTGAAGAGGGTGCTGGGAATTTTGATGAATGTAGTAAGTATTTGCCATTCCATGAAATGGTTCTGTAATAGACTCAGAGAGAATGGTGTATAATTCCTAGAATTTGGCATTAACTAGGATGTAGTTTTTTTCTTATATAGACAATGCTTATGCTAGATACACGCATTATCTCTTATGTTACTAACAAGAAAAAGTGAAATCTGTTCAACAATTACACACAAAAGAGAGGAGATATTATGTAGTAAGTCTATTTCTGACTTACTAAATATTTTCCTTTTGGGTTATTTTTCTTTGAGATTAAGGAAGATTACGGAGGCACTCATTTTTTAAATGTTCTTCTGGAGGTTAATTTTAACACAATATTGATGGTTCACTGAATAGTAATACTTTATCAGATATTTCAGATGCATGCATACATATGCCTATATGTGTGTACATATAGGCAATGTATATTTTGCTCAAAAATATAGCATGGTTACATGTTTATAAATTCTTTTTCATTTCATTTTTGAAGTTCTTTTTACTCATCTTGTTTATTTTTCTCACAAGGACATACCTATTCATTAATACCTATTAGGTATCTACTATATTCCAGCTATGTTCTCTATGAAGATTAAAATAGCTTAGGTCAGGGCACCTGGGTGGTTCAGTCAGGGCACCTGACTCTTGATTTAGCATCATCTCATGGTAGCGAGATTGAGCCTTGCATCAGGCTCCTCACTGGGCATGGAGATTATTTAATATTCTTTCTCTGGCCCTCCCCTGTGTGCCCTCTCTCTCACAAATTAAAAAAAAAAAATAGGTCAATATGTGTAGAATTGCGTCATTCCAATAAAACTAAAAGTTTTCTATTCATAGATTTTCTTAGTAAATATCACTAAGTCTTCAGATCAAAATATCAAATTGTGTTTTATAACATACTTACAAATATTTCCCAAGTTAATATATGTGATATATCTGTCATATAAAAATAATTTGAGAGAAAACTTTATAAAAATGGACAAGAGAGCTACAAAATTTTCAAGTAACAATGACTATTGACAAAATCTTGTAAAAAACAGCTGGTTCTGAAAACTTGGCAAGATTTTGACATTCTATAATATAAAATCAATTAGATAGCCATGTAAACACTAAAAAATAATCATGATATTAGCTCATGTTTTTTATTTCCTCTTTTCACGTTCAAGACCACCAGAATCACCTACTTAGTCTCACTTGAGAAGCCAAAATTGTCTTTAAAGAGTTTTAAGTATATTCTAGAGATTTATTCTGGTATTGCAGGGTTCTTTACATTTTTAAAAGAGAGTATGTGAAAGGTTCACCTCCCAAACTTAGCCCTCTTTGATGATTCATGTGAGTCATTAGATGTAATGGCATGTCAAGAACCTGGAAATTGTTCAACGTATTCCTTTTGAGATGTGTAACACACCCTTTGAAGGAAGCAATGCATCAAACGCCACAGATTTTATAAATGTCACTTTACCAAGTAGTTTTGTTGAAAAGATCATAGAATAAGAATTGGTCTTGAGTTTTCAAGAATGAGAACAAAGTCTACAACTTTCTCAGAAATATTTGCCTTGAGATAGATGTGTTCTCAGGTGTAGCCTGGCTTGTATTTCGATAGAGTTCCATCCTTGATGGCCTAATCAAGTTTTTGTTTGTTTGTTTGTATTTTTTGTTTGTTTTTCTGTTATCTATGCTATCTACCAGAGATAGATCTCCAAGAAAATATAGCCACCTTGTTTCCCAATATTATGACTACCAGCCTCTGCATTTAATTGCTATTATCAGGGAATTTTTTTAACCTACACAGAATCAAGTTCTGCCATTATCTATGTATTTGCTAATGTTTATTGAAAAATAGATTCACAGGAAATTGTAAAGATATTATAGGCAGATATTGGATACTCTTTGGTTTTCCCCAAAGGTTTTATCTTGTGCAACTACAGTGTAATATCAAAACCATGAAAGTGATATTGGTACAATGTGTGTTTCATCATTTTATCACATGTGTAGAATCATATAACTGCCACTACACTCAAGATACAGACTTACTGCGTCACCAAAAACATCCCTCTCACACCACCTCTATATAATAGCGCCCACACTTCTCAGCCTACAATTCCTAACCCCTAGAAAATACTGATCCGTTATCCATCTTGAAATTTTGTCATTTCAGAAATTTTACATAAATCAAATCAAATCAAATCTGTCACGTTTTAGATTGTTCCCCCCTGCCCCCGACCCCCCACTGGACAGATTGTCCATGAAATCTAAGTTGTTGTGTGTATCAATAGTTACATAAATATTTATTCAGAATTCCCTTTGATTTATCTTTAGTGTTTTTGAGTGTATTTCTTTGTGTTCCAGGATTTTTTACATTAATACACAGGTTTGTTGTCTCACCACTTCAAAGAATGAAGAGGTGGACACAAATGAGTAGCAGGCAAACGTTTATTAGGGTATAAGATCAGAAAGGAAGAATAGTATGAGAGCTCTCTTTTCAGAGAGGGCATTCGAAAGTGAATGCCGGTGACAGTAGGCAAGGGTCCTTGCTTTATAAGGTTTTGGTCGCCCCTCCCTTCCCTTTCTTTCCCCCTTATTCCTTCTTAGGTTCTACCCTTATTGGCTTGATAGCTCTAGGTGCTGGGTTGTCCATTCCTGATTGGCTGGTTTCCATTGTATGAGGGGAGGTCTATGGCCTTCCCTTTCCCTGTAGGTCATTCGTTTTATGGTCTACTTATTTTTAGTCAGGTCTTTTATCAAATTCCTGAGGGGATCTGAGGGGGAGTAGGTGGTGTCTGTTATATTCTTAAGAGGAACCTTACACCTGAGGGCGTTTGCTGTGGTCAGATGCTCCCAGCATTGTTCCAAAATATGTGTTTTTCCCCACCCAGGGACCTCAGATCATAATTTTTCCCTCTTTGTCTATTTTATCCTATCTTTTCCCTATCATATTTGTATCAATTTAGTTATTCTAGGTATTACATTTACATACATAATTTATCATAGTGTACTGGTAGAGACATGTTACCAGTTAGAGCGAAGTATAGAAAACTTACCTCCTTTTAAACTCTTTTCTCTTCACCTATTTATAATATAAACTGTTTTTAATACTCCTATACCTTGAGAAACACATTAAGATAACATAATTTCTTGTTTAATTATCAAACATAATTTAGAAAGCTCAAGATAAGATCCATTATGTTTACTCATATTTTTATGCTTTGTGTTGTTTTTTCTCCATTCCTAACATTCTAAGGTTCCTTCTTTTATCATTTGCTTTCTCTTTTAGGAATTTTCTTAAGCCGTTCTCTTAGGGTAGGTCTACTAGTGACAAACTCTAACATTTTCCTTTGTCTGAGAATGTCTTAATTTCCACTTTATTTTTTTTTTCTCAAGTTAGTTAACATACAGTGTCATCTTGGCTTCAGAAGTAGAATCCAGTGATTCATCACGTACATATAACACCCAGTGCTCATCTCAACAAGCGCCCTCTTTAATGCCCATCACCCATTTTCCTCACACCCCTGATACCCTCACCCTCATCAACCCTCAGTTTTTTCTCTGTGTTAAAAGATAACCTTGGCAGGATATAGGATTGTTGAATGGCTATTTTTTGCATTTATTACCTGAAAAATGATATGCTATTTCTTTGTAATTTCTGATTAGAGATCCATTGTTATTTGAATAGTTCCTTATAGTAATATATAGCTTTTTTCTTGTTTTCTTCAAGGCTGTGTTTTCTTGTCTTCATTTTTCAGAAGTTTGATTCTGATGGTCTTGGCATAGATATCTTTGGTTTAACCTGCTTTGGTTTTCCTCAGCTTCTTTACTCTGTAGGTTTATCGGTATTTGTTTTGCTTTCCAAGTTTGGAAGCTCTTTAGCCGTTATTTATTTAAATACTTTTCCAACACCACTTTCTGTGTCTTCTTCTCCTGAGACTCTGATGATATGTATTATAGATCTTTTGTTATCGTCCCATGGGTCTCTGAGGATCTGTTCTCTTTGTCAGTCTATTTTCTCTCCATTGTTCAGACTGGGTAATTTCTATTGTTCAGTCTTTAACTTCACTGATTCTTTCCCCTGTTCTTTCCATTCTATTGTTGAGCAAATACATTGAGTTTTATTTTCGTTATTTTATGTTTAGTCCTAAAATTTCCATTTGGTTCTTCTTTATACCTTTCATTCCTTTATTAAGACTTTTTATTTTGTTTTCATTTGTTTTAAGCATGTTTGTGATTTCTTTTTTTAATGAAGTATAATTGGCATCCAGTTTTGTGTTTCAGGTATAATGGTTTGACTTTTATAAACCTTATGAAATGATCACCACCATAAGTCTAGTTACCTTTTGTCACCAGTTATTACAATATTATTAAGTATATTCCCTATGCTATACTTTATAGCCATGTGACTTATTTACTTTATAACTAGAAGTTTGTACCTCTTAATCCTCTTCACCTAACACGTTTGGAATTTCTTATTGAAGTATTTTTCAAAGAGCTGCTTTGAAAACATTTAAATAATCTCAACATCACTATTAGCTCAGTGTTGGTATCTATTGATTGTCTTTTCTGATTCAAACTGACATTTTTCTGGTTCTTGGTGTGATGGATTTCTTTCACTATTATCCAGGACTTTTTATATATCATCTTACAACGCACAGGATCCCATTTAAATCTTCCATTTTATCAAGTCTCTTCTGGAACCATGATGGTTGGGGAGAGTAGAGGAAGCTTCTTTGTTACTTCCAGGTAGAGGTGGACCTTGTTTAACACCGAGTTTCTGTTAATACCCTGGGATAGAGGGGAAAAGTTCCTCATAACTGCTGGATGTAGGTGAGGGTTCAGATTCTTTACTGGGCACCCACCCTGGCTGTGAGGGAGAGAAGCACCTTGTTATTGCCCCTTATTTGACGAGAAGGCCTTTTCACTGCTAGAATATTGTGACATTCATAATCCCATTTCTGACCCTCTCACATCACCCCAACTGAGAGGGGCAGGGATGTTTGTTACTGCTGGGTGGTGAGGAAGTCCTGGGTTTTCAACAGACCTTCTTTGACAACACCCCTCGGTGGGAGGAACAAAATACCTTGTTACAGCTAGGCAAGGCTGGAAGTCTAGGCTTTCCACTCAACTTTTGCCGAATGGAGTAGGGATGGAGCCACTGTTTTTTCCATGGTGCTTCCATGGAATAGAACATTCCATTTCTAAACATCTTCTCGTTTGCTTTGCTGCCCTTTTCCATATTGTTTGACTAACAGAACAAGCTTTCACTGAGATTTTTCTGTTGTACTCATTGGTATTTACAAATGGCCAACTTCTGCAGCATTCAGTTTGTGATATAAGCAAAAAGAAAACGCAGAGAACTAACTGGCATGTCTCTCTTGCATCCTAAGCTCCCTAGATGGTCTGCCTCCTTCTCTCTTGAAGGGTTTCAAACCTTCTTACATATAGTGAGTATATAATGTAAGGGTTTTATCTACACTTAGGGGGAATATAGGAAGGAGTGCATCTACTCCATCTTTTTTCAGGATTAGAAACATACTTTTGAAAGTTATTTCACCTTTTAGGGCTTCTATGCTCTTACATATGCTACAAAGAAATAGGGTTTGATATGTTTTTAGGTCCTCTTGAGTGTTTAATTTATAGGGAAAAAGCACAAGATTTTGGTTTATATGTATGTAGGTCTGAATGTTGACTCTGCTATATACCAGTGATATGAAACTAGACAAGTGGTTTAATTTCTATGTTCTTCTTTACCTGTAATGTCCATCCCTAAGGTTATTGTGATGTTTGTATGTAAAGCTGTAGGTATAAAGTGGACACTCAAAATTAATTCTTCTCCCTTTTATTCTGAAGCTCTTTTAGCCTATGGCTCTTTCTTACCAACATGATTTGTGCAGAAGACTGTATATACAAGCTTTATGAGAGAAGAAAATAAACTCTGGTGTAAGCTTTGATGCAATTTATCTACTGGACAGACATCATCTCAAAGGCTTCTAGATTTTCCTTATTATGTCCCTTCTTGAGTTCTGCATCACTGGGAATATGCTTGGGCTTGAAAATAAAAATCTCTTATTTGAAAGACAATGGCATCATAAAATTTATTAAACCTTTTAACCCTAATGGAGATTTTAATTTTCATTGGGAAGGTAGACGTTACAATTCCAACAATACATTAATATTCTTGCACATAACATTTTTTAATTTAATTAAAAATACAAGGAGCTAGATATTATCCAATATTATAGTTAGCCACATATTTCAGTCCCAGTTAAGGTGATATAATGCTTTATGTCAGGATCTCCAAACTCTGATCCCTAAGGAATTCCTTTGTAATTTGTCTTCCTAAGAATGTCTTGTCTCTATTAAACAAATAATTGTTCATTTTACCATTTTAAGTAATTATAAATTGCAAACCAAAACTTCTGATTAAGAACATCAGTTGATTTAAACAGAAATAATTCTGGTTAAATATATGGATATAAGATGATTTAGAAACATGCAGCTTTAATTTGAGTGAATGATGGCTTTTAAAATGTTTGTTAAATAGTAAAAATTATTTTTAATGATCCTATATTAATTTTTGATCACAGTCATAACAACAAATGAGTTTTTTTTTCCCAAATTTTATACTTAACAAAACCTTTGGGGGCACCTTGGTGGCTCAGTAGGTTAAGTATCTGACTTTGGCTCAGGTCACGATCTCACGGTTTGTGAGTTTAAGTCTCACATTGGGCTTTCTGCTGTCCGCACAGAGCCCCCTTCAGATCCTCTGTCCCCCTCTCTCTCTGCCCCTCCCACACTGGTTCTCTCCCTCTCTCTCTCTCTTGCTCAAAAATAAATAAATAAGCTTTAAAAAATAGCAAAACTTTTGCAAAAAGAAAAAAGCATAACCTAAATGCCTTTAATCCCACAGTCAAGCCAATAGTTATTTTGTGAAAATCACTTTATGGTTAAAATTAATTTACAGTTCATTTATTTTAATAATCTAATGGAATAGATTTTGAGTACTATGTCAATTTCCTTCTGTTTTAAATAATTTATCAAGTGGTATGATAGACTAGGAGGGAAACAGAAACAATATTTAAGACTCAATATAGTAAGAGAGAGACCCAGAGATCCTTTGCATCCTACTCTGTACTTCCCCAGTAGTTCATTTTGTGTATCATTTGTGATAAATCATAGCTTCCTTGCACTATATCATCATCATTGTCATCCAAAGACATTCAGAACCTACGAGAGTATAAATCACAGCTCAAGAGACAGCCACACAGGAAAATGGAGTCACATTTTTGAGCTTCTAAAATACTCCCTGATAAAATAACAAACCAGATAGAACCTGGTTTGAATATGTATTAGGCACAATATTGTTGAGTAGGTATCAATCTTCTATTTCTTATCTGTCAAATGAATGTAAACAATTGCTTAGTCACACTTGATACATTGAAATGGGAAAGAGCACTACATTTTTAGGAAATTATTAAGAAAAACATTTGACGGATCTTTGTCCTCAATATGTACTTTGAGAGTGGCAGGAATGAAAGTAAATTTTCAGGGAATCAAAAAAAAAAAAAAACAAAAAAAAAACAAAAACCAAACTCATCCAAATCCTTCATCTTCATCCAATAGAGCTCTAGCTAGTGATTTATCAGGTAAGTACTATTCTAGCACCAAAATTTAGCCCACTATCTTTTTCTGGGAAGCTCTCTTGAATTCACAAGGTTAAATGCTCATAATACTTTCTACAGAAGTTTATGATCATGTACATACATTTTCTTACCACTTTGAAAACGTTGAGGACAAAAACATAATCTTCTGAGTTCTACCTTCAAACTGAAGGCATTGAATGTCTGGATTTCAATAAATACTTGAGGAATAAATGTAAAAGATCATTGATATACAATGTATTCATCTAATTCAGGCAAAACAAGTCTGTGGGTAACAACAAGATACATTTGTTAAGTCTTTGTTTTGAAATCATTTGAATACCTAATCTATCTTTTTACTTAATTTTTATTTCAAAATATGACATGTATGTGCCTTGGGCCTTTATTGAATATATTCCATCACTTTATTTTTAAGATGATATCTCACAAGAAAAAAATTCTATTAACATTGCTTTAATATAAAATATTATATCTTCTTACTCATATCCACACTATTCTTCCACATTCTAAAATTCTGAACTCACATGGTTGGAAGAGATAGTGATCAAGACATAAGGATAATATAGATGAAGTCAAAATATACTCACTAATAGAACAAAACATTTATTATAAAGCCTGCAAGATAATTCAGTGATGAAAAAGCTGGTCTTTTTGGCAAATGGCACAGGAAAAATTAGATGTTTAATATATAAAAACTAACTTGATATTGACTACATAGCTAAATAAGAAGACCTATATCTATAAAATTTCTAAAGAAAAAAGTGGATTAAAATCGTTGTGACCTTGCATTAGGCAAAAGTTTCTTAGATAGGACAAAAAAGTCATAAACTGTATAAGAAAATATATATAAATTGGTCTTCATCAATGGTAAAATCTCTCTTCTTTGAAAGTTGATGTTAGATAAAGGAAAACGGCATGTCACAGACTGGAAAAAATATATTTGCTGAACATATATGTCATGCCAGATTTGTACCTGAAATACATAGACAAAACAAAACAAACAAAAACCTTTTACAACCCAATAATAAAAACACAGAAAAAACAATTAAAAAATGGGCAAAATATTTGAATAAATACTTTACCAAGAAAGATAGTTGGGTGACTAAAAAGGATGTAGAAATATACTCAACCTCTTCAGTCATCAGAAAAATGCAAATAAAGCCATAATTGAGATATCACTATGCAATTATTAGAATGACTAAAACAAAATTGACAATACCTTATGGTGTTCAGAATTTGGAGCAACTAGAAATCACATACATCGCTGCTGGGAATGCAAAATTGTACAGTCACTTTAGAAAACACTGTGGCAGTTTCTTGTAAAGGTAAACACTTATGGGGCACCTGTGTGGCTCAGTCAGTTACACATCTGACTGTTGATTTCAGCTCAGGTCATGATCTCACAGTTTGTGAGTTTGAGCCCCACATTAGGCTCTGTGCTGACAGCTCAGAGCCTGCTTTGGATTCTCTCTCTCCCTCTCTCTCTGCCCCTCCCCTGGCTCATGCTCTCTATCAATCAATCAATCAATCAATAAAAACAGTTATTTACGACCCTTCCACTTCATCTTTATATATTTTGCCCAAGACAAAAATTATATCTGTTGATACAAAAATTTGCATTCAAATATTCACAAACCAAATCTTGATGGCAGAAAGGGAGAAAGAAGAAACTAGGTGCAACCCAAATATCCACCAATTGGTGAATAAATAAATTGTGATATACCCATTTAACAGGATATTAGTCAGCTATTAAAAGTGGATTATTAATACATGGAATAACATGGATGAATTACAAATGCATATATTAAATAAAAGAAGATAGAAAATAAATAATACATGATTCTGCTAATGTGACATTCTGGAAAGACAAAACTATCGGGATAGAAAACACAACAGTATTTGCTAAGCTTAAGATGAAAGAAAGGCATTGATTACAATGCCTTTACACATAAAAGCATGTGGGGGGGTAATGAATGTGTTCTATATCTTAATTATTTATAAAGCTGTCTCCATTTGTTAAAACAAATCAAATTATGGATGTGAAGTGTTGGTTTTATTGTATCTCATAAAAAGACATACTTAAACATCCTAATGAGGTTAACCGAACTGATGTAAGTAAAACCTTTCTCCCACCTCTGATCCCCATTATCTTATTGTACTTTTAATTTTCTTTTAAAGAACTTATAACTTTATAATATACCATTTATTTATTTACTTCCTTATTTACTTATTATGTTTATGGTTTACTCTCTGTCTCCTGCTAGAATATGATTTCCTCTAATAATACATGTAGTGCCATTCAGATTCCCCACTCAGGATTAAGTCACTCATTATCCTTGGTTTCTATAAGTGTTGAAGGCTGGCCACACCAAGTTGTCTTTTTCTAGGACATTCCCCAGGTCTAAGAGAACAACCTAATCCAAGGTCCCATCCCCTTCATGAAGGAAGTATACACATGTTAACTTTTTCAGAGGTCAGCAAAGTATGGCTTACAAACCAAATTTAGCCTATAGTCTATTTTTACAGGGAACAGAAGATAATTTTTTTAATTTTATTTTTTTAATGTTTATTTATTTTTTGGGGGGGAAGGGGCAGACAGAGAGAGGAAGAAGGAAGATATGAAGCAGGCTCTGGGCTGACATAACAGAGCCAATGCAGGGCTTGAACTCACGAACCTTGAGTTCATGACCTGAGCAGAAGTTGGATGCTCAATTTACTGAGCCACCCAGGTGCCCCAGGAGGTAATTTTTTAAATATATATTTTTTTTCTTTTTTTAAATTTTTTTTTTTTTAATTTTTTTTTTTCAACGTTTTTATTTATTTTTGGGACAGAGAGAGACAGAGCATGAACAGGGGAGGGGCAGAGAGAGAGGGAGACACAGAATCGGAAACAGGCTCCAGGCTCTGAGCCATCAGCCCAGAGCCTGACGCGGGGCTCGAACTCACGGACCGCGAGATCGTGACCTGGTTGAAGTCGGACGCTTAACCAACTGCGCCACCCAGGCGCCCCTTAAATATATTTTTAAAGGGTAATAATAAAGAGAGTAAGAAGAGAAGGGAAAATAGGAGGAAATGGAGAAAGGGGAGAAAGAGAATATGTGACAAAGATTGAATGTGACCCATAAAGCCTACAGTATTTACCATCTGGTCTTTTTTTTTTTTTCTTCCTAAGTTTATTTATTTATTTTGAGAGAAAGAGAGAGTGAACAGGAGGGGCAGCGAGACAGGGAGAACGAGAGAATCCTAAGCAGGCTCTGCCCTATCAGCATAGAGCCTGGTGTGGGGCTTGAGCTCATGAACTGTGAGATCATGACCTGAACAAAAACCAAGGGTCAGATGCTTAACCGACCCAGCCATTCAGGTGCCAGTACTACCTTGACCTTAAAGAGAAAGTTTGTTGGCTCCAGGACTGGTTAATATAAGGATATACAGGCCTGACCTATTTGTTTCTAGGAGCACAACTTTGAAGGGACAGCCGTAAGATTGGCTGAGGCCTTTTTTTGGTGATTGTATGCTACTTCTTTTCTTCACTTCTCCAGCATTGTTGATACCAATGACACTCCCAGTAAAGCTCCTGCATACAAATCTCTGTTTCAAAATGTTTTCCAGGAAACCTGACCCAAGACAATCTGTGCTTCATTGGTTTACTAAGGAAGCAGATTCTAATTTTTTTTTTAATGTTTATATTTATTTTAATGTTTATTTATTTTTGAGACAGAGAGAGGACAGAGCATGAGTTGGGGAGGGGCAGAGAGAGAGGGAGACACAGAATCCAAAGCAGGCTCCAGGCTCTGAGCTGTTAGCACAGAGCCCGACACAGGGCTCGAACTCACAAACCACAAGATCATGACCTGAGCCAAAGTTGGATGCTTGAATGACTGAGCCACCCAGGTTCCCCAAGGAAGCAGATTCTAAAATAAAACTCCGTATTTGGGTCACTCACTGGTGACGTAGCAATGGGGTCCTCTTCACTGGTAGTTAATGGAACACTAAGACTTGGTAGGTTGTAGCAGTGCAATTGTTAATATTTTGCTGATGGTCAATTAGGATGAACTACCAGTATAAAAAGATTCAAGGCAGATGCAATATATCAGGAAAGTAAGGGTTTGGGGGAAAGTTATAATTAACAACAGTGGAATCAGATGAGTTTTCCTGAACACCATTGTCCCATTGGAGAAATAAAATGAATGAAAAACTGAGGGTGCACGATCACTGAATGAAGGTGAAGTGTGAATGTCAGAGGTCCTCCTTAACAGCGTTTAAAAAATACCAAGATCCAGGCTTAGAAATTAATAACAAAAGTCATAGAGATGTGTACAGAGAGATTTGAATTCTCAGTTTCTCAGATCTGCTTTGCCAAGGTCAGGGCTTGGTTGAGGAAAAATGAGTGAGACCCTGAGAATATTTAGGGAATATCCAAGTCAAACAGGCAAAAAAAAAAAAAAACAAAAACAAAAACAAAACTTTTTAAAAGTTCCATATCCCCACAAACTCCATGGGGTTAAACTCCATACTAAAAGCTACTGCGCTTCTCGTTTGAAGAAAAAATATAACACATAACTTTCTCAAGGTATTTCTATACTCACCTACTCATCTTCCTGCTACATGATCAATAAGTAGATCAAGTTACAGTATAAATAGGCTGAGTAATTATTGAGCCTCTTAGAAAGAAAGGGACTATACTCCAAAGGATTGTTGGACCTAGCTAACAAATATTGGTAAAACCGGGGAAGTAAGTATAAGACTAGATTCTAAGGTTACAGGATTGATGGGACAGAGCATAAGATTTGATAAGGGAACATTTACCTTAGGGTATTTTTTCCTAGGATATAGTATTTAGCTCCCTGGCATGACTGTGGTAGACTGATAACATGCTGCTAAGATGACTTTTGGAAACTTGGGGAAAGTAATGGCCCACATTAAATAAAGTAGAAATGCCAGAAGTCTTCCTGAGGCAGATAGTATAAAGAGGAATCAAAGAATCCACAGAGTTGGACAAGCTAGACTAGATATACTATGTGTATTAGCCAGGGTTCCCCAGAGAAACAGATCATGTATATCTACCCAAGCTCAGAGAGCTGAGTAGGCAGGAAGAACAAAATATCCCTTAGTCAGTCTTATTGTTCTATTCAGGCATTCAAAGGATTAGATAAGTCTCTCCCACACTGGAAAGAGCAATCTACTTAGTCTACTGATTCAAATGTTAATCTTACCCAGAAAAACCCTCACAGATACACATAGAATGGGTTTAGCTAAATAACTAGATACCATTTGGCTCAGTCACCTTGACATATAAAATTAACCATGACAATAATTTGCCTTCTTCACTCAGTCCTACTGGGTTACATTCTTTGGAAAAATCAACAAAATCAACAAGCCTTTAACTAGATGGACTAAGGAAAGAAAAAAAGATAGAAGACTCAAATTAGTAATAAAAAAATCAGAAATGAAAGTGGAATACTACCACTAATTCTACAGAAATTAAAAAAAAAAGATTTTAAGAGAATACTATGAGAATTGCATGCTAACAAATTCTATAGTCCAGGGACAATAGAATTATCCTAGATTCCTAAAAAAAAATTCCTAGAAACATAAAACCTACTAGGACTAAACCATGAAGAAATAAAAATTCTCAATAGACATGTAACTAGTTAAAAGATTGAATCAGTAATGAAAAAAAAAAAAATTGACAAGGAAAAGCCCTAGACTTGATAGCTGCACCAGTGATTTCTACCAAATATTTAAAAAATAACTAACACTAATTCTTCTCAAACTTTTCCAAAAAAAAAAAAAAAAAAAAGCTGAGAAAGAGAGGAAGCTTGCTGGCCTCATTCTATGAGGCCAGCAAGCATTACCATGGCTCTAAAGCCAGTGAAAGAAACTACAAGCAAAGAAAACCATTTGAAACTAATGTAACATGGTATGTCAACTATACTTCAATAAAAGAAAGGAAAGCTATAGACCAGAATTCCTTATGAACATTAATGTAAAAATTCCCAACGAAATACTAGCAAGCCAAATTCAAAAGGATTATACACCATAATCAAGTGGGATTTATTCTTGGAATGCAGGTATAGTTCAACATATAAAAATTTATCAATATAATATACCAGTGTAACAGAATGAAGAGTAACAACAACAACAATACAAATTTATCTCAATTGATGCAAGAAAAAAAATGGGCAAATTTAACTCCCTTTCATTATACAATACTCAGCAATCTAGGAATTAAGGGAAACTATATCAACATAATAAAAACCATATATGAAAATCCCACTGTAAACTTCATATACAATGCTGAAAACCTAAAAGCTTTGCCTCTAAGATCAGGAACAAAGTAAGAATGCTGCTTTCATCACCTTTATTAATATTGTACTAGAAGGCCTGCCAGAGAAATTAGACAAGAAAAAGAAATAACAGACATCCAAATTGGAAAATAAGTAACATTATCTCTGTTTATAGATGATATGATGTTATATATAGAAAACTCTGAAGATTCAAAGATTTCACCAAATATAAATAAAAAAGAGGTTAAAACTAATAAATTCAAGCAAGGTAGCAGGATTTAGAGTTTATAGACAAAAATTAGTAGTATTTCTACACACTAACAATGAATTTCTAAAATGGAAATAAAGAAAACTATTCTATTTGATATAGCATAAAAGGAAGAAAGAAAGAAAGAAAGAAAGAAAGAAAGAAAGAAAGAAAGAAAAAGAAATGCTTAGGAACTAACCTAACCAAAGGGGTGAAAGAGTTGTAGAGCAAAATTTGCAAAATATTACTGAAAGACATTAAAGAAGACATAAATAAATGGAAAGATCACCAATGTTCATTGGTTGGAAGGCTTTATATTGTTAAGATATTAATAATGCCTAAATCAAGTTAAGACCCAATGCAATTTCTATCAAAAAAGATGATTTTTACAGAAATTAAAAAAAAATCCATCCTAAAGTTCATATAGAAAATCTTAAGAAACTATGAATTGTTAAAATAATCTTGGAAAAGAAGAACAAAGCTGAAGGGCTTATTTCTGATTTTAAAATTTACTACAAAGTTACAGTAATCAAAAACCAAGTGATACCAGCATAAAGAAAACATACAGACAAAATGGAATGGAATAAAAAGCCCAGAAAAAACCCTCACATACACGGTCAAATGATTTTCAAGAGTGCCAACACCATTCAATGGGAGAAAAGACAGTCTTTTCAACAAAGGTTCTAGGAAAACTGAATATCAAGATTTAAAAGAAAGAAGTCAGACCTTTATCTAATGCCCAATACAGTAACTAACTCAAGATGGATCAAAGACTTAAATGTAAGCCTGAAATTACAAAACTCTTAAAAAAGGGGCAAAAACTTCATGACATTGGATTTGGCAATTTCTTAGCTATGATAGCAAGAGAACAGGAACAGGCAACAACAACAAAATAGACAAAATGGATTTCATGAAAATTAAAATTTCTGTGTATCAAAGGATACTACAAATGGATTGAAAAAGCAACCCTATGGAATGGGAAAAAGTATTTGCAAATTATATATCTAACGAGGGGCTAATATCCATGATATAAAGAAAATATCTAAAACTCAGCCACAAAAAGAACCCAATTCAAAAATGGACAAAGGACCTGAATAGATATTTCTCCAAAATGTGTGAAGGGCCAATAAGCAAAAATGGAAATAAAAACGTGTTCAGCATCATTAATTATTAGGGAAATGCGTATCAAAACTACAATGATGTACTACCTTATACCTATTAGAATAGCTACTATGAAAAACAACAAAACACAGAATAACAAGTGTTGTTGAGAATGTGGAGTAATTGGAGCCCTTGTGTGCTATTGATGGAGATATAAACTGGCACAGCACAGTAGGAAAACAGTATGTTAGCTCCTCAAAAAGTTAAAATAGAACTACCATATGACTCGGCAATTCCACTTCCAGGTATGTGCCACAATGAATTGAAAGGAAGCTCTCAGAGATGTCGGTATACCCATGTTCATAGCAACATTATTCACGATAATTAAATGTGGAAGCAACCCACTTGTCTAAGATGAATGGATAAGTAAAATGTGGTATATACATACAATGGCGTGTTATTCCGCCTTGGAAAGGAAGGGAATTCTGACATAGGCTACAACATGGAAACACCTGAGGACATTATGCTACGGGAAATAGGCCAATCACAAAAATATAAATACTGTATCATTCCACTTGCTTGGGGTATCTGGTGAAGTTAAAACATTGATAGAAAGTGGATGATGGCTGCCAAGGGCTGACAGAAAGAAGAATGGGAAGTTATTGTTTAATTGTTACAGAGTTTTAGTTTTGCAAGATGGAAAGAGTTTTGAAGATGGGTGTTGGTGATTATTGCCCAACAATAGTAACGTACTTAATATCACTGATTTATATACCTAAAAAGGGTTAAGATAGTAAATTCCATGTTATGGATATTTTAGTGCAATAAAAATATTGGGGAAGATGTTCAACACGGACTGATTATAAATGATAATAAAGAGGTGAGTAAAAAATTTGTGAGATCTTGAAAGCCCATGTATATTAAATCTTTACAAAGAAACATCCGGTAGCAGAGTGTCTGATAATGATCGTGAGGGGAAATTGCTTATTAGTGACTTAAAGAGAGCCATGTCATCTATTGAATTACTAACATTATATCCTCCTGCACCTGGATTTTCCTTGGAGGTCACCCTTTCAAACATTAGCCAGACTTGACCCTGCTGAGTCTGAGAGTACTGGTGAGCTCAAAACCCAAGGTGGTGTAGTTTAAAGACTGCATTACAATAAGACTATCTCTGTCACAGACGAAAATGCAGGAGCATACTTATGTCTTCATGTAATCCATTCATTGCTTTTTATAAACCTAAAAAAGGAGTGACACAGATTCACATAATATGAGGGAGTGACACAAATTCACATAATGCTCCTCTGTGTTATAATTTGTATTTTGATCTCTACTTTAGCTGATAGGTTTTTTTTGTTTTGTTTTGTTTTGTTTTTTAAATAATAACCAGGATACTCCCTTGTGAATGCACACGTGTAGACACTGAAAATTAAAAATTAGCTTAGTGATTCAGGTTAAAGTCAGAATTCAGTTATTCTGAATTATATTTAATTTCATCTGCTCTGATTTTCAGTCAGATATGAGAAAGCTTATTTTTAAAAATATTTCCAGATACTAAATATATTGTGATGTAGCATAAATTGCTACCTTAACTCCCATAAAATGTACAGACCTGGGAAAATCATTTTCACAGCTTGAGCTGGTCCTGAGTTGCACAGATGACTTGAACCCAGAACCCACTTGCCAAGTGGCAGGGCCTTCACATAGTTCCCAGGAGATACGCTCTGTGGACCTGATGCTGTATAACCCTGTTTACTGCCATGGCTCTGATACATTTCTGCTGGGGTTCCTGAGGTCTTTTACCCCCTCTACACTTTGCTGCAGTGGCTCTTTGTATGCCTAACCGTCAACGTTTGGATGAGTCATCTTGCTTTCTGTTTCAGTCACTGGTTGTTCCTCAAGGCCTACATTGTTCTGACAATGTCATTTTCTAGTATCCAGCCTTTTAGAGCAGGATCCTACAGCCGATGTTGGGGATTCTAGTGCTCTTACTTCACCACTTTGGCTTCTCCCTCTCAGCACTCAGGACTCACAGGTTAAAGGGACTGAAATGCACTGGAAATGATGGTGGGGAAGAGATGGTTGAGTCAATGAACTTGTAATACTCATCTCCGCGTTTGTCCTTCCTCTTGTTTTTATTATCTTACCTAGTAAATACCTTCCTGATCATCCAAGCCTGGAAACTGAGAGACTTCTTGGCTTTTTTTTTTTTTTTTTTTTTTTACCCTCTATATGCAATCATTTACCAAGTTCTTGGCTTTTTTTTTTTAATCCCCCCTCTATCCCCAAACATTTACCAAATCCTTGTGTCATGGTCCCGTTTGAAATAATTCATTCAATTATCCTCACATGTATCAGATTACTATGTACCACGTAGTGCTCTAGGAACTGGAGGCACTGGAACAAAATCAGCAAAGTCCTCAAGGAGCTTATGTTTTATTTCCAGAGGCAGAAAAAAATAAAAAATAAATAAATTTAAAAAGATATAATTTCAGGTTATAGTTAATTCTAGTAAAAAACAAAAACAAAAACAAAAACAAACATCACCAATGGTTAGGGAGGAACAGGGTCCTGAAGGCTTTCCTGAGAAATAAACTCTGACCCAAAATGTAAAAGGATGAAATTCACAGATCTGTGAGGAAAATGTTCAACGAACAAAGAAAATTCTAACTTGAAAAACACTTGGCGTGTTGAAGGAAAAACAGAGTAATCTAATATCAAATGCAAATTATTTTGGAGAGGTCAACTAAAGCCAGAATGCATAGCGTATTTTATGATTTTAAATTTTACGTGAGTGGAAAACTATTAGAAGTTTTAGATAATAGGAATAAACTGATCTGATTCCTAAAATATTTTAACTCTAGTGATATGATGGTAGGTATTTAACAACTGGCTTTGGTGAGGAAACAAAGCATTAACTGTTAATCATCTCTCCAGTAAAGATGCCCAGCATGGCCAAATTCACAGTTCCCAATGTGACATCACTAAATGAAAAATTGGGAAGAGGTGCACACAATTGGCTCTCTTGAGCTATAAGAATAAATGAATACTTCTCCTGTTTTTTTCAATAACTCTGTGGGGTTTTTCTTTGTTTGTTTTACTTCTTACACTTCTTTAAAAATTTTGTTTTTAGGTATTATTTTTGAGAAATAGAGCAGGGGGATGGGCAGAGAGAGAAGGAGACAGAAGATCCCAAGTGGACTCTCTGCTGACCGCTGAGTGCCCAATGTAGGGCTCAAAGTCACTAACCATGCGATCATGACCAGAGCCAAAGCTGGATGCTTAACCAACTGAGTCATCCAGGCGCCCTTACTTCTTACATTCCTTTACTTTAATGTACCCCTTACATGCCACAACATAGCACTGCTGTTCTTTGTTCTGACTCTCACCTAGACTTGCGCTCTCCAATGTGGTAGCTTGTGAAATGTGGCTGGTGAGAAACTGAATATTTGACTTTGTTTAATTGTAATTAATTACAACCTGAATTACGAAGACTAAATTTGACTCTGTCATTGCAAACATTTTTTTGTATGTTTGGAACAACTTGGGTAAGTAAATCTTTTTCAATGTTAACTAAGTTTTATGAAATCTAAATGCAGATCAATTATTCCCAATCAAGACTTAGGGTCTGAATTGAAGGGTATTGTAAGTGCAAAAGACAAACTGGATACCTAACACTGAGAATGAACAAAAGAATGTACGATATCTGATGCTGATCTTTTAAAATTTTTTTTTAATTTTAGTTTTTTAATTTTTAAAAATGTTTTAAATGTTTATTTAGTTTTGAGAGAGAGAGACAGAGTGCAAGCAGGGAAGGGGCAGGGAGGGAGACACAGAATCCGTAGCAGGCTCCAGGCTCTGAGCTGTCAGCACAGAGCCCGACACGGGGCTCAAATCCACCAACTGGGAGATCATGACCTGAGCTGAAGTCAAGGGTTAACTGACTGAGCCACCCAGGCGTCCCTGATTTTTTTTTTTTTTTTTTATTGATAGGCATGTTGAAATAATAATATTTTAGATATATTGAGTTAGATAAAATCTACTTTTAAGATTATTTTCAATGGTTTCTTTTCACTGTTTTTGAATGCAGCTATCAAAAAGTAAAATTACATATATGGGTTACATTATTTTTTTAAGTTTATTTATTTATTTTATGAGAGAGAGACAGACAGAAAGCAAAGTGAGGGAGGGGCAGAGAGAGAGAGGGAGAGAGAGAATCCTAAGCAGGCTCTACACTGTCAGTGCAGAGCCAGATGCGGGGCTCTAACTCACAAATGGTGAGATCATGACCCCAGCCAAAAGTCAGACACTTAACCAACTGAGCCACCCAGGCATCCCCCACCCCCCGTTAGGTTATTTTTATATTAGGTTAATGTTTATATTATTTTTACTATACTAATCTTGAATCTTGCTACTCAGTGTGTAGTCTGCAAACCAATGGTATTAGCATTACTTGGAAGCTTTATAGAAATGGAAAACTCAGGCTCCTTCTCAGATCTACTAAATAAAAAGTTGAATTTTGACAGGTTCCCAAGTGATTCCTATGCATGTTAAATGTAAAGCAAGAATCCAGACAACCATGCAAGAGTAGTTTTTGCAGTCTATTCCCTTTCAATTCTACCTTTCTCACTGTTTTCTTTATTTTTTAAGTTTATTTATTTAGTTTTGAGAGAAAGCGTGCACATGAGCATGCATGCACACAAGAGGGGGGTGGGGCAGGGAGAGGGATAGAGAGAATCCCAAGCAGGCTCCCCCACTGTCAGCACAGAGCCCAGCTAGGGGCTCGATTTCACAAACTGAGATCATGACCTGAGTTGAAATAAAGAGACGCTTAAACAACTGAGCCACCTAGGCATCCCTCTATGTTCTTTAAGATTATGCTCATCCTTATTTAAAATCTATAAAGGTTACAGGTTAATTTTCACATAAAGTGCAAACTTTTTATCTAGCCAGGAATACAAGTGGACCCTTGACACTAACTCTCCAACCTCTTCTCTATCTAATAACTTATACCCACAGCCATTAGTGAATTACTGGTTGCTCTCCAAACACCTTCTGCTATTTTCTGTTTCTTGTTTTTGTGTATGTTGTTTCCTCTGCCTTGAATATCTTGTCCTTCCTAGGCCATATGGGGACAAATTTCTAGGTAAGTAAAATTATCCAAAATTTTTAAATAAGGCATGCAGCTGCTTTCATGATCATACTGAATAACTATTTGTTACAGCCACCCAAGGACTAGTTAGATTTTTTCCTTTCTTCTAGAATTCTATGCCATTGTTGGACTGTGCTGTTCTGTAACAATCAGACTCAGACTTTCTTTTTTTTTTTAATTTTTTTTTCAACGTTTTTTATTTTATTTTTGGGACAGAGAGAAACAGAGCATAAACGGGGGAGAGGCAGAGAGAGAGGGAGATACAGCATCGGAAACAGGCTCCAAGCTCCGAGCCATCAGCCCAGAGCCTGACGCGGGGCTCGAACTCACGGACCGCGAGATCGTGACCTGGCTGAAGTCGGACGCTTAACCGACTGCGCCACCCAGGCGCCCCCCAGACTCAGACTTTCTAAAGTATCACATTAACTTGTATATTGCACCTCGTAAATATGCAAATGATCTTTATCTGTTAGAAAATGTAATCCAAAAGGTTATACTTTATCATAAAAAGTATTAACTTGGTATCTATTGATATTCTCTGTCAAAGGTATTTTCATTATATCTTTCTTTACTTTTTTTTAAAACATGGTTTCTTTTAGTTCCTGGAACATGATGTTTGCAATACACGCTTTGAAGTTTTTGACTGAGTTCAATATTGGCGACTTCTCAAATACAAGCTCCTTTGTAGGGCAAATTTTTGAGGCCAAGTTTTGATGTTTATTTTGATCCCACAAGGACTCTTCTTAAATATTTGCTTAGTTCTGTCAGGTAAGCTAGCAGACCTATGATTTAGCTTATTGTTTTCGAGAAGCTACCGGCTTCTCTTTATTAACATGCCACCAGAATTTTCATTGTTTCTACAAGGGCCTTTAGTTGTAAACTTTTCTAATACTCTTCTAAATAAAGTCATTTCCTTTGGGAAGAGCTTTGGATCTCTCTGTTCCTATGACCTGCCCTTCCTCTTGTGTAAAGTCCCTGAGCCATGGTTCTGAAGCTGGGAACAAGGACAGAGTCCATCTACTCTTGCAATGACAACTCTGACTATGCGTGGGAAGCTGGACAGGAACAGTAGCCTCTGGTCTTGGATTGCCTCTTCAGTGTCGAACTTCTGCCCTGTGGATTTTCTGGAATGAATGTCATTATCCAGTACTCTCTGCCTACTATTCCTGGCCTCAGGCACCCATTTCCAAGGGAGCGTTGGGTGGATGGAGGGAGGCTCCTATCTCTCAGCTGTTCTCAATGGGACTTAGCTTCTGCCACTTGAAGCTGTGGGTGGGGTTCTGAGAAATACTGGCAGCTGGCCCCTCAAGAGGGATACTGTAGCCCCTAACTGGGAGCTCCATTGTTTCAGTGTTACCTACCCAAAATGGAGCCTCCATCGCATTCAGCTGTGTGTATGGACATGGAGGCGGGTGTCATGGCTCAACTGTCACAGATTCTCGCTGTGCTTATTGAAACTTAGTAGATTTTTCTTACATAAATGGTTCCTCATATGCTATGTGCCTGTATGCCTTAGAAGAACTTCAGAAACTTTAAATGGCTATTTGCTTAAGAAGAAATAATTTTCACAAGCTGTAGTTGTTTTGCTGGGATGCAGCCGGGTCCTCGGAATTCCTCATAACAACATCCCTGAAATAGATCTCTAACTTTGTATCTTATACATGCTCACAATCTTACTCTAGTGTTTAAACTAACTAAAAATGTCATTCCTGATGGTCTATAAAAAATGATATTTCTTGAATGCCCTTGGAGGTAGCTTGACCGTGTTCCCACTTTCTTTATTAATTAATAACTTAAAGTCCTTGACAACTGTTTATTCTATAAATATGAGCCTCATGAGAGAATTATAGTATGACGTTCTAATTCCTGTTCATGTAAACTTTCTTTGTGGAGACTTCTTGATTTCCCCCTACAGAATTAAATATTTCTTGATGTCTACCACTTTACCCTGTAGATATTTTTATTGCATGTGTATCACAACCATTATAATCAACCATGTACCTGCATTTCTTCTGGTGCAACGGGCTGTTAAAGACAATGTTTAGTCCTACGCTTTATTTATTTATTTATTTATTTATGACAAGTTTTTCATTTTTCCTTGCATATTATCTATATTGCCATATTTGCCCTTTCTGTGAACTGCCTAAAAGAATTTTCGAGAGGGCTGTAAGCAAACAATAATAAATTTAATTGAATTAGCACATATTCTCTCTGGGACTTAGTTTCCTCATTTATAAAATGAAAGAGGTAAGCTAGGTCAGAGACAGCCTGCTTACCTCTTTCTTGGCATAATTTTGATAGATTGTGGGCATGTATGTCTGCGTGCGTTTGTATGTGTGTGTTTAAAGTCTCTGTCTTTATATTACTGAACAAGGACCACTTTTGTCTAAGATAAAGAAAAGGAGTTGAAGAAAATATTTCCATTTCTCATACATGTGTGTGGAGAGCATGTGAGGCACAAAAAAATGTATGCATCAGAAATATAGTACTCTAAATTACAATTGTATGATTCCCTGAACACACAGTACAGTCCTGTGAACAAATTTTAATTCAGTTCTTAACCTTGTTACTTACTTACTCTTCGTTTGGGGTCCTGTTCTCAATCACTTGGACTTAATTTCCTCATATGTACAACTGGAATATTAACATCTAGAAGAAAGAAATGAAATCAGAAATGAGTAGGCTATCTCATGCAGGAAACGCGAGTCAGTCTGGAAACATGTTTAGAAATTCATCTCTTACTATTAAATGTATATAAGCCTTTTTATAAGTCTAAGAATTTTTATTTTATGTCTGGATAATATGAATGCTATTTCCACAGATAATTAATCTGTAAGACACATTATTTTATTTAATATATGTGACATATTCTATTTACTATAAAAAAATGGAATGCTTTTAATGTGTTCCTGTTTTTTTCCCTTCATTCAGCATGTGGTCATTTCCCGCCCCCCCCCCCATTATATCAAGGCCCTACTATGCATGTAACACTCTGTGAGGCATTAGCACAACCTCAATATGTTTATGGTATCCACCTGCAAGGAAATCGATTTTTTACAGACTAGATCTGGTCCTTTGAAAGACAAACACTTCTGGTTCCGTTTTAATACAGCTTTAACTAGCATGACATAATAGCTGGAACTCTGTGTTAGCCCTCTCTTGCAAAAGCCTTTCTGGTAGGTTGTCCATTTCAAATTTTATATGCAGTTTTTAAGTCATTTGGTTTTATTTTGAATTAATTTTATTTAACTCTTCATTAAAATTACATTTTTAAAGGTGTTGAATTTTAGGGATGCCTCTTTAAAATCATCCATACATCTAATGAACTATGTGTGGGTTTGATAAACTAATGTTACATTTGGAGGGCTATAGGCAAGTTTAATGGTTTTAAGGTTTATGTTATGATTAGAATAACATATAAAATAATTTGACAAGTCAATAATGGAATAATACTTTTGAGATAGCCATCTATGTCCTTTATTTTCTAGCATGCCTTCTTTTCCTTTGTACTTCGGAAACAACTGGGCTGTGTTCTTTGCTCTCAGGGAGTGATGACAAAATAGAAGAAAAAAAAGGGCTTCCAGAATTTTTGTGTTTGGTTTCCTAAAGTTTAAGCCATTTATCCTATATGCAAAAGCAAATGCATAAAAGTGCTAAGGCAGGCCCTGTGAAAGAGGAAAATGACCAGGTACAAGAGAAACACCAGTAAAATATCACTGATAAGTGGCAATTAAGACCATCCTCAGTTTCTAGCAGTTTCTACCATAAAATAGAGAACACGAGTTTCTTCTCAGGCGAGCTGTGCTAACTCACCACTACTTTTTTGTTACACAGGGATAGTCTCCTAAATCCCTTTTTAAAAATTTCTAAGAGAAGCTAGAAATCCAGATTATAAAGTATTGTCAACTAATTTAAGGTTTTTTTTTTAATTTTTATTAAACTGTGAAAAAAATTAAAAAGTTAAAAAAATAAAAGTGTGTGAGAAAATAATTTATAGGTTAAACAATGAAGGTATTTGGGATTGATTTTTTTTTTTCCCCATTGCCACATTAGCTTCAGTTTTGGAGAAACAAAGATGAGGGAGAAAGAACTTTGAAAATTCTTATGGGGGAAAATATTTTTCTACTTTGTCCAGATTAGAAGAGTCTGAGATTTGTATGAAGAGAAAGAGACAGGAGACCGTGAAAATTAAACTTTACACGTTCCCCAAAGAGGCCCATGTGTACTGAGGAGGCGGAAACATTGCAGAGAAAGAATGCTTTATGATTCTTAAGTGTGACAACAGATAGCTTCTCACAGACTTCTGAGCCCTCTGTCACATTGTGAAACAGTGAGTGGACTCTAGGACCCCAAGCCTGGCCCAGATAGGGCAGTTGCGAAACAGGAAAAAGAGACATCTTGGTGGAGAGCTATGTGTGGCTTTCTGCTACAGAAAGCCTGAATGTTCTTTTCCTCAGCAACTCTTTGCCCTTTATCTTACACACATCCACCAAAAACTTTACTGAGGAGACAAGGTAAAATTTTCTTAGAAGTCCAGCAGGATTAGGGCTCAAAGTAAGTAGAATTATAGCAAAATAAATATCTATTGCTGTACATTTGAATTTAAATGCGTTACACCTGATGTATGTATTGCTTGTTGCCTTTTATAAACTGTGGTTCTTGTCTCTTTCTCTTCCCACATATATAACTTCTCTGGTTAATCTGTTCATTCTAAGGATTCATACATACATTCATGATAACTTGAAAGGCCACATGCATTGAAATGAAGTCGGTATAATGTAATAATAAAAAACCTACAAAGTGCAAATTCAAAAACAAAAACTTTGATATGGCATCTGATCAGAATTAGAGAAATTAATTTCAGGAAGGCTCATGGAAAACCACAGGCTACATATATTATACATGCATCTTGGAAACAACAACAACAACAACAACAACAAACAAAAAAGAAAAATTAGCAGAACATGAAACAAAACAGACCATCAAAACACAAATGAAGAGGCTGACAGTTATTGTTTTCTAACTGTCTTCTTGCAAAGACTGTTTGATGGTTATCTGAGGAATAGCAGATTCCTTATGTATCTTTACAGGTAGTCTACCATTTTTATTAATCATTTTTATAATCTGCCCAAACTCTCTTACGTCGGTTACAAGAAACATTTTGTTTTCCATCGGCACATAGGCTGTTTGGATAGAGAGTCCCAATGCATAATAATCGGCTGGCAAATATATGTTGATATTTATTTGTGAACTGAGGACTATACTAGATTCCTTGGAATTATCAACTATCTGTAACACATAGGACCTGTCCACAGAAATGTATTTCTGGATTTTCAGTCATAGCTAATACATATGTATCCTCTACTGTGAAACAACAAATACTGCAGTACAATGATGTATGTTACATTGCTTCCGTAAAACTGAACAAATATGAGGAATGGCTGGGCTAGTCAAATTTATCATGACGCATAGGAAGTGAACAAGTTATGTAATTTTTCTTTTTCCTTGGTCAGTTTCTCAGCATAATTTATTGGATATATATTCATTTCACATTGTCTTATGACACTACTTTTTTTTAATGTACTCCTTGTATCATATATATTTCATTTAAGAGAAATCTATTCTCTTTCATTGATCTTTTTTTTTTTTTTAACGTTTATTTATTTTTGACACAGAGAGACAGAGCATGAACGGGGGAAGGTCAGAGAGAGGGAGACACAAAATCTGAAACAGGCTCCAGGCTCTGAGCTGTCAGCACAGAGCCCGACGTGGGGCTCGAACTCACAGACCGTGAGATCATGACCTGAGCCGAAGTCGGCCACTTAACAGACTGAGCCACCCAGGCGCCCCTCATTTATCTTTTTTTAATTTGTAAAAATCCCATGCTATTTAAACTATTACTGCTCTAATATTTATTTAATATCTGCTCTTCTTTTTCAATTTTAAATATTAGTTTAAGTTTTCAAAATATTAATTTTAGGTGTTCTTTATATATTATTCTGTACATAGTTAATATAAAATAATATTTCCTTTAGGCTTTTTTTAATATTAATGATCTAAAATAGAAGTACAATCACATTATATGAGCAACAATAGCAATAACAATAGAATGGATATAAGGTGTAAAAATGCAAAATCTCTTGCCGAAATGTAGGAAGAATGCAGAAACTCATATCTATTTTTTTTCAAGCAAGTGCCATTTAATAATCTATCATTGTGGCATACTGCATTTTAGTGAGTCCACAGACTTACTATTATTTTGCATATTACCAAGGAATTGCTGAAGTGTATAGGGTACTTGGTTCACTGAGCCATTGAGTTTACTCCATTTTAATAGTAGGAAAAGTATCCAGAGGAGGGGGCAGAGTGGAAACCTGACACTCCACACAGAGTCAATGCCAAGCCTAGAGACTGCACTGCCTTCATCGTTAATGATGAGCTCATGGCACTTCCAGCAGTAACAACTGCCAAGAAGTGAGGGGTCTAGCTTGTTTTGTACCAAACTAAACTTCTAGACTCTGACTCAACGTGTAGATCCATTTTATTGAAATCAATTTCAGGTGGATGTTCCTGAGATTAGACTGATGATACAAGCTTTTAAAAAATAGAAGTGCTGTGTTTATTCTCTGACTAAACCTAATGCCCAGATAATGGATTCACAGTTTTTATAGAAAAAGCATTCGATTTTTATACCCAAACATCTGGCAAACCCTGAAAAAAGCCCTGAAAGCCATGCTCAGTCACCAGGTAAGTGGGTGCTTCCCTATGAATTTAATTGATTAAAAAATTCTGCCAAAATGATTGAATTAATAGGTGTGTCCTCTATTACCTGTGGGTGAAATTTAGAGGTTTCATAAAAATGATACTTTGATGAGGGCAATGAAATTCCAGGGTAGAAATTTTCTGCAGAATAGGTTTATTTCTTCATTTTCATGACCACTTTGCTTAATGATTCTTTTTCCCCTTATATTGAAGTTTAGATACTTGCCTTTTTATTTAACCATGAGTCAAGATATTTAGCCTAATTATATAACTGTTTCATGTAATTACCTTCATGACAATGATATTATTGCATTTAAATTACTTAAGCCTATGGTTTCATATACGTGATACATATTGAACATAAAAATAAACTTCTGGCTAAATAAACATAAAATTAAACATAAAAATTAAACATAAAAATAAACTTCTGGCTAAATAACACAAGTATAGAAATCAGAAAAGAGAAACACTTATGAAATTTATTCAATTAAAGAAGGTCATAACTTTGATCGTTAGAACAATTGGAGTTAAAACCTTTGTTTTGAGGTGTTCTCCTTTGGTCCTAATAAATACATTTAATCTTTTTATTTTTACTTTAGTTTTTCATGATTTCAAAAGTAAAAAAGACACTTGAAGAGGCTGATTGCATTGCAGAATTGTGTACTTTTCTTAGTTCTGTGGGTATGTTTAGAAAGGAATTGTCCCGAAATTAGAGCAATCAGTATATAATCCATGTAGGATTCTCCCTTCAAATTTTAATTGTCGCTTGTGTTGTGAAATGCCTTCACATGCTCTTTTAATCTGGGGGGCATTATGAGCATTATTGTATTGATAAAAATAATAACAAAATTTAGTGTTTAACTAATTTTGAGAATTTATGTCTTTTTTATTGTTTGGCACTTGGCCACACATTTTCAAATATATCTTAGTTGCTTTATCACCATTTGAAGAATGAAGATTGAAATGATGAAAGTATTATTTTTTCAACCATCTTCATTATTTTCAAGAAGGTAAGGAATATGACAAGCTTACATGAGCTTCATAACATAAGCAGAGACATTAGGAAAACAAATCTATTTAAGATATATAAATAATTAGAGTCATTAGAATCTCTGTTGTAATATGAGTATGTCCACACTTTGATCAAAGTTATAAACCTAGAAAGTAATATTACGTTTTAAAAGGCTGATTAATTTGTGAGAAGGACAAACTCATTAAGTAGCTTATTTAGTAGGAATAGTGGAATTATACAAATTCAAAACACTTCTTTAATCCACCAGTTACCATTTTGATTGGCCTATACAAGGGATATAGTATATAGCAATGGACTACAACAAAGAAACTGACCTCAGATTACATTGTTTTTCACGACATCACCAGAAATGCACTCTAAACCAGCTCTAACCTGAATAATATCATGTCTTTACAGAACCAGTCTTATAGCAATAAACAGAACTGCCAAGACTCTAAATGCCACATGGTAATGGATACAATTCAACCTGAAAACAGGTTAGTACAAAATTGAAAGATGATTCTATCAAGTGAGGCCTAGGAAGAAAGTGAAATATTATATTCCCACTTTTCATTGGCCAAAGTACTTGCAGCAATTTAAATAGTGTAAATAAGAATGACAATATATTTTGTTGGTTAAGCATCAGACTACTCTTCATTTCTGCATAGGTCATGATCTTATAGTTTGTGAGTTCGAGCCTTACATTCGGCTCTTATGCTGACAGTGAAGGTCTTGCTCCGGATTCTCTCTCTCCCTCCCTTCCTGCTTTTCCCCTGCTTATATGTTCTCTCTCTCTAAAAATAAATACATAAATTGAAAAAAAGAATAATATATTTTTAAAACTAATTCCTTAATTAAATACTTTGTTTACTCAATACATACGTAGTGCTTTTTTTTTTTTTTTACCAATAATGAAACTATCTTCAGAAAAGTTTTTTTTCAAAAGTCAAAGAATTAGCAAGTGTTGGACCTACGATTCAAAGTCAAGCTTAATTATGGTGATTATACAAATAATAAATTAAATAATTGCATCCTTAAGCTTTATAAACATATATATCTGTAAGGATTCACAAAATAATTGGTCAAAGAAACATTAGTTGAAACAGAAATACCCCGGGGCAGCTGGGTGGCTCAATTGGTTAAGTGTCTGACCCTTAGTATTGGCTCAGGTCATGATCTCATGGTTTCATGGGTTCCAGCCCCACCTCGGGTTCTGCTCTGGCTGTGTGGAGACTGCTTGGGATTCTCTGTCTCTCTCTCTCTCTCTGCCCCTCCCCCACTCACACTGTCTCTCTGTCTCTCTCAAAGTAAATAAACTTAAAAAACAAAAAAAGAAATAGAACCACCCATGTTCAAACTTATTTATAACATGTTGCAGAATTAGTAGGTTGTTTTGAAGAGTGTTGAGAAGTTGATTATTTTGTTAAAACTAATGGTCTTCAAAAAAAAAAAAAAAAAAAACCCAAAAACCAAAAACCGAAAACCAAAAACCAAAAACCAAAAACTAAAAAACAAAACTAATGGTTCTCGTTTGTTTTTTACACATCCTAACAGGAGATATGTTCAGCCTCACTCCTAAACTCTCTTCCCAAATTGAACTTAATAATTGTACAAACCATAAGAAAATAATAAGAATAATTATTTAATTTAATTCTTATTTAATTTTTAAATAAAAAGATAATTTTTATAAGATAAATAATACTGAAAACGTCATCGACTTTTCTCAAAAAACATTTTTGGAGGGCTCATTTCAAACATTTTTATCACTTTTTTCTAGATACATTTAGGAAAATTTTAACAATGTGTCTCAGGAGCTATTGTGACTTTTTTATGCCCCTTTAACATTGTTACAATTCTAGTTGGAGTAGATATTTGTACCAATGTAACTACTTTTGAAATTATAATTCTTTGGCAAAGATTTGTCAATAGAATTCATGTTATTTAAATTATGTAATTGTATATCTGATGTTTCTAGTCTCTGAGCTCAGAGATTTTCAATAAATCATGAATAAATACAAAAAAAAAAAATCAAAATGTTTTCTCTTTCTCCTCCAAAAAGGAAAACCCAGATGTGATGACTCTCCACTGATAGTTAGTTCATTGTACATTTACATGTTACATAAACACGATAGCCAATCATGGGCATTTCTTTTTAATTTCCTGTTGAGGGACTACTTATTGGTAGCTTCAGATCAGCAAATCCTACAACTCAGAGCTTTTTGTCTCCCCATCTGACAGCCGGTTACTAAATATTTACCAGGACACATCTGAATCTCCTTCAGTCTAATCATTCCATGATACCAGAACTTGGACCCAAGCAAAATTACTTAGGAAATACAGTAAAGACTCTTGAGAGCCGGTTCTTTATTCTTTCCCTAGGTGATATTTTAAATTTTTTGGTAAGCCTCTATTTTTAAATGGCAACAAAATATACACATTTTATTTTTTTATTTAAAAAAAATTTCCTTTTAATGTGTCGAATTTATTTATTTATTTTTTATTTTTTATATTAAATATAATTTATTGTCAAATTGGTTTCCATACAACATCCAGTGCTCATCCCAACAGGTGCCCTCCTCAATGCCCATCACACACCCTCCCCTCCCTCCCACCCCCCATCAGCCCTCAGTTTGTTATCAGTATTTAAGTGTCTCTTATGGTTTTTGCCTCCCTCCCTCTCTGTAACTGTTTTTCCCCCTCTTCCCCTCCCCCATGGTCTTCTGTTACCTTTCTCAGGATCCACATATGAGTGAAAACATATGGTATCTGTCTTTCTCTGCCTAATTTCTCTTAGCATAATACCCTTCGGTTCCACACATGTTGCTACAAATGGCCAGATTTCATTCTTTCTCACTGCCAAGTAGTATTCCATTGTGTATATAAACCACATCTTCTTTATCCATTCGTCAGTTTATGGATATTTAGGTTCTTTCCATAATTTGACTATTGTTGAAAGTGCTGCTAAAAAATTGGGGTACAAGTTCCCCTATGCGTCAGTTAAATGGTATTTTATAAAGAAAGGGGAGAAATATATAAGATATTCGTTATTCAAATAACTAAATATGGTATGTCATCTCTTATGGACCATGCCAGTTAGGGAGCCTGTGAAATATGATACAGTGACCTTGAGTGAAGCTGAGAGACCGTCTACTCACTAATATGATAGAAGATGGGTAAATCACCTCTCTTCGCTTGGTCAGAGAGCTGCTCAAAAACATTTGATGGGCCTCAATTTCTTTTAAAAAGGTAATAGTGGCTTTTGAAATCCAGGATGGATTTCTTCAGTCTGCAATAAGTTAACTCCAAATATTTTACAAAAGATTCCAGGTGATATTTGGATTTAGAATTTTTATCGATTTTTGCAACCTATTATTTCACCTGCTGTGAGAGTACACGCCTCCTTTAGAGATGCTTCCCATGACTTTAAGATTAAAGGTTAATGTTGGTGAACATCAATGGCACACAGCTATTCATTATTTTATAATCGATTTGTGGGAGGGCAAAAAGGAGGCATTAAGTGCTTTAAATCATATGTGGCATAGTTTTCCCTTGGGCCGAGTGATGAGGAAGACGCACGGAACGCAAACCCACCGCGAAGGACGCTAGCACAAAGACAGATACAACTAAACAAATGTTATTATGGAAAAATGGCAATTAAGATTCTCTTAATTAGCCTGTCATTTTGTATTTATCATCATAATGTTTGTTTTACAATGCTTTATTAAATCTGGCTTTATGACAAACAGTCTGCTGGCAACGCATCCTGCTGTGCAACATATGGCATTACACCTAATGAATATTAATGCCGCGAAGTATAAATGGTCTTCGGAGACCGTGCTGATGGCTGGGAAACTCCTACATATGGCATTACTATTCAGAAAGGTTAACTTATATGTTTCTCATCATTTTTTTTTTTTGTCTCTCACTGTGACCTACCCCTTTGCCTATGAATCCTCAAATGTGCATTCAAAAGTTAAAAGTATTTGCCTTCTAATATGATTATGTCTGTTCTGAGTAGCCTTCCTCTGTTGCTTCTTCCTACCAGCTGACTTCTCCTGAGGCCTCTGCTCATGTGCATGCTTCCTACCCAGGTGAGTCTGTCATGCCAAGGAGTCCACTTGCACCTGGACCAGATGTTTCACTCCTATAACCCTACCGTGTCACCAGACTCTCACGTTTCTAAACTCAACAACAGGTCAGTTTGTTTCTCAAACATTTCACTGCATACACTCTTCTGATTGTAGCCCCACGCTGCCCACTAAATGCAATTTCTAATGATTTCTAAACTAACCGAATTTTCCTAGTCAAAGAAGCAAGAAAGGAGAGAGACAACCACACCCGGGAATTTTATAGTAAGAAGAATTTTTGGCTCTGCATCATTATTTCAAAGCCTGCCTCGGAATTCAACTTGTGTTGCTGTAAACCACATCCAACCCAGAGTACAGCAAAACAATTGCAAAAATTATGAGTGCTTTTTCCCCCCCAAAATACACAAACTTTTTGATAGGAAACCAAAAAGAAGTCAATCATATCTCGTTTTCTCTTTCAGGATTTTAGAGGGAGGTTATCAAAACAAATCAATCATGGAATTATACGATAATGTTTGGGGGATATTTCTAGAAAAATTGAAAAATGTGTAGGCTGAAAATAAATGATTGCAGATGGGACTCTGTCACTGTCCAAATAAATGTCTTTGTGTAATATTGCATTAAAAAGCACTGTACCGTGCATCATGGAAGGTAATTAGTTACAAACTATACAACAAATCAGTTTAAGGAAAATGCAGCTATCATTAAGCAGCCTGCAAATATTCTGAAGATTTCTGCTTTTATCCTCAGGATAATCGCAAGCATACCCTCATTCACTAGTTAATTTGTTTCAGATACACTGGAAGTGAGGAAGCAAAAGGAGTGGGTTGCCAAACTTGATTTCAACAGCCAGAGCTGGAAGGGCATTTCCGAACCCCAAATAATACGGGAATAGATTTCACCTAATGATGAATAATGATGCTTTTACTATTTGTTGGTCGTTTATTGTTTACCTAATATCTTATATACACTAATTTTATTTTATTTTATTTTATTTTTTTTTTTAAATTTTTTTTTTCAATGTTTATTTATTTTTGGGACAGGGAGAGACAGAGCATGAACGGGGGAGGGGCAGAGAGAGAGGGAGACACAGAATCGGAAACAGGCTCCAGGCTCTGAGCCATCCGCCCAGAGCCCGACGCGGGGCTCGAACTCACGGACCGCGAGATCGTGACCTGGCTGAAGTCGGACGCTTAACCGACTGCGCCACCCAGGCGCCCCACTAATTTGATTTTAACTATAACGTGAAATAAATTTTTAAAAGCATTTCAAAATGCAGATGCTTTTATTTCTGATGCAGCTACGGTAATATTATCTAATATCTAGACCACTGAACTATGCTTCCATGGAGTTTTCTTATGGAAGGCACCCTCCAACTGAGGACGGAGTTAGTTTTATTCAGATTGGATCTTCATCTGAAAGTTCTTATTTATACTACCACAGCCCGTCATGTATTTATTCCATGAAATTGTATCGACTGCCTCATATCAATAGGTAGCACACAAGAGACAGAGGACCTCAGGGTCATGAAACAGAGGGAGAAAAGCCATTCCTGAATGAACACTTAAGAAAACACAGATATTAGACCAAGTATATGGAATAATGCTTTCTTAACAAATGAAGTTATACCTTGCAAAGAGTAGTATGGGGTTAATTAGATAAAAGTGGTTGCTTATGGTAAATAAACCCAGAACAGCAGCAGTGTCTATAGTATTTAGGAAATTCAAGGACCAAATACAAAGGCAACTCTCTTAGCTGATACATGAATGATGATTTCTTTTTCTTTCCAGCTAGATTCTTCTTACAGAGCATTATACAATTATGTACAGACTCATATGCAGAACAATTGCACACTGTTATATACTAAGAAGCTCTTTCTTTTCTTTTAAAATTTTTTAATATTTACTTATTTTTGAGAGAGGGGGAGACAGAGTGTGCACGGGGGGAGGGGAAGAGAGGGAGACACAGAATCTGAAGCAGGCTCCAGGCACTGAGCTGTCAGTCAGCGCAGAGCCTGACGTGGGTCTTGAACTCACAAATAGTGAGATCATGACCCGAACTGAAGACAGATGCTTACCTGACTGAGCCACCCAGGTGCCCCAGAAGTTCTTTCTATATAAGCTGTAAAACTATGTCAGAATCGAATGTCTCATGTATTGTTATGCATTAAATGGTATATATCAAACTTATATTAAAATGTATATTATTCTTATCCCAGAGTCTGAATTTGGTCATTTTAAGTAAACTTACATTTTTTTTTCTTCTCTCCATAAATACACAGTTGAGTGTTTTTCCTGATGTTGTCATAGACAGATATTTGGACAGGGTTAAGTCACATATGACAGTGACATTCTGATGCCCGATCGATAACACAACAGCAATAAGCACCTCTTACTAAATTGTATCAAGGGGATATTTTCTAGGTGTTTTATTTAGTATGGCATCTTCAGTACTTGTTCCATTCAATCAGTCAAAACACTGGGTTTCTGGGGTGCCTGGGGCGCTCAGTCGGTTAAGCGTCCGACTTTAGCTCAGGTCATGATCTCACAGTTCGTGGGTTCGAGCCCCGCATCAGGCTCTGCGCTGACAGCCCAGAGCCTGGAGCCTTCTTCAGATTCTCTGTCTCCCTCTTGCTCTCTGCCCTTCACCCGCTTGTGTTCTGTCTCTTTGTGTCTCTCCAGAATAAATAAAAGTGTTTTAAAAAGTTAAAAACAAAACAAAACAAACAAACAAAACAACCCACTGGGTTCCTAGCACATGCTCCGCCAATACTGGGAATATAAGACAGAGCTGAGTTCTTCAGAACCTGCATGTGATAAAGAAAGTAACATGAAGCAGCACATAATCAAAGGTTGAATGGAGAAACAGAGTTTGCACGTTCAGAAGGGGTGGGGAGGGCAAAAGGTGCTGGAGCATTTAGGGTTGTAAACAGGAACAGCTCAAAAGATGATCTCAGGGACATCAAAGAGCATGTGCTCATTGTCCAATGCGTTTAATGTGTATATACAGTCCAGCTTTTATAGCTGGTGGAAGTTTCTCAATCTTTTTTCAGAACGAGTTCTGTTTTTATAGCTTTGCATGTGCTTCTTTGCATGTGCTAAAGAAATGAAAAGGACAACAAAAAAAATTTTTTTTCCTACATAGCCTACTAATAGAGAAATGGTTACAACATCTTTTCTGGGTAAATCTGCTAATACCACATTCAAATAAATAACAAAATTAAATAATTTTCCTGATATTTACTTTAGAAACCACGACTCTCACTTCTCTTTAGGACCAGAATAGCTGGCAAAGAATCCTACATTACTGCTTAAGTCTTGAGTGGCAGTATTTTCTTTTTCACTTTTGATTTCATTTGGTGACAGCACTTTATGTTTCAGGGTAGTGAGTTCAAATAATTTCTAAATAATATCACAGCATGGTGAAATTACTGGGGAATTGTATTTTGGAAATCTCTATAGATGTATGTAACTACTAAAATATTTAACTGGAAATGGAAGGGTATAAAAAAAAAAAACTTACGAAGTTGAAATATCTGCCAAAAGTTAAAACCAAGAATCCCATCATATTGCAAGCTTCTTACATTTCCTAACAAATCGAACAACCAACAGATGAACCCAGGGATAATACAAACACCAAAAGGGTTGCATCCTCAATATAAAGCACTAAATCCTTTGTTTATGCAGCTGCTAGAACAGAACACTTTGGGGCTAAAAGGAGGAATTTCAATCAAGCCAAACTGAACTCTTTGGGGGGGGGGATGCCTTACTAATATTTTCTCCTAGAAGAAGAAATTAACAATACAGAAAGGGTAGATCCAAATATTTCTGAAGATCAATCAGTATTTTGCTCTCCTAAAAATATTCTCCATTTCCCACAGGTGGACTTTCTTCCCAATAATTGTCAAATATATACAACATGAAGTAAAGACAGTTTAGTTCTGCTACCTTGTGCTTTGCTCTTCAGATGAGTTAATAATACACAGTAATTTTTGACAATAAACATTTCTTGGAACACTTTCGTTTTGAACTGAAGGAAACCCAACTTGAACAAACTTAGGCCAAAAGGGAAACCCGTTTGTTTGCAGAAATATACCACCAAAAGTCACATGTGCAGCTGGCTTTAGGGACAATTATAAATAAGAAAAGGGGTATTTTCAGGTTCTCCATCTCACATGGTTAAATTCAGTCTCTCTTCGTGCAAATGTGTTTCTTCTACACTGTGTATATCACGTCTACCTGTTGATTCCATAGTCATAAACTGCCCCTCATCAGTTGAGAACCAGCTCTTGTTTTTTTCCCTTTTTCTGGAAGTATAATTGTCATGTGACATTATATTAGTTTCAGGTATACAACATAATCATTTGGTATTTGTATACATTGTGAAATGATCACCACAGTAAGGCTAGTTAACACCTGTCATCACACCTAGTTCCAAAAATTTTACCTCTCTTAAATTCTAATTTCAAAACTCCTGGAGAAGGTAATTAAATGGTACATCTTTGGGGACATATGCAGCTCTTTCTAATTAACGACGGTCAGGGTAGCGATTTATAAAATATTGGCTCTTACTCAAACCACAAGGAGGGGCGCCTGGGTGGCTCAGTCGGTTGAGCGTCTCACTTCAGCTCAGGTCATGATCTCACGGCTCGTGAGTTTGAGCCCCGCATAGGGCTCTGTGCTGACAGCTCAGAGCCTGGAGCCTGCTTCAGATTCTGGTCTCCCTCTCTCTCTGCCCCTCCCCTGCTCGTGCTCTCTTCTCTCTCTCTCAAAAGTAAATAAACATTAAAAAACAAATAGACAAATGAAAAAACCACAAGCTGGGCATAATAATGTCTTTCCACCTTGGAATAATGTAACCTAATGAAATTACAATATGTGAGTGATTTTAAAACCAAAGTAGAAAAATATTATTTAAAATGTACATACTTTGTTTGTAAAATTAAGCTACAAAATGTGAACTGGTATTACATTAAATGTGATGAACAATAAAATAGTTATCAAATGGGTAAATTTTCCTACTATACTGTGTTCCAGACTCATCATTTTACTAATACATCACTTATTTATTTTTTTTTTTAATTTTTTTTTCAACGTTTATTTATTTTTGGGACAGAGAGAGACAGAGCATGAACGGGGGAGGGGCAGAGAGAGAGGGAGACACAGAATCGGAAACAGGCTCCAGGCTCTGAGCCATCAGCCCAGAGCCTGACGCGGGGCTCAAACTCACGGACCACGAGATCATGACCTGGCTGAAGTCGGACGCTTAACCGACTGCGCCACCCAGGCGCCCCTACATCATTTATTTAAAGAATGTGGAGCTTTGAGGAAACAGGATGAAGAGGTCATCAATCAGTACCTCACTTTATCTTTTTGGTTAAATATTTTATTTATTTTTGAGACACTACAAATGTGGGAGGGGCAGAGAGAGGGGGACAGAGGACCTGAAGCAGGCTCTGTGCTGAGAGCAGTGAGCCTGATGTGGAGCCTGAACTCAAGAACTGTGAGATCATGACCTGAGTTGAAGCTGGCTGCTCACTGACTCAGCCACCCAGGTGCCCCAAGTAACTCACTTTATCTTGATTAAATCTCAACAGTAAATTCTTTTAAAAATCTTGTAATGTGATAACCTAGCTAGATTTGGAAAGCTAAAGCCATATCTATTCATATAGAAATTATAAAATTAATTACATTTATGTTTCTTCTACTGGGAGATTCTACACTATTTTGGCTTTCAAACTTCCCTTCTAATGTCAAGAATTTATGTTCCTCTTTTTTGTTTTCTTTAGGAATTTATTCTCTATGGTCTGCAATTCAAAGGTTATTGAGTTATGTGAGTCTCAAATCTGTATCTCCCAGCCCTGAATTCATCATAAATAGAACAGCTACCAACTGATCATTTTCTTCCTTTAAAAATGAGTGCTCTTTTTAACAAATTTTTAATTATTGTGTGTACATAAACATGGGCTTTAGGGAGGCGATGACTTTACTGAAATTATTTTTTAACTATGTCTCATGTCTCCAAGGGTAAGGATTTGTTTGTTTGTTTATTTATTTATTTGTTTTAGCTCCAAGAAACACTCATTATATCAAAATGACTCACTATGCAACTTGCTGAACCGTACTTAAATATTCAGAACACCATTGAACAAGTATTTATCAAAGGCCACACACGATTCAACATTCTGGGAAATAGCAGTGAACATGACAGATAAGAGATGTATATCTTAGAGAAGAGAAACATAGATTAAACAATAAATAAATATAATTATAAATAGAGAATGAATTATTAATATATAACTGCAACACATTTTTTAAAAAGCTCTTTAGTTTGGATCCTCAGAGAAAGCCTTAAGGATGTGATCATCAGACTGAGTTCTAGATGATAAGAAGAAGCCAACCACAAGTGACTCAGATGGAAATATGCCCAGGAGAAAAAGGGAAGACTAACACAAAGTTCCTTATTGTGAGATAATAGAAAAATACATATTGGGCTCTGCTCCTGGCTCCTGACATAGAACTTCTGAAATCTTAGTAATTTCCTAAATGATAAGAGCACTAAGAACATCTTTTGTTATGATATTTGGTCTTTGACCCTGTCCATGACGCAGGAATCCTGAAACTCTTGTCATTTCCTGCATGATAAGAGTGCCTCTGTTCCGATGAGGCAACTTTTGGTGGGCTCCTCAATGAAGGCTTGGCAATGGAAAAACCGAGCCATGATTAGAAGCTTCGAGTTTTCGGCCTCATGAGAGGGGAGAAGAGCTGAAAATGGAGTTAACGATCTATCGTGCCTATTTAATGCTTCCATAAAAATCCCAATAGCATGGGGTTCAGAGAGGTCCCAGGTTGTAAGATACATCCACATCAGGAGGGTGATGTACCCCAATTCCATGGATATAAGCTCCTTTAGGACCCTCCCAGACCTCACCATATGTATCCTTCATCTGGTTGTTTATCTGTATCCTTTGTCATATCCTTTAATAAACTGGTAAACATAACTAAACTTTTCCTCGAGTCAGAGTTGCTCTAGCAAATTAATCAAATCTGAGAAGGGTGTTGTGGTAGTGTTCAATCTGTAGCCAAATCAGACAGAAGTTGTGGATAACCTGGGGACCTAATGCTTGTCATTCGATTCTTAAGTGGAACAAGATCAGTCTTATGGGACTGAGCTTTTAACCACTGGGATCTGACACCATTTCGACTTAAAAATTGGGTTAAATTGTAGGACATCCAGCTGGTATTGTAGATAAGTGACTATTGTGAAGAAAAATTTTCACACATTTGGCGATCAGAAGTGTCAGAAGTGAAGTGTTCTGTGTGAGTCGTAAAGGAAACACACCTTTGGATTTGTTTTAGATAAACTTGTTAGATTTGTTAGATTAGATAGATTTGTTAGATAAAGTGATGTGCCAAATATCTCTAAAGTGATATCAGATAAGCTTGAATAAGTAAACAAGATATAGTTTATCTAGAACTTTATAAGTTAGGCAAGCATTTTAAGCCAATGAGAATATGGTTCTGATTTATTATTTCTTTTGGCTGCTAAATACATTGTATTGTTGTCATGGGGCAATTGTATTGAGGAAAAATTAGAAGACTAATTAGTTGTCTGGGGAAGAGCAGTATCAGTGGTTAGCTGGTTTGTCTCCTTTGCATATTTTGCAAAAGGTGATCCTTTCATGGCAAGAGTTGACAATAGACAAAGTTATTTGTACAAATGGTGATGATGATGGCGATGATGACGGCGATGATACATCCCAACTCCAGGATAGCAAATAAAGTGTGGGCTGAGTTTTCACACAGACTCACCCTTTGGCTGGATGCCCTTGTCCGTCGCACAATCCACATAACCACATACTATGGATATAGTGGTAGTGGTTGGAAGTACTGTGAAGAGAATGGACTCAGAATATATTTTGAAAGTACAGTTGCTGTTTGATTGGTTAAAGGTTGAGAGAAGGATATAAATAAAAAATAATATCTAGATTTCTGAGTTGAGGTGTTCCGTTGACGTCTACTAACATTGAAAAAAAAAATCAACGAAAGCGTTTTGGAGGGTAAAAATAAAAACAAAACAAAACAAAACCAAAGAGCTATATTTTGGCAAAATTGTACAAAATGTCTATTAGAAACGTAAGTGGAGATATGTAGTCATGTGGGAAAACTAATCTGGTGTTCTGGGAAGATGGGCTCACATAATGGTATTTGAAGTCACAGGTTTAGATGAAATCACATAAGGATAGTGACTAAGGTCTAGATGGACGAAGCGGGGGATTCGGAATGAAGCCTTGCAACATGTCAGCACCGAGACTGAATAGGGAAGGGGTCTATCAAAGGAGACAGAGGTGAGCTGAGAGTAAAACTAGGGACTGAAAGGAAGAAAATGTTTCCAGAAGGAGATAACTGTGGTTTTGACAATCTTGCAAAGGACAGACTCAGTGGAATAGAAGGCCTGGGAACCCTATCTGAGTGGTGTGAAAGAAGAAGGTAGGTAAGAAAGTGGCAATATTGTCCGCAAGAAAACTGCTTCAATAAGTTTTGCTTAGCGGGGAGCAGAGATGTGGGCCTATAGCTAGGGTGGGATGGGTGGGGGTGGGGTGTGGAGGTCGATTTGTGTTTGTTCACTTTTAGAAAGGCAAACGGGAATGACTTGTAACAATTGAGAAATTGTATACAGAAAACGGACGGGAAAATATTAGTAGTGAAGCCTCAAGAAGGCAAAACGTCTCCAGAAACCTGTGGGGAAATGATGTTCATAGAATAGGCAGGTTTAATTAGAAAACAAGGGAACATTCAGAGCAGAGTTAGAGCAAAGCAGTGCTTTGCTGTTGACAGGAGGTGCTTCGCAAAGGGCACACTTGCAGGGTTTGGGAGTTAAGAGATTAGCGGAGATTAATGGATGTACAGTGCAGCGTGGGGATGAGAGTTCACCCGATGACGGATGGCAGAGGTGTCTTGGGCCTCTCCAAATGACTAAGGAGACTCAGAAAGTGAAGAATGACAAGATTAACCCCAATCCCTTCTTAAAAGAAGGTGGGTAAACAGTTCAGGCTGGAAAACACAGGGTTGCCACATATCTCTGCTTCCTGTAGATCTTGTTTTTTGATGGCCAGGGCGTGATTAAAACTTCCTCAGAGACCTTCTTCCTTAGGTGGCCTGGGGGCTGAGTCTCAGTTAATGCTTCTTCTTTTTTTTTTTTTTTCCCTGGGGCTGGGGCATGGTGGTGGGGAGACTAGAGAATGTGTCTGCAGTAGAATGGAGACGTGGTTGCTGGGAAAAAAAAAAGACCATGAAAAGAGGATTTGTCAACTAATTGAATAGACAAAGGGGTGACTGAATTAAATAAATAAATACATGAATGAATGAATAAATACATAAATAAATACATACTAATCTTACGCTTTGTAATCGAAGTGTTTCTTTTAGCTAGAAAAATAAAATGAGGTTTTTTTTTTTTTTTAATTTCAGTGATAAATCATCTACTTTCTGCAGCTTTAAAGTACAAAGTTCTAGAATTCCCTACCGGTTTCAAAAATGATATGATTACCCACTTGTAAAAAATACTCTGTGAAATTTATCCTTTTCCGAAGAAGAAATTATTTTTTCTTCTATTCATACCACTAATTATGGCATCATTTCCAATATTCCTCTTCATTCCTACCTTAATTACACAATCTGCTATTTGCTATTTGCTAAAATGCAAACTGCTATTTTTGACTAAAAAAATATTGAAACATAAATTACTATTTATTTGCTTCAGGTAGTTTATTTCTATAAATAACAATTAAAATTGCAACTGATTTTAATTTTACATTATTGAAGGTAGTTGAATATAAATTAAAAAATGTTTCTCAGGGCTCCGAGTGGCTCAGTTGGTTAAGCGTCTGACTTCAGCTCAGGTCATGATTGCACAGTTCATGAGTTCGAGCCCCGCATCGGGGTCTGTGCTGACAGTTCAGAGCCTGGAGCTTGCTTTGGATTCTCTGTCTCCCTCTCTCTCTGCCCCTCTCCCGCTCCTGCTCTGTCTCTCTCTCTCTGTCTCTCAAAAATAAGCATTTTTAAAAAATTTTTAAATGTTTTTTAAAGTTTATTTTATTTTTGAAGGACAGAGACAGATAGAGCAGGAGCGGAAGAGGGGCAGAGAGAGTGGGAGACACAGAATCCGAAGCAAGCTCCAGGCTCTGAGCTGTAATCACAGAGCACTATGCGGGGCTTGAACTCACAAACTGAAGATCATGACCTGAACAGAAGTCGGATGCTTAGCTGAGTGAGCCACCCAGGCACCCCTGAAATAGAATCATTATAGACATTGTGAGTTGTCCTACTCAATGTTCACCTATCAGAATTCAATTTCTGTGTTAGTTGGAATTGTTTACTACAAGAAACAAAATGCTGCACCTTAAGTAGTTTATTTATTTATTTATTTATTTAATTTTTTTTTTTAATTTTTTTTTCTCTCAATGTATTTATTTATTTTTGGGACAGAGAGAGACAGAGCATGAGCGGGGGAGGGGCAGAGAGAGAGGGAGACACAGAATCGGAAACAGGCTCCAGGCTCCGAGCCATCAGCCCAGAGCCTGACGCGGGGCTCGAACTCACGGACCGCGAGATCGTGACCTGGCTGAAGTCGGACGCCCAACCGACTGCGCCACCCAGGCGCCCCGCACCTTAAGTAGTTTAAAGAGATATAGAGATTTTGCTTTTTCATACAACATGAATCTCTTTGAATTGTGTTCTTGAATATTTAGGCTTCACAAATCAGTTTTGTCAGAATTTTCAAAACAATGTTTTTTTTTTATTGCAAATATCATTTATTCTAAATCTTGTTTGTGTTCTATTGTCCTTGTTTACATACACACATACGACAAAATGTTTTTACCTGAAATAGTTCCTTGAGTAAAGAAAGGTAGTTTCTTTTTTATCATTTGGAAGTCTTTCCATAAAACTTCCAGATGTTTTAAAATATGAAATAACAATTATATATGTCTTAGAGGTTTCATGGTATGAGTACTCCATTTTGATGCTAATTTGGAAATACAGACCCTTTTTAGCTGTAAGAAAGGCTATTCAGAAAGTCAGTATTTTAAAACATTATTGAAAATGGAAGTAAAGTCTATCAAAGGACTTAAAACATTTATATATTTTGACTAGTAATATTTATTTTTAATAATTAACTGGAAGTATAATCTGAGATCAATAATAAAATCTATTGACAAAAACACTGACTATAATATTAAAGAAACAAAAAATTCATTACAAAGATTGAAAGTCCAAAAGTGGGAAATAATTAAAGGTATATTTAAATGAAGGCTTATTTTCATTAAATGCATTAAACCATTACAAGTAATCCTTTAAATAACTTAACGAAAGTCTTGTACTTTAGATCAAAATGGAGTGGCAAGGACCGGGTTTATCCTCCTGAAGAAAGCAACTTCAAATAATACACCACATGTAGAAAAAAAAAGTTTTTAGGTAATGGATATCAGGCAGCCAATGATAGTTTGTGAAAGAGAGAAAATAAACAGGTAAGCCCTACAGTTATCCTAGCTTACTGTCAAGAAAGAATTTCCAGGCCACATGGTAAGGAAGGGGAATCAAGGCAGAGACTGGCTAGCCTTCTGAGGTGAAAGACAGAATCGGCAGTCCAAGGAAACCAAAGTGGTTACAGTTTTGTGGGCAGCATACTTAAGAGGGGAGAACTGCAAAGAGAGAGCCCCAGATATCTTTAGACTTCAGCTGAATACTGAAAAGCACATATATGCGAGGAAAATACCTGAGTCTGTGGAAAGACTCATGTGAAAGCATTGGAGAGAATAACCTTCAAAACTCACAAATGACTGAAAATTGTCTTCCCATCAACCAGAGTGGAAAAGACCTATCATTCATAAGACGTCAGTTAGAGTATTCAGAAAGATATCACCTAAGTAGCAGGACAAAATTATCCTTAGACTAACTGAGGCATTAACTAATGACTGCTGTGATCCTACCCAACAAACCTTAAAAAAAAAGGTTCAAAAGGATCAAATTTTCTCCACGGGACTTAACTTCATCTCATAACAAAGCTAAAGAATGTTTATAGGAAATGTATGTTTATGAATATATACACTCAACAACATAAAATTCATAAGAAAAAAATTACCAGACATGAAAACAAGCAGAAAAATACCACCTATAAGGAGAGTAAAAATCAACCTAGAAATACATTACATAAAAGCATTAGTTGGCATGGACATTAAAACGTTAATGTAATTATATTCAACATGTTTAAGGAGGCAGATGGAAGATTGAGGGTGGTGAGCAGCAAAACAGAAGACATAAAAAAGACTCAAATCACATTCTAGAGAAGAAAACTATAATGTCTGAAATAAAAAATGCAACTAATATAATTAACAGTGTATTAAACATTTCAAAAACAAAACAAAACAAAACAAAACAAAAGTGAACCTGAAGATGTGGAAACAGAATCTATACAAAATGAGAGACAAAACTGACTGGGAAAACTATGAAAATCGCATCAGAAGATGACTTTAAGCATCCTAACATAACTATAATTGAAGTGACTGAAGAGGAGAGAAGAGCTAATACGTTCAATGAACTCAAAGAACATGAAACATGAAGAAAACTACACCAAGGTGTGATGCCATATTCACACTGCTTAAAATTGGCTGGTGTGTTGGGGGCACATTATATAAAAGGGAAAAAGGAAAAAAATAACAGTAAAAGTGCAAGAAAAAAATCCAGGACAGGAGGAGGCAGGATAACATTCTTTTAAAGTACTACAATGAACAAACAAAACTATAAGGCAACCTCTAATAAATAAAATGAAATAATTATATGTTTATTATATGTATTATTAAAATACAAGTTATAATTAATAAGAATAATGGAGATTAAACGAATTATAAAAAGTTTTCAACTTCAAAGAAAGCAGGGAGAGAAAAAATAAAAACAGATGGTGCAGGGGCGCCTGGGTGGCTCAGTTGGTTGAGCAACTGACTTCGGCTCAGGTCATGATCTCGGAGTCTGTGAGTTCGAACCCCGCATCGGGCTTTGTGCTGACAGCTCAGAGCCTAGAACCTGCTTCAGATTCTGTGTCTCCCTCTCTGTCTGCCCCTCCCCCGCTCATGCTCGCTCTCTCTCTCTCTCTGTCAAAAATAAATAAAACATTAAAAAAATAAAAAAAAACCCAGATGGTGCAATAGAAACAAATAACAAAACAGTAGATATAAGCCCATTTTTTCAGTAATTACATTAAAAACAAATGGTTTAAATACCTCAATGAAAAGACAGAGAAATAGAGATAGGATTTAAAAAGCAACATCCACGTATTTGCTATCTACAAAAACAAACAAAAAACAACACTTCAAATCTAAATGCATAGATAGGTTAAAAGTAAAAGAATGGGAGATTATATCTATATATATCCATATCTATATCTCTATATATGTAAATCTATTTATATCATTGATCCAAAGAAGGTAGGAATACCTATATTAATATCAGACAAAATAGATTTCTTATCAAAGAATATTACTAGGGATAAAGAATATCATTTCATAGCAATAAATCTGACAATCCACAATAATTATTAAAATAAAACAAAGCTGCAAAATATATGAAATAGAAACTGATAGAACTATAAAGAGAAATGGACAAATCTACAATTATAGCTCAGGATTTCAACACCTTTTCACAATATAAAATACCTTGCAATGATCCTTTCACAATAATCGTTATAATAACCAGACGAAATCAGTAAGGATTTGGGACTAGAAAAATGCTAGCAACCGACATGACCTAACTGGCAGTTATAGAACACATCACCCAACAACAGCAGAAAACATATTCAACACTTACTCGAGTGTTCAAAGATAGATTCACAGAAACGCGGTCAGTTGATTTCAACAAAAGTACAAAGTCAATTCAATGGATAAAGAATAGTCTTTTCAACCAATCGTGTTAGAAAAATTAGATATCTCTATGCAAGACAAAAACAAAAATAAAAGCCCTTCAGTCTATATTTCATACCATATGCAGAAATTAAGTCAAAACCAAGAGCTAAGTGTAAGACCTAGAACTAACACATTTTTGGCAGAAAATATGTGAGAAAATATTTGTGATTTTGGATTAGGCAAAGATTTCTTAGAGACAGCACTGAAATTGTGATAGTGACAGCAAATTGGTAAGTTACACTTCATTAAAATTAGGAATTTCTGCTCTTCTTCTTCTTCTTCTTCTTTTTTTTTTAAATGTGCATTCATTTTTGAGAGAGAGAAAGAGAAACAGTATGTGAGTGGAGTTGGGGCAGAGAGAGGGAGACACAATCTGAAGCAGGCTCCGGGCTCTGAGCTGTCAGCACAGGGCCTGATACAGGGCTTGAAGTCATGAACCATGAGATCATGACGTAAGCCGAAGTCAGATGCTTAACCAACTGAGCCACCCAAGTGCCCCCAAAATTTCTGCTCTTCAAAAGACATGGTTAAGAGAATAAAAAAACAAGACATAGTATGGCAGAAGATATTTTCTAATTATATTTTCTAACTATATATGTGATCATTTGTATCCAGGATAGATAATAAGTTCTTCAGAAGCAATAATGAGAAAACAGACTTTTTTTAATTTTACTTACAATAAAAATATTCATGTAGATCATTTGAATTAACACCTCCAAAGAAAATAAATGGATGGCAAATAAACACAAACACACGAAAAGATGTTCGACATTGTTAGTTGTTAGGAAAATGAAAGCTGTTATGAAATATTACTACACACTTATTAAAATGTCAGAAAGTTTAGTCATACAACAAAGGGTTCATATTGTATGATTCCATTTACATAATAATTATAAGTAATGCAAGCTAATTTATAGTCACAGAAAGCGTATCGGTAGTAATTTGAGGATGGATGTAAGACTTGACATGTGGACAGGGACCAAGGAAGATTTACAAAACAGCATGAGAAAATTTTGATGATGCATATGCTGTATCTTCACTGTCTTTATGGTTTTGTAGTTGTATCATGTATCAAAATTCATCAGAGTATACACTTTAAATATTTGCAGTTTATTGAATGTTAATTATACTATAAAAATGGAAAGAAGCTTAATGTTTTATGTTAATGTGTAGTGAAAATAATATGATACAGATTTCTTTATGCTAACTAGAAGCAAATATTCTCAAACATTAACTCAGCCTTACATTACAATAATGTAATGTTTTTTAAAAAGTTGTTTTTTCTGTCCATGAATGCATTATGTAAATGTTATAAGATGAGAATTTATTTCACTTATAATCAAGACAAACATGCTATGGAAAAGGGATGTTAAGTCTCATCCACATCTGTAATGAAAGATGTTCTCTCTCCTCTATTCTTAAATCATGTTCTTTTCTTCATTGAGTGGAATCTATGAGTCTTATTTTGTTGTTGTTGTTCTGTTCTGTTTTTAAATCTTCCACGATCACTGTTGACTAGTTTTCTATCCCTTAAAAAAATAGAAGCTGAAAAGTCTATTAGAGGCCCACACAGTCACTAAAATCATCATTGACATGAGACAGTCTGGACCTTGATAAATTAGAAAGTTGTCAGAATGTTCTAAATATGAACTGTAGTGAATGCATGTTATATTGGGCCTGAATTAACAATAAGATATTTAAAAGTCTGTCAATTTGGATTTGTCAACAATGGTGACAGATTATTTGGCCTTGTGAAGAAAATAAGCATTGGGGTGCCTAGGTGGCTCAGTCAGTTAAGCGTCTGACTTTGGCTCAGGTCATGATCTCATGACTCTAGAGTTCAAGCCCTGTGTAGGGTTCTGTGCTGACAGCTCAGAGCCTGGATCCTGCTTCAGATTCTATGTTTCCCTCTCTCTTTGTCCCTCCCCCACTTCTGCTCTGTCTCTCTCTCTCTCTTAAAAATAAACATTAAAAAATATTTATAAAAAAAGAAATAAGCATCAAAACACCTGCAAAACTCATTTCTAGCAAAGATTGTCAGATAAATGAGGAATTGTTCTAATATCACTGCAAAATTTTTGGAAAGTTAAGTGTTGGCCATGGCTTTCAAATATATTTTAAATGGTGTTCATTCTAAACTCATAATTTTTCTTTCTTTAAGAGAAAAATAAACACTGAACTAAGGAAATGATAGCTAAGATACATTTTAGTTTGCATTTTTACTCACTTTAAGAAAATTCATTCAGTTTAGTAAAGATGAAAAGTTTTGTTTTTTTAAATGACCATTATCATCAAAGTATTTAACAATCTTGTGCAAATTTTATTTCCAAAAAAACCTGTTAATTTGCAAAGAAAAAATATAAAGATAACTAAATTAAAAGAATATTTGAGTCAAAATTAATAAGAAAAATATTAGAGGAGTAAATAGAATATATACATGGCCACATAATTTATAGAAGATCCTCAAGATAGGAACAATTCTTATTCAGTGCAGTCAGTATAATCACAGTGCCTGGTCCATGGTGAGTTCACTAAAGATGATGCTAAATAAATAGTTATAAAAATATGGTCTTGATTTTAATTTCAATATTTTTCAGTGATGCAGTGTTTTACCTAAGTCAATCATAGCCCTTAAGGAATAAAACCTTCCAAGTAAATTTAAAGAGAAAACAAAATCTCTTCCAGTAAAATTTACAGAACAAAGAGTAAATGCTTGGCCTAGCCAGTATAACATGTGGGTCAGAAAGTCTTCATAGGCAAAAGCCTCAGCAGGAATTAAGAAAAAAAACAATGCTGTATAGGATTCTGTTGGCTTTGCTAATCCAAGGTCCAACATTCATCTCCTCAAAGGGATACGGAAACTGTAGCTTATTCTGAGTGAGAACACATAAAGTGCATAATTCTGCATGATTGGTTAAAAACTGTCTGCACTTTCTCCTTTCCAAATAAGTAACTCAAAGCAACGAAAGCCCCACGCCCTCTTTTACCTCAAGACTCAAAAGACCTTCCCTTCTAGGAATGAAGTTCTCCTGACAGGTCTATGTTAGGCAGATGATTGGACCATGACTTGAAATCATGTGCAAAATTTCCAGGAAAAGACTTGGTAAAACTACCAGAGAAAAATAACAAGCCAAAAAAGAAACACCTTCAGCAAATCAACAAAATGCATGCTTTCTCAAACTCTTTTGAATGTAAATTGTCTTGTATTTAAAACATAAAAATCGAAACCATCGGTTTTTCACTTATGCCACAGTATTTATTTTTTTTTAAAGTGATCTCTCCACTAAAACAATCCTTTTCAAAAATAATTTACAACCGTCCTACTTAAAATGCAGAAAAACTCAAAAATGTATTATTTGTTAAGAAATATGGGGTACAAAATTCTGTGTGCCTGTCAGAATGAGATGTTAGTTTTAAAAACTTTTCGTCTTTTCCAAGGGTTTGAATTCTTGTCTTTTAAATAGATAGTAAGTGCATATTTCTGAAAATTTGAAAAACAAGTTCCATAAGGTTTTGAGGTTTACATAAAAATCCAAGTATATTATATGAGTAGCAGGGGCAGTCTTGACTAGATCAACACCAAGATTTAGTTAGCCTGCTTGGAGTTTTGTACATCTGTGTCAGTAGCTGACTGACTCTGCAGTCCAGTTTTACCAGAAGATCTTAAACTTATTTTTTTTTTTTGTCTATATTCAAGTTCATTTTAATATTGAATATTAAAATGATTTACCTTTAGGTTCTGCTTTAGGCAATGACCAAGCAACTTGTATTTGACCACCCCTCCTCCAGATGACAAGTATAAACTGTTTACAAAATAGGAAAAACAGTGGAGAGCACCCATAAGCTGACGGCAAGGGAAATAAATAATTTGGAATAGGTGACTTTATTCTGTGTGCCTGTATATGTATGTGCGTGTTTGTTTTACAGCTTTTGCTAAGGAGATGTCTCATCTGTACCATGGAGTTCCCCTAGAACTCCGAGGGGAAACTTAAGTCTTTTTTGACTTTAACACTCAAATATTTTAGTTTGAGGCAGTCACAAGCACTGGAAAATGAGGGAGGAATCCTAGAAATAAGAGAAACGAAACGGAGAGTCTCCGTTCTCCTATAAACTCGGCCAACGTTTCTGGCCTGTCTCCTGAATTACACATAAGTTCATGAAACAGACTCTGAACAGCTCAGCCAAAGCTGAAAGCACTGGGCTGATATTTTAGTATGTGCCCCAAAGATGGAACTGTAGTTTGATTCCAACAAAGTTAAATGTTTCATACAGCAAACAATCTACTTGGGAAGAGTATAAGAGAATGTACAACAATGTCCATAATGCAATTAAAAAATTGTTTGACCTATAACCTATGACGAAATAGCAAAGTGTGACCCATTCTCAAAGAAAAAAGATAATAAATATAAATGTATCTTGATATGAACCAAATAACAGAATTAACCAAAAAAGGATATAAAAGAAAATAAGTCGGTAATAGGTGAAAGTATGGAAAATCTCAGCAGAGAAATAGAAACTATAAAAAAAAAAAAACTAAATAGAAATTCCAGAAGTGAAAAATACAATATGTGAAAAAAAAATTCACCAGGTACATTTAACTGAGGAATAGAAATAGCAAAGGGGGGGCGCCTGGGTGGCGCAGTCGGTTAAGCGTCCGACTTCAGCCAGGTCACGATCTCGCGGTCCGTGAGGGCTGATGGCTCAGAGCCTGGAGCCTGTTTCCGATTCTGTGTCTCCCTCTCTCTCTGCCCTCCCCCGTTCATGCTCTGTCTCTCTCTGTCCCACAAATAAATAAACGTTGAAAAAAAAATTAAAAAAAAAAAAAAAGAAATAGCAAAGGGAAGAGTTAGGAAACTTAAATATAAGGCAAAAGAACGTAATCAATCAATCCAAAAAATAGAGGGAACAGAAAAAAGAGTTAAAAAATAAAAAGAGCCTAGAGAGCTGTTAGAAAATACCAAAAGGCCTACCCCATAAGAAGAGGAAAAAGATAATCAGTAACAAAATGTAAATACTTAAAGAAGTGATGGCTGACAGATTTTTAAATGTGGTAAAGTACGTACCTTTACACGTACAAAATTTTCAATGAAACAGAAGTAAGATAACAAACAACCATGCCTAAATGCATAGTAATCAAACTGAGGCCAACAAAATATAAGGAGAATATTTTTATTTTTCTTCATTTATTTATTTATTTATTTATTTATTTATTTATTTATTTTAGTTTATTTTGAGGTTTATTTATTTATTTGGAGTCAGAGAGAGCGTGCAGGGGAAGGGCAGAGAGAGAGGGAGACAGATCCAGTCCCAAGCAGTCTTGGCACTGACAGTGAGGAGCCCAATGTGGGATGGGAAGGGGGGGGGGTGTGGAGGGAGAGAGAGAATCTTTGTTATTCCTCTGTTTTACGGTGTATGAACCATTATGAGTCTGTGTGGACCTGTCCACTCTCTGTCCGAGTTAGGTAAAGAATATTCGGTGTTTTTAACATGAACACTACCTCTTTCAGGATTGCACACACATCCTTCTACTGTAAGCATTAATGGTTCATTTGTAGGCATGAATGTTCACCTTCTCAGATAAGATATTACAGCTCTCCCACAGATACATACCAACTAAAAGAGAAAAAATTGTACACGGATATGTTTCTCATTTGTATGCTTTTCCTCCACCCTGCTGCCATCCTTCTTCACACCGCCTTGGAATAGAAGCACACTTGAGCGGTCACATCACTATCTGAGGAACCAGTTGTCTTTATCTGCATTAATCGAGGAACCAGATTAAAGCTTGTACTTATAAGCAGTGATAGAAGAAACCCATGATGAGATGATAATTATAATCTTGCTAAAATGGAAATAATATAATAATAAATGCTTTGTAAAAAAGACCTATTATTGATCAACACTCAAATCCTGACCATGGTCTTTTAATCCACTCTTTCACCTTCTTAGTAAACATTAGAGAACTATTGATCATCTAATTTCTCCCAATCTTTATGGAGATACTTAAGTAAAGATGTGATGCCATAATGGCAGCTTGTCTCATCCCTGACTTATTATAAGTATTTCAGGCTATTGGCAAGCTTACTGAGTGAAAGGAATCTTAACTTGATAAGGCACAGTTCAATAATTAGTAAATTGTATCCCTCTCTGCGCCTGTCCTTAGTATGGTAACTTCTATTAATACACCTGTTTGAAGTTCTTACCAAAAACCAAATACTGTGTAAGTGTTAAGGATTGCAATTCTGTGTAAGATGAAGTCTTTGACTTCAACATATTCAGTATCCATAGGGGAACAGAAAGATGTGATGAACACAATATAGTATTAATGAGGTAAAAATGTACAGAGGGGAAGTTCAGGAAAAAATGAGAACCAGTTATCTATTAAGAACTGTAGTAGATGCTATGCAATCAAATTTTATAAGTTTAGCACTTGCTAAATTATAGGAGAAATAATAGAATTAGAGGACACTTAACTTTGTTACCTATGGCTGTGCAAAACCTAAGGGATACATTACTACAGTGTTAAATAAGGAGCGTTGTCAAACATCATTACATTTTTGCTAGGTGGTAAGATTTCTTACTTAGCTTAAGACTTAGACATCTAGGGGCATTTGGGTGGCTCAGTTGGTTAAGTGTCTGACTCTTGATTTCAGCTCAGGTTGTGATCTCAGGGTTCTGAGTTCAAGCCCCACATTGGGCTGGCTCCATGTTAGGCTCCACGTTCGGGTCTGCACTGGGCCTGAAGTCTACTTTAAAAAACAAAAAGACTTAGATATCTAGGTTTTAGTCCTGCTTCTGTGACACACACTAATTGTGAGATTTGAGTGTTAATTTCCTCAAGAATATACTGAGGGAGTTCCATTAATTAATTAATTTCATCAATTAACCTTTGAATTCCAATATGCTGATAAATAATTAAATAATAAATTAGTAAATAATACATTTGTTGATTCTCATTCCATTTAAACTCCATACTATTCCTGAGGGCATTCGGCTTATCTAAACATTGCCATTACTATATCATCCTCAGAATTAAATTTAATTATTAACATCATTCAATAGTTAGCAATTGTTCCCATCCATGAAGCCTTGAAACTCTTGAGGTTTTTTTTTAATTTGCATATTTGCAATCACCATATCAAAAACCTTAAAAAATCATGACTGTTAGTTTTTGAATGCAGAATAAAGTATATACGAGTAGTGTAAATAAAAAGTAAAAAAAATTGTATTTTTAAATACTTTGTGTATTTGTTACCATCTCCATTTGCATCAAATTTGAAAACTTACCTCTAATATATGAAAACCGTAGATTTTCTGCCTGTATGGAAATGTTTTTTTTTTTTTTTTAAGTATGGGCTAACGTTTTTATGCTTGCAGTAAAATTAATTATTAAAAACTCTGATGGTGACATTTTGTGTTGTAGATAAGGAATGTTGTCAATAAACCTGGTCTAAAACTTTGCATTGGTTTAACACTTTTATTTTATGTTTTCAGTTTCTCACTGTTCCTTTGCAGATAGATAAATAGACACATCATAGGTGATAGATGATAGATAGATAGATAGATAGATAATAGAAATAGGAACTTCCTTATTTTGATTCCTTTTTTTTAAATTTCATTTTAAACTCTATGTCCAACACGGGGCTCATACTCATGACCCTGGAATCAAGAGTCTCATGTTCCAATGACTGAGCCAGCCAGGCGCCCCAAGGTAGAAACTTGCAAAGAAAAAAAAATTCTGGCATTGGTTTCAATAATTATATATGCCTCAATTATATTTTTATGTTAATAGTAGTAATTTCTTTAGAACAGATTTCTCATTTGGGAGTTATCCTAATAATGCTCAATTATCTTACATTAAATAAGGAAGTCTTTATGTGCTTTTTGAAATAATAATTAATCTTTGTCCATATAATTAACTATAATGTTCATGTAAAGTAGAGAAATAAATTTACCATTGAAATTTTGCTTATATTTTCTATAAGAAAAGTCATATAAATATTTCATTTCTCCAAAAAAAAAAAAAATTCAGGTCGTTAGAATCACATATTCGTTATGTTGATGGAGAACAAAGTGATACAAAACACACATTGCTTTTTTGGTTTCTATCCTTTGAGAACTCAGCCATTTTGAGTTACTGTTCCTGATTTGTATCACTTTAGAAAATATTTTGAACAGAGGCACCTGCGCGGCTCAGTTGGTTAAGCATCTGACTCTTGATTTTGGCTCAGGTCATGATCTCACAGTTGGTGAGTTCAGAACCCCGTGTTAGGCTCCATGCTGACAGCTCGGAGACTGCTAGGATTATCGCTCTCTCTCCTTCTCTCTCTGCTCCTCCCTTGCTTATGCACTCTCTCTCTCTCTCTCTCTCTCAAAATAAAAACATAAACTTAAAAAAAAAAAAGAAAATATTTTGGATAAATATCTTTGCCACTCTCATTCATTGCTTGTTTGTCTCTTTAGTTGCTCAGCCTGGCATTCATTATTTTTTTAAATCTTTGGTTTTAAATTTGGAGATAATTACAGAGGCACATATAACACAGAGAAATCTTTTGTACATTTTACCCAATTTCTCAATGATAACATCTTGAAATCTGTAGTACAATATCACACCTAGAATTTTGACAGTGATAAAGTCGAAGTACAGAACATCTGTATCTCCAGGAAGATCGTTCATGTTGCCCTTTCACAGCCATGCCCTCGCACCCTCAACTCTTCTATTTCTCTAATTTTAGCATTTCAAAGATATTCTATGAATGGAATCATATCATTTATAACTTTTTGGAATGTACTTTTCTCATGCAGTATAATTCTATGGAGATTCATCCAGGTTATTGTATACATCAATAGTTTGTTCCTTTCTGTTGCTGAGTCATATTTCATGGTATAGTGTGCCACAATTTGTTTAATTATTCACTTGTTGAAGGACATCTGAATTGTTTTCAGTTTTTGGCTCTTTTTAGTAAGAGCCACAGTAAAGTTCCACTCAATTCCTACTTTTTTTTTTTTGTTTGTTTGTTTCTGATAGTTTTTATCATGTGTAGGAGTGAATTTTGTAAAATGCTTTTCCTATATGAATCGATCATGCAATTTGTCTTTTTTAGTGTGTTGACATTTTGCATTATATTGCTTAAGCTTCAAATATTGAAACAGCCTTTCATTACTGGAATAAATACCACTGATAATGGTATGTAATGCTTCATATATACTGCTGAGTCTTATTTGCTCATATTTTGGTGAGAATTTTTGCATCAATATTTATGATGGATATTGATCTGTAGTATTATTCATTTTTGTTCTGTCTCAAGACAAAATTGAGAAATGTTCCTCCCTCTTCTATTTTCTGGAAGTTATCATGTAGAATAGGCATTAATTCAAAAAAAATTTCATTGCTCTATCTAGTATAATCATCCAGCCTGAGTTACTTTTTTATAGTTCACAAATTGCAAATGCAATTACTGTAATAGTTATGTGGCTATTCAAATTATCTGTTTCAAACTGGGTGGGTTTATCAGTTTGTTTTTTTCAAGGAATTAATCCATTTCATCTAAATTGTCATATCTATGGGTTAGGAGTCGTGCATAGTATTTCTTTAATATTGTTTTGATATATGCAGTTTCTATAATGATATCTCTGGTTTCATTTCTAATATTGATAATTTGTGTCTTCCCTCTTTTTTGTCAGTTTCACCAGAGGCTTGTGTATTTCATTGATCTTTTCAAATAACTTGTTTTTTGTTTCACTGATTTTTTTCCTACTGTTTTCTGACTTCACTGTCATTGATTTTTGCTCTTCATTTCTTTTCTTCTTCCTGATTTGGGTTTCTTTTATTCTTCTTTCTCTAGTTTCTTGATGTGGGAGATTATATTATTGACTTGAGACTTTTATTCTTTTCTAATGTATACATTTAATAGTACAATTTGCCATCTAAGCACTATTTTAGCTGTGTCCTATAAATTCTGATATGCTGTATTTTCATTTTCACTCAGTTCAATGTATTTTAAAAATTTTGGATGCAAAACTCCCCATCATTTAAATTATATTTCCTCTGTAGGTTGCTTCTCTTTCCCTGCTATTAAAATACATTCTTTGTCTTTAGTTTTAGAAATTTGATTCTGCTGTGTTTTGGGGTGGATTTCTTTGAATTTATACTCTTTGAGGTTTGCTTATCTTCTTGAATCTCCTAGGTTGATGCATTTTGCCAGATTTGATAGGTTTTCAACCATTATTTCTTTAAGCACTTCTTCAGTGTCACCCTCTTTTACCTTTCCTTCTAGAACTTCAATGACAGATATTAGATTTTGTTATACGCACACAGGTCCCTGAGGCTCTATTCATCTTGTTTTCAGAGTCTATTTTCTCTCCGTTGTTAAATTGAATAATTTATAATGTCCTTTTTCAATCCACCAATTCTTTCTTTTGCCCCCTGTATTCTGCTGCTGAATCCATCCATCTATGGAATTTTTTATTTATTTTATATTTCCTTTCTAAACGTACTATTTGATTCTTCCTTATATATTGTATTTCTTTGCCGAGACTCTATTTTTTCCTTTGCTTCAAATGTGTCTGTAATTTCTCATTGAAGCATATTATTATAGATGCTTTAAAATACTTGCCTTGTTTATTATATCTATATATTTATTTATTATGTTTATTTATTTTTGAGACAGAGAGAAACAGAGCATGAGTGGGGGAGGGGCAGAGAGACACACATACACAGAATCTGAAGCAGGCTCCAGGCTCTGAGCTGTCAGCACAGAGCCTGACATAGGGCTCGAGACCATGAACCGTAAGATCGTGACCTGAAGTTAGACGCTTAACCAACTGAGCCACCCAGGTGCTCCAATATTTGCCCTATTTCTATCATCTCTGTCCTTTTAGTGTTGACATATTTTGATTATATCCTTGTTTTTCCTTCAGTCTGATCTTTCTAGCTCTTGGTATGCTAAGTGATTTTATAGTAAAACCTGGACATTTTCCATATTATGTTATGGAGCTCTGACTCTTGTTTAAGCCTTATTTCCCCCTGGTTGGGAAGAGAGCAGGAATGACTTGTTATAGCTCATCGTGTGGCTTCCACTGATGCCACAGAAGGCAGTGGTGAAAGTCCTAACTTTCTACTTTCTCACTGGATATAGGACCTGCCTGAGCATAATCCATTGGGAATGGGGAGAGTTGTGCCATAACTTCTGGGTGAAGGTGGAAATACAGGTATCCGCTCTCCCACTATGGTCTCTGTTGATACTGGTAGTAGATTGGGAAGGGGGTTCTTTCCATCTAATAGGTTGGGACTCAGTTTCCTACTCATGGTACCTGAGTTCCCTCCAAAGCCTTTTCTGACACCAACCCTTGAAGGGGTTGGGGTGTCTCATTACAGTCTGGTGAGGGTTGATCTCTAGGTTGCCCGTGTGGCCTTTGCTGGTGTAAGTGGGACTGAAGCCACATCCTTTTTTTTTCCTGTGATGTTTGGTGGGAGTACAGTAGTTATTATCAAAAGTGTCTATCTTCCCATGTTGTTCCTTCCCTGATCTTTTGGCTAGAGAAATCAGTCTTTTGTTCCTTTTCTTAAAATCATCTACTTGTTGGGGCGCCTGGGTGGCGCAGTCGGTTGGGCGTCCGACTTCAGCCAGGTCACGATCTCACGGTCCGGGAGTTCGAGCCCCGCGTCAGGCTCTGGGCTGATGGCTCAGAGCCTGGAGCCTGTTTCCAATTCTGTGTCTCCCTCTCTCTCTGCCCCTCCCCCATTCATGCTCTGTCTCTCTCTGTCCCAAAAATAAATAAACGTTCAAAAAAAAATTAAAGAAAATAAATAAAATAAAATCATCTACTTGCTTTGGCATTTCCAGTTTGCTAGCTCCTCCACGTCCAACTCTGGGCTGTATGAAGCACAAAGACATTCAGGAAACCCATCATTGTGTCCCAAGGTCTTCAGGTCCCGAGTTGGTCTGCCATCTTCTCTCCAACTTTTAAAATATTCTTATGCTTGTTATAAAAATTATGTATTATATATATACAAATATATATGTATTATATATATATATATATATATGTATGTATTATAGTGTCCAACCTTTTCGTTCTATGTAGTGGAATGAATAGAAAAAAAAGTACATCTATTCCATATTCCCACAACCAGAAGTTCCTCCTAATACTTTTAGACTTGAGATGTACTCTACTCTCAGTATTTGTTAACTCACAAATACAAAACTTTAAAAGTAGAAAAAAAAAATCTGTTTTAGGCATATATACAGGTATGTTTGCCCTCATTTCATATTTAAGCCCATGGGCATAGCATTAGCAAGTTAATTTCAGAGTTAGAAAGAGATGCTGGGCATCTTCTTCTCCCTCTTGGGTTGTGCCTTACAGCACAGTGTATACAATACTAATTCATTAAAAAAGCATCTATAAAAATATAAGCTCTATGAAGTCAGATACCTCACAGCCTGTTCACTTCTGAATGTCTAGCACCAAAACCAGTTCCTGAAACATGCTAGAAGTGCAACAGATATTTGTCAAATGAGTAAAGAAAGTGTGTTGGGTACTGTATTAAGCATTTTATATATGTTATCTCATTTAAACCTTCTAAAGTGGTATCAGATATCTCCATTTTAAAGGTTCTGGAAATAAAGGTTTAAAGAGGTTCCAATAACTTGAACCACCAAAGGTAAGTGATGGGACAAGGCTCAAATCTTTGTCTACTACAAAATCTGTGTTCCTTCTACTAGTCCCAGACTGCTTCTCACAGAGAGAAAGAAAAGAAAGGTCCTCAGCTTTTACAGTGTTCTCCTTTAAAATTTTCCTGTTCCTCACAGCTAGGACAGATGGACCCACCACTAAACCATAGAAGCATGTGCTGTTTTCTGAAAACAAACAAAACAAAACAAAACAAAACAAAAACACCTAAAGAAACAAACAAAATCCCAAAGTCATTGCCTTTGCGGTATCCTCTATTCATTGGTGAAGCAAAGTAACAACTGGGGCATAAACACGGAAATGGCTATAAGACAACAAAAGGGATCAAGAAAGGTAGCATGGTGCATGGATAATTCACTATCTGCATCAAAAAGTAAGATAAGGGCCTACAAGCCTCAGAAAATAAACACTGTTTTACATATGACTACCTGGGATTTAGGATGGAATTCTATTGAATGGCGGTCACTAAATCACTTCTTAATTATTCTAGCCGATTTTTTTTCCCAGGGTATAACTCTGTCTTCATTGTATTTAACTCTCATCTCCGCACCCCACCCCACCCCCTTTCTATGACTGCTAAACAGATCAGTTGAATGTCACTAATACCCTCTGGCATGGATGTGTGCATGATGGAAGTGGGAATAAGAGAGCTGCATGAAGTTCATCTAGCCTATCCGTCACTTCCAAGTCCAAAACCTCACCAAGGTTTCCAGCAGCCCACGTGACAGCTGTATCTAACTCCAGATCCAACCAGTGCTTTGTGTCAACTAATATAATCCCTTAAGTACAGTTTATGTGAGTTTACATTACCGCACTAGTAACAGACAAAAGCGCATTCTCTGCCAACGGTCAACATTTGAGGTGACCTGGGTCACAGATAAAAGATACCCTCCTGTTCAATGGTTACATTTTCAAGATAGCGTTAATTTCACAAACAAAATTACGAATTGAAGATTAATCATTTCTTCCGGGATAGCCGGTAAAATTTGGGCCTTCCTACTAAAACGTTAGATCTAAAAGATGAATGGTCTGCAACATGTGTTTTAAAAAGTTGTCTTTTATGATTTATTTGCCTTCGAGGGCTTATGAATAACACCAGGGCAAATTGTTTTCTGTGTGATTTAAAAATCATTGGTATGCAAATAGGGTATAATCTGAATTTAGCCAAGCAAGATGAGGTGATGCTCATTAATCAAAGTAGATTGTGAAAATTTGGCAAAGAGATCGCTGGAGTTCATCTTGGTACTGTGAGAACTTTTAGTACCGTATCTTGTTTTTATCTTTTCCCTTAATTGTAGACAATGCAAACAATTATACTTTTATATGTCTTTAGTCTGATTATAGTCAAAGATTTAATTTCCTACTATTTTCACCCTCCTTTATTCTGCTTTAGTCATCTCGTCTCCTTATTGTTGGCAAATACTCCATGCACGCTATCACCTTAGTGCCTTTGCACTGCTGTTTTCTCTGACAGAATATTTTTCTCCAGATATTCATAGGGTCCCCTCTCTTCAGGTCTGTGCTCACATGTTGACATATAAGCCAAGACTTTCCCGAGCACCCTTTTTAAAATAGGAAGCCCTACTTTCACTAGCTGGTCCTCCTAATCTCTTTTGTATTGCTTTATCTTACTCCATTGCTTTCGTAATATACTCTGTATTCATTAGCACGTTTATTTATATTCTCTTCCCATGCTCTACTTACCAAATGCGAAGCATATTACTCCAAAACGATGCTTTCAAATACAGTAAGAATCATTTGTTTTGCTCAGAATCTGAAGGTTGACTGGGGTTAGCTTCTGGGTTCTCTATCAGAATCTCCCATGCAGTGACACAGTTACCCGGTGGCTGGGGCTCAAAATCACGCTTGCATTTCCCACACCTGAAGACCCGAACACCTTGGAGCTAGGGGCACCAGGACTCCTCAGCCATTCCCCTAAATCCATGTGTGCTCTCTCCCTTGCCTGGCAGTGTGAGGTTAGCCAAGAATCTTCTATGGAGACTCAGGGTTCCAAAGTAAGTGGGGAGAGAAGTTAGTTGGCCTTTTATGAATTTGTTTTAAATCTCGCACAGCACATAACTCCTGCAGAATATTATTCAGTGAGTTACAAAACCCAGCCCAGTTTCCAACGGAAAGGAAAGAAACACCAGCTCTTGATGCGGGTCTGGCGAAGGTCTACAAGAGCAGCAGGGACCAGAAATACTGCTGTGGTTAATTTTGAGAAAGACAACCTGTCATATCCCTTTAGAAAAGTACTGTCTACATGTCCCTGCTATCTCCACAGTCATTATTTTTTGAATGACTAAATAAATAGGTGAAAGAGAAACCTAATTAGCTTGAATAAAAACCAATTGTACCTGACCAATGTATCTAGTATTTTAATAACAAGATAGAGGAAGTTATGTAAATGTCCGTGGCTATATGCTTAAAAGGTGCTGCAATTCTTTTTAAGTAGAATTCCCCACTAAATAGATTCTTTTTTCTTTATTGATGCAACATAGATTGACCAAATTCGGGGTGAGCCAGTCAGTTCTAGTTTGAAGTGGATATTTCTGCTTCAATCTTAATTTTCTGAATAATTTGAGGACCTGAAAAGACCACACAGACAGTATGCTACAACTTTTGCCCCCAGTCCATTTAATTTGTAACTCTCTCTTATAGAAGGCTTAAGAACATTCCATAATTATGAGGAGATAAGATCCATGACATGAGGGATTCAGCTGTTATGCCTCAGAATTATGTATTTTGTGTTTAGCACCACCCCAAGCACATAAAAGGTTCTTAAAGTTTTTTGAGGGGCAATAGGTGAAAATTATTACTAAGTTTATAGGTACAAATTGAAGAAATTTTAAGCCATAAATTTCAAAAAGGATCATTAAATTAATAAATAAATTTATTACATATATCTTAGTTTGCATTAGTCTTATTTGTCTTTTCAACTATGCTAGATATAAACATTTTAACTGCTTCTCAATCATTTGGCTAAGATCAAGTGTAGATATGAAAGTTTAATGATGACTTTTATTGCTATTTTCATTTATCAGTGAGATGCTAGAAACCAATTAAATCACAAGAAAGCATAAGATAGAAAGGTCAATTTAAAATCAGATAATCTACTGTTTGAGAATTATATACTATTAAAAACTATTCTTTGCTATACTCTCATTTTCTCAATTTTATTTTGTATTTTGCTCCACAATGTTTTCTATATCCTGTAGTTGCCTAAGTATTTTTAAAATACTTTTTAATATAAAATGTATTTTTTTGAAGTACTTGCTGTTTTTTGTTACTGATATATTCTAATTAAGTTGGTTTCTCTCAGTGAATAAGCCAGTAAGTGGTATAACGCATCTGAAGTATAAATGTGAGCAGTAATCAGGATCTGGATGTGTAATGCATTTCTCAGTCTGATTGTGTGTTTAGTGTACATGAACATCTGGTGAATTAAAAACCTGTCAAAATGTGAGACTTACTGTTAGATATACCTGCATTTTACATAGACAATAGATGTTGACTTTTCTGACATTAATTTCAAATGCCAAAGACAAAAATTGGAATAGATGATTATGTAAACAAAGAAGTGTCACCCATGAAATGTTGTAACATATATCATTCTGTACTTTACCTTTTAAGGAAGAGTCCACTAACTGGACTATCAAAAGTTAGGGGAAAAGACTGTCAAAAAGATCAGAAAATGGAAAACATAAGCTATAGCTTTCAGCACTTTTTTTTTTTTTTAATAAAAATTGAGGGGCACCTGGGGGGCTCAGTTGGTTAAGGGTCACAATCTTGACCTCAGCTCAGGTCATGATCTCACAGCTTGTGGGTTCGAACTCTACATTGGGCTCTACGCAGACGGCACGGAGCCTGCTTGGGATTCTGTCTCTCCTCTCTTTCTGTCCCTCCCCTATTCGTGCTCTCTCTCTCTCAAAATAAATAAATAAGTTTAAAAAAATTGAGTAAAAGTTGAGTAATCTACAGAAAAGTATGGTAATCGACAAAATAAGTGAAAATAGTAATTCCAGTTTATTGAAAATTGAAGAACTACAGAATGTCTTGTGGGAGCTTTATTTTCCTTTTCAAAAAGTTCTAAATTTTTTTTGTGAGTCTTGCTGTTAAATTTGTTTTTTTTTTTTTGTATGTGACATACCTAAACATGTGTAGCCTGTGAACACACATATAAGTGTGTCTACATATAGTGTACAGGAAATACAAAATCATTTAAAAAGCATATAGAGATAAGGAACTTACTCTTGGTTATATGGAAATAACTGCCTGTGTGATCTTAAATAAGTGTTCTGAATTTTTGAGATTGATTTTAGAAGACGGTATTAACCTGTTGTGATTTCCTCATAAGGTAAGTTAGTTTCAAATTAAAAAAAAAAAAAAAGGAGGGAAGAGAATCCTTTCAAAAGCACAAGAAATCAATTATCCATTTCAAAAGAGAGTGGAATGAGATCTTAGGGGTTTAGGTTACAAACTCTCATAGAGGCAAAATTACTCTTGAAAATTGCAATAGTTAATTTTGGCTTGTTCATTTAATAGTTTGAAAAGTTAAAGGCCACAAAATTAAATACAGAGACGTTTTTCTTCCCAATCTGTCTTTCTCATCTCTTCCTCTATTTTCCCTTTCTTCTCTCTCCCTTCCTCTCTCTCTCTTTCTTTCCCAGTTATAGTTATCTTATGTGCTATGACTACAGTTTCACAAATAAACATAACACTGTAATTACACCACATGGAACATAATTTCAACTGATGATGATGCAGAAGTTGGGGCTGATGGCTGTGGTGCATGAGAGTTCATCAGTATGAGAATCAACTTCCCAGTATTTGGTGCTGTTTAAAGGGGGAAAAAACATATTTCATGCTTTTCTGTTATATTAATCTTGGCCAAATAGAGCCTGAACATATTGTACAGACATTACTTATGCCTGATTGATTTTCAACATAATATCTGTCTTTGTTTTAAAAAATATTCTGTCTAACTTTCTCCCCCCACCCCTCATCCTGTTATTTCTTTTAACAACGGCAGCTCAATTTTCTCATGGCCCTGTTAGTAGTTTCAGCAAACTTAACAGTGCAATCAATTAAAATGTCTTTGGCAAGCCAACTAAGGTTAAGATCCTTTTACTGCTGATGGCTTATTTAAGGACCTTTCCTTGACACTTAAGGTATATAATTCAACATAATGTACCAAGTTCAATAATGAGATTAGCTGGTTATCCTGCACAGTCGGATAACAACTTGATTGTTTGGTTTAAGTATAATTGGCATGTGATGAACTTGACTACAAGAAAGATATGAGCAACCAAAAGCTTGTTGGGATATGAATGAAGATATCTGTTAATGGAAATTATAACTAATGTATTCATGGTGATTTATGATTTAAAATATGTTGGGTATCATTAACTCCTGTTGTAGGATTACAACAATTGAGGTATCACTTGTACCATTTGTAGATGAGGAAAGTAAGATTCAAGAAAGTTAAAATATTGAGCCCAAGGTCACACTTCATTTTATGTATGTACATTTTTGAGAGAAAGATATAGAGAGACAGCAGGGGAGGGACAGTGGGAAAGAGAGAGAGGGAGAGAGAGGGAGAGAGAGAATCTTAAAAAGGCTCCACATCCAGTGCAAGCCAATGAAGTCCTCAATCTCACAACTGTGACATCATGACCTGCCCTAAAATCAAGTCAGCAGCTCAACTGACTGAGCCACCCAGGCGCCCCCCAAAGGTCACACTTAAAAGTGCAAGAACTAGAACACAAACCCATTCTTCTGATGGGAAACCTGTGTACAGATGATTTCTTAGGAAATATATTGAATATATATAAAATAATGAACATATAAAATGTTGAATATATAGAACATATAAAATATTAAATATATCATGTACACAACATATTGAGTGTGTGTGTGTGTGTATATATATATATATATACACATATGTATATATATATATATATACACACACACAGAGAAAGAGAAAGAACGAGAGACAGAGAAAAGCATTATTCTGTTCTATCTTGGTAAAATTCATGTATTTCAGTTTCATATGGCCAGTGACAAAGTCCAAGTTCCATTACTTCCTACCTGTATAAACTTCCATGAGCCTGAATTACTCTAAATATAAATAGAAAAAGTAGGAACAGTTATTGTAATTATTGAGGGACACATACAGAAAAGCATTTAGCATTGTGTTTGGCACATAATAATAAATAATAATAGTGATGGAGAGGGAAAGGAGGAGAAAACATCAGAATTCATCCCTCTGTTGAAAAGTTTGAAAATTAGTATTTTGTCAGATCAATACCTCTCATACAGTATCTAAAAAATAAAAGAACATTCACAAATTCTGTATTTTTAATGAATTGTGTCTTTTTGTTTTAGTTCTTATTTATTTTAAGAGAGGGAAAATGCATGCAAGTGGTGGAGGGGCAGAGAGAGAGGGAGAGAATCCCTAGCAGGTTGTGCCGCTGTCAGTGTGGAGCCTGACATGGGGCTGAAACTTATGAGCCGTGAGATCATGACCTGAGCTGAAATCAAGAGTCTGACACTTAACCGACTGAGCCACCCAGGTGCCCCACAAATACTATATTTTTAAAGATATCAAAAAGTGTGATCAACAATGATTAAAGGAGTTAAACACACACAGTGAGAAGACCCCTTCCTAAATGATCTGACAGTCATTGCCACACCTTAAGATTATTTTCTGATTCTAAGCACAAGCAGAGAATTGGGCTTATCTTACGGATATGGACTTTCTTGAGGTTACCAAAAAAAAAAAAAAAAAAAAAAAAAAAAGGATCCAGTGGAGCCCAAGAACATGGCCATCTTTCCTGATGAGACATTTATTGAGTGAGTTGCTTGCATGTGGGAGGGTAGGTGGGTTGTGGTGGTGATGATGGTGGTGATTAGAAGTTTGGTTTGTAAATTTTTAAAAGGCTGAATGAAATCTTCTGCCATCTCTGGACACTTAGGAAACAAAATCCCACTAGATCCAAGGGGTTTGTGTCAAATATGTGCGCAGTTTCCAGGTCAAGACATTTACACAGTTATTAAAGTTACAGGGAACAAGAAACAAAGGAACTAAAACAAAACAAAACAAAATGGAACATCCTCCAATAAGCACCAGTCAGTCAAATGCCTGGGAGAGTTGTGTATGAACAACAGGGATAAACCAGAATCGATGAAGGATTACTAAATTGCAACTGATATTTCCATGGAGATCATACCTTGATTGGATTGAGGTGATCAGTTGATCACCTAATCTGATCACCTGAACAGATGCATAGTAGAATTGTTTCTAGAGGGGAAGAAGGAGAATAACATCCATAGTCTCTAGAATCTTTTAGACATTATGTGACTTAGAATAAAAAAGTTAAAGGACATGGATAAAGAGGAAATGTGACAAATAATGGAAAGAAAAAGAAAAAAGGATGATAAAAAAGACCTCAACCGATATTGAAGTTAACAGGCAAGGACTTTAATGTAACTATTATGCACATATTTTAAACATGCAGGGAAAAAAGACGGAAAATATAAATAAATAATTTATTATACTTTTTATAGAATTATAGTCCATAGAGTTAAAATGGCATTGTAGAGAATTTTAAAAAATTATATTTGAAATTAGGAACACATTGTATGGATTAACAGCAGAATGCACATAGCAAAAGACAAGATTGATTAACTTGGCAAAAGACAAGATTAATTAACTTGAAGCTGGAGCATCAGAAAATATTCAAACTTAAGTGAAGATAGAAAAAATAAGAAAATGAAGAAAGCTAATTATTAGAGTCCTCAGGTACACCATCAAATAATAAAAGCATACAAATCATAAAGGCATACATGTAATTAGAGTCCCAGTAGGAGGAAGCAGAGAGATAATAGGATAAAAGCAACATTACAAGAGATAATATTTGTGATTATTTTAAAAAGTTAATGAAAGATAACCCCCAGAATCAAGAAACCTATTCAACTTCTTCAAGCATATGAAACTGCACATTATAGATGTAGAGGCACATCATAGATAATTTGCTCACATCAGAGAGAAAAAAATTAAACAAATTAGATTTTGAAAGTAGCCCAAGAAACAATATACATTATGTTCCTCAAAGGAGTTACAAAAAATAGTGATTACTGTCTTTTAAATAAAAACCATGAAATTCAGAAGGAAATTGAACAACATTTTCAATATTCTGGGGGACAAGTTCTGTCAAACTAGAATTTGAAATAGAAGGACATGAAAAATGATACTAAATGGAAGCATACAACTGTAAGAAGTGAAATGATAAGCATATGTAAAAAAAATTTAAATAAGTTAACTGGAAGTAATAATAATAATGCTGTCTTCTAATATTTATAGCATATTTCCAGTTAAAATACATAACAATAACAAAGCAATCAGGAAAAGCTTAAACTGTAAATTTCTCTCATAGTTCAAAAAAGAAATACTTTAACATATATGGTAAGAAGTGAAAAATGCAAAATGTCGCCCCCAGTTTCAGCACTAAAAGAATAATGTAAAAAATGTTAGTTAAAAAGCTAAAGAGGACATAAATCAGATAAGACAAATGACAGAAAAGTACACTAACATATATATCTGTAATTCCACTGAATATATACAAAGTGAACCTTCCATTCAAAAGACCAAGAATTGACAGTCCATGGGGCACCTGGGTGGCTTAGTCAGTTGAGTGTCTGACTCTTGATTTCTGCTCAAATCCTGATCTCGGGGTCATAGGATCAAGCCCCCTGTCGGGCTACACACTGAGTGTGGAGTATACTTAAGATTCTCTCTCTCTCTCTCTCTCTCTTCTCTCTCTCTCTCTCTCTGAAAAAGAAAAAGACCAAGATTGTCATTCCAGATTAAAAAAAAAAAAGAAGAAGAACCAAGTATATTCTTTTCAAATGGGATATACTTTTTATAAAAGGACATAAGTAGAATGAATTAAAACAGTAATCAAAAGAAAGAAGTTATGTCTATATCTATATTAATATTAGGCAAATTAGATTTTAAAGTAAGATGCATTATGAAAAAGATATAGAAATACTTCATGATTCTAAGGTCAATCCAAGGTCAAACACAATAGCCCAGAGTTGCTAGCACCTAAAGCAAAAACTGACTGACATTGAAGAAGAAACATGCACATTTATAATTATGTTTGGAGTCTCCAATACACATCTTTCAATATTTGCAGAAGAAACAGACAAAGCAAGTCAGAATATTTGAAGTTTTTTAAGTCACTGTATACAAATCATGATTCAATATATATACAACAAATTAATTAAATATGAATAAATATCTTTTACCTCAACATCAAAGTATCAAATACTTAGAGATTAAACTAAATAAACAAATGTGTAAGACCTCTAAAATGAAAATTATGAAACATTAAGAAATGTTAAAGAAGATAAATAAATGTAAAAATAGATTATGTTTATGAATTAGGAGATTCCCTATTTTAAAGGTGTCAATTTCCTCCAACATGATCTGTAGATTCAATACAATGTCAGTTATCATTCCAATGGCTTTTGTTTTCTGTTGTTTTGGTTTTGGTATGAAACTTGATAAACTGTTTTAAAAATGTAAATGAAAATAAAATAAACTGTGAATTCAATCCCATATAAATGTGAGTAAAATATTAAAAATTCTAAAAGCAAAATAGGGGAGTATCTTCTTCACTTTGAGGTAGGCAAAACTGTGTGAAACAAGTCACAAAAAAATGCTCATCACAAAAACCAAAGAAATGTATTAGATTACATTAAAATTTTAAAATTTTGGTTCTTAGAAAACACCATTAAAATAGTGAAAAACTAAGTGAATGTAAATAATATAATTACATATAATTCAATATTTATAAGTATATATGAACATATAAGATATATACTTTATATCCATAAAAATTGTTTTTAATGTTTATTATTTATTTTGAGAGTGAGAGAGACAGAGAGAGAAAGAGAGACAGAGAGACAGAACGTGAGCTGGGGAGGGGAAAAGAGACAGAGGGAGACACAGAATCCAAAACAGGTTCCAGGCTCTGAGCTGTCAGCGCAGAGCCTGATGCGGGGCTTGAACCCACAAGCTGTGAGATCTGCTCAGCTGTGAACCCACAAGCTGAGCAGAAGTTGGATGCTTAACTGACTGAGCCACCCAGACATGCCCATATTCTTTTCAGTATATATAACATATATATATATATATATATATATGTATATATAACTTATATGTATACATACACAAATATATATATGACATTTTTAGACTGTATACTATATATATAATATGCACATTTTAGTATTTATAAATATAATACATAATTATATATAGAATTCCCACCCTATAGAAATTATATATTAATATCATATATACACACATATATAATATTTCCAGCAACAGATGCATATATATTTTAACATTTAATGAAAAAAATAGAGAATCCAGTAGAAAAATAACTTACAGATACTTCATAAAAGAAGGTATTTACATAGGTAAAAATAGATGAAAAAGTGTTCAACATTATTGTTCATCAGAGAAATACAAATTAAAACTGCAATGAGATTCAACCACAACTCCCATAATGGCTAAATTTAAAAATACAGATAATATTAATGTGTCTTTTTCATATGAGCCAGTTGAAGCTCTTAACCTCTTTGTGTTACTCTTCACTGGGTACTAATGTGATCATATTCATACCCTATATGCTAGCAATTCCACTCTAAGCATATACCCATGAGGAACGCATGCATATGTTCATTAAACAATACTTAAGAATGTTCGCATCATTATTTTGTTACCACTCCAAACTGAAAGCAATTGAAATACCCGTTAAGAATAGAAAGGGCAAATAAATTATGATAAATCCATGGAAAGGAATGTTACTTAGCAATGTGATTGAACAACTATGGCTGTGACAATGTGACTATGGATCTCACAAACCTAATGGCAAGCCAACAAAGTCAGACATAAAAGGGCAAATGCTATATGATCTCATTTATGAAAAGTTCAAAACAGGACAAAATAATGGTGTTATAAGTCGTTAGAGTTTTAACCTTGGGTAGGGAAAGTAGCAATGGAATAGATGAGATGATCTCTATGGTGTTGTTAAAGATTCAATTTCTTGATCTACTGCTGGTATTGTGTGTGTTTGACAATGATGTGAAAATTTATCAAGTTATATACTTGTGATTTTTTTTTTCTGTATTTTGCAATGAAAGGAACTTAGGTTGGAACAGAGTAAAGAAAAGGAGGCATAGGCAGGTGTGAAGAATATTTAGAGGATAACATACCAGACTTTATTGACAGCAACTGGGTGAGTTTGAAAGAAGTATTATCAGTAGAGCCCATCTGTACATCTTGGATAACCGATGCTGACAGCATCTTTTGCTGAGTTATAGAGCATAGGAAAAAGACTAGATTGGGGTGGTTCTGGAAAAATTGGGATATTACCTCTAAGTCTTCTCGAAGGAAATGTCAGGTTTCACTGAATATAATGGTATTTGGGTTTGCCATTTTAAAAATGTCATTGTAGATGATCCAAACAAATAGAAAATTATGTACTAGTGGGGGTTTTCACTATAGTATGGGGAGAAATCTTATTGGAATACAGCGTAAAAATATGATTTCTCATATTACCTCTACCTCACAAACTAAATTTGATAAGGCCATACAACACATCTATTTTTATTTATATTTTTCAACATATCTGTTTTACATAAGTAATCTTTATCTGTAGAATTTGTCCGTGTGTGTATGACCCTTTCTAACTTTGAAGGCTGTAATTCTCATACATTTCAGCTTGTTTTAGTACTAACAATACAACTATAGCCAGTTTCTTCATTAATTCGCAAATCATACCTTCCAAAAAACTTCCTCTTTCCTGTCTCATTTTGCTTTTTGTCCTCCTCCAAAAATGCCAATTTAAAATGATTTTTCTTCTACCAACGAAACCTTAATTTATATCAATATTATTTGTTTTCCTCACATAGCTACACTGCTATTTCCATTCCATGAACTAACAACAAACTGTTTCTTTATAGGTCTGTTCTATCAGAAAGATTCCCATTTACATAGCTCTGAAAGGGGAAGTGATTGAGAGGAAATTAATTTTTTTTTAGCTCCAAGCATTTTCCAATAGCATAACGGTCATTAATATTCTTGTTGGCAAAGATTTCATTATATTCTGACAACGTTAAAAACCATTTTGCCTAATGAAAAAAAATCCTTGAATAAAATCTGGAATTTCTATTATGCTTTACGTTTCATAATGTGTTGTTATATATTTTGTTATATAATTCTCATAAGGTTGCTATGCTGTAGGGACAGACAGTATGAAGAATACTCATGCCCCAGGCCAATGAATCACTAATAATTTGGTCTTCTTTCTCACTCACGTTCTTTATATTTCAAATTAAAATTTAATTATGCAAGTAATGCATGAATCTCTCCATTATAAAACATTAAAATATTATTAATAAGACCAAAATTTATTTTGCTGATTAACCTTAATTTTGTCCCTTTAATGAGAAATAAGCATATTTATGAGTTCAATATGTACTTTTAGGTCTTTCAGGGCAAATTATTAAGCATTTTGTATCCATATATATATATATATATATATATATATGTATATATATATATATGTATATACGTATATATACGTATATACATATATATATATATATATACATATATATATATATATATATATATATATATCTTAGTTATGTTTCTATGTACATGTATACCCAGGACCATAGGTACTATTTAGCAATTTGTTTTGCTATTTGTTAGGTAGCGTTTTGTAATTGGTTTTCCCTCCAGAAGAGTACTTATTTATCCAACTGCATTGTTCATTTTAAGTACTGTATAATATTGCATAGAGTGAGCATGTAAGTTTATCTAGTTATTCTCTAAATGGATGTATATATTTAGGTTGTCTTAATTTCTGCTATTGGAATCAGTTAGTATTCATTAAATATTTCCTTTCGTGCAGATTTGAGTTTTTCTCTTGGTAGATCGTGAGAACTTAATGATTTGTATAAAATTTTAATTTTTACTGCCACAATGACTCTAAAAGTGTCTGTATTATATTAAATCCTTATAAACAGTGTATATTTCTACACATGTCTCCAATATATTTTTTCTTATATATACACCAGTCAGATGAGGTAAAGATCATGTTTTTTCTTACTTTAATTTGCATTATCCTGATGACTAGCGAGATTGGATCTCTTCCATTTATTGATTGAATTTTTTTCCCACAAAATGCTTTTAGCCTTGTTTATGTTATCTTTTGCCATAAATATATTTTATATTAGATATATACAGATTTTTAATTTATTGCTTTTGCTTTTGTCTTGTTTAAGAAGACGACCTAAATACCAAAGTTATTAACATATTCCATATTTTCTAAAAACAATATATTTAGGAACTTATTTAGAGTTTCTCTAACTTTGGGAAGTAGGGATTAATTTTTTTTCCCCAAATGAAAAAGTTTTCTGGGGAAGTTTATTAAATAGTCCATTCTTCCAACATTTGTTTGAAATATACATACTCCATTTATGTTTCATCAGTATGTTCTCCTCTTCTGGAACCAGAGCTATGCTTTTAAATCTCCACTGTTTTGAATTTTGGTCACTGGTGTACCCTGTTGACTATGTTTCTCTGGAGAAGCCTGAAAAATATAATTACATTTATAGGTCTTTTCGTTAAATATATATTTTTCCTGTTTGTTGCAAGTTTGTCTCGGCAAACAGCATATTATGAATTATTTTTCAGCTTATTCTTGACTATCTTTTCATAGAGAAATTTCAAGTAAATTTTTATTTACATCAATTATAGTTATTGACTTGTATTAACCTATAGTCCCTCTATTATTTTTTCTATTATTATATTTCTTTTTAAAAATTTTTTTTAAATGTTTCCTTGTTTTTGACAGAGAGAGAGAGACAGAGCATGAACAGGGAGGGGCAGAGAGAGAGGGAGACACAGAATCTGAAACAGGCTCCAGGCTCTGAGCTGTCAGCACAGAGCCCGACGCGGGGCTCGAACTCATAGACCGCGAGATCATGACCTGAGCCGAAGTCAGACATCCAACTGACTGAGCCATCCAGGCGCCCCTCTATTATTATATTTCAAGTTCCCTACCTTTCTTACTTTTTGTTATTGTCATAAATGTTTTTTGCTTCGTTTATTTTGTTCTACTGTTGTAAAGTTATGCCTCTACTTCTATACTAATTTTTCCTCTTATACTTTAATCTTCCCCATTTAAAGCTGCTTTTGGAACAGATTACAGAGTTATTACCACCTGTTATCCTCCCAATGAATAAGAAATAAAGCCTGTTTTAACTTACATCTCTTCTCTGCCAACCATGCCAGCTTAACTTGTTGACGTCAGTGGAATTTGTGTATTAGACAATGTACTACATGCATTCACACCACTTTCTATTCCCTAAAATTATTTTCTGGCTTATTTTTACTTTATGTATAAAAAATGAGCCCCAAAAGCTCCTAATGAGAAATTATACCTACTGTATGTTGAAAAATGATAAAGTGAGAAACACATTTTTGGATTTCTCACACATATGCACACACACATACACTTAATCTTGATTTCTTAGAAAACAGAGTCAGAGGCAAAAACTGACTCTGCTGGGATATAATGCTTACAAGTATGAGTCAAAGATAAAGAAAAGTGAATCAAGGAAGGTAGAAGAACAAACACAAGATGGTGCATTTCAGAGCTGGCCACAGCTTTGCCTTAAAATACATTTTGTTGCTCAGTTACATGGGACATCTCCAAGAAGGCCACATGGAAACCCTTATATCTGGAAACAGTCAACTAGAGGAGGAGAGGGAGCAATTTATTTGCTGAATCTTTCCTGCCTTCCTTATGTCCTTGGTCAAAACCTCCCCCTTAGGGCATCAATACCCCATATGCCTGTTTGGTTTAACCTGGCCAATTCTTTAGGAAATCACCAGTGAAATCCAAGCTTCCTTGGGCATAATCCAACCACTGTGCAAGCACGGGGATCTCTTCTTGTCAGTTGGCACCAAACAAAGGGTCCTTCAGTCTGTGGTGTTGATAACAGTGGTGGGTCTCAGAGCTTCACAGCTCTGGGAACAGCATGGACCTTCTGCTAGAGCTACTCTGGCCAAGAAGCGAGGCAAGTGGCCAGGGTCCTGGGGAGACATGGTTGAATAGATCTAGAGTGGCAGATAAACTAGGTTCAGCATACATTCACAAAAGTTTCTGAACCAGAACAAGAGGAAAATATTAGCAAAGATAGTGAAAAAAGGATGGGACATTTATCCACCTTCATACATAAATCCAGAATAAAGAAACTGAGTTAATCAGAAAGAAAACTTGGTATTTATTGCCGACAATCACTAGAATTTTCCATCTCGTCCAACAGTGACTGTCTTTTAAAATTTATTCAAGCAATACAAAACATAAGAACTAAAATGAAAAGAATAAAGGAATGGGTGAAGGTATTATATATCCTATGATTCTTAACTACCAATGGAAAATAAATTCACAGGAAATAGAAGTAGATTCTGAAAGTAATGGATGCTCTCAGTAGGGGTAAGATGTCTGGAATATTCCAGAAAAAAAAAAAAAAAAAAAGAAAGCGAAAACCAGATTGTTTAGGTCGCTATCTATCATGGCTGAAAAGAGAGCAGAAGAATTTTGAATAGACATGCCATAAATGAATGTCAAACTGCCCTTACAAATGGAGTTACTTGTTATGCAGAACAGTAACTTAATATAAGGTGAAGGTCTAAAAGGGAAAAAGCTATAAACATCCACACACACAGTGAAGAGAACTATAGAAATTTCCTACTCCTTCTGCCTTTTTGCAAATAGAAGACTTAAATAACTTCCTGTACGACGTTGAGAAAGAGGAGGTGGGGGGGTGCCTGGGTGGCTCAGTCGGTTAAGCATCTGACTTCGCTCAGGTCATGATCTCGCGGTTCGTGAGTTCAAGCCCCGCGTTGGGCTCTGTGCTGACAGCTCAGAGCCTGGAGCCTGTTTCAGATTCTGTGTCTCCTTCTCTCTCTCTGACCCTCCCCCGTTCATGCTCTGTCTCTCTCTGTCTCAAAAATAAATAAACGTTAAAAAAAATTTTTTTTAAAAAGAAAAAAAGAGGAGGGGAAAATCTGCTTTAGAATATTTCAACATAATTGAAAGGGAGCATTACCCTGAAAACCCATATGAAAATATATTTCAGATGATAGTTTTTAACTAATAAACTTTATTTTTTAGAGCAGTCTTAGGTTCGCAACAATGCTGAGTGAAAAGCACAGAGTTTTCACGTACCCCATGTTCCCACCCATGCACTATGTGTGGACATAAGTTTTTAGGAAATACCAAGGAGTGTGATTGCTGAATCAAATGGAAAAAGGACACTTAATTTTGTAAGAAACTGCCAAACTATCATCCAAAGTGGCTGAACCATTGTGCATTCCCAGCAGCAATGAATGAGAGCTCCTGTTGCTCCACACCCTCATCAGCATTTGACATTGTCTGTGTTCTTGATTTTGGCCATCTATATATAATTTTTAATATTTATTTATTTACTTTGAGAGAGAAAGAGAGAGTGTGAGCACACCTGAGAGAGGGGGGAGAGAGAGAGACAGGGGAGAAAGAATCCCAAGCAGGCCCTATGCTGTCAGCACAGAGCCCAATGCAGGGCTTGAACTTGTGAACCATGAGATCATGACCTGAGCCTAAATCAGGGGTCAGACGCTTAACCAACTGAGCCACTCAGATGCCCCAATTGGCCATTTCTAATAGGCGTGTCATGATATCTCATAGTTGTTTTAATTTTCATTTCTCTAATGTCATGTGATATGGAGTATCTTTGCATATGCTTGCTATCTGTATATCTTATTTAGTGGTGTGTCTATTCATCATTAAGTTATTTTTTAATTGAGTTGTTTGTTATCTTATTGTCGAGTTTAAAGAGTTCTTTACATATATCGGATATAGTCCTTCATCAGATGTGCCTTTTCAAATATTGACTCCAAGTCTGTGGCTTGTCTCCCCACATTGTCTTTTGGCCAGCAAAAGTATTTAATTTTAATGAGGTCCTACTAAACAATGCTTTTTATAATAAAAAAATTTTAGAAGACTTGTCACCAAAATAATGAGAAATTACTGTGTTGAAGTAAAACAGAAGCAGTGTTTGACCATAAGAAGAAAGAACAGATTAAAAAATGAATATAATGAGTTGACTGAAAGGAGTCAATTAATCACCAATACCCTCCTTCTGGAGTAAAATACAGAACCAGACTAGTCTTAGACTTCTACACGTCTTTTCTGAATCATTCAATTTTAGAAAACAAGATTTTGAAAGTGAAAAGATTTATAAACATTACCCATTTTAGTTCTATTCCTTGTTTTCGCTGAATACTCCAATTTCTTTCAATTACTGAAGCACACACAAAAGATCAATACACTAAATTCAGACTTGAGTTTTCTTCTCTATGGAGATTAGCCTTACCATTTCTATTTAGTACTTTCATAGTTAGGTATATAGATGCTTTTCACACAGAATAAACTGCTCACGAAGTAAGAATTTGCTACAAAGGCACAAAGCTTAACCATGAGCATTTTAGGAACTGTTTTGTATTTAAAATTTTGACTTAGAATAATGTGATTCGCTTGCTTTTTGTACTATTCTGGGAGGTTCACTTTCCATTATAAATTAGAGGACATCAAAAAAGTTTTGTCAACAAACTTCTGGATTGCATAACTACCCCCCTGCCCCCCGCCCAACCTTCAACTTCACTTTGGCTTAAGGCTACTTTAAAGAGAGAAAAGTAAACCATTAGAAAAGCAGGAAATCTCCAAACATTGGTTTTAATTTCTTATAAAAAATATGTTGCTGATTAAAGAATTCAATTCACACTAATGAGAACCTGATCTGTACCAGAACCAATCTCTCCATCTTTACTCTACTATGTCAAAAGTACAAAGTGGGCCATAGGCTAAAAATAGTGAAATAGAGCTTTGGGACAGTTCAACAATGTGCACTTTATTTGCAAGTTAGGCTAGCACAGGTAAACAAAGCTGATATGTACCTTAACATGGCAGTAATAAAGATAAAGCCCAGTACTAATGTTGGTTATGTTTGTTACATTCACTAGAGAATAACTTCCAATATAATATCTGAATATTTTGAATGAAGCTAACAAGCAAAAATGTCGACTTCACTGTTATGTATTTGCCCACTTTGTACGATTATAGAGCAAGCAAAGGAAACATCACTCACGTATACTCTGGAAGCTACGATAGCTTGTATGTGAACTTCCCTCGGAAGAAGACATGCGTTTTCCATAAACATCCATCAACCTAACATTTTACCAGCTTAACTCTAGTGCAATACGATTCATACTTCTTCTGTGTATCCCATTAGAATGAGATTGTAAGGCCCGTTTTCCTTTTAATAACATTTTTTTTTTCTCTCAAATATATTCATATTGTCTTTGGGGATTTCTGGGACAAAGGAAGAATCATATGTTCATCCTGATTTTCTATCTCATTAGATGCATGCTTCATAATGCAGCCCTTTATTTGGGGGGTAAACCATAAGACAGTCAGCCAATTAGATTTGCATACTAGGAAGTAAAGGAAAGTGGCAAATATGTACGAGTAACCTGGAAATTCATGGCATAGAATGGTGTAAATAGAATCAAATTGTGTATACATTTGCTTTCCAAGCCAGGAAATCCAGTGTTATGCCAGATGAGAATATGTGTTTATATCCCCAAAGTCCTGTGCTAAGAGAGAAATGGAACCGTGCCTGTTTCATTAAGCTATCAGAAAAGAAATATCTGGGAAGAGTTTCAGTGCCAGTATGGAATTCTCTGGTGATACAGATTTTTTAATCAGGTAAGAAGTAATTCCTCAAACTGCAGCTCACACCTAGAAAAATTAAGGACAAGTTCCTTTTTATTCCTTAGCAGGTTTCTCTGTAAAAGAAAAGGAAGAATGGCTCTCGTCATTCAATAAAGTAGTAATTCTAATGATATATGATCCTTTTCGTTATCACCATTCCCCTGAGGCTAAATCTGCATAGGTTCATTAACTAAAAAGTCTTTGTTTAATGTTCTTTATTTTAGGTCTCACAGTCAAATTATTATTTCCCATATTGTAATGTGTTTGAAAGTCACAGCTATCCATGAAACGTACAACAGTTCCGGTATAAAATTAAAAGTACAGTATAGGATAATCCCAGATTGTTAGAATCAATTGTAAGATGTGTTAAATTTGATGCCTGACTTGTGAGTTTCTTAATTCTTCCCCTCCTTTTCACGTTGAAGCAATTGCAGCCATTGGGGCTCCCCTCTGGCTCAGTCTGTTAAGCGTGGACTTCGGCTCAGGTCCTAATCTCGCAGTTTGCAGGCTGCGTGGGGCTCTGTGCTGAGAGCTCAGAGCCTGGAGCCTGCTTTGGATTCTGTGTCTCCCTCTCTCTCTGCCCCTCCCCTGCTCACGCGCTGTCTCTCTCAATAAATAAATAAACATTAAAAATTTTTTTTTAAATTGAAATAACTGCAGCCCATTTTATTGTTTTAGTAATTCATGACAGAGGGGAGCCATGGTAGCACAAAGGGAGATATTCCTTCACCTCTATCTCCGCCAGCCTAACCACGGAACTGTGTTTGCTCAAGCCATTGCAAATAGAAAAGCTTTATCTCACAATGATGGGGTTACTGTATTACCACCCTGTCAACACACGTCTTTGTCTTCCCTACCAAACAGATAATCAAGTCGTAGGACTTTCCTATACAGAAATTTCTGTAGCCACCGGTGGAAAAGAGTCTAAGGCTTTCTAATTACAATCAGCTAGAAATGGTTAATACATACTTTATAAGTAGATATCCTTTTGAAAACTAACGCTATACATTACAGTGTGAAACTCGTAAATAGTTTTTATTAAAAAATAACTAGAGACACCTGGGTGGCTCAGTTGGTTAAGTGTCCAACTTTTGATTTTGGCTCAGGTCACAATTTCACTGTTCATGAATTTGAGCCCTGCATTGGGCTCCATGGTGACAGCATGGACCCTGCTTGGGATTCTCTCTTTCCCTCTCTCTCTACCTCTGCCCCCCCCCCCCATAAATAAACTTTAAAAAATTATTTTAAAAAACCACTAAATATTCAAGTTTTAATTTTGTCACCTATACTGTCACAGTATTAGCTTTTTTTTGTGATATCAACTTCTCATTTTGTGCTTTTCTGGAACAAATACACACTAATAGCAAATATATTTAGAATTTTATGACAAATTCTTGTGAAAAAATTGGTTCAAGGTAAAAAGAAAGAAGGAAGCATTCCATTAACTTATATTGTATGTTCCTTTAACCAAATGTCTGTGTTCTGTAAAGTCTACTTTTAATTAAATATTGAGCAATGGGCCAGTGATAACTTGCAAAGCTATTTTATTAAAAATTTTTTTTTCAACGTTTATTTATTTTTGGGACAGAGAGAGACAGAGCATGAACGGGGGAGGGGCAGAGAAAGAGGAAGACACAGAATCGGAAACAGGCTCCAGGCTCTGAGCCATCAGCCCAGAGCCTGACGCGGGGCTCGAACTCCCGGACCGCGAGATCGTGACCTGGCTGAAGTCGGACGCTTAACCGACTGCGCCACCCAGGCGCCCCGCAAAGCTATTTTAGTATTAAATATAGAGAGAGGTCAGATAGGTTAATTCTGTTTTAATCCTCAAAAACTGAAGTCAGATAATTATATTGATGATACTATTTTCATTCTTACATCCAATAAGTTATTGGATAAATTATTTTATTTATTATTTAAAAAATTCTCAAGTATTTTATATTAGTAACTATGCATTTGCATAGCATAAATGTACATACTTTTTATTTAAAATTATTCCCTATATTGATTTGCATAAGGTTTCTTTAGAAAGAACTTTGTTATTATCATTATTTATTGGAGAATAACGTAAGTGTTATGTTACAGAAAGTACTTTTGATCACAGAATGTGTCAAATAATTTTATTTGCCTATAGTAAATTCTTCAGGATGAGAATCTCAGAAAAAGTCAGTAAACGCTTGATATCTTCCAACTGAAGCAGAAATAGCTTCAGCTATACTCTTCTCAACATATTTCGTGAATATAAACATGATTGATATTTAAACCAGAAGAGGGTGATCATTTTGTAATTTAGATAAGAACACGTCTCTTTATGATGACTGGAGACAATTGTGAAAATTCCTTTTCCACCACCCCTCCAAAAGAGAGAAAAAAATTGATGATGCCTCTTGCATAATGACCATTGAAAGAAAATGCTTATTGGTACGCCATAATAATTTTTATTATAGAACTTACCCAGGGAGAAGTTCTACCTAACATGGACAACTTTCTATATTTATCCGTCATAATGATAATAATATCAATAATAATTATATAAATCATAGTCATTATTTCTTGAATTCCTACAGCGTGCTAAGTATTTAAGTGCTTAATGTGTATTGTCTCAACTAATACTGAGAATAACCCTATAAACTAGGTACTGCTAACATTTTTGCACCAGTGAGGGGAAACTGGACCTTAGAAATTAAACATTTTATCTAGACCACCCTGATGGGATGCCTCATTGCCAGGACTCGGATCCAAATGGCTCTGTCTCAACATGTGCTTGCCCTTTACCAGTATCATTTTTTTTCTTTTTCCCAAAGATAACTTCATATTTCCAGAAGTGAAGATTAGCCAAATCTAAAGATAGTTTTGTTAGATTAATATTCTAATATGCATATTTATCTCTACTAATGTTCTTTCCCACAGAAATTTTATGAGTGACTGTAATTTAGCTGAGTTGAAGATGACATTCCGTTTCCTGGGTTTTAGACACCATCCCCGTCTGGAGTCTCTGTGGCATGCACACCAGATTTGGTAGTTTTAGTAAATAGTGAAAGAATCTTGTAGCTGTTGTGGAATGTTGGTCCTAGCCCAGGGACATAAAAATGGAAACTTCAAGTTGGAATTTTATAGAGTCCTGTGAGAATGAACTCAAACTTACTCATGATGAGGGTTTGGGATTATTCAAACTCTGATGATAAACTGAAAATACTCCTAGGAGGTCAGGGAATGGAAAAGAAAATTGGGGTCTTAAAAGAAGCAAACAAGCCAAAACCAAACACAAGAACGAGTTTGCTAGAGTGAGTGGAACTGAACAACGGGGTTCAGATTTGAAAGGATTCGTGGAACCAGGTGAACTAGGAGGCTGGGTTTCACACTCCATCAGAATCATCTGAGATGTTTAAGAATGTAGATTATTGGGCTTTGCTGCCAGTTACTCTAATTCAGTAAACATGAAGAGAAACAGAAAATCAGTATCTTTTAAACATCTCGTGAAGTCATTCTGATTCACAACCACGTTTAGGAACCACTGGCATAAATGAAATAAGTGTGTCATAAAGTGTGCAGGAACTCTGTTATGATAAATCCCTTTGAAAGATCTTGTCCTGGGAGACATGCGAAGTTTCACCTAGATGAACAGTCTAGAAGAGGTTTGCAGCTACAGAGAGGTAGCTGGTGGCCCCAAGGACTTTGCAGCAGTGGGGCTGGAAAAATCAACAGTATCAGTGGCCCAGAAAAACCATGAAGGCAATGCCAGAAAGCTGTCTCCATCCAGGCGATGAGGGACCCTTACCATCTTGTTTATTAATTATGCTTAATATCTAGAATCACATTTTACTTATAGGAGATGCTCAATCAGTAATTGTTACATAAATGCGTAAATAACACTGGGGCCAAGGACTCAGAATGGTGCAAGCATCACAAAGTATCAAGTGATAACCAAACAACCTTTATTAATCTACACATACCTGTTTCTCCAGATACCTAGATGATTGATGAAGGAGACACCAAGGAAGAAAATTGGATTTTTTTGTTTGTTAATCATGCAAAAGAAAACTTAGTGCTTTGAGATTTCTAACACAATGCATTTAAAATATCATACATTTATATTCACAGATGTGACAAGGGGACAGCTAGAGTTCAAATACAACTTTTTGATATGTATTTCTTTCTCTCTTTGAGATCTGGTCTAAACCACCTGGCAGATGGGAACTCTAGACAATTGTAGTTAATGGCTAGACCTGTCTTCACCTACTTGGTTAATTCAGCTTAAACCTGAGATTATTAAAATTCATATGTTTCTGAAATATGGCCTCAATCGAATGGTTCCTTGGAGAAATATTATTTTGCCAGTGTAACCACAGAGGCCAAAATTCCTGGTAGGCACTTCATATTACCTGCTACAACAAGGATGAAACAGCTGCTCTATCTCCATTCGTCTTTAGGAACTCAAACTAACGGGAAATAAACTAAAAGAAGCTCCAATCTAACTCATACTTGCATATATAAGAATTAAATATAATCCACTACCTTAGGCAAAACATCAAGGGCATTCTCACTCCTACTCTGTGGAAAAGTACATCATTTCATTCATTTCAAACCAAGTAAGATCTGGTTATTGTTTCCCCACCAGTCTGTAATTGAATTTTTGTAGTAGAAGTGTGCAAATTATTCACTTTGATATTGAACTTCCTACCACTTTTAAACATATGCCTTAGGCAGAGACATTTTAAAGTTCCTCTAATCACCAGAGCATATAGAACTTAAATTACTTATTAATTAATGCAAAGATATAGACCTCATAGGTTTTTTTTTCTTCACTTTTCATCTGTAAAATTAGATGTGACTGCTCTTACAATACCTTGTTGTAATTAGCACCAAACATCACACTGTCTAAACGTAACAGATCTGCAATTGACAGATTTTCTGATCTGAGTAAAAAAAAAAAAAAAAATTGTTTTGCTTCAAATGTAAAAATAAAATATACATTTCTTCTATAAAATTTAAAAATATTTGTGTATATCAATCACTGTCTTTAATTCTCATCTTCCAGATATTAGTCATACTGTACAAGATATTTTTACCCAGTGAAACTCAGTAATACCAGACAGAAACTCCATGAGGCTAGTCCCATTTTTTCAACATGTTACAGAGGTGAAGAAATTTTTAGCTCTACCTAAAAAGATTTAACTGTCATATTTCTGAAAGTGAGACAGGTATTGGATTCAGATATTCAAAGTACGAAATGCATTGTCAAGCACTTAAACCCATCTAAAAGAAAATTTTTAAATTTTATCTTGAGTTAACGCACGGATTACTTTAACAAAAATAACTTAGTCCAAAAGATGATGATCCTTTGTTGATTTGGGTGATGTTCCTCATTTGTTTTAATATCTAGAATTTAATCATTCAGATTTAAAAGTTTTGAGTGTAATATTTTCCTTATAACACCAATTGTTAGGATTAATTCATAGATTTGACAAGAAAATAGCTATAAATATAAAATCACACTTTCAGAATGTTATAAAAATTTGTATGAAAGGAATAGTTTTTTTTTAATTAATAATGTGGGAATGTCTCATATGGAAAAAAAAAAGTGAAATTAGATCTCTCCCTCACACTAGTCATGAAACTGCAAAAATAAATTCCAGAATGATGGAAGCCTTCAATGTCAAAGCCGAAACTATTAGAATGAAATACTTAATATACCTATGGATACTCTAAAATGTTACTAAAATACCATTAGTCCAGCAAGTTCATAAGCTTCTCTGTGTGGCATGATTTGATTAATTCTGATTAAATTTAGTGAAATCTTTAACAACATTGCAATTTAAAAATTTTAATTTAGAGGAACTCATAAAATCAGGGAGGGAGAAGAGTACTGAGCAAGAGGTAGTCTTCTTTTAAATTATCTGCTATGATCAAAGGAAGGCATCGTCAGGTGTGAACAAGGAAAATAAAGCAAAAAAAAAAAAAAAAAAAAAAAAAAAGACACACTTCAAACCGATTCTTTCCTTAATGTCATGTGCAGAACTGACAGACATGATTCCAAGAGGCTGTTAACCTGCAAGTCAAAAGGATATTCTACTATTTTGAGGGGATCTGTTTCATGATAATGTGAGATATTAAAATGATATAATCTTAACCAGTGGAATTTGAAGGTAGAAATCACGTTTGGGAGTCTAGACACAAACTATTCACAGGCTAGATGCCGGAAACAAAGCCAGTGTGGACAGGGGTTCCCTTGTGGTGTGAGTTGACAGGTACTACACAGCTCTCCTTGCTCAACGTTGATTCCCCATTGACATGACCGTCAGTTGAGAGAAAATGTTATTGGCATGAAAGTTGGAGCTGTGGGAAAAGAGGCATCAAAATTTAGAGACAAAAGCCATGAGTGGCTGAAAGATTGGTGTTAAGACAGGTTCTGAAACCATATTTTGTTTTTTTCACCTTTTATTTTAAAGTCACCTAGGAAAAGAAGAAAAGCAATTAATATACTGAAGAGAAAGTAAGCCCACAATATCAATCATGAAATTTATGGAGAATTCTGGGATCTATGGGAATCTTCCTTCACTTTACTACCAAATACATTGATTTTTTCTTTCCAGGCAAGTAAGCAAGTGAAACTTGGACTTTTCTCCCCTGAGGACTGAGCAGCCTGAACAGGAGTTTCAGGGATCTCTGCAGGGACCTAAGGACCATTGGAGGTAAGGTCAACATCAGTGCCTTGTAAGTGTGTCGGGTTTCTTTGACCTGTAAGTGGCGAAGCAGGACCTAAAGGAGCAAATCTTCTCTCACCCTGAAACTGGGCAAGTACAAGCAATGAGGCTTCCTCAAGGCCCCTTATTAGTGATGTGGCAACCTACCTTTTTCTGGGTCACCGCACACACCCACCATTTGTAACATGGCACATACTTGTTGGAGTACCAACAGCTAGTTTTAGTGACATGACAAGGAAAATTGACATCCCTTCGGAAGAGTTCAGACCCCAAAGAAAAATGTTCAGTCCAAACAAACAGAATACATGTTCAGCAAATAGAGATGGGGTTGGGGGGTGAGAGATAAAAATCTCAATAAGAAAAATACAGGAGTTCTTAGGAAACTGAGGTGAAGTCTGAAGAGGACATTTAAAAAATATTTATTCATTTTAGAGAGAGAGAGAGAGAGAGAGAGAGAGAACAGGGGTGGGGAGTACAGAGAGAGAAGGGGACAGAGGATTCAAAGCGGGTTCTACACGCACAACAGCAAGCCCCATGTGGGGCTCGAACTCACAAACCATGAGATCATGACCTGAGACAAAGTTGGACACTCAACTGATTGAGACACCCAGGTGCCCCTGAAGAGGACTTCTTAAGCTAAACAAACAACAAACCAGTTTCCTAACAATAAACCATTAGCTCTATTGAAGAAAAGAATAGTAAATATTCAAACCCAAATTAGTGGTTGGAAAATGAAATGCAAGAAATAACTCAGGTCCAAGAACAAACGTGCAAAATCATGAGGAAAAGATCAGAGGCTGGAGAATACATTCAAGTGGAATTGTGTGAAAATAGAAACTTTATAAAGTAAAAAACAAACTGATGATGGAAAGACAAGAATTTAGCAATTAGAAGAAAATTTTCCTGAACTGAAGAATAACTAAATAAACACATGCCACAGAAAAAATTCACCAACTGAAGGTCACACTGATGAGCAAAAATACACAAAACCAGGCATTTCCTAGTAAAACCTCTGAACTCTAAAAATCAAGAAAAAAAAAATCTTGTAAATTCAAGGAGGAAGAACAAGGCGCCTGCAAAGAAAAAAGAATTATGTTACCATTACACTTATCTGCACCCTTGAATCTAGAAGAAAGTAGAATAGCATCTACACAATGCTGAGCTAAGAAGACATGAACACAAAAATAGTGTGCATGACTAAATTATCATTTGGCAAGTTTATTTCATGATAATCAGAAATTCAGAGTGTATTACCCATGGTCATCTTCTGAGGAAAAGAGTCAAGAAAAGCCTGTGTCATTGAGAGTTCTTATTGCCAATAACAGAATATATTGTGAATTCATAAGCAGAAAAATAACTTGCTCAAGGGCTTTAGATGGGTCCCAGAATTTCCAGAAAGCCCAGATTGTCAGGATTAAATACTGACTGTATCTCAGAATACCCTAGAAGAAGACAACAGGATAAGTCCCATTCACCATCCTGTAAACTGTATCTAGAAATGAATAGAAACGCTTCCGTGAAAAGATACAATAGCTAGTGAGAAAGGGTGCCCCTGAGAAGAAAAGAGAGAATGGGAATAAAATGTGAAAGTGAATGGGTGTATTTTACTCTATAAACTGGATATTGTTGGAATATTTTTTTTTTTTTTTTTTTTTTAGAGAGAGAGAATCTTTTTTTTTTTTTTTTTTCAACGTTTATTTATTTTTGGGACAGAGAGAGACAGAGCATGAACGGGGGAGGGGCAGAGAGAGAGGGAGACACAGAATCGGAAACAGGCTCCAGGCTCTGAGCCATCAGCCCAGAGCCTGACGCGGGGCTCGAACTCACGGACCGCGAGATCGTGACCTGGCTGAAGCCGGACGCTTAACTGACTGCGCCACCCAGGCGCCCCTGTTGGAATATTTTATAATCAAAATATTATCACATATTGTATTATAACAACGTAGAATAGATTAGAATTTTCTATTCATGATTTCAAAAAGAAAAAAGAAAAAAAATAAAAACCACTGCAAAATACTTTTTTTGCCTTTTGGGAGATTAACAGCATTTAGTTCAATCAAAGAATGGAATTCTAAGCAAGGCAACTTGCTCTAATAAAGCACGATGCTACCATGTAGATTTGATTAGTGTGAATTGACAGAATGTACATTTAGAGGCAAGAAATTAAATGTGATGTGGGCCTAACTTGACTCTTTTCTACTCAGTCAGACCTAAGTAAGGGACTGACATTGTCTTAATGAAAAATGCATCCACTAGTATGCCAAGGTCATCACAACTTAATTGCCTCAGATTTCAATCAGTGATTTATCAAATATGAATATCCTTTGGGTATAGGTGTATAAAAACCTGAGCTCTATGCATAAACTGTACTTATGATTTGTATAGCAAAATACATCACCAGTAACCTTTTAAGCACACGTATACCTGTGAAGGCAGGAACCAAAATGCTTGCTCATTTTGCAGAACTGATAGAGATAGTAAATAAAAAAATAGCAGAAAAGTGAACACGTTATATTTTAGAATTAATCCAATGATTTGTCAGTTCTTAGTTTTGCTAATCATTCAGTTAGGATGTTCTTAAATGTATAAAGTGATTTTTTTAAGCAATTTTTAAAAAAGCCTTTACAGTTCTATAAAATGACAATATCAGCTTTCTTGATTGGTGGAGAGAGTAAGTAACCTTAGAAGAGAACTGTTTTATCCAGGAAAGAGTTGTTGGAATGACCCCTACATATTTACAGATATAAATATAAACAAAATAGGAAAAATTATATCTGGGGAATTATGAAATAAGTTGTCTGTGCCTTCAAATCTCTCCCAAAGCTGCTTGAAATACAGAGCTTATATGTAGGCAGAAAGTGGACATATTTGAATTGGAACAAAAACATCTGAACAGAAAGGAACTGAGACCATAACCATTTTTTTTTTGAAGTTTAATATTTTTAACACTTCTCTGATGGAATGCCACTGACCTAACTAATGTTGATTAGAAGAAACTTTATTTAAAAATTCACCAGGAGATTGTTTTGTTGCTAATTCAGCCTCAGCATTGGGGCTGATGTTTAAATTTTTTTTCTAATGTTTATTTATTTATGAGAGACAGACACAGAGCATGAGTAGGGGAGGGGCAGAGAGAGAGTGAGACACAGAATCCGAAGCAGGCTCGAGGCTCTGAGCTGTCAGCACAGAGCATGACATGGTGCTCGAACCCACAAAGGTGAGATTGTGGCCTGAGCCAAAGTCAGAGACTTAACTGACTGAGCCACCCAGGCACCCCAAAATGGAAGGTTTAGTTCCAGAAAATACATGGCTAGAGCTGGCAATCTTTTCTAGAATTAATGTCATTGGTATATGAGTATGAGCTGTGTCTTTGAGAGTGAACTGACTAAGCTCTAACATTGAAACCCAATACCATGATTGATGGAGGGAACTGGTTCACCAAGATGGGACTCTTGCTATGAATAGATATTCATTAGAATATGCAGGAATAGTGTCTAATAGCAACCACATATAATAAGACCAAAGCACAAGTACCAGTGTCTGGTCAGCTTGGGTTGCCATAACAAAATACCATAGATGGACTGGCTTCAACAACAGAAATTTATTTTCTCACAGTTCTAGTGGCTGGAAATATGAAGTCAAGGTGACAGTATGGTTGGATTTTGGTGGGAGCCCTCTTCCTGGCTTGCAGCTGGCTACTTTCTTGCAGATGGCTGCCTTCTTTGTGTGTCCTCACATGGCAGAGAAAGAGAGACTACAAGGGTACTAATTCCATTAAGAAGGCTCCACCCTCATCTAAACCTTTATCTCCCAAAGGTTCCATCTCCAAATACCATCATATTGAGAGTTGCTACCTCAACATATGAATTTGGGACATAATTCAGTCCCAGGAACTTGGCAAATTTTGCTTGTTTTTCAATAAGAATGTCCCCTATATTGAGTAGTGGTTTAATGGAATGATGGGTTACTAGAGAGATTTTAATCTTCCAGCTAATCACAAGAGTGAGTTTTCTAGAAATTAATTGGAATTAGAAGAAGTATAAACAACCCTGTGGCATTTCTAGAATGGCTGTATGATGAGTTCCATGGACCCCATCCCAGCAAAACAACAACAACGGACATAAATTATAAAACAACCAACCGTTAGAGTCTTTGGAGTTTTTCCCAAGAGCAAACGGTGCATGAAGAGACTTTATGCAAGAAAACTAATGCATTAGATAGTACGTCTGTAGCATTTTAGAAAGGACTTGCTCCCTCCCTCCCATTCCTCAGCGCAGCATGACAAAAGCTCTGTTCCCAGTGTGTGTTGCCAAGAAGTTGGGGCTCCCTTTCCTCTTAGCTCCTAGGCAAGGGCTAAGGCCTCGCCACAGAAGGGGCAGGCTCTCAGAATTTCTCATCCCCCCACCAGCTCCACATTGCAGAAGCTACTTTCAGGAGAGTACAGCCAAGAGGTTAGGTCTCCTTTCCTACCCCAGCCACAAATTTGGAGTACAGAATCTGTAACCTGGGCATACCAGGCCACGATTGATGGGAGCCCCATTACTTTCACCCCAGTTCCTTCCTAGGATAAAGTTTCCACGTGAGAGAAAGCAAGCCAATTTTTTGTCGATGGACAATTTGGGTATGGGAACAAATGAAACTTCTATTGTGTTTAACCACTGAGATTTTATAAATTGTTATAACAACATACCTTATCCTAACCTGACTGCTACAGCCAATGTTACACGAATTGTAAATACAAGAAAGTGGATTTTTAAAATTTAGTTGTAGTCCGTTGGGGATGTAGTCTAAGCGTGTTTAAGTAATTGTATATTTCAAATTTAATAAGGGGCGTTTTATTTATTTTTAAAAGTTCTTTGTTAAAATTTTCATTTTTGCTTGTATAAAAAATGGCAAGACACATGGAAATCCTCTTCTAACCAGTGACTTCGGTATCTATGTGGCTCCCATGTCAAGGAGAGAGATGATAGACTTACACTGCCTCATAAATGCTTTGGTTAAGAAGTAACAAACAGGGGTGGGAGGGAGGGGAGGGTGGGTGATGGGTATTGAGGAGGGCATCTTTTGGGATGAGCACTGGGTGCTGTATGGAAACCAATTTGACAATAAATTTGATATATTGAAGAAAATAAAAAAAAAAAAAAAGAAGTAACAAATTTTGCTAATGGCCATTTTAACAATAAACAACTTGCAACACCATTTGTTGCTTTAAATTATGATCCTGGAGGGGGCGCCTGGGTGGCACAGTCGGTTAAGCATCCGACTTCAGCCAGGTCACGATCTTGCGGTCCGTGAGTTTGAGCCCCGCGTCGGGCTCTGGGCTGATGGCTCAGAGCCTGGAGCCTGTTTCCGATTCTGTGTCTCCCTCTCTCTCTGCCCCTCCCCCGTTCATGCTCTGTCTCTCTCTGTCCCAAAAATAAATAAATGTTAAAAAAAAAAAAATTAAATTATGATACTGGAGGTAAACTAGTCAGTAAACCTGTAGGCAACATGTGGCACACTTTTACTGGGAAACTTGAAAAGAGTATAATAAAAAGTTGTGGTTAAGATGCAAGAAAAACACCAGGCTTCATTTCTACCTCTAATAACAAAGGTGCAGGGGGATAAGACAGTTTCTTTTCTTTTTAATTTTTTAACGTTTGTTTATTTTTGAGAGGGACAGAGATAGAGTGCCAGCTGAGGAGGGGCAGAGAAAGAGGGAGACATAGAATCCGAGGCAGGCTCCAGGCTCTGAGTTGTCAGCACAGGGCCCGAGGAAGGACTCAAACTCATGAACCGCGAGATCATGATCTGAGCTGAAGTCAGCCACTTAACCAACTGAGCCACCCAGGCACCCCAAGGGATGAGACAGTTTCTATAAACTAGGGAGAAAACTCCCGGGAGTGTCGCTAAAATGGTGCTCTTTTTTTTTTTTTTTTTTTTTAATTTTTTTTTTCAACGTTTATTTATTTTTGGGACAGAGAGAGACAGAGCATGAACGGGGGAGGGACAGAGAGAGAGGGAGACACAGAATCGGAAACAGGCTCCAGGCTCTGAGCCATCAGCCCAGAGCCCGACGCGGGGCTCGAACTCACGGACCGCGAGATCGTGACCTGGCTGAAGTCGGACGCTTAACCGACTGCGCCACCCAGGCGCCCGCTAAAATGGTGCTCTTAAGATTAATTGTGAATTGAAGCCAGGCCACAGCAACATGACAGGGAAAGAACTGGGGTAATAAACACGCTGAAAGCCCTCTCTTCCCTTTTTCAAATGTCCCACCATTGTCATCCATTGACAGAATCCAAATAGAAGGCCAAGGTTAAGGGAAATTTTTGTGATGGTGTATATGGGTCACCCTCTCAGGATGAAGAGTTGAGTACAGAAGGACGGGCATGGATCTGGAGAAGCACAGAGAAAAATTATAGTTAATGAAGCTCTTGTTAGTCAAATTTCACTGTCACAGTGGTTGTAGGAGAGGAAGAAGAAATCGACTCTGATGGTGACTCTCAATCTTTAGCTTGAGTCAGAATCAGCTAGAGGATTAAAATCAGATTGCTGGTTTTAATATCTTCTTCCAGAGCTCATATCTTCAATCGGGCCCAAGATTGTGCATTTCTGTGCTATTGGGACCACACTTTGAGAAACTCTAAACTATAGAATCACAGTAGCCAACTTTTGCACACTTACTGCTTTTTAGTAGCTTGGAACCATGACTAATCTCCCAACTGTCCTGATGTTCAGAAACTTACCTATTCATATATTAAAACTCCTCAATTATTGAGTAATGTATCATTTTTTAAGAATAGGATCTCTGTGTTTCTCTTGAGTGACTTTGAAATTGCATGAGAAAATCCCCAATATGTTGTTTAGTACTTGGTAAATATGAATAGACAGTGCTTGCTTTTATTCTAATGTATTTTAAGTAATCTATTACAGTAATTAAACCATAAATAATTAAAGGCCAATGGATATGTATAGAGAGCTATAACATGTAATATTCTAAAGTAATGATAAGTGTATAATTTTATTAATCTTGATTAAATTATTTGCATATATAATTCTTATATAAGGCAGCAAATGAGTACATAATAGCTATATGATATTTTGTGCTTATTGACTCTGTATGAATATGCTGCAGCCTTATTTTAATCATCTCTTAATAAATGACTCATGCTTTACTGGAAGGCAAATGTTAAATGAAATTAATAGAAGTTTGCTCTATGTAATAGGCAATAATGGATCACCTTTTGTAATAAGCTAGTGAGGTTTCATTTATACTGTACCCTCTGGGAAATTAGATGTTCGGGATAAGTAAAACTTTCCAGATAATTAATGCTTAATCTCTGAAAGAAAATATTTACTCATCATTGCCTTGTAAAACACTCCGAGACAAATAGTTTTGTACCTTTTAATTTTTGTATTTCGATTTTTCAAAATGATTAAGTTGCATCGCACACACTGGTGCCGTACCATGCTCTAATACCATGATACATGCAGGAGCCTTTGAGACAAAGTAAGCAGCCTTCCCCTGATTCATTTCCCATAGCTTATTTTGCAATTCTACCTCCTTTGTGCAGTAACAGAGCAGAATCTGGAATATGCAATGCTGTTTTAACTCAGAGTGGCCCCAGCTTCTTTGTGTCTTCATGTTTGCAGTTCTTCTTGTCTGCAATCCTTTTTAAAGTCCTGAGGTTGCTTTTTGCAGTTGTCAATAGGTGCCCATTCACCCATCACTTACTCCTCTCCATAGGTTCTAGTATGTACTCTCCAACCAGAGAATACCTGGAAACCAAGAGCTTGTTTTATTTATTTTTAAGTTTATTTATTTTGAGGGAGAGGGAGAGACAGTGTGTGCAGGGAGAGGTCGAGAGAGAAGGAGACAGAGAATCCCAAGCAGGCTCTGCACGGTCAGCACGAAGCCCATTGTGGGACTCTAACTCACAAACCATGAGATCATGACCTGAGCTGAAATCAAGAGGTGGAGGCTTGCTCAATTGACAGAGCCACCCACATGTCCCAGAAAAATATTTAATTTTAAGTCATTGCCATAAATTAATTTCAATAGGGCAGTATTATGGGTTGAGTTGTGCCCCCCACAAGAAGATAGGTTGAAGTCTTAACTGCCAGTACCTCAGAATGTGACGTTATTTGTAAATAAGGTTGTTGTGATTATAATGAGCTTTAATTAGTTAAGAGGAGGTCATGACGAACTCTGGTGGGCCCCTGTCAAATATGACTGGTGTCCTTATAAGGAGATTGGCATGTGAAGACAGACACACAGGGAGAATGCCATGTGAAGATGGAGACAGAGACTGGATGATGAATTGATAAGCCAAGGAATGCCAAAGACTCCCGGTTCTCAAGAGAGGACTGGAGAGAGGCGTGGCACGGACTTTTCCAGAACCTTCAGAAGGAACTGACCACACTGACCATTGATTTTGGACTTCTAGCCTCCAGGGCCACGAGAGAGTACATTTTTGTTTTTTCAAGCCACGTAGTGGTGCCTTGTTATGGTAGCCCTAGGAAACTAATAAAGGGAGATTTTCTGCATTTTATTAACTTCTCTTTAAAATTTTACAACTATTAAGTACAACCATGCTCCAAGAGGGTGCTAGAATTTATGTAATCCTCAGGTATGCACACTTGGCCAGGCCTGAACGTCTCCGTAAGTTATCAAAATGTAATCTTTAGCTAATACACCAGGCTATTTAGTAGCTGAAATACAATAGTCATCAGTAAAGAAAATGTGCTAGGTTAGAAATTTTTCAAGTACTTTCCCTAAATCAAATTATGAGTATTACCCTACAATACCAAAATTACCTTAGTCCCATTTTACCAAGGTAAAAATGAGAGCATCACTGAGTTTTCTAATATTACAAAACCAGTAACTGTAGGGTTTGATTTAAATTCCTTCTTCTTACCACAATATATTTGTTAACATCACCTTGCTCACTAAATTTGAAACAGAATGTCTGAGTACTAAATGTAACTTCATTTATTACTGGCAGAATGCGGAAATAGCATGTTATAAAGTAATAGAGCATCGCTTCTCAACCATGAAAAGGAAAACCAAATTAAAATAATAGACCATAAGACTTGTGAAATTATGTTGAAGTTGGACACTTGTTAGTTTGTTTACAATGTTTACTCTAAAAATAGGTCTTTACTTGAAATTCTATATTGTTTGAAAACAAACAGTAAATGAAAACAAAAAGGCAGCATACAGATTGAGAGAAAATATTTTCAAACCATATATCTGATGAGGTTAATATCCAAAATATAGAAGGAGCTGAAACAACTCAACATAAAAAAAAAAAAAAAAAAGACCCTGATTAAATAATGGACAACGGGCCTAAAAACAGATTTTCAAAAGAAGACAAACAAGGAGCGTCTGGATGGCTCAGTCAGTTGCGTGTCCGACTTTGATTTAGGTCATAATCTTGCGGTTCATGGGTTCAAGCCCTGCGTTGGACTCTGTACTGACAGCTCAGAGCCTGGAGCCTGCTTCAGATTCTGTGTCTCCCTCTCTCTCTCTCTGCCCCTCCACCACTCGCACTCTGTCACTCTCTCAAAAATAAATAAATAAACATTAAGCAAATTAAATAAAAAAGAAGACAAACAAATGGTGAGCAGGTATAAAAATAAGTACTCAATATCCTAAATTATCACAGAAATGCCACAGTGAAATATCACATCATGCCTGTTAGAATGTTATTGAAAAAAAAAAATAAAAGTAAAAAAGATAACAAGTGTTGGCAAGGATGTGGAGAAAAGAGAACACTTGTACAAAGTTGGTGGGAATGTAAATTGGTACAGCCATGGTGGAAAGGGTATAGAGGTTACTCAAAAAACTAAAAATAAAATTGCCGTATGATTCAGCAATCCCTCTTCTGGTACATACCAAAAGGAAGTGAAATTAGTAGCTCAAAGAGATATGTGTGTTCTTATGTTCATTGCAGTATTGTTCATAATAGTCTATATATTGAAACAACCAAGTGCCTGTTGACAGATGAATGGATAAAGAAGATGTGATACATATAATGTAATATTATTGAGCCTTAAAAAAGGAGATCTTGTCGTTTGCAGCAACATGAATTTGAACCTGGAAGACATTATGTTAAGTGAAATAAACCAGACAAGAAGGAAAAAAGAAAAACAACCACATGATCTTGCTTATATGTGGAATTTAAAAAAGCTGAATACATAGAAGCAGAGGGTAGAATGGTGTTTACCAGGGATGTGGAAATGGAGCTAAGGGGAGATATAATTTGAAGGGTGAAAAGTTGCAGTTACATAGAACAAATAAATCTAGGGAGATAGTTTCCAGCAAGGTGACTGTAATTAATAATACTGTACTGAAATCTGCTAAGAGAGTAGATTTTGGGTGCTCTCATTACGCACACAAAAATCGTAACTATGTGAGAGGAAGATGTTAATTAGCTTGACTGTAGAAAATTGTTTCACAAGTGTATGTATATACCAAATCATCATGGTATACACCCTAAATTTACATAATTTGTATCTAAAAAATAAAATTTAAAGGACGCAAATTAGCTCATAAAGTCCACAATCAAAACATTGCTACGTAAGCCAGCTATAGAAGAATTAACTTGAAGGGGATATTGATATTTGGAGCCTCTGTAACAAATCTTTAACACCATTTCTGAACATTGAAACCTGGGACATTCTCTCTACTTTTGTGCTTTCAAAGGCAGACGGCATGCTGTCACACCCCAACACGAGGTACGAAGATACACCACCTCCTACTTGCCTTTCCTGGCCGTCCATATCTTGTTTATATGATAGGGTCTCCGTTTCAAGCCATCTCTTGCCAACCTCTTCCACTTGACCTATCATCGTACTGTCCCATTTCCTTGTACCCATATCTGAGTTATTCATCATTGCTGGAGGTAACTCATAAAACTTTATAGTTCTGGAGTATAAAACAGCAGTTAAAATCTACACTAGGGTCAAATAACAGCTCTGCCACTTATTAGCTTATAATGTTGGCCCATTCACTTCTTTATTCTCAAATCCTTCTTCCATGAGATAAGGACAATAACAATACTAACTCCATGGAGTTGCAGTGACTATTAAAGGAATTAATACAGCAAAGTGCCTAAACAATGCTCAGTCCATATTAATGACCTATGAATGTTATCTATTACTATTACTATCGATACAATAAAAATGTATTGTTTTAATTGTCTGGTCTGTTTTCAGTGCAAACTGTCAATCCCATTATGATTCATAAGTCAGCCTTCTCTGTCTATTCTTAGAAAGACTAATACATATGTCTAGCATTCCACAAAGTCTTTGACCTCATCATTTCCCTTTTGTCCTTCTCTTCAACAGATGGTCTTGCCTCCTATTATTATAATTGATCTGAAAGGCTGTACCTCAAATTCCTGACACCAAATTTATGAATAGACCTGTGTTTCCATCCATTTTTATATATTCCTTCTCTTACAATACCAAAAGTGTCCAGCATATTATTTGAAGTTTATTGTTCAAATTTTTCAACCTGTGATGTGGATTCTATCCTCTCTTGTCTCTTTATAGATTTCACTGTATGACTCAGTTTCTCTATCTGTCTCTCTCTTTTACTTATATTTTCAATGTATCCTTCACTAGTGACTCTTGCCCATCAGTATTTAAACATATGAAAACCAAATCAAACAAAAGCAATTAAAAACAGTCAAAAATCTCTTCTCATTACCATCTTCTTTAATGATCAAACTTTTCTTTCCATCACAGGAAATTTCTTGAAAAAGTTGTCTACTCTCCCTCCTATGATTCTTGTCTTCTACTCACTCAAAATCTATGGAAGTCTCACTTCTAGAAGGGAGTTTAATGCAGTAGTAAAAGTCGAATATTCTGTAGCAGAAAGCCTGGTTCAAAATCTCTCTTTGTTCTCAGTATCTGTGACATATTTACTTATTTCTTTGTGCCTCAATTGTTTTATCTATTAAATGAAAATATAATAGTGCCTATTTCATACACTTGTTTGAGAGTCAAATGAAAGTCAAATGAAATAATATATATAAAGTTTCATACAGATTCCTGAAATATATTGTTTTTCATAAAAGTCAATTATTATTGCTCATATGCCCTCACCTTCCAAACAGTGGGTGTTGTCAAAGTAACTAAATAGCTTTTTTTGTTTGTTTTTTGTTTTTGGCTGAATGTAATAGAAACTTCCCAGCCCTTAGCATCTGAACAGGATTGTTCTTTGTAGCATTCTTGCCCTTGACAACAGTGATATCAACACTACTTAAGGATATTTTTCCCAAAAATTCTCATGTTTACTCCTTCTAAGTGAATTTTTGAGATTTTTTTTTTTTCCTCTGCCTATTACTTAACTTTCGGAATTGATCAGGTTTTGTCCAAGATCACTGTTCCTTCTATGCTATACACAGAGAATTTGTTGGTAATTGTTGGTGAGCAGTTTAACTAAACCCTCCTGTTTGACTATTTCATACCTTCTTTTCTACCCTCAAGTCTCCAAAACCTTCCCCATTCTCATGCATAAACGATGATCTGACTTTTATTTTACTAAGAAAGTACAAGCAATCTGGAAAGAGATTTCACCGGCTCCCATGACCACACCCACCTTCATTATAGTCCATATCCCCTTGTATTACAACAAATGAACTGTGTACTCTTAGGCAAGTCCAACCTGTTAATCTGTGCTCTGAATGTCATCTCTTATCACTTATTTCAAGACATTGCCCCATCATTTCTTCTCCTTCTTTCCTGCACTAATTATTATTTTTTCTTTCCTTAAACTTTAATCAACATACAAAAGTGCTGAGTTTTTATCTTAAAGCAAAAAGTTTTCTTCACTTCACCACCATTTTCCACTTCTACCATATTTCCAGGCTTCTTTCTATAGCAAAACTGTTAAAATGAGCATTTTCCAACTTGTTTCTCCTCAGTTTGTCTTGAATCCACTCTTACCACATTTTTACCTCCACAACCACTCTTAAATTACGGTGATCTTCCCCTTAACCATGGTTTCACTTTCTGTGGTTCCACTTTCTGTGGTTTTTCCTGACATAATAGAAGGTCACTAGTCGCCTTAACACCACATCACAATGTCTGTGTCATTCACCTCATTTCATCTCATCACTCAGGACTTTTATCGTCTCATATCATCACAAGAAGAAGGGTGAATATAGCTTGATAAAATATTTTGAGAGAGAAAGACCACATTTACATAACATATTACAGCATATTCTTATAATTGTACTATTTTATTACTAGTTATGGTTGTTAAAATCTTACTGTGCCTTATTCATAAGTTAAACTTTACCACAGGCATGTATGTATAGGAAAAAATAGAGTACATATGGGGTTCTGTACTATCTGAGATTTCAGGAATTTACTGGCAGTCTTGGAACATACCCCGTGTAGGTAAGGGAGGACCTTACCTACACCATGTTTTACCACCATGTTTTAAAGCTTATGGTCAACACTCCTTCTTCATATTGACTCCTCAGGCAGCATTTTTTCCCAATTAATCACTTTCTTCCCTAATATGTTTTTCTATTGGCTTAGTTTCCTGGTGTTTCTACAAAATCTGATCTTGCCTTCCCAGTGTCATTTGTTGATTTTTCTCATCTCTGTTCTCTCTAAACCTCAGAGTATTCTGAGATCAGTCTTTGCATAGACATCTACTCTTTTATATCTATAGTCACTCTGTGAGTGATCTCATCTGATTGTGGTGCTTTAAGCCCCAAATCAATCCTGACAATGCCTGTGTCTATATAGTAATATGTCTTCAGTCCAGAATTCTCTTCCCATCTTTTTGGGGGAAGGCTCTTGACTGTGTTCAAAAAAAAAGAAGAAGAATGGAATATTAAGTTGTTTTAGGCTAAATGTATTGATATGTGTAAAAGTACTTGGAATTCAGGATATAAAACGTTAGCTCCAGCCCCTGGGATGGGCCTCAATGGTTTGATTTTTTTGGATAAGGAAAATCTGGACTCAATAATGGCCTAGAGTCAATGAGGTTAAGATGTCAGAACTTCCCTGGCATATAATACAGAGAAAGGGGTACAAAAGCTTAGGAAATGGGAATATTGGAGTAAATGTATTGTGTTTGTCTTAGTCACCCATCCCTAACAATATGAACATTTTACTAACTGACCTGGTGAAGAGGAATTAGACAGCTCCCTATATGCTTAAATGAGATAGGTGTACACCCGAGTGCAGGCAGTAAGCCCTGGGAAGTTTCAGAGGCTCCCACAATAGTGATTTCCTCTAGTGTTTGCGGAATGTTGGGGCCATTCCTGTAAAGTGAGAGACAACTTAGTACATCTTATATTTCCATTTAGGAAGAAAGAAGCCAAATTTGAATGTTTTGCAGTTTCATTAAATTTTAGATGAGCTGCTCTGTCTCATTTACTGGGAAATCCATAATGCTATCAGTTCTGAGTGGAGCCTGGAGAAAGAGAAGACTCGTTAGCATACCCAGTCAGAAATGTAAGCTGCTCTGCCACCTGGTCCTAATGACACAGCATAATTAATCATGAAGGAAATCCATGTGGCAGACGGAGATGGTAGATGGAGCCTCTGGCAAGCCCCAAGTTTCTAATAAGAGCAGAGACCCTACCTCTCCCTTCAACTATAGTCTGTGCCTATCTTAGCCATGAAATCATCATGTTGGATATTAACAAAGGCATTTCTTTGTGGAATGAATGGAAATGGTACATGTGACTCCACACTGTCAAAGGTCTAGATTGCACGAGTAATTAGCGTAAACACATGGCTCAAATTCACAAATACCTACTCTTATAGCTTCGCCGCTTCTTACTCAATCCACACTCAGAAGCTCATGGGAGGTTCCTTATAACCAGTTTGCTGGAAGGGAAAGAGGAATAGACATGCTTTACACATGGTTATGCACAGTAGCATGTACCATTAGAAAGTACAGTTGTTTGCATTACAGCCTAGCTTGGGGAGCTGTAGAAGACGACAGTGAAGAGAAATCTTTTCTTAATAAAATGCCAAGCGGTTATTAATGCATGTATAAATAAAAGAAATATGTATATATTTTTAAAGGAAGATTATGTATGGATCTATATTGGTTCTAAGATAGTGGTTAACTCTTGTCTTGCTGGAATCAAAGAAGAAATTGGAATATTTATGACAAGAAGGATCAGGAAAGCTATGGATGGACATCACAGAATGAGCAAAAAGGGAAAGAAATCATGTACCAAATAGATACCTTCTAGAAGTACCTACTTCAGAGACTCCATAATCAGGTGGACAAGATGGGTCATCCTACGGATATCAATCAAACTTGTTGTCCAAATATTCCACTGTATCCTCAATGGGCCATACACAAAGAAGATACGTAGAGATATGGGCTAGGCCTGGGCTCAAAACACATAGACTCTCCCTCATTAAGGCTGGTTTGCCTACCACCTGCCCAACCCTTCAATAGATATTATACTTAGATTATTTTTGACCCTTCCTTCAGATACAAGGCGGTGATTTGTCTTCATGAGAATATATGTACATATTACAAATATGAACTTGCCTTCCCTGTCTGAAATACTTCTGCCAGAACATCCATTAGTGGACTTTACATAATGTTTTATTTATGGCCTTGTTATCGTACACATCATTGCCTATATACAAAGAACTCATTTTATGGTGAAAGAAATGTAACGGTGGACCCATGTGGGAGGGATTCATTGGTTTACCGTGAACTCCTCACCCAGACAAGAAGAATTTGATAGAATAGTGTTATGGCCTATTGAATACACAGTTACACCCCACAGTTACAATGCAATATCAATGATTTCAATTCTCTGTAGGTATGAGATGTAGTGTATGATTTTAACTCTCTTCAGTTAGAATGTATAAATCTGGTAACCAAGCTGAAGGTAAGTCCCTTTTATTGATATATTTAGTAATCCATTTTTGAACATTTGCTACTTACCCCTGCAGTCTGGTGCTGGGTGAATTTGAAGGTACTAGTGGCCAAAGGAGGTGTGCTTTTACTAAGGGACCTGATCATGACTCTGTTAATTAGGTAGCTGAGGGGCGCCTGGGTGGCGCAGTCGGTTGGGCGTCCGACTTCAGCCAGGTCACGATCTCGCGGTCTGGGAGTTCGAGCCCCGCGTCAGGCTCTGGGCTGATGGCTCAGAGCCTGGAGCCTGTTTCCGATTCTGTGTCTCCCTCTCTCTCTGCCCCTCCCCCGTTCATGCTCTGTCTCTCTCTGTCCCAAAAATAAATAAAAACGTTGAAAAAAAAATTAAAAAAAAAATTAGGTAGCTGAGACTACACCCTGGCCTTTTGGGGCTCCTGGTGATGGTGAAACAAATATAAAGAATAAGTAAGTTCAGTCCAATGGTCACAATGATTATCTCCAAGTATGACGGGAACCATGGTCTGCTAGTCCACCACAGGGGCAAAGAAAGACTCGTCCAAAAGAGTCACTGAAGTACCTCTTCTGTGTCCAGTTATAATCATCAATGGAACACTGACTGCTTCAACCCAATAAAGACAGGTCCAGTGAGGGCTTGGATCCTATAATAATAAATATTTGGATTATTCTGCCAAGTAGAGCTGCTGTCAAAGGGCAGGAAGAGATGGTCTCAGAGAGTAAGAACATAGAATGGCTGGAGAAAGAAGAAAGGTCTAATGATCAGTTTGCAGCCTAGTGACCAGGCACACAGCTGGGCACTGTGATGGTTCCAACTTAAGTTAACCATGCGCTGCTACCTTTTCTGAAAAGTAAAGGTGATGGCTAATGTTATAATAAAGGTTCCATGGGGATCAAAAGTGAATTGAAATTATCTTTTAATGAGATAATTGAGGTCTTTCTGGGCTGAGAATTTTTTCCTTCCAGCAAATATCTGGAATAGATAAAAATTAGCAAGGGGAGTAGAATATGGTTTACAGTTTCCGCTTGCTCTCCTCCACTTTCAGGTCCAGTCTCTACAAGTTTGCTACCTACTGTGTATTGTTAAAGTCGAGTCCTTTCAGGTCGGCCATCTCCCCCCCCCCCCCCACCCCAATTTGTGGCTTTTAGCTGGATTTGGCCAATGCAGACACCAATAGCTAATACTGGAAAGTTGGTGGAGAGAGAAGTTAGGTTGCATTTCTGATAAATGCAACATGATGGTTGATTCTGTTTACACGTAGAGTTCCTACTGTGTGATTCTAGGTCTGACTGGGACCTCATTTTTTCCTCTTCCTTTTTTAGGTATGTGGCTGCTAAAGATGAGCACAGTTTTTTTTTTTTTTTTAATTTTTTTTTTCAACGTTTATTTATTTTTGGGACAGAGAGAGACAGAGCATGAACGGGGGAAGGGCAGAGAGAGAGGGAGACACAGAATCGGAAACAGGCTCCAGGCTCTGAGCCATCAGCCCAGAGCCTGACGCGGGGCTCGAACTCACGCACCGCGAGATCGTGACCTGGCTGAAGTCGGACGCTTAACCGACTGCGCCACCCAGGCGCCCCAAGATGAGCACAGTTTTAAGTATCTGGGTACCCCAATGTCCCCCTTTTTTCCCCTTAACACTGAGAGTATGTTTTAGAAGCTTAATCATTGGATTAACTTCAAAATCCTAGATGACTATGTCTTCTGTTTTCAGTAGACTGTGACTAACATAGCTAGTTTCCTCAGAGAAGGAAGAACAAAGTTCTTTGGCTTACAAAGGAGTTCAGGGAAATTTGGGGCTTAATGGTCCTGAGGCTTACTTGGGTACATACACTGAGATAAACCCACCCCGATTATTATAGCCCAACTCCTTCTCCACTAATACCCTTACTTTTATATAACAGACTTGGTACAATTATGTGTTCATCTTAGATTTCAGGCCTGATGAACAGCAATGTTTTCCCCAAAGCTTCAAGAGGTGGAAGATTCTCTTAAATTCCAGATTTGAAGCTCTCTCCTTGCTCCTGTGCTTTGAGTAGAGGCTTCAAAACTTTGACATTTTTTTTTTCTTATAAGCTTTCTTGGGTCAGCAGAAATGATGACTCCACCTTGCAGTCTGAGTGATGCAAGCATCATTATTGCCATGGTGGATGGTCAAGTGAAGCAACTCATTGATTTCCTAAAGCCTTGTTTTTGACTAGCACTTTATTCTAAGCAACCACAGGCAATAATTTACATAATCATAATCCTCTTATATATCACTGATTCACAATATCCCGCTTAATCAGGTGAGACTTTCATCTCAGAAGCTCATCTTGAGGATTTCAATCTTGGGACTATCTCTGGTCTCAAGAACTATATTGGTTAATTCAAACAAGTTATGAAAATGCTAATGTGGATATTTAAGTCAATATAGTTAATTCAGGAAACCAGTCACAGAGACAATAAAAGAGCCAGTAAACCAGTAGGGATCCATGAAAGAGAACCCAAGGTGAGAAACAACAGGAATCTTCTACCGCTGTTAGGCTGGAGGGACAAGCAAAGAAAGTATTGTTTCCAGAGCCAACGAGTCTAGATCATCACTGGAACATGGAACCAAATGAGACCAGTCTTGCAGAAGCAGCTGTGTCAGAGATGCCGTCTGGCCCTGCTTGTCCTTTTCTTTGGCCAAATTCAGCCAAAGGTCACTTCACACAGGAGCCAAGAAAATGTAGCCTGGATAGGTCAGTGTTTTTTGATACTAAGCAGAGCAGGGGGAAAGAGAGGAATGTATTTGAAGTCAAATAAGCCAAGAGGGGGCAGAATGTTCATAAGCTATACTGAATTCAAGTTCACTTGAGAATGACTTAAGGGCTCACTTCCCAACATTTGTCGGACTACTATCGGCCTAGGTCTTAGCTTGAATATTTGACTCGCTTTTTCCTTTGTGATGTAATGTCACTTTTATTCCATATGGGTTTGTAGAAAGCAAAGACAGTAATCTTAGCCAACTCATGTGAATATAAGATTTGTTACTTTTAATCAGGCAGAAAAACTGTTGAAACAGGAAAATATATGCCACTCAACCAAAGAAAAATTCCTACCAAAGTGTATACACTAAGGTTCTCCACAAATATTTCCACTTCTGTTTCAATCCTTGAGAGTCCAAATTCCAACCTTAAGTTTTCAGTCAAAAGTGAGAATTTAGGGGCGCCTCGGTGGCTCAGTTGGTTGAGCGTCTGACTTCAGGCCCAGGTCATGATCTTGGGGTTTGTGAGTTCGAGCCCCACGTCAGGCTCTGTGCTGGCAGCTCAGAGCCTGGATCCTGCTTCGCATTCTGTGTCTCCCTTTCTCTCTCTGCCTCTCCCCTATTCATGCTCTGTCTCTCAATAATAAATAAACGTTAAAAAGAATAAAAAAAGAGAGAGAGAATTTAGAGCTCATCCTCTGTTGGGTGCATGACATGTGGTCATAAATGACTCTGTGGGTCATTTTTTAGGTACCTATAAAATATCCAGAAGCCTAACACTCAAAGTGGCCACAACTCAGTCCAAATATGCAATGTTCTTTCAATCACTATCTAACAAAGAATAGATCACTTGAGTAATCTATTTAGATGAAAACCTCAGAGTTCCTGTCATAGTGGCCTTTGTTTGGGGGGGGTGGATAGAGGTAAGCACCACCAGAAATTGAGAATGAAATTACTCTTGTCATCAAAAGGGCGAGGTATCTGTCTTTTATCCGTTGTTAAAACAACTTCCTGTTATCTTTGTTGACTAATAATCAAGGTCTGTTTTTCTGATCAACAAGACATCCTTATGTCAGAACTCTGAATGTGATCTTGCTACCTATGAATCAAAATGTCAGATGTCAAAGTTGGGGTATGTTTTTCTTTAAACTGATAGACTGTTATATGTGGCCATTGATAAGAACGGAATTTGAGTGTTTCTGCTCAGCCTTGGCGACATCCTGCTGATGGTTATCTGAAAGCTGCAAACTGAACTTACTTTGTGTGAATGTATATGACATTTGCCTTCTCTTTCCAAGAAAAAACAACAGCCACAACCCTATATTGTAACTGGTGAATATTCACAAGTACCAATTCCACAGCCTTCCTGAAATACATCCCAGTGATATGAGGGAATTCTTATTCTAAGGCTGGATTTCTCCTGCATTGTCTTCCATAAGGAGACAGTTACTACTCACTGTTTTCTCATGACGTTCTTTTACAGGCCAAAAGTCAGTTTTTGTTATCATTTTCTTCTTTTATCTCTGTAATTTCAATTCTACTTTTAGTGAAATATATCATCTATTGCTTATATGTTAAGTAATACATTACTTGTATATTATTTATGTCTTAAGTATTATACTACTTGCAATTACTAAATTACTATAACTATTACTTATATACCAAGAACTATAATGTTCTTATATAGATTCTTCATATTTATAGCTTCTGTTTTTTATACGTCTATCTGCATTTGTAAATTTGAAATCTAACATGTTCCTTCTTTCTGCTTACTTCTCTTTTGTTCACGGTACTTTGCTCACACCTTTAACTGTAAATAACCTCACATTCCGCTTACATATATCTACTTCCCACCACTCTCAGTGGGCGAGGATAAGAATTTCCTATCAGCATTTTGGTTCAGAGTGCCTCCCAGAGTCCAGCACAGAGAAGGACTCAACAACTATTTAATTCAACGGATGAATGACCATAAAAATAAATGTGTTTTCATATATGGCAGCATTTAGTTGCTAGAAAGAAAATGCCAACATCTCTATCTAATCCATATTTAGATCCATATTTAGTAATTAGTCTGCAGCTGGACTAATTTTCAACTAAAAATAAGATGGCACTCTTCTTATAATAAATTAGAAAATCCCCTCTTGCATTTATGTAAGTCTAACTTTAATGTGTTATGAGATTCACATAAACAGAGAACACGTTTATTTTGTAACCATTATTTCATCAGTGCTCGAAACATAGTAGACGTTTTGTAAGTATTTGTGGAATTATTTAATATATTGATTAATAGATATGTTTAAAAATGATGCCTATACCTTTTGTACAGATGCCATGACAGACAGAGGAAATAGAACAACAGATATGGTAGGCAAAAAAAAAATAACTAAAATGCATTTAAAATTTTTTCTTAAAGATTATAATAATGAAGATAATAGTTAATTCTTTTTAAGCATTTGTTGTGGGTCAGAGACAATAATAAAAACTTCATATGGATTATATATTTACCTCTCCGCCCCCCTCCCCAAATCTCTAGGGTAGAGAATCTCTATTTTTTAGATAAGTACTATAAAACAGAAAGAGAGAGAAACCGCCCAAAATCTTAGATCTCATAACTAGCCTTGTCTGTCAGTGTTTCAATCTACTTAATTTGAATGCACTGACCATAATCTTCTACCGTTATGCTATGTTAACTCCCAAAGCACAAAATGAACTTAATATTTTGAGTGTTTGCTAACGTACTATAGGTAAAACACAGACACGTGTACTTGTGTTAATGACGTGAGTCAAGTTAAAGACATCCTTTCCTTTTATTTGATATACATCTATTGTGATCTGAAATAAGGTGTGTATTTCCCTCTTCAGGAACACCTTCTGCACGAAAGCGGTATGCACTTCCAACAGACCTGCTACAGGTATGGTACACATTTTATAGATTCAGCCAAAACTGGGGTACAAAATGGATCCTCTCTTCGAAACTGGCCCGTAGTTTTAAAGATTTGTTTTTGTACTTTCTTTCCTGAGGAAAGCTACGGAGTTGTTCTGTGACTTTCATTTTCCATAAAGAGTCACAGTTCCATTTCAGCTCACAGGTATACTTTATAATGTAAAATTATTAAAAATCATTAATACACATAATAGGTACAGATTTTAAGGGGATTTGACTGTAATAGGCTATTAACTTGACAAGTGTCATTTACTATTTCCTCCAAAAATACTGTTAGTGTAAGAGTTACGGTATTTTTGAAATTATATGTAGCTATATTGATAGCTTCAATCTATAATAGACTATAGATCATAGTTTGAAACTGCCTCAATGAGAACAATAAACTTACCAACTGTCCCAGATGTTTAATCTAATGTTTATTTGTTCGTTCAGTTGTGGATGTTAAGTTATATATTTGATTCTCTTTTCTTCTGTTTTCCGTTTATTGGAGAAAACGACAGGATGTTCTAAAATGCTTAATTGGCAGATTTTAACCTGAACCTGTTTGTTGCTTTGGGAAAAATACATGTCTTCTCCTAAATTACAGGAAGAAACCATGCTTCCTATTAACCCAGAAAAGTATTACAGCACCAAGTATATGGGGGAAGGGGTAAAATTTAGGAATATTTCTTAAAATGCACAGAAATCATAGCAGAAGAAAGTAGGTCTCTACATTCTTAGCAGAATTCTTGCTTGTAAATCCAAAAGAGGTGCGCTGTGTTTTGAAAGACAGGCTCGCCACATTTACTGTAGCATTTATAGAAGGAGCTCCTCCAAAGCTTCCCCTTCTGGCTTACTGATGAGTGGAATTGTTTGTGTCTCAACTGGGACTATAATTGGCACTTACTCTCCTGTCAGCCTTTCAGAGTATTGGCTTGTCTTTTCAGGAAGTTCTTAAGCACAGGAAGAGCTAAATGAGGGCAGGAGGATCTTCCGAATAGGGGAGATCGCCCATCAGGTACCAACTCATTCACATTCCCAACACTTATTTGAATAGCATTTGTACCTCCTGCACAATAGAATTGTAGAAGTTTTAACGATGTTTTTGCATATTTGTTTCCTGTTTCACCTCTAGCTGTTGGAGTCAACTTGCAACATTTTTTTAAAGCAACTTTTTCTGCCTAGAAATCCACCTAAATGTAAAAACGAGTAAGTTTTCTTACCCACGCATAAACTACAGTTATGAATCATGTTAGTGATATAATAACCTAGGGTTGTAATTTAACTGTAATTTCTTGGGTAGTAATACCATTTTAGAGAAAAAATTTTTTTTTCCTCAAAACAAACTCTAACAATGTATAATAATACCAAAATTGCTTACTGAACATAATTCTAATATTCATTTCATATGTTAATATTATTCCCATTTTATTGATAGGGAAATTGAAACTCAAGTGAACTGAACAATATTTTCTTTTTCTTTTTTTTTGAAATTTTTTGAATGTTTATTCATTTTTGTGGGAGACAGAGAGAAAGAACGTGAGCAGGGGGGAAAGGCAGAGAGAGAGGGAGACAGAATCTGAAGGAGGCTCCAGGATCTGAGCTGTCATCACAGAGCCTGATGCAGGGTTCTGACCCACGAACCTCAAGATCATGACCTAGGCTGACGTTGTATGCTTAACTGACTCAGCCACCCAGGCGCCCCATTGAATAATATTTTCAATAACTTGTATCTAAAAAGGAATTAGGTAGGGTTTAAATCTAGGTCACTTTGGCTCAAAAATGTAATGTTACAGCTCGCATCCTGTTTTATAAGTGAGAATATATTTCCCCGATGTTGGTGTTGGTCAACTGAAATGAAATATATTCCAAAAAGAAATTTTTGAATTTTTAAAAAGATATTCTGGTACAGAGGACTTTTTAGAGCAGTGAGAATATTCTATACGATATTATAATGATGGGTAGACGGCATTACTCATCTGTCCAAACCCATAGAATGTACGACACTAAGAGTGAACCGTAAGGAAAAACTATGGATTTGGGGTGATTATGAATGTCAGTGTAGGTACATCCTTCGTAAAAATGTATCATTCTGGTGAATAATGTTGATAATAGGGAGGTTATGCATGTGTGGAGGCAGAAAGCATATAGGACATCTCTGTACCTTCTCAATTTTATTGTAAACCTACAGCTACAAAAACAAAAAACAAACAAACAAAAAAACTCTCTCTCCCTCCCTCTCTCAGTATGTGTGTGTGTGTGTGTGTGTATGTATATACACACATATATACACATATATATACATATATATAGTTGTTACATATATATGTGTGTGTGTAAATATATATACATAGTTGTTCTGAGTATTCCATTTTAATCCATTAATTACATAAAGCAATTACATCCCCTCTTTCTTGATTTTACTTATTTGAGTTTTCTCTCTTTTTTATTTTTCATCAGTCAAGTTTTGACATCGTGTTGATGTATTTCAAAGAAGCAACATTCGGCTCATTGATTTGTTTTTCTTTTCTGTTTTCTATTTCATTGGTTTCTACTCTGAAATTTATTATTTCCTTCCTTTCCTTCATTTTCTGGTTTTCTAAGGTAGAAGTTCACATTAGGATTTAAAATCTTTTTTTTTGGTGGTGGTTTTTAATCTAATTCTGTTGTGATCAAAACATACTTTGTATGATTTTGATTCTTTCCACATTATTGAGAATTGTTCTATGGCCTAGCATATATTCTATCCTGAAGAATATCCCATGTACACTTGAGAAGAATGAATGCTTTCTGAAAGCATTAAAGATTATAGACTGAGGAGGTTGGAGGTAGATTACAGAAAGTCTTTGTGGTTTATTTAATTTTTTGAAGAGGTGATACTAATTGAATTATATTTTAGGATAATAATTATTGGTGTAGAATGGTGAAGGAGATTAGGGGCTCATACAGGTAATGGTTTTAAAAAGGTGTCCTTGTCATGGTCGATCTGTTTTCAACTCAACATAACTGCCACCTCTTAAAGAATACATTGCATGGAGAAGCTAGCACATGCATTGACCAGAATCATCTTTTATGCGTAGTTCCAGAGTTTGGTGATGAGAGGACCTGCACATGATTTGAATGGCAGAAGAAAAGGGGATGCTATTTTCCTCAAGACAGAATTGCAGCAGAAGAATAGGAAGATGTGAAATTCACAGCAAGTTACTAAGAAGCTCCTGATAACCTTTTTCAGTTCTCTGCTGTGGAACGAAATAGTATGAGCTCTTTAGACATTCTTGAGAATGTGGCAGCTTTCTTTCAAGCTTCTGAGACTTGCTTTTGTGCGTTAGGCTGCAATATACAGTATTTTCTTCCCTAACCCTCAGTGGCCGGAACCCTGCTTTTGGCATTGGCTTCCTGTATCTTTATTCCACAAACATCTCCCAGTAATCATGCATGGCCCTAGTAATGCATTAAACCTTCGTACTCAAAATATACTGAGTTGCTTCTCTTTTCCTAACTTAATGCTGATTGATGCAGTTTGGTGCAGTGAGTCTAAGGTGATAGAATCTATAGGATGAGACTCTGAAACTTGTCTATAAACGTATTGGATTTTAATTTGGTAATAGCTTCACTGCCAGTCAAAAATGGAAATTGAAAGACTACTAGTCCTTAGAATACCATTGTGAAACAATGCGTTAAGTCATCACAGGTAATCAAATTCCTGAATAAGGTAGACTTTGGGAAACTATGGAATGAACAACATGAAGAAAGAAATGTATTGAACAACATGAAGAAAGAAAATAGACTTCTTGTTTTTAATTTCCAATTCAAGGCCAAACCTCTGAAATAATTTCTTATTTGTTATAGTCTCAGGGCCAGTATTTGTGAAACTCAAACTCAAAAGTCTGACCTTCTTGAGGATAGCTAAATTATTTTAAAAATAAACCAATTTACAGTCTCATCAGTTCTTTATTGTGAAAAATGACGACATTGAGGGTGGTTTAGTGGGTTAAGCATACGACTTGGGCTCAGGTCATGATCTCACAGTTTCACAAGGTTGAGCCCCGTGTCGAACTCTGTGCTGACAGCTCAGTCTGGAGCCTTCTTCAGATTCTGTCTCCCTCTCTCTCTGTCCCTCCCCGGCTCACACTCTGTCTGTCTCTCCCTATCAAAAATTAATTTAAAAAATTAGGACATTGATTTAGAATAAGTAGAATCTCGAGGATAGGAATGGGATGTTTGTGTATATGTTGATAAATAGGAGTACCTTCCAGGCTGTTACGGTTGATTGTGTCTACCCTGAATTCACGTGGAAGCTCTAATTCCCAGTAATCAAGAATGTGACTCTCTTTGGAAATAGGTTTTTTGCAGGTGTAATTCATTAAAATTAGTTCATTATGATGGCGTTATCCAACCTGACTGGTGTCTGGATAAATAAGGAACATTTAGACAGACGCAGACTTGCACATACAGAGAAGGACGTATGAGCATGAAGCAGAAATCAGAGTGATGCATCTACAGGCCAAGAAATGCCAAAGATTTTCAGGAAACCACCATAAACCAAAATACAGGCATGGAACAGATTCACCCTCACAGCCTTTGGAAGGGACCAACACTGTTGACACCTTGATCTTGACTTCCTACCTTCCAAAACTGGGAGACAATAAATTTATGTGTTTTAACTCACCCAATTTATAGTAATTTGTTACAGCAACTCTCACAAACTAATAAAAATGTTATGCTCCAGTAAGCTTACTTTGGCTGAAGTAGCAGTCTTGCTTCTCTGGTTGAGGATTTTTTAGTTTTCTATTTGTTTTTTAAATGTTTATTTATTATTTATTTTGAGAGAGAGTGAGAGAGAGAAAGAGAGAGAGAGAGAGAGAGAGAGATGGAATGGAGGAGGGGCAGAGAGAGAAGGAGAGAAAGAATCCCAGGCAGGCCCTGTGCTGCCAGCACAGAGCTTGATCCCATGAACCATGAGATCATGACCTGAGATGAAATCAAGAGTTGGACGCTTAACTGACCGAGCCACCCAGGCAACCCAATTTTAGCTTTCTCCTCATAGAATTGAGGGAAGTACCTTCATTCAAAAAAAATCTTTTTAGGCCAAGAATCACAGTAGAAGATACCACCATTGAAATTAGCATCCTGAATCCAATGGGGATAACAGCTCAGAGAAAGAAAGAACAAGCTTCTGTAATTCCCCCATCAGAAACAAGATCAGAATTGTTATTGTAAGGAGTAGCAAGAATACAATAATAGTGAAAATGGTTTTCCTCATGGAAACATTTGTGGTCATTTATTGATTATTGTGACTAGGACTGATATATGTGAATCTACTAAAGTCTTGCCTTACTGACTCAACAATGATCCTGAAAGGCAACTGTAGAAGTGATCTTCTCAGCAAAATTTCAAACATTACATTTATGTGTTCAACATTTGCATGTTCACTTTGCCTAGAAGGAGAAATGACCAGAGATGCAGATCTATGTTATTTCATGGAAACTGGCTAGTAGTTTGGCTAGATGGTAAGAGATTTGAAAGAAAAAAACACTGGGAGACAAGAAGTCCTAGGGAAGAAATATTTGGATGGAAGTTTCATAAGAGCACAAATTGACTGGATACTTACCAAAGCATACTTTGATGCTTTAAACCAAGCTTTCTAATGTACACTTTCCCAACATTTAGCAACAACTTACCTGTGTTTAACGCACATTTCACTGACTTCTACTCTACCAGTTTTTACAGCAATGATCTAAATCTGTACTAAACAATTTACATTTTGATTGCATAGAGTGGCTTCTTTTCTCCTGACCATGTTCTGAATGATACAATGATTATGGCCTGAATCAGAGAAATAGGTATGAAAAAATATGGATTTTTACTTTATGTAAACTCTATAGTCTGTTTCATTAGCGGCTTAGAATATGGATAGTATCTGATGAATTGCAAATTAATTATGTAGTCCATTTGAGAAGTATACTCTCATTGTTTGAATGACATTCATAGGACTTATGAAAAAAATCTCTGAAGTTTTCCAAGAAGAGAATGCCATCACCCACATAATTGTTTTTGGAGAAGGTATTTCTGTGTATCAATCTGAAGTCTTTCTTTCTATGCAGTGGATTAGCAAGATCAATGTTAGATTTTCCTTTGCTTTTTAAAGTTGGTGCCATAACATTTTTTCCAAAATTGTTATTAAAGTTGTATTTTATTTTAATAATTTATTTTTTTGCACAGCCCCTCATCAACTACTGTAAACTTAAACTTCGGAGATTTAGGCATAAAATTAATTCAATTTTTAGCACATTCCGGGAATCAGCAACGTGAAGTAGGAAAATATCTGCATTTTCTCAATTACCATCACTGTTGCTTGCTATTAAAATATGCTTTTTTATTAAATGTATTATAATGTAATTGTTAATATGCAATGTAAACTAATACTTTTAACTGTGGTTAGCATCAATACGAATTTCGAAATCAGATCACAGCTTTGAAAGTTAATCACAACTTAAGTTGCTTAGGTGTAATATCCAACAAATATTCAAAACAAATATAAAAGAAGGGAATAAAGACCTCAGGATAAAAAAAGCATTCGACATTAATATACTTCAAGTAGACTGCTTTGCAGGACTGCATGACCAAACTCGTTTACAATTTGTTTTAGAATAGTGAGTCATAAAATGAAATAAAGCAGAAAAAATTGCAAAATATGAGAGAAAGAGAATGAAGGTAGCAGGGGAAAAGCTTAACCTTGGAATTGTCTCAGCATTAGTTTTAAAAGTCTATTTCATTTTTAAAAATATTGTATTATAATATCAATAAAATTTTTATTGGTTGGTTTTGTCAGTATGTCATAGATTATAGACAGAATCTTGTCCAGGGGAAGGGACCATTAGTTTATTTACATATCATAAGCCATAAGAAAGAAATTTAATGTACTAAACTTGATTATATAAATCAGTAAATCACTAACAATTTTTAGAGGAAAATGGAAGGTTATAGTAACGATCATTTCAACAAGTTCATTAGAAACCCTCCACAACACAAGAAACATCAAGAGACATGGTCTTATTAATGACTATGACACAATAATCTAATTTAAAATAATTGAATTATTAGGGTCAATTGACGACTGTGTGATTTTGTGTGATAAACTATACTCCATACATTAAAGTCAATTAGTCACTAAGTCATTCATAATGCCTTTCAAACAAATGACTATATTGATTCACATTAAAAGAATTTAACTGGAAATCAAAGATACCAGATGCAGTAAAGCTTAGTGATGATTTACAATTTCTAATGTAATCAGAAACTAGCTCTTTTAAGACATAATTGTTGCTACTAAATATAAGCTGTTTAGAGAGAAATGAGTAATAAATAATAGATATAGATACAGATGATACAGATACAGATACAGATATAGATACGGATATGGATATAGATACATAGATATAGATATAGATATAGATATAGATATAGATATAGATATAGATCTATCTTCTGGGTGTTGTACAAGATGCTAATCACTGCCATGTTTAAAAACAATTGTAAATAAACCTTAAAGACATTCTGCCTAGTGAAATAAGCTAGTCACAAAAGGAAAATACTGTATGATTGCACTTCTTTGAGGCACCTACAGTAGTCTAAGTAACAGAGACAGAAAATAGAGTGGTGGCTTCCAGGGGCCATAGGATGGAGGGATGAGGGAGTTATTGCTTAATGGAGACACAGCTTCACTTTTGAAACATGAGGAAAGTTCTGGAGGTGGAGGGAGGTGAGGATGGCACAGAATGTCAATGTACTTAATGCCGTTGAACTATACACTTCAACTGTCCAAAACAGTAAATTTTATGTTGTATATATTTTATCACAATTTTAAATAAATATGATCCCTACTTTCAAAAAAATGTGTGATTTGTTCAGGAAACATGGTAAGAAGAGTGCAACAATGAATTGTGATGTCAGTCATGATATAAGACGGTGCCTGTCATAGTTCAAAAAATTGATACTGGGTGACTCAGTTGGTTAAGCGCCCAACTGGCTCAAGTCATGATCTCTTGATTCCTGAGTTTGAGCCCTGAGTCAGGCTCTGTGCTGACAGTGTGGTGCCTGCTTCAGATTCTGTCTCCCTCTCTCTGCCCCTCCCCCGCTCATGTTTTCTCTCGCCTGCCCTCTCTCTTTCTCAAATAGTAAACATTAAAAAAAAAAAAAAAAAAAAAGAAACAGAATCTTGAGATCCAGAGATTATTCTGGATCATCTGCTGAGCCACATTCTGAATGTCGGCCTGCCCTGTTGGATCTGGGGCGTTTGGAAGCTCTATTTAGTTCGTTTCCAATATGGTGAAAAGGCATGGCGATCTACGGTAGTGTGTAGTTCCTTTGGTCATGTTATCATGGTATGAAAAGTTTAGGAAGCATTGTTGCTAAGTTCTTGGAGTTTAGAGAAAGAGAGATCACTATGGATTGGAATAGATTTGTGAAAGTAAATAAGTAAAAAGGGAAAAGAGATCACGGATTCTGAGTACAGTTTTCATAGGCATTGTAGTCGTACAAATTTGGGGGCGAAACACATCAGAAAATATAAGGCATGTGCAGGAAATAATGAGTAACTCAGCTTGGTTTTAGCAAAAAATGTTACTATAAGGGAATAGTCGAAGATTTATAAAGTGAGTTGAGAAAAGCTTTGGGAATGACAGGTGGGAGAATAGATAAAAGAGAGGCATTGGAGATTTAATCTCTGGTTTTTGAGTTTTATTTCCTTTATAAATAATCAGATAATGCGTAAAATCGTATTTATCAATTGATGCTGCTTCTTGTAGCTTTATTATTAACAGGAATGAAAAATATTTTGATTTTTTAAATGACATCTTTCACTAAAAATTATAAGAATATAAGCAAGACACAGGAATGATTTTTTTAATGTATGTGTACAGCTTCAACATGTGTAAATCTTTGACAGTTGAAGGAAATATTCCATCTCTGACACCTGAATAAGGAAAGAAAACTGTGTGTATATTTGAGCTATTACTTTGTAATATAACCAGGTCCTCTATAATAATGTGTATCTCTATAATATAATTGCAGATAGTGGAGAGAAAAAAAATCTTAGAGCAGAGACCTGGCACAGTATGTGTTTTTTCTTCATTGAACAGTTTTTGTGATTTCTTCTGTAATTGTTACACTTTGCTGGAATCTCAACTTAACAAAATGGATGGTGACTAAGATGAGACAGCTTCTTTGCTAACCTGACTCAGTTTTAATCACAATTTGTTAGCAATATATTGCAATTTTAAAAATCTCTACCTTCTTCCGAGACCACCCTGATTTGATAATTGGAGGTCCGTGTACCTTATTATTGTATGTCATTCAAGTGTCATGATTGGAGTAGCCTCTGAGTTATATGAAAAATGTTAAGTCTCAAGACATCGTGTATGATTTATGGTGATTGTTTTCTTCTCAATTTAACTAGATTCTCTCGGGAACTGAAAAAGGATCAGTCATCAAATTACCCTCAGGCCTCGAAACAGAAGCAGGAGAATTGCGAGTCCCTTGTTACTGGCAAAGGCCACTTCCTCCCTCGCGAAGATATTTCAGAACTGGTCTTGGCAAAGTAAATATTTCTAAATGTCCTTGAATTTTGTAGGGTTCACCTACTTCAGTCATGAATCTAAATAATAAAATAAGTAATGTAGGAGGCTTAGGCAAGTGGATTCACAGTGCAATTATCTCTTTCATGGTTGCTATCATGTTTATTTTCTCTGAAAATGCTATTGATCATTTGAAAACATATTCGTACCTGTTAAGAATTTTTTCTTTCTTTTTTTTTTTTTTTTTGTCTTTGTTAGCTCTCAGTAATCTCTCCTTTGCTCTAGAAATGTGCTGAACTTAATTAGGTGCTAACCAATTTAGTCACAATGAATTGAGAATTCACAGAAGGTACAATAACACAAGGCACTGCTGTAAGAAATTTAAAAAGAAGTTATACTGTCCCTGGTATTTTGAAATACTTTGAAAAAGGTGTGTGTGTGAATACACACACATGCACACACACACGTATATGTATGTATATATATAATATTTTCAATGACCTTCGGGTAATTGTTTTTACAGTGACACTAACTGACCTTGGAATATTACTATACTTACTCATTTAGTCATTGCTAAATTTCAATATTAAATCTGACATACTTTGATAGGTTTTTCCACATGACATTATTTTTACCTTCCACATAGGAGTCTCATATTGCATAATTATCTATTAATATGTCTTCCTATATAAAATGAATTCGTCGAAGCCTTATTCCTCTGCCTTATTCACCTTTTAATCTGTAAGACATAATACAATATCCTTTTTATGTTGAATATTAAGTGGATATTAAATGAGTGAGTGAATGAATGAATGAGCAAGGAACTATAGACTACCAATTCATGCATACTTATGGAAATTTGGACTTTGAAAGCACCATAAATATATGCTAAGTCAAATACAAAATTATTATTTCTCAAAAAATTATTGTGTACTTAGGAAATCCAAGGGATTCTCATAGGTCACTAGGAACAATAATAGTCTTCAATGATATGGCTAGGAATAAAAAGTAATGCATAAAAAACAATAGTTTTCAATTTGTTTTTTTTTAATTTTTTTAAAAAAAATTTAACGCTTATTTATTATTGAGAGACAGAGAGAGACAGAGCATGAACAGGAGAGGGCAGAGAGAGAGGGAGACACAGAATCTGAAGCAGGCTCCAGGCTCTGAGCTGTCAGCACAGAGCCCCATGCGGGGCTCAAACCCACAAACCGCGAGATCATGACCTGAGCCGAAGTCGGATGCTTAACCGACTGAGCCACACATGCGCCCTAATAGTTTTCAATTTGTAAAGCAACAATTAGAAAAGCAACTGGTATAACAATTACCAGTTATATTAGTAACAGAAATGATAGTACTGAGTAGTAAATGTATCAAAAATTGTTCAAGAGTTGGTTGAAGGAAATAAATGAGTATACAATGAAAAGGTCTAGTATAACATTTTAATGATTTTCCAAGCATAAAATATGCTTGAGTGGGATGCTTCAATATTCAAGAAATAGCAGCTCTCTACATTAATGATGACAATCATTAACACTGTACGCCAAAATATCTTTGTTTCTTTTTTCTCCTGGACGTATAATAGAACTGACTTTCTACTTTCTTGAAGTTGAAGATGATCATGTGACTTGCTTTGGCCAATAAAAAATGACAAGTCACATAAGTCACTTTCAGGAAGGAGCTAAGTGCCAGTGCATGATTTAACATGTTTCTGTTACCATATTTTTCCATCAGATTTATGGTAACAAATTTTTAGATGAAGCTTCTGTTAACCTGGGTTGCTGAGTAGCTGTATGAGAACTACCTGCTGCCCTGCTGAATTGTTACGAATGAATGGTAGGTCCAAGAGATACAAATTTATTGTGTTTTGCCAGTGAAATTCGGTGATTGCCTCAGAAATTTGGAAATATATTAAACTATGGGATATCAATCTACAACAGAGATCAAGCCTTCTTCTGTATAAGTCCAGATATTTAATACTTTTGGTTTTATGGTTTATATAATTTTTTAAGTTTATTTATTTATTTAGAGAGAAAGAGAGAGAGAGAGCACATGAGCGAGGGAGGGACAGAGAGAGAGAAAGAGAGAAAATCCCAAGCAGATTCTGCACTGTCAATACAGAGCCCCATGCGGGGCTGGATCTCATGAACTGAGAGATCACGACCTGAGCCAAAACCAAGAGTCAGACTCTTAACCGACTGAGCCACCCAGGTGCCCCGATGGCTTATATAATTTTAATCATACCTCTTACCTCTTCTGCTATAGTACAACTGCAACTGTGGATAGCACCTACATGAATAACAATGTCTGTATCCCAATCAAATTTTCTTTAAAAAAAAACAAGGGAAGGGCCAGATTTGTCCTATTGGTTGGAATTTACTGAAACCTAGTCTAAAACTTCAATATAATGCAAAGAATTCACAAGTAGATTTATCATTAATCCAAGTTGATCCTAGAGTCATATGGAAAAAGAAAATGCAATCACAGCTATAAGAATCTGAAAATTAAAAGTAATTGGGCAAAGCTAGCTCAAACAATTATTAAATATATCTGAAAAGCCATGATAGATACTCACCCATGAATGGATACACCAACATAAATAAGAGAATATGTTGGGGAATAAGTGTCACTGCATATCAATGAAGAAAAGAAAGATGGATTAACTGAAATTATAACAATGGAGCACCAATCTAAGAAATATTTAGATCTGACTCCTTATAACACAAAAAAAGTTCTTATGTACTAATGTTTAAATCCTCTGAAAAATGAACCCAAATGCACTTAAAGAAAACATAGGAGGATGTTTTATACAATTACGATGTGGAAGTAGAATTCTTATTACGATATCAATTCCAGATATCATGAAAAATAATCGATAAATTTAACTTAATAAAAATCTAAATAAATGGTGTAAACAGAATCAAAAGACAGGGAAATTTTGGAAACATTTTTTTGCAACAATTATCATAGCTCTATTCTTATTTACTTAACATATTAAATGCTCCTGTGAATTGATATGAAAAAGATCAAGAACTAATTAACAAAATGGTATAGATCTTGAAAACAGAAGTGACTGGAAAAAAATACAAATGAATTTTTGAGATGTCCAACTTCATGTATGTTAAGAGAAATGAAACAAAAAATACTGTTTTTAAAAAATTTTTAATGTTTATTTATTTTTGAGAGAGACAGAGACAGAATGCGAGGGGGTTGGGGCAGAGACAGAGGGAGGCACAGAATCTGAAGCAAGCTTCAGGCTCTGAGCTGTCAGCACAGAGCCTGACATGGGGCTCGAACTCACGAGCTGTGAGATCATGACCTGAGCCGAAGTTCGACGCTCAGCTGACTGAGCCACCCAGGCGCCCCAAGAAATACTGTTTTGTGAAAGTTTAAATTGTATAGTTTTGTGTGGGGGACAATGTAAATATCTGTGTGAGACAAATTCTGTCGTAATTTAAAATGCAATTTCTTTTGTACTTGGAAATTTTATGTCCAGGAATTTTTCCTATAGATTTTCTAATATATTTAGATATAAGTAAAAGATCTTTATTTTTACATTTATCACAGAACAAGAATGAAGACGCCCATATGATTATAATAGGTTACTAGTCCAACACATCAGTGTTCATGTATTAAAGGAAACTCTATGTAGCTATTATGAGGAACAAGTGTCTTAAGCACTAATATGGAATTGTCTGTAAGGGGAAAGAGAATTTTCGAAAAGTCTGTAGAGCATACTACCAATTATGTAAAATACTTGCATACAGATAGAATATCTCTGGTGCAATAGTGGTTCTTTTGGTGGACTTTATAAACTAAAGATGTGTTTAGGGTCTAGAACAAGACAAATCAAAATGAAATCTTTGCTAGATGAATAAAGAGATCATGTAATCCAGGTATGGCAGTGATCATTTCCATACTTCTACTTCCAAAAGTTAAACCTCCTATCCTATGAAGTGAATATCGACAAGTTTGATCTTCTTTCTCCAAGATCTTGGATGTTCTTAGGCATTTTGTAGAATTTTGGATCTCTTTGTGATTACTTTTACATCAAAATGATTCTGTATAGGAGTCTATCCAAGATATGCTTGATTCCTCTCTCATCTACTTTAGCTGAACTGCCCAGGAAACTACTAGGTAAACCAGACTGTCATTCTCCCCTGAGCCATTCTTACTATATTAATGTCTATCAATATAATCATGCCAGGTTACCATGTAAACGTATGTTTTACTTTTTTTTTTTTTTAATGCAATTCTAAGAAAGACATTTTATGGTAGTTTCAATAAAGGTTGAAATGGTAGCTAAGTCAGTCATTCCCCTACATTAATTAGAAAGGAGAGAGTGTTCAAGACTTCATCTTTCACAGGATGGGGTGCCCAATGGGTACTCAAATTTATCCTCATGATAAATTTGTCTCACTTGGAGCCCTCTCTTGCTCACTTACAGTTCTCTATTCAACTCTGCACTTGGAAAATGATTTTCCTCTCTCAAAAGGAAAATAGTGACCTATTGTGCCTCTAACTCAAGCAATGTCTCAAGCTTTAGTTAACACTTATAGACATGTTCTTTTGTTCAGTTTTTACAGGTTTCTAAATGGAGATGTTGCTAGAAAAGATCTATCTATCAATCTGCATATATGCATCTATGGGTGGGTATATATATATATATATACATATATATATATATATCCTCATATCATTTGGAAACATTGCCCCAAATAATAATAGTCTTACATGAAACATTATTTAAAAAGATTTTTTTTAATGTTTACTTATTTTTGAAGGAGAGACAGAGCATGAATGGGGGAAGAGCAGAGAGAGAGGGAGACACAGAATCCAAAGCAGGCTCCAGGCTCTGAGCTGTCAGCACAGAGCCTGAGGTGGGGCTCGAACTCATGAATCATGAAATCACGACTTGAGCTGAAGTCAGATGCTCAACCGACTGAGCCACCCAGGCGTCCCCCCCTTTTTAATTTTTTTTTCTTTTACATTATTGCTTAACCTGGCTGCATTATAAGAAAATCCAGGTAGGCTTTCAGTGTTTTCGTTTAGTTTTTTTGCTTGTGTGTTTGTTTCTACCCAAAGAGACTGGAACCAACTTCTATAGTGCAGTTTCAATTAAATTATTGTAACATTGAGTTTCACGCAGAACGGAGATAGATTGGGTTACTGATGTCATATTTTGTAGAATAGATGGAATGAGTTCATAATGATTCTAGTTGCTGATTTTTCCCTCCCTCCTTCCTGCTTTATTTTATTTTTTTAATTCTAGGGCGTCTCTGATGAATTTTTACAGAAAGAGTGGAAGTGGACTTACCGAGCACATACACAGCTCAATAGGTTCACCAGCTAGATTATAGCAGGAGAAATGTGAGATATTTCAGTCAATATGTAATATTGAGGTAGGAATGTTTTAAATGACTGCTTTTGGGGTTTGGTAATGAGGGAAATATATGAAGTCAAAGTGTAAGTTGTGACAAGGAAGACTGGAAGGGCTTTAATCAATGAAGAAGGATATTCTTACTGCCGACTCTGATGACTAAGCGATGTCATGCTATAAAAAAAATGTGAAAATGTCACAAAAGTTGTTGAAACGACAGAAGCATTGCCAGAGCTTTGAGCCATCCATAGTGAACAGGAATAAATAGGGAGCAGCCCTATATCTTAGGTATTTGGGGATTGAGCACAAAAAGCAGTAATAACTGTTGCCTTTATGGATGAGATGAATTAAAAAGAAATCTATTTTTATTTTAAGGTGTGTATGTGGACTGAATAATGAACCAAAACCCAAGGTTTAGACAAGTTGTTCTTGAGAGTGGGACTTCTAAAAAATACTGTTAAGTGGCTGAGGTGACACATAGAGATGTAGAGAGGGTTTGAGGGGGAGGGAAACAATTAGAGATCAGCATGGAAGACTGGTGGGTGAGCCATTTGTGACGATTGTTACTCACAAACTTAAGTGTATGGCCTTCTAGAGCCATTTGCCCGGAAATCAGCCATAAGACATAGCCACGGTTAGCTTTCGTGACAGCTACACTGAGCAACATTCCCATCTAAATTTAGTCCTGGAATTTTGATGCAACTTTCCCTTCTCCAGGTGGTAATCTCTGGAAGCTGACTGTAACTCTCATTCCTTTCTTATTGGGAAGGGGCATTTCCTATCATCTGTACACTTTATGCCTCAAAGCTCTGGATGCCTTATTTTTGCTACTTGGTCCGCCATTGCCACTGAGTTCATTTGAGTCTTTTGATTACCAGCATCTGTGTGCTAAAAGGAAACTTTTTTTTTTTTTTTTTTTACGTGCAAACAAGTTATGGTCCTTAAGTGACTTTACCTAGGTTGACTTTTTCTACGTAGTCTCCTCCCGGAGAATTATACTTCCCTGTCTAGGAGGTTAGACCAAGTCCCTCAAGGGCAATGCTATATGCTAGTAGTGAAGCTGTCTTAGCCTTTGCTATCAAAATAGAGTAAGGCTTCTTCATCTCTACCCCAGAAGGAGATGTATGGCTTATGAAAACTCCTTTCCAAGAACTTAATGAATCTTTAAATCTGAGCCTGTTTTACTACTACTACTTTTCCTTGAAAGATTTCTTCCAAAAAACCTTCATCAGAGAGCCTAGAGACTAGCATATAAATAGAATCAATATACAGATAGTCTCAGATTCCTGGCAAGGGACATAAATAAAGCGTCTATGTGATTTTGGTGCACTTATTAGAGGGACCGGGTTAAAATAGTACTATTAATTTTTTTTGGATGCTAGATATCCATGCTTAACGTTGACTTTGAACATGACATTAAAATTTAGAAATGGTCTGTCACAGAATTCTGCTTCTCTCAAATAGACATGGAAATAATGAGTAAATGTTTATTATAATATTTGTAGCTATGTGGTACCTGTTATTGCCATCTAAAGCACTCTGTGATAATAGGCGAAGCCATGGATTTAGAAATTTGACATATTTTCCATTATGTCCCAATGCCTGTAATTAACTAGTCGTCTTGCTGTTGATCCTATTTCAATAGACTTCAAGTCACATAAAATATTCAAAAGAGTTGGATTAAGCACCTACTATCAATTAAAAAATATTATCTGTGCATGTTTAATACGGAAGGGAAAACAAATAATATATCTTGATATTCATTTCAGTTTTAGCTTTATATTTCTTATCAGACTTTGAAAATTGCTGAGAGGCATGCAGCGCTTGTATTTTTCCATTTCCCCAAAACAGGCCTTTATCATTTCTCTAAGTGAATGCTATCTTGACTTTAGCCACTAAATCTTTGCTCCACTGAAACAAAAACAAAACGGCAGAGCTTGATATAACATGCCTCTCCTGCTGAGTCCCCATCGGTCCAGGTGTTAAAAATTGGACACTTTTTTTTTTAATGCCCTTGATATATGAAAACAAAACCAGAAGGAAGCTTGTTGAGGAAACTGTGTTTTAAACAGTAGTAGCTCAATCTGTTGATTTACAGGCTACTGATTTACAAGCTGTGAATGAATTGAAGCCTTCAGCAACAGGAAGCTGTGCCATTGGGAAACCCTAGAGCTCCAGCTGGAGCCGGGGGACCTGCTTGACTGCGAAGAGGAAAACTCACTCCAGGAGCCCCCTGTAATCAGAGTTGTTAACCAGAAGGAAATGTCTTCAGTGCTCTTACATGGCTTTTAATCAGATACTGACAGAGTGCCTTTGATCAACACATTTGCACCATGAGGTTAACTAGAGGGTTCAGTGTGTCCACATAGATTTCACAGTCAGCTCCAAATGTACACAACCAACAGAGAGACTATTCAAACCTGATCTTGTTGCTGGCTCCCTCTCTGTCCTCTCAACCTCCAGGGTCGGCTGTGAGGATTAATGAAACTGCATTTTTCAAGCATCTTGCCATCTCTGAACTAGAACCAAGGGTGAAGCATGAGGCATTGTTGCAGAGGCCGGCGTGTTACTTCTTTGATATCTCCACACGTCTTAATTGAAACCTTAGACAGTGGCACCAGCCTGCTGCCCTGTGTTAGGCCTTTAAGAACACAGTAGTGGAGAGAAAGGAACCTCAGGGAGGAATTATCTCAAAGACAGAGATCACTGGTGAGTGAAATGGCCCCGGCTGAGTTATTTTTCATTTGCCAGCTTGGTTGGTATCCAGAATCCGTGACTTGAAATGAAACGACTCTGTAGTCACAGAGCAGAGAAACAAAGTTGGCACAGAGGTACCAGAGAAAACAGCTTACAAGGTGCATCCCAAAGATGCTGAAGAGGGAATTAGATATTTCTCTGTCACTTTAATTGCCTGTGAAGGATTCCATGTATTTTGTGTTAGCAGACAAGATGGATTAACCCCTTCTCATTGTAGGGAAAAAGAAATTGCTGGGTCTGCACTGATCTTGATGTGGGGAGCAATGGATAAGGTGATATTAGCTTTGAGTATGGATTCTAGCAGCAGTCACAGGGTGAAAGTTTATTTCTGCATTTTTACATATTCATTATAGATAAAATATGAACGTAAATAATCATGCAATTGTGCAAAACTAAAGGCTGCAGTTAGGTTTAAAATAGTCAGAAATAATAGTCATGGAAAACAACAACAACAGAGTTTTCTTTCATTTAGCTGTTGACATAGGATTGGCAATATGTATCCAAGCACTACCAAGAAAAAGGTAATTGTTAGAAAGACATCAGGTTTTTTTTTTTATGTTTTTATTTTATTTTTGAGAACAAGACAGAGTGCGAGGAGGGGCGGGGGTGAAGAGGGAGAGGGAGACACAGGATCTGAAGCAGGCTCCAGGCTCTGAGCTGTTGGCACAGAGCCTGCTGAAGGGTTTGAACTCATAGACCATGAGATCATGACCTGAGCTGAAGTGGGACGCTTAACCAACTGAGCCACCCAGGCATCCCAGACATCAATATTTTTTAATATTAGGTATTCATATCTATAATTTTAAATAGTAAATATAAATTTCAAAATCCAACTGCATTTATGGTACTTAAACCACTTGGTTTTTATTTTTTAAACAGCCAGGAAATTGAAGACTCATCCCTTTCATGCTCTAGTTACTGACCTGTAAAAGAAAATATGGAAAAAATCATTGAGGCAAAACAAGAGATAAGTGGTTATGGTTAGTTTTTGGTATATTACCTTGAAACTTACAAAGTCATTAAACTTTAGTGGAGAATTTTTCTTACCTTCTTTCAGATTAGCTAATACTATTCCAATTTGGGGGAGCAATTAATATCTTTACCTCCCATCTATCAATCTTTATTTTCAGGTGGAGTCACAGTCCATTTATTTTTTGCAAATCTATATGGTGTAATTTTCACAAGTTAAATATAATTTAAGTAAATAAATGTTAAAGCTTTTGTTCTGTAGAATTCACTTATTTTTCACTTAGGCCCAATTTAATGAGGAATCAATTTAAAAAATAATATGCAATTTTTTTTTTCTAATTTTTCAATTGTGATGTTTTAATGAATTTTAGCAAAGTTGTTACAGCACTAGTATAATTGCAAATAGGCACATTTCAAAGTCTTGCACAAAGAGATCACTGGGTGCCCTTTGAATGAAATACTGGGAATTTCCTAACTGACCTTATGGAATTATTTGAGTCTACAGGGGTATCCACCTGTAATAGATAGAAGTTAACTCGAAGAAAACTGAAGTAATGTGTTTCCTGGGATTATGTTACATAGCCGTGTAAATGATTTTTGCTCGTGGCAATGCAAATGAATTTATATGGAAATCTCTAGAATTCTTATTTTGGATTGATTTTAATAGTTTGCTGTTTCTCTGACTACTTTGTGGATTAAATAAAATCTTTGAAGACTCTTCATTTCTTATTAATATGATAGTCACAATTTAACCTGCCTGAAAATTATACTTTGTTAGAGACATGAGGCAGAAAAAGGAGCTCTTTTCATTAAAGTAAAAGCTAGCTGGGGCGCCTGGGTGGCGCAGTCGGTTAAGCGTCCGACTTCAGCCAGGTCACGATCTCGCGGTCCGTGAGTTCGAGCCCCGCGTCAGGCTCTGGGCTGATGGCTCAGAGCCTGGAGCCTGTTTCCGATTCTGTGTCTCCCTCTCTCTCTGTCCCTCCCCCGTTCATGCTCTGTCTCTCTCTGTCCCAAAAATAAATAAATGTTGAAAAAAAAAATTAAAAAAAAAAATAAAGTAAAAGCTAGCTTATTTTAGTTTTCCATTAGAATAACATTCTTACAAAAATTCGTGTTAGATCTGCTTGTTAAAAATATCATTTTAGTGTGTGAAATGCTAGAATATACATTAGCGAGGAAGATTTTTGTTTCATTCGTTAGTCTTTCTGGAGAACCTATAGCAGCATCGTGTGTCTTCAGTATTTCTTGTTCCACATGGAGCAGAATGGGAAGAATGGAAACAAAGACTGAAAACAAATCTCCCAGAAAGGACAATATGTAAATGCCAAAGGAAGTCTTATTCTTCCCTCCTCACATAAAAATTGATTTTAAATAATGCCAAATTCCATATTATAGGGTATCCCAAAAAGGGTGGGAATAGAACTTTTAAAGTTATTACTTGACATCACAAGGGAGATTTTGTATTTGTTTTTGTTTTCTTTTTTCTAGTTTTTAAGAAACCAACATGAAAAACTGACTAATTGGGAGATACAAATGCATTGAGGTCTGTCAGTAGAATTGGGACCAATGAGTGTGATGTCTTTCTTGGTCTTATGGTTGGGCTTTTATTCTTTTTTTTTTTTTTTTTTTTAATTTTTTTTTCAACGTTTATTTATTTTTGGGACAGAGAGAGACAGAGCATGAACGGGGGAGGGGCAGAGAGAGAGGGAGACACAGAATCGGAAACAGGCTCCAGGCTCTGAGCCATCAGCCCAGAGCCCGACGCGGGGCTCGAACTCACGGACCGCGAGATCGTGACCTGGCTGAAGTCGGACGCTTAACCGACTGCGCCACCCAGGCGCCCCTGGGCTTTTATTCTAACATAAAAATTTATCAAAATAGAAGGTTCTCCATAGTTAATGTTTTGCAACAGAATTATATAATTTTTCCCTTTCGTGCAACCTGTGGAAAATAAGTGTGAATAAGAAGGTTATTTTATGCTGCTCCATTTTGCAAACGTTAGGTCAATTCTTGACTGGTTTTAAGGAATTCTATCATGATATGCCTTGTGTAGTTTTTTTCTTTTTTTTCTTTTCTTTTTTTTTTAGGTTTATTTATTTTTGAGATAGATGGAGAGACAGAGACAGAGCATAAGCAGGGGAGGGGTCAAGAGAGAGGGAGACACAATCCAAAACTGGCTCTAAGCTCTGAGTTGTTAGCACAGAGACTGATGCAGGGCTTGAATTCACAAACCATGTGATCATGACCTGACCCTAAGTCACACACTTAACTGATTGAGCCACCCAGGTACCCCTGACTCGTGTCATTTTTAATGTTTCTTCTGTTTGGGTTTTATGAAATTCCTGGAATTGTAGGTTTAAAGTCTTATCAAATTTGGAAAAGTTTTAGCCATTTTTTTTCAAATATTTCTCCTCCTTATAGGACTTTAAATCCAATGTAATAGGCTTCTTTAATTTGTCCCCATAGCTCATTGATATTTTTTACATTATTCTTCAGTCTTTTTATGTTTTATTAAGTAGGTTTTATCACTATGTCTTTAATTTCACTAATATTTTGCTCTGTAGCATTTAATCTGTTCTTGATATCATTCAGTGCATTTTTCATCTGAGACATTATATTTTTTATCTCCAGCAGTTTGATTTGGCTCATTTTAAATATTAACATGATCATGTTTTCTTTAATTTCTTGACCATATGCTATATATTTACAGTAGCTATTTTAATGTCTGTCTGATAGTTCTAGCATCTCTATAATCCTAAGTTTATTCCTTTTTTTAAAGACTATTTATTTATTTTGAGAGAGACAGAGACAGTGCAAGTGGCAGAGGGGCAGAGAGAGAGGGAGAGAGAGAATCCCGAGCAGGCTCCACACTACCAGCACAGAGCCTAAAACAGGTCTCACACCCACGAACCGGGAGGTCATGACTTGAACCAAAACCAAGAGTCAGATGCTTAACCAACTGAACCCTCAGGTGCCCCTTAAGTTCATTTCTATTGACTGAATTTGTTGTATGAGTTGAACTCTTCTTTTTGTGTAATTTTTAAAAATTTTATTTATTTATTTTTGAGAGAGAAGGAGAGGGAGAGAGAGAGAGTGCACACGAGAAGGGGAGGGGAAGAGAGAGAGGTCGAGAGAGAATCCTAAACAGCTCTGCACTGTCAGAGCAGAGCCTGATGCTAGGCTCAAACTCACACACCATGAGATCATACCTGAGCCAAAATCAAGACTTGGCACTTAACTGACTGAGCCACACTTGTGCCCCTGAGTTGTACCCCTCTGATTCTCTGCATAACTGGTAATTTTTTATTGGATTCCAGATAATGTCAAATTTCATTTGTACATACTAGATTTTTTTGGCGTCCCTCAAAACATTTTTTATCTTTGTTTTAAGACATACTTAATTTACCCAGCTACATAAAGCTGGTTATGTAAGCTGTTTTAGGCAAAATCAGCAGGATCTTTAGTCTGGGCTATTTTGGCTCTAGTACAAAGGCAATGAGCTTCTGAGTATTCAACTTGATGTCCCTCTTCTTGAAAACATGATCTATTACCAGCTCTGTGTGACCTCAGTAGTTATTGTCTCCTTCTTTCTGCAGTCTTATGTAGTTTTCTTACATGTTGGCCAGTTGATTCAAGAAAAATCGGTTCCATATCTCCAGCGTTCTCTGTGTGCAACTCTCTTTCTACTCTACTCCATTTGTTGGAACGTTTTGTCTCCTCAAATGTCAACTCTGTTTCTGCTAGTTGAGCAAACATAGGGCATATTTGTCTTCCTTCGAAGCGACTTCCCTGTGCTGCCCTGTTGTCTAATATTTGAAAACCATTGCTTCATATATATTGTCCAGGTGTTTAATTATATAAAACTGGAGAATAAGTTTGACTCCTCTTACTCTATTATGGCTGGAAGCACAAGTCTATTCTGTGACTCAAAAAATGATTAAAAACATAGCTCAGGCTTAGGGCTATTTTTTAACATCTTGAAATTTTCATGATTATCAATTATATAATTATCAGGACTATGATACTAAAAATTCCACTCTATGCCAGGCAAGAATGAAGAAGTAAACAGGTAGCCCCCAGGGACCTGAAGCAGGCTGTAATATATATGTAACCCCATGTCATAAACTGAGCTGTTTGCTCTCTGAGAAGAGAACACAGTAATCCTCGGGATATGTGTGCTGGAAAGAGGATGTAAATAAAATCTCACTTCTATAATGCAGCTCTCGTTGGACTCTGAGATCTTAGTTTTAGGAAAGAAGTCTCATTCTTATTGCCCATTGAGAGCAAAGTGGAAAACACTGGACAATCTTCATAATAATAGAGTATTCAGAATAAAGGCATCTAACACTATTCTAGTAATGGTGAATAAGTACATAGTCCTTTTGAGGAAACATATTGTTAAGTCATTGGTAGATGTGAACTCTAAGAAAATGGTTTTCCAATGGATATAATTCAAAAGAAAGAAAGAAGGAAAGAAAGAAAGGAAGAAAGAAAGAAAGAAAAGAAAAGAAAAGAAAAGAAAAGAAAAGAAAAGAAAGGAAAGGAAGAAAAAACGAAAGAAGGAAAGGAAAGGAGAAAGGGAAAGGAAAAGGAAAAGGAAAAGGAAAGAAAAGAAAAAGCAATACCAAAACAAAACAAAACAAAACAAAACCCACAAAGCTCCCTGATTTCTCCATTAAGAGTAGTAAATTAGGGCAGAAAAGAGCTGGTTTTTAGAAGAGCGCTAGGGAAAATATGGTCGGTGAATGGGAGGAATTTGTGTTTTGTTTTTCCTTTTATGTTTAAAAGGAGTTTATGAAAAAGCGATATGTAACAGAGTTTGCACTATTTCAAGTGCTGATGAAATGGAGCACTGTGAACATTTGTGCAGGTTGTACAGTGCACACTTTTAGTTGTGCCTTTCCCTTATAGCCCACAACCTTGACCAGGAGCAGTGATGTCACTTCAGGGAGCGTGTTAGAAATATGGAATTTGAGATCCCACTGCAGACCTACAGGCTCAGAATCTGCATTTTAACAAGATCCCAGGTGGTTTGTACACTCATTAAATTTGAGAAGTGTATACGTGCATAATGTCTTGGAGTTGGGAAGTACACAGCTTGCCGAGCAGGATAGATCTGTCTGTGGGAACCAAGGTTGTTAAAGGGTCTTCTCCTGACAAGCAAGATGACTTGAAGAACTGGGTTGAGGCCTCTGGGTCACCAGCAATAGGTTTTTTTATATAATACACAGAGACCCTGAAGAATGCACTATTCTTGCACAGAACACTCCACTTCTGACACTCCTGGCCACCAAACGAGTGGGGGTTTTCTCCCACACCAAGCAATTCTCCATGATACCCGTTCAGGGTCTCCCACTTTAACTCAATTCTGACACTACCTGGAGATAATGTCAGGTCCCTCAGGTTAAAGGCTCAGTGCCACAAGGCTGCTTTACCCCACTTCAGATGCCAATCATGAGTAAAAGTTCCCCAGGTACCCACAAGTTCTGTCTGACGGCCTACAGATCAGAGGTTCCCACAATCCCCTCTACAGGTGTGATTAATTTGTTAGAGTAGCTCACAGAACTCAGGAAAACACTTAATTTATATTTACTAGTTTATTAATGGATATGGTAAAAGTTACAGGTGAATAGCCAGATGAAGAGATAACAGGTCTGGGAGGGCCCTGAAATGCAGAAGCTTCTGTCCCCATGGAGTTGGGGTGTGTCTTCCTCTTTGTACATGGATGTGCCCACCCACCTGAAAGCTCTCTGAACTATTGGGATTTTTTATGTAGGCTTCATCACATAGGCATGATAGGTCATTAACTCCATTTACAGCCCTTCTTGCTTCTCAAGGAACGGTGCTGGGGTGGGGTGGGGGGGGAACTAGGGCTGGGAATTCTAAGCTTCTAAACATAGCTTGATCTTTCCCGTAACCGGCCATCATCCAGGAGCCATCCAGAGTCATGTAACCAGAGCGAAAAACACTCTGTTCACCTAAGAAATGACAAGGGTTTCAGAACCCCTGTGGCAGAAACCAAGGGCAGTGTATATGTTTTCTGTCATCCTACTGCTCTCCTCTGCATTCCATCAGCCAACCTGGGCTTCAAGGCATCAGCCACAGCACTGAGGGAAAAATTGCTGTAGCTTTCTCACGTTAATCAGAGGATATGATGTGTACTCACTCCCTCCCAACTATTTGTACCCTATAAGCCACAGTATGGAGCCCTGGCTTAGCTTCATCAGAGCACTCAGTGAGAGTGTCCTGATAATTCTCAAGAAAGAATATCTGTCAAAGGAATATGCAAGTGGTGTTTGTATGCACAGATGCTATTCATATCTTTTCTTTTTTAAGTCTCATGTTCTGAAATAATTATATTGTGGGCAGTTGGCCAATTTCAGCATAGATAAAAACTAGATTACATACATTAATCGCTAGCTGCACAGAGAGGGGGGAGCATTCCCTCTTAACACATTTTCCCCATGTATCTCATTAACCCCCAGCAGTTCCTGGGGAAGAGTCCTGTGTGCCTCACACCCCTACCAAGCTGCCAAGTTGCTAAGGGGTCAGTTAGGACAACAAGCCAAGACGAAGGCAATAACCAAGATTTCGTTAATTTACTAAGACAGTGTTAGTGCTAGGCAACATATGTACCAGCTCTGTAATGCTCCATTTTTTTCCCCCCACAGAACGAGCGCCAGACCTGGGTCAAGCGCATCAGCACAGAGAGGGAGAGTCTTCTCATTGCTCACATCTCTGGACAAAATGACCCTGTCATTCTGTGAGCCAACAGGCCTAGAGAGAGGAAGAGGAGAAGATACCAGCAGTAGAGAGAAGTTGTGAGTAGAGAAAAGTGTCTTAGGTCCTCCCAAGAACCCCCAAGGAGTGCCTCCCAAGAAGGAGGTCTCCAAAGGGAGGCACTGGGGGTAGAGGGGTCCAGTGCGCATGTAAGCATGAGTCCCTGACTGCAACTGACTCCAGAAAACTGCAGTCCACCGGTCATGCACCAGGCCTTGTGTGGGGAGGGTGGCTTCCCCCCCACCCTGAGGCCTGCCAGACAAAGCCTTGTAATTGCCTACGGTCAGGCGCAAAAGATCACAAGGAGGATTTGGGCCGGGAGCTGGACTCCTCACATGCAGCCTGAAGACATCTGATGCAAAGATACATACTTGAGACAGAGAGTTCTGGCATACCTACCTAAGGCTGAATGCATAGGGGTTCACCCGTGGGGTTTCGTAAAGACGGAGGGTGCTGCTACAGACATCTCCAGACTAGACAGGATCCTAAGAAGCAAGAGTTAAATGTATTAACTGAAGAGTTTTCAGCCTAAAAAAGAATATAAAGCATTCGTTTCTCAGTGGACAAGGAGACCTTGAGCAATGCCACTCACCATTTTCAAGTGTCTGCTGACCTGAGGCTATTAGTTTTGTTTTTGTTTTATTTTGTTAATTTTGTTCTTTATTTGAAGCACCATCGATAAAGTTCTGATAATACAGATATTGAGGTCAGTCTATCAGCTCATTTGGAGGAGAAATTTTTCCAGGTCTTTAAGTGGCAGTTTGGGATAAGGGTGATCTCCTTCAAAGTAATATTTTTTGTGCTATTAGTTTTAGCCGTTTTAGATTATATTTTGCTGATTCTATTACAGAAATGCCTGTAGCAAGACCCCAGGACTCGATTTCTTTTCTACACTTACAGGATAGACATTCTCTATTCCTATTGGATACTGTTTCCCTAAATTGCAGTATGTATTCCCAATACCAGGTGCTCTTTGCCTTCACTCTAACTCTGCCTTGGGCCATAGCTGCCTTTGCCAGCAGGCAGGTCCCACCTTGAAATCCTGAGCCCAGCTTCTCACTAGGCTATCATCTTCTGCCTGAGTCCAAGGCAAGAGGAAACAGCAGTGTGGACTTTCCGGTCCAGGGAGCACCTCTGAGTCCCCAGGACTCTTCTTGGAGATATTAAGTGAAAATAACTAGCGTTGTGAGTTCTTTTAGTCAGGAAGTGGGGCCTTAGGGATATTTACTCTGATTTTAAAGCTCTCTCCTTACCTTGAGTCATGTGTTTTTTTATATCCTCGTGTCATGGAACAGTTTATACTGGTTATATTTGGAAACATTCAAAACTGATTAAATTTTCCTGAAGCGGTGGCTAAGAATTCATATGGTGCATATGAATACCAAACAAATTATAATTTTTAAAAATGGAATCAAACAATTGTGAAACAATGGGCAAGACTCTCAGCAATCTGATGAATATAATATGGACTTTCAAGAATCAGCACTGGTTTGCAAATATCATTATACCGGGATGAGAATAAGCCTTTAAGTTTTCATTAGAATGTTATAAAGCCCTGGAACATACAGCAAGGTCAGTAAATAGCTGAACATACTAATTATCCGCAGTATTTAGATGACTAAAGAGAAAGGGATGAATGGTTTTTAAGAGCCATTTCAAATCTCATTATGTAAAACTAGAGAAACTTTTCCTAGAGAATAAAGACATGATGGTATCATTCTCTAGGTTCCCATGTCATCAGTTTATCCCCAGGGCACCAGGTCTGAGAACTGAGTTACAAACTTGGGGAAAACTATGAAAGTCTCTCTACCCGTGATTAAGAGGATGATTTATAAGAAATTGGGAATATTTTCTAAGGAAGATATATCTACACTTGGGAATTTTTTTTTAAAAAAAGGAAAGTTTGGCTATAGGCTAAGGAAAATTTCTCAAATTTTATCACAGTGACAGCTATCAAAGGCCAAGATGTGCCAATGGCTGACAAAATCTATTAAAGTTTATTCATGTTCTCAAAGTAAAAAATTGTTTAGCACAGTATCCACATATCCAGACAGAGCTAATAATGTTTGTCTGCTAGCGTGGCTAATCACTGACAGTTGTTATGATAGTTAGGACTACAGATTTTGCTCTGGGTACTTAGCAGGTAAGAATTTAGATTCCAGAAATGTGAATCAAGCACATTTTTGAGGAGCAAAATGTAGTTGCTACTCCTTTGATTGAAATTGATATAAGAAATAAGTGAAATTTGTGTATAAAGATATATAAAGTAGTTTAAATTAATATATTCATGCTAGTTGCATTATATATCTCATACCAGGGAGAGGAAAGTATGCAAGAAGACAAATATTCATATGGGGATCTCCTTATGGAAGCACCCCTAATTTCTAACATGATTCTTTTCTGTTTGCATTTATGCCATGAGGACACTTATCCAAATCTAAGTCAATTGGTCTCAAGTAACACCCAGAAAGTCTTCAGTAGAACAATTAGGACTGGTTGCTGATTCAGGCCCTACGGAATAGTACAGGGAGAGCAAATTAAGAGGCTTAAGACCAGTAGAGCCTAGGCTCTCTAAATCATGTCTCTACTGCAATAAACCCACTGGGGTGAGTTTTAAAGTGTATCTATTTACTTTCTTTCTAATGGATGGAAATATAGATTTCTTGAAACAGAACAATCTCAACCCATAATAAAAATGAAATGTTTGTCTCTGATTGTCTGAATATAGGCACACTTGGGGTGCCTCCACACTCTTTCATGGTGCTGAACTGACCCAGTCATAAATGAAGCCAAGATTCTGGTTTCATAAAAGGGGCTTTGAGATGACTGTGGTTAGTGTGATGAGAAATTAGGATAGTGATGAAGACTTTTTCTAGTTTTAAGTTGCAGGGAAAAAGACAAGGAGATGACTTATATTTTTTATTCCAAATATAAATTCTACGTATCCAATTTATGTTAAGACAAGAACTCATTTGCTACCTGAATAGTGGTAAATCCTAAGTGTGTCAGGCTTTGGACTAAGAAATTTAGAAGAAACAGAAATTGATTTCTCCTTCATGAACTTTCATTTGATAAGGGAAATAAGATATATATGTATATATAGGAAAGATGATAGTGATAGATGAAAGTATTATAAACACAGAAAATTGTCAAAGTTGAATTCCAACAGAGGAACCAATAAAACTCTAAAACTAATAAAATATGTTGTGTGGATGGAAAAAAAAATCTAGTTTCATACATAATTGGGAAAACTTTAGGTGCAGATTTTATATGTGTGTGTAGGACTTTTTTGAGCCATTAATATGGTAATGTATGTGGCAAATTTACAAAAAGTATACAAAGTTCAATTTTGTATACCTTGAATTTGTTCTCCTACATAAACTCTGAGGGAATATGTCTAGAATACCGATGAAAATATGAGACCAGGGCTCACTGAGATTTGAACTGCATACACAGATTATGGTTCAACCCCAAAGAGGTATTAGTTGTCACCATGAATGTGGAAGGAGAACATGAAAGAGCCAGGTAAGATAGTTAGAGATCAAGTGTATTTGGAGAGTAAGGAAAGGAGCATAAACCTAAGAAGTCAGATACAGGGAGAGAACTCACAAAGCCAAAGAGAATAAATCTGTAATGGGTGGCATCCATGTTTGGATGACACAAAAATCAAGGGGAGGAAGGACTCAGACAAGGTTGCTGAACTTGGAAATTGGGTGACACTGATTTAAAAGAAGTTTTGGCTAACTGTTGAAGACAACACACAGTGATAAATCACATAATGACTATGGAGAAATAAAAACTAAGCATAAACTAGGTCTCAAGTTATTAATACTCGAAGAAGGACAGGTTATTTGATGGCACCTTGAAGATAGCAAACAAGATGTGCAGAAAATAGGTTTAACTGTGGAAAGGTTAACTTTTGTCTCTAAGGAAGAAAGGTTTAATGAAGAGGGAAAATACCAAGGCAAATAATTAATCGTGAAGGATGATCCTGAAGGAGTGGGTAAAGGTAAAAAATGAACTGGTTTCCTTTGAAGAAGATAATGTAAACTTCTTTTTTTAATTTTTTTATTTTTCCACAGGGGAGGAAACCTGATAGAACATATCTTGCCTGACAGTTTCTCTTCTTCTGAATGGTGTGTTCTCATCTCACTGGCATCTGGTTTTATAGGTTTTGTAGCATTTATGCTTACCTTTGAAGCACAGAGTATGCTTTTATCCTATCTACAGAAGTAATTTCCTTTAGAATACTACAAAATCATTCTGAGCACTTTGATTTGGCTGATTGTGGCACTCCTTTCTTTAAGAGGTAATTCAATTCTGGAATTTAGCCTTCTGGAAAAATAGTTCCACTTGTACTTACTTTATGATGAAGACATTAATCCAGACAGCATGTCATTTACCTTAAATGAATAACATCCCTTCATAAATGGAATTTTCCCTCAAATTCATTAAAAGTGGATAATTACTTTGTCTTCGTTCCTTTTTCATGTATATATTGAAAAATAATAAAGGCGTGGGGAATGCATGGACTGACAAATGATATAGATTAACAAGAAATCAGTAAGAACCAAACCTTATGTGTATTTTTAAAATCCACCTTACTTTGAATAAAAAAATTCTTAAAATAGATGTATAGAATATAATACCAAACAGCATGCTAACTAATGACCAGTCATCAAGAATCATCTCAAATTGATTATGCATGCACATGCAAGGCCATAGGAATTTTTAAAATTTAATATGCCTGCTATTATTGTTGAAGATATCTGGAAGCCCTATTTGATAGTTAAATTATAAAAACAGTGTTGTAATAATTGAGTTAAAAAGTTTCAGAGTATGTTCTCCTAAGTCAATTAAGGAAAATCATTGCTTTGTCTTTATTCCAAGTTGTTGGCCTAATATTCCCAGTATGAGCTTGGTTATAGATATTTCATTTCCTACAAGAATTGGAACATAGCCTACTCTTGTGCCCTGACACATCAGAAGACAATGGTGTCTTAGTTTACCATTGTTTGCCTATCCACTGAAAAATTGCATTACTCTATACTGTACCATTTGTCTGAATAGATTCCTAAAGTTGACGAGGGCCAATTCTTATAATCCTTTTCCATTACTTATGCTAATGAAAATATACTACCAGGTGGATCCATCTCCTAACATTTATCCAGCTTTAATTGCATGCACTCGAGTAATCCCCAACATCCTCCAACTGCTAGAAATTCTGTAACGACTAAACAACTAATCCCCCAAAGAGGCCTACTGTTCAAATTTTAATACTTAAAAAAAATCCATGTAATTTGAAAGAAGAAAAAAAAAACTAAAACAGCTTATGATTGAGAAATATTTTAAGCTAATTTTTATAACAAACTGCTTCAAAAGTACTGATACACAGTGCAGCTTTGCTGGAAGAACTTTAGTACTAAAAGTGCCTCATATAAATTGGTTAGTCCAGGGTTAGAAGGAGGCAGAGAGTGGAGAGGAGATGCTTCAGAGCAGCAGCCCCAAGAAATTAAAGATGCTAATGTAGAAAGAAGGGAAAAAATACCACCAAAACCACTAAAACAGAAACACACACACACACACACACCCACCATGTATTACATAAAGAAAATGATATGAACAGTTAGGCAAATGTACTTAATACATACTTGACCCAGTATCCTGAAAGCATGGACTACAGACCACTGATACTTAAAAATTCAGATTTCTTAGCAGGCAGGCCAGGAATCTGTATTTTTACAAGATCTGTATGTGATCATCTGTGTGTGATTATTCTGTACACTAAAGTTGCAGGACCAAATGTTAGAGTATAGAAGAGGAATAAAAATAAATCCAATGATACAGATTACAAAATAGATATTTTCTTTGTGATACACTAATGTCAAAAAAAGGATGAGTGAAATAATAAACAAAGACCAACATTCCAAGGTCATAGCTTCCTATAATTAAGCAAGGTCATTATGGTAAAAATGGTGATCTAAGAGACAATGTTTCTCTTTTTAAAATAAATGTTTCTTAAATGTTTTTCTTTTCAAACAAAAGGATTACAATATACAAAATTTGAGTATTGAAATACTGCCTAAAGTAAAGCGGATTCATGATTATTGAGTAAAGTCCAAATGTACACACATAGATGCATAGGGAGGTAGGTTGATAGGTAGACACAGAGAAAAGAAAGAAAAAAGTCCCGTTTTTTCCAAATACAATAATAAAGGGAAAAAACACAAAACTGTACCAGAAAAGAAAAGGAACTCATTAAAAAAGCCAATTGGGTTTAAAAGGTTTCTATTTTTAAGAAGTTTTCTATTTTTTAGGAACCCCAGAACTTTTCTGGTGAAGGTTAAATATGTATTCTTCATAAAGACCAAATCTCTTCCTGTGTACTAACCTCATCATCTGACAGATGTCTGATATTATAACATTGTTGTCATTGTGCATGTTTACATATAATTCAAGAACCAAAACATAAATAAACAAATGGGACCACTGTGTAAGCCTTGGTACAAGAGTGATTCTGTGCTCTGGCCTAGAGATTGGAAACAGATGTAAACATTTGTAATTATGCATGTTTTAAGCTGCCTTTCATGCACAAAAACAGTTGTAGAAATTGTGGGTGGAGCTGGCTGAACACAAACATTACTTGTCTTTCTGAAGTGTCGAAGGAGAGATTAAAATAAATGTAAGCACATTAATCATGAAATGAAATTGTTAGAAAGGACACTTACTTGTGAACTTCTGATGTCACTCAAAAATCAAAGTTTTGAAACTTGCTTCAGCTTTTTTTCTACGTTTATGAACTAATATAACATAAGATGGGAAGGAACATTACGGAGGGCATTTGCGCTTTCCCACTGCCACTTTTCAGCCATTCCAGGCAAATGATACTTGGGCTTTCTTTCCTGACATATAGGTATAGCATTGGAACAAAATACTAACCCACGCCCAATAATAACAGTCATTAACATGCATGTTAAATGCCAACATCCATTTTCCCTTTTTACCTCTGCAATTAGACTCCAGTTTTTAGCTGATTGTAGTACTCCTTACTACACAACCACGTTTCCCATCCTCTCTTGTAGCTAAATGTGACAAAAATCTCTGGACAATTTCATGTAAGTGAACATACGTCAGACTTCCCGGAAGTCTCCTTAAATGACCTTCCTCCCTTCTTCACGCATGCACAAATGAAGTCCCTTCGAAAATGGGAGGCACAGGTTGAAGATGATGGAGTCTATACAAAAAATGGGAACCAGTGACTCAAAGCACTGAGTGAGAACAGTGAAGCTGCCATACCAACTTTGATTGCCTGCCACCAGAAAACCCTTAAGTGATAGAGCAACACGCTTCTATCTTATTTAAACCACTGATTACTTATTGTTTACTTGTTTGTTTATTCTCAGCTGAACCAAATTCCATACCCAGTCCAGATTAAATTCAACCAATCTGTATAATATGTTTACCATTGGCCAGGGGCTGCTCTATTTGAGGCTACAATGATGAATACGAATGGACATGTTTAGCTAACAGTCTGGTGCAGGGGTCAGCAAACTAAAACCCATGGGGCAAATCTCCCCACTGGGTAAATAAAATTTTATTGAAACAGTCATTTTTATTCTCTATTGCTGCTTTCACACTACAATTACAGAATTGAGTAACTGCGACGGAAACCTCATGACACAAAACCTGCAATAATTACTGTCTGGTACTTTATGGAAAAAGTTTGACAACTCTGATCTAAGGGGAATCTAAGACAAACAAATGGACACTTAGAATAATGTGTGGTATATATGATAGGAAGGGTCCTGGGCACAATATAAAGGGCAGTGAATAATATGGACATGAGAGACCAGAACATATTTCCCAGAGATGGTGGTGTTGAAGATGAACTCAGGAGGATAAGCAGATGTGGACCAGGTAAGTGACTCAGTGAGAGCATTCTAAGTTGAGGGAACTGTACAAGTTAAAAACCCAAAAGTGACAAATGCTGTCAAGTAAAATAAATATTGTGGGGTGCCTGGTGGCTAAGTTGGTTAAGCATCTGACTCTCGGTTGCAGCGTGAGTCATGATCTTACAGTTCTAGGAACGGAGCCCTGCGTTGGGCTTTGTGCCGACAGCACAGAACCTGCTTCGGATTCTCTCTCTCCCTCTCTCTCTGCCCTTCCCCCATGTGTGCATTCTCCCCCCCCCCCCGTAAATAAATAAATTTTTAAAAAGATGAATATTGAAAAGCACCCCATGAGAAATGGAAGAACAACACCAAACTTAGAAGTGGCTACAGAGAAAGCTAAGAAGGATCCAGGATTCAGCTCCATAGAGCTTAGAAAAATCATCATGATTTACTTCTTAGTGAACTTTGCCAGGTATTTGCTTCTTAAACTTCATTGTCTCTAATTTTAATTCAAACCAGAGATAGAATTTATTTTAGGAATGCAGTTAAATTACATGCAAAGTGTATGAGAGTGTGTCAGGGAGAGAGCTAGCAGGTGCAGAGCTTGCCCTTGTACCAACCTTGCCCACTAGGCCTGGGTGCCAAAAGTAAGGATGAATAAGAAGCCTTTGAGTTACTTGGTGAATTGCACATCCTGAGATCCACCATTTAGAGACTCTAACTCAATGATCTGGGATTGGGCTCCGAAATTGGGAATTTACACAAGTGAAAAAGGAAATTTCAATGAAATTGATCCAGAAGCAGTTCTGCAAAATGCTGCTTTAGGGCAGACCTCTAAATCAGAACATTCTGGAACACTTGAAAAAGTTAGAGACCTGGGTGATATCTTGATCTAGCGAATATAAATCTGAGGGTGGTGCACTTAAACCAATGTATTAATAAGCTTTCCAGTGGATTCTGTTATGCAATAACATTTCTAAAAAACGTTTCTCTATTCCTGGTCCTGTTGCACAAATCCATTGGCACGTATGACAGTCACTGCCCACAGGAAGAGAAGCAAGCAGGAGTGTCTCTAAACCAGTGGAGCAATGATGTCAACATGTAGCAACTGCCAACTCATGACTCTTGACTCTGTTTCCTGCTTTTTCCCGTTGTATGTTTCTTGGATCTCTCACCCTGCTCCCCAGCCATTTCTTGACTTCACAGCTTCACATACAGAGAAAAATAGTCAATATGTTCATAGAGGCTGTGAACAGAGTCACTGTTTTATTCAGGAGCAACTTTCTTTGCTGCAATTTCTGGAGTCACAGACATGCCTATAGTTGGTCAGAAGAAATTCCCAGGCTTAAACCAAAATATTCTGGCTCTAAGTCTACAGTTTAAGTATCGATGCATATTTAACACAGTAAACAAGATAACCTGTTAAGAAGCCACTCAGAGTAGCTGTAGAACACACACACACACACACACACACACACACACACACACACATGCATGGACACACACACATTTTAAGACAGCTATTTTGAAATAAAAGTCTCTTTTTAAAAATTTATTCCCAATACTGCAGTCTCCCTAGTTATCTATGAAGAATAGATGAGGTTCTAGTAAATCTCAGCTAATTCTCTTCACAACTGAGACTTGCTCTAAATTACATCCTGAAAACGAACAGGCTATTGTCAAGTCACATCGGACATGGTGTGAGGTCTGTATACACTCACTAGTCTTGTCTTCTAACCGTCCCAATGAATAAGCCAAGTTTTTCTCGCGTTTAGCTCATTTTTCAATCCAGAAAAGAGAAACTGTTTTAGATATTTCAAGCCAAGAAAAGAGCTCATAAAAAGAGGTGATTTTAAAGGTATTGGAAGGGCTGGAAGAGCACACGTGAGAAATGAGCTTTTACCAAAGCAGCTATGAGGCCCCTAGCTGCCAAAATGCAGGGGCCGACACCAGCTGCTACTGGCAATTTCCTTGCAGCCACGGCAAGAACCAGAAACAAACTACTCTTCACCTTCATCTTGCCTTCTAATCTCTAGCCAGTTCATCCCTTTGGCAGAACCTGAGTGGAAACCAGCTGACAAGCGAGTCTGGGAGAGAAATTTTCCAGTTCTAGTGTCTTTTGCTAGAAAGACGAGTAAGGAAGGGCAGATGCGAAGATTAGCGCCAACAGAAAATTGATGGCAGAACCTCGTGCATCAAAAAGTTTAAAACAACCTCATGCCTCATCTACTGACGAGAATAAAGATGTAAGAGAACATATAGCATTTGTAGGAAATAGGAACGGATCTGAAGAGCTTTAAATCTTCTGTTCTTGTACAGAATAGCTAAATACTCTACATTATTATATGTTCCATTAAAATATGGTCAAAGGATTCCATGAACACAATTAAGGCAATCATGACCTAAAATTTTTAAAGAAGTAATAAAAATCAGGGGCGCCTGAGGCACTCAGTCAGTTAAGAGTCCAACTCTTGATTTCACTCACGTGAGACTTGGTGTTGGGCGTGTTGCCTACTTGGGATTCTCTCTCTCCCTCCCTCACTCTCTGCCCCTCCCCCACTTTTGCACACACTCTCTCTCTCTATCAAAATAAATAACCATTTAAAAACTAGTAAAAATCAATATTAATTTTAAAAATTCCCTAATTGTTTTTAGTTAAATAAAAAGTTTACAAAGAATGAATATATATAGTGTGGATATATGTATATATAATATGTAACATACGTATAAATGTGTATATATGTAAATAAAATATGAATATATACTTATCATTATGACTACATTCAAATATCTTCCTGTATGGATATCATATCTTATATATGATACATATAATACTTATACTATAATACTTCTATATAATAATATACTTATATATAATAAAAAGTACATCTGCAGAAAGAGATATGAATTTAGTAATAATTTGAAATTGCGGCTTCAGCTAAATACTTTTGCTTTTACTGGCACAAAGGCAGACATATTTTTAGAATGTAGAAGTATAGGATTCTGGGTATCCATTTCCTAAGTTGATTTGCACAGTGTACAAAATTTGAAAGTACTTAAAATCAAGCTTACATGAACATGAAGGAGACATTTTGCAGTCATGTTTTGAAATGAGAAATCTCCTTCAAAGAGAGTATACATTTCTTAATCTCCAGTTACACTGACCTACGAGATTTCCTATTCCTATTTACTATGCAGCTTCGATTTGCAGTTTAGCAGTAACTTTGAATGACTTAGTTGGACTCTGGTACATGAGGAAACACTCGGTCAGAAGGTAATTTTTGAGTCATCATTTTATACAGTTCCTGTCACATCTTAAAGTAGCACATAGCTGACTCTTATCAGCCATTTTCAAAAATAGCCATAAGTAGAAGTACAGCCTACTAAATATTATGTACATCTCAGTTAAATCTGGCTAATGCTCCCTTTTTTGTATCAGGTAATGCAGGTATTAGGTCCTATAAGTGAAAATATGTCCTAAGAAACTTTTCTTTCCAATATACCATATACTTATACATTCAAAATAAATAAAAACAGGAAGATTGTGGGCAAATGCTTGACAAACATACATTCAGATAATTTCCCCTTCTAGATTACAGAAATAGGAGAAACTGTGTATTGAACTCTACCCATAGCCTTTGATAAAATAAACAAAGAAAAATAACAAGGAAAAATATACTAGAGATATCTAACTCTCATGATAACGTAGATGATGTTTATTATGCATTTGTTTCAGACCCCAAACCTACTTTAGCAAACATTTTGGTTCTTTCAAAAGACTAATCATAGAGGGTTAAGAAGGTATGTGGGAACTTTCTATACTTTCTGATCAATTTTCCTGTAAACCAAATATATATGGTAGAGTTTGGGTGTGAACAAAGAGAAAGAGAAAACACATATATTACTGGTGACAGAAGGTACCATAAATTAGTGATTTTCAAATATGAAGCATTATCAGAATTACTTGGAGGGCATATGGAATAAATCACTGGGTCCAGCTTCCATAGTTTCTGGACACTATTTTATAAAGTTATATCAATATAACAAGAAGTTCAGACTCTTTCAATAATTATCAATGCTTTATTTAATTTTTAAATATTATTTGCTGTACTATAGGGAAGGTTACATAAAGCCATTATTTTGTAAACATATTTAGGATTTTACTGATTGTAGTCAATTTAAATATCTAAGAAATGTGGTTTATTTCCTCTGGGACTTTTTATTTGCTAATTGGGAAAGTAGTATTGAAACGTTTCAAGAGGATACCCTAGTAGTGTTTAATAAGTTAATTATTATATGGGGTATAATACAAGCGATAGCTCCATGCCCAAACACACAAGCATTCAGTCATCTAAAACATTCAGAATTTTCACAATTATTTTGGAAAACACTCACACTTCTATTCGTTTTCTGACTTCATGCATTGACCCAACAAAAGAAAACAGAGTATAAATTCCAGCTTCATGCAAAAGAGATATTAGGCTGATCAAAACCTCTATTAGTTTGGCACACTGTCATCTACGTAGAATTACCCGATTCTGCCAATCCTCTTGCCCCAATTTCTCAGGTGCACAAGAATGGATGACTCCTGTGTTATGTCCTCTTATTTCCCAGGGCAACTGATCTCTTCTCTATCTGCACAATCATCTTAAAGCCAAGGTTTATATTCTTTTTGAGGCAGCAATGAGACAATCTAGAGTTTTAGTGCATATTAATGACCAAATGTGCCCTGCTATGTGGCTTAATACAACAAACTTTTATATTTTTCTAGCTTTATTAAAGAACAATAAACAAACAGAATTGTGTATATTTATGTTGTACATTGTGATTTGAGTGTGTGTGTGATGCTTTGATATGCATTGCATTGAGAAATGATTACCACATCAACCTAATGAACATATCCATGATCTCACATATTTTGTGTATGGGTCTGGTGAGAACATTTAAGATCTACTCTTAGCAGATTTCAAGTATACAACATAGTAATATTAACTATAGACAGTATACTGTATATTAGAGCGCCAGATATTATTCATCCTGCTTATCTTAAACTTTGTATCCTTTGACCAACATCTCCCTGCTTCCACCACCCTCCAGCCCAAGGCAACCACCATTCTACTCTGTGCTTCTATGAGTTTGATTTTTTTAGATTTCACATATAAGTGAGATAATGCTGGATTTGCCTTTCTGTTTCTAGCTTATTTCATTTAGCTCAATGTCCTCCAGTTCATCTATGACAGTTTTCCTTCTTTTTGTTTGTTTGTTTGTTTTATAAATTTTCCATTAATCCATTGATGGACACTGAGGTTGACTACATATCTTAACTATTGTGAATAATGTTGCAAGGAACAATGGAGTCCAGATGTCCTTTGAGATACTGATTTCATTTCCTTTTAGGTATATAACCAGAAATGGAATTGCTGAATCACACAGTAGATCTGTTTTTAATTTTTTGAGGAAGCTCCACACTCTTTTCCACCATGGCTGTACCGATTTACATACCCACCAACAGTGTACAAGTGTTTTCTTTTTCCACATCTTCCCCAACATTTATCTTTTATCTTTTTGACAATAGCCATTCTAACAGGTGTGATGTAATATCTTATAATGCTTTTTATTTGCATTGCCCTGATGATTAGTCATGTTGAGCATTCTTTCATGTACCTGTTACCCCTTTGTATGTCCTTTTTTTTTTTTTTTGAAATGTCTATTCAGGTCCTGTACCAATTGTTTAATGAGTTATTTATTTCCTTGTTATTATGTTTGAGTTTCTTATATATTTTGGATATTAATTCCTTATCAGATGTATTGTTTGCAAGTATTTTCTCCCATTTTGCAGATCGTCTCTTCATTCTGTTGATTGTTTCCTTTGCTGGGCAGAAGCTTTTTAGTTTGATGCAATGCTTTTGCTTTGTTGATGCTTTACTTTTGCTTTTGTTGCTTATACTTTGGGGACCACATCCAAAAATTTATTGCCCAGACCCATGTCAAGAAGCTTTTTCCCTATGTTTAATTCTAGTAGTTTTACAGTTTCAGGTCTTATGTTTAAGTTGTTAATCCATTTTGAGTTGATTTTTGTATAAGGTGTGAAAAAAGGGTCCAATTTCATTCCTTTGCATATGGATATCAAGTTTTCTTATCACCATTTCTCGAAGAAATTGTATTTTCTCATTGTACATACTGGCCACCTTTGTCAAAGATTAATTGACTGTAAGCGCATAGATTTATTTCTGGACTCTCTATTTTGTTCCATTGGTTTATATGCCTGTTTTGGTGCCGGCACCACTGTTATTTTGATTACTACAGCTTTGTAGTGTATTTTGAAATCAGATAGTGTGATGCCTCCAGCAGTCTTCTTTTTGCTTAAGATTGCTTTACCTACTTGGGGTCTTTTGTGGTTCAATTTGAATTTTAAGATTTTAAAAATATTTTTATGAAAAACACAATTGGATATTTGATAGGGTTTGCACTGAATCTATAGACTGCTTTGGTTAACATATATTACTTTTCATGAGTCCATGGGAAGTGGGTAATGTGGTCCAGACTCTTTGATTTTCTTTGGGGTGACTCACCTGTCTGTGTTCAGCTAGTTGGTCTCTGCTGAGCACTTCTGTTGTCCTCCATTTGGTCTTCATCAACGTATAAATAGTTATTCTGGATGTGTTGTCATGATGGTGCATATTTTCCTGGAACAGTGGAAATGCTTCAATCTTCTTGAACTCTAGGCATGTGTCTGTTGTATCGATACTTCCATCATACTCTATTGGCCAAAGAGAGTCACAGGGTGAGCCCAGATTCAGGGAGGGGGAAACAGAGTCCACTTCTCGACTGAAGAAGTAGTGAAGTTACAATGCAAAAGTATGCCTTGAGGGAGAAGTGGTGAATTCAGCTATCTCTTGCCGTCAGTTTATTAGAGTATTTTCCTCCAAATACAGACATACAGACATAATTCCAGAATAAGTCATTAAGTGAATCCTGAAATAGACGAGACATATCTGAATTTCAAGATGACATTAAACTAGATAATTTCTGTGATATGTGTGGAGAAGACAACAGTATGTAGCTGTGGGTAGAAGCAATGGTTAGACAGATTTGTAATAAAATAAATGGCCTTATCCAAACATATTGCCAACTGAAGAGACCTTCCCAGTGGTATAACATAAGGCTTTCTTCTTGATCAGGTTATATGCAACACATCACCATTTATAAATGACTTGTATAAAAGCATGGTTATCCAAATAGAAAATGACATGAATCTGGAAGGAATAGATAATATTCTGGATGACAGTATTTGTGTCCAAAAAGACCTTGACAGGGTGAAATAAGGATCAAATTTAATGTGTAAATTTTAATGTAGATAAATTTAAGGCACAGCAATAAAATTGAACTCTCAAAATGTCCAATTACACACTGGTTTAGCTGGATAAGCATCTTAAGGGCTTTAGGTAACAGCTGCTTCAATAATAATCAACAGTGTATGCAATTTACATAAAACATCTGTGAATATAGGTCACATTAGTATATGAACTCTGTACGTTCTAGAATAGAGTATTAATCTTCTTTTCCCCCAAACCTCAATACTTACTGTGACTTCACTCTACAACTAAGCTTTTGAATACAATAGTGATAATTAGTTTTAGCACTATTTTTGAACCTGAGTTTCAGTTAACTTTTCAGGGCCATTTGAAAATCAAATCCTTTGGGCATCTAAATTCTCATTAATTAGTAAAAGAACACTAAAACTTGGTAATATTCCAAGTCAAATAGCAGATATTGTAAGTATCACAGCTTCTGATTATAATATAATAAAGTTATAAATTAATAGCAGAATATAGTCATACTCTCAGAAATGAAAAAAAAATAAAAACATGATATCTAGGTTTTGTGCTATTAACAGAAATTAAATTTTAAAATGTACAATGACTCATGAACTTAAAAATGATTGCAATTATATTTTACAGAAAAATTGATGATATATGGTCAAGCATGGACTCAGAGGGAAATATATAAAAGTATTATTTTTAATTTAAAAGAAAGGGATAGACGTCTGGCTTCAGCTTAAGATGTGGAAAGCTGGAAATAATGTAACTCCCACCCTAAAAAAGGGAAGACAGTCATTATAATTTATAAAATCATTACTTTTCCTGAATTCATAGGATCAATGAAATTTTAAGGCAAACCACTTTACAGACTTACAAAAACTGGCGAAGCAATAGGGTCATCGAGAAATTATCCTCAACCCTTTAGTGAGAAACATTTCATACCCTGATACACAAGGACACAAGGCACACCTAACATTGAGGCTGGGGGGCAACGAAAAGCCCCTGGCCATCTTCAAAATGTAGCAAGCACCAAGTGGCATGCGATAGCAGTCAATTGCTTAAGGAAGGACAGGAATATAGGCAAATCTGCTGTGATGCACACTAACAAAGAGAAAACCTAAAGCTGAGAGCGAAGGCAGCTTTGAGGAAAACTTTCTGGCCAAGCACACAAGTAAGAGAAATTCTAGAGGATTCCGAAGCCAATGGTAACCTGAAAGTAACCATAACAACAAGAAAACTCAAACCCAGCTCAACTCTAAATCAGACTGACTCAACTCTAAAACTGACAGCCGAGATGAGGTCCAGTATGTTTTACCATAGTGAATGTTCCATATGCATTGAAAATTAACATGTGTTCTGGATATGAAACGTTGACTAGGGCAAGTCTTATTCTAGGCTTAAAATAACTAAACCTCTACAAAGTAAAGCAATATAAATCAAACCAAATAAGCTCACTAACTAAAGTGGAATTAAATTATACATCAATAATCATGATATCTGAAACATCCTCAAATATTTGTAAATAAAAGAGCACACTCCTATTTATTCCATGGGCTAATGAACAAGCATGAAGAGAAAACTGAACATCATTTGTACTGAATGACAAAAACACTATATATCAAAATTGTGATGTTCTAGTAAAGAAATACATAAAGGAAAATTTATGGCAATGACACATATTAGGAAAGAAAAATTGTCTTAAGTCAATGATTTATAATCTGATTTTAAGAAACAAATATAAGAGTCAATTAATGCAAAATGAGCAGAGGAAATGAGATGATTATCATAAGAGCAGAAATAAATCAATTTTAAAATAAACAATAAGACATGAATGAACTCAAAAGATGGTTCTTTGAAAAGATCAATAAAATCGATAAACATTTAGCCTGACTATCTCTCCGAGAAAAAAGGAGAGAAGAAACAAATTACCAACATCAGTAATGAAAGAGGAGACAACATTATTAAGACCTAAGAATATTAAAACTGTAAGAAACTATTATAAAATGATTTTATGGTTTTATTTTTTTTTTCAACGTTTATTTATTTTTAGGACAGAGAGCATGAACAGGGGAGGGGCAGAGAGAGGGAGACATAGAATCGGAAACAGGCTCCAGGCTCCGAGCCATCAGCCCATAGCCTGACGCGGGGCTCGAACTCACGGACCGCGAGATCGTGACCTGGCTGAAGTCGGACGCTTAACGACTGCGCCACCCAGGCGCCCCGATTTTATGGTTTTAAACACAACAACTTATGTGAAAATAAATTTTAGTTCTTCAAAAAAAAAATGGCCAAAATTCATTCATACTTTGAAGTAACCTGAATGATCCTGTAACTGTTTGTAAATTATCTTTACTTTAAAAATCTTTCCACACTTTTATCCTGGTTTGATGTGAGTTTGGTGTAAGAAGTTAGGGTAATTACATCCTAACAAGTAGTAGAAAGCTAAACCGACTGGGAAATTGACAACTTTTCTTGGGTCCATAAGATAAGAAGGACACTGGGTGAATAAACCACTGCCCCCCCCAAGATTGGAGAGACAGACAAGCACATACAGGGATTCGAAAGTGGAAGCTACCTTGGGAACGAGTCTTGAAGTAGGAAAACTTGAAATTGATGAATTGCTAATGTATTTGTATAGATAACTCTGACAGGAGGCCCAGCCATGAGGAACCCCATAATCCTCGTGATATTGACCTCCAGGAGCCTAACCACATTTCCATGGTAAGTACCAGAGAAAAATCTCTTCCTTCATTTGGCAGAATGGAGAAAAAAAATACCCTTTTGAAATACACCAGAGCACTCAGTTCTTCTTAACAAGGCCTGTTCTCAGAAGAAACCAGTTAGAGCTTAACCTGCTGAGATATTATTCGAGTCTAACTAACCTGGTATAAGGGAAATATCAAACTCCAGTTAGTTCTAGCTTTCCATATGGGAGAGGGGAAATGCCCAACTCCAGCCTATTGTAGCCATCTTGTTCCACCTAGGGGGAGGAAAAAAAAAGTCTTGAGAAACACTTGTGAAGCTCACAGTTTGGAGACAGAAGCTCACTAAAAGACTGAGACATAATCATAGGACTATAGAGCAGTCACCCCTCCCCTCCCCCCCCCCCCACATATCTCACCACCACATGACTAAAGACCTATTTACAGCAGTTTCTTTTATCGTGTACATCATATACAGCTATCAAGAAAAAAATTACAAGGCATACTAAAGGGCAAAAACCAGACATGGGAGGGATGTTGGAATTATCAAACCAGGAATTTAAAACAACTATGATTAATATGTAAGGACTGTAATGGATAAAGTAGACAGCATGCAAGAACAGATGGGCAGTGTAGGCACAGAGAGGGATACCCTAAGAAAGAACAGCAACAACAACAAAAATACTAGAGATCAAAAACACTATAACAGAAATGACAAATGTCTTTGATGGGCTTATTAGTAGACTGGACAAGACTGAGGAAAGAATCTCTGAGCTAGAAAATAGATCAACAGAATCTGCACAAAAACCTTTACATGGATGTTTATAACAGCTTTGTTCATAATTGCCATTGTCTTGGACGTAACTAAAATGTCCTTTAGTAGTTGGCTGGATTAATATACTATGAAATATTATTCAGGGCTAAAAAGAAATGAGCTCTCAGATCATGAAAAAAATATGAGGGAAACTTAAGCGCATGTTACTAAATGAAAGAAGGCAATTTGAAAAGATTACATGGTGTATGATTCCAACTAGGTGAAATTCTGAAAAAGGCAAAACTATGGAGACAATAAAAAGGTGAGTGCTTACCAGGGAATCAGGAGGGGGAAGGGATAAATAGAGCTTAGAGTATGTTTAGGGCAATAACACTACTCTGTATGATACTGTAATGGTGGATATGTGTCATTATACATTTGTCCAAGCCCATAGGATGTATAGCACTAAGAGTGAACCCTAATGTAAACTATGGATGGCTACAATGTATCGATGTAAGTTCATTCATTCTAACAAATGTACCACTCTGGGGGGGGGGGGGGATGTTGATAATGAGAGAGACCATACATGTGGATGGTAAGAGTCTGTATTGGCAATCTCTGTACCTTCTTATGAATTTTATTGTCAACATAAAACTTCTCTTAAAAAAAGTTTGTTTTTCTTTTTTTTTCTTTTTCTTTTACAACAGGTGTTGGTGAGGATGTGGAAAAAAGGAGAAAGGGGAACACTCTTACACTGTTGGTGGGAATGCACACTGGTGCAGCCACTCTGGAAAATAGTACAGAGGTTCTTCAAAAACTTAAAAATAGAACTACCCTAGGATCCAGAAATTGCACTACTAGATATTTACCCAAAGGATACAAAAATACTGATTCGAAGGGATACAAGCAACCTGATGTTTATAGCAACATTATCAACAATAGCAAAATTACGGAAAGATCCCAAATGTCCATCAACCAATGAATAAAGAAGAGGTGGTTTATGTATACAATGGAATATAACTCAGTCATTAAAAAAAATAATGAAATCTTGCCATTTGCAACAACATGGATGGAGCTAGTGAGTATTATCCTAAGAAAATAAGCCAGTCAGAAAAAGACAAATACCATATGATTTCATTCATATGTGGAATTTCATAAACAAAACAGGTGAACTTAGGGGGAAAAACAGAGGCAAAAAGGAAACAGACTCTTGACTGTAGAGAAAAAACTGAGGGTTACTGGAGGGGAGGTGGGCAGATGGATGGGTTAAATGGGTGCTGAGGATTAAGGAGGGCACTTGTTGTGATGAGTACTGGACATTGTAAGTAATGAATCACTAACTGCTACACCTGAAACTAATATTACACCATATGTTAACTAACTGGAATTTAAATAAAACTTAAAGGAAAAAAAGTTGGTTTTTTTTTTTAATATTCCCCAAAGAAAATTTTAAGATCAAATGTCTTTACAGGTAAATTTTATCAAATATTTAAGAGAGAAATGAAATCCTGAAAAAAATTTATCGAAAGCAGAGGAAGAGATTTTTCCCAACTTATTTTATTATTTTTTTAATTTTTAATTAAAAATATTTTTTTTCATGTTTATTTTTGAGAGAGACAGAGCACAAGCGGAGGAGAGGCAGAGAGAGAGAGGGAGACAGGGAATCCGAAGCAGGCTCCAGGATCTGAGCCGGAACTCGAGAATCCATGAACTGTGAGATCATAACCTGAGCTTAAGTCAGAAGCTTTACCACCCAGGCACCCCTCCTGACTCATTTTATAAGGGTAGTGACATCCTGATAATAAAAGCAGGCAAAGACACTACAAAACAAAGCAAGACAAAACAAAACAAAGCAAAACAAACTATAGAACACAATTTCTCATTAATATTGATATAAACCTCCTCAATTAAATACCAACGAATAGAATCTAGCAATATGTCAAAAGTATAATAGACTATAACCAATTGGAGTTCATTCTAGACATGCAAATCTAGTTTAATATTCAATTCTCCATTAGTGTAATTCACCACATCAACAGACTAAAGAAGAAAAAACAATCATCTCAAAAGATACAGAAAAACATTTGGCAAAGTTCAATAGCCATAAATGATGAAATAATTTAGCAAACTAGGAATAGAGGTGTGCTTTTATAAACTGGTAAGTGCTTAAAGCAAATGGTTAAATACTTTCCTTTAATATCAGGAACAAGGCAAAGATATTCACTCTCACTGCTTCTATTCAATACCATACTCAATATCCTACTCAGTGCAATAAGGTAAGAAAGTCAGAAGTCATTCCATTTGGAAAGAATGAACTAAAACTGTCTCTATTCACAGAGTCGATTATTGCCTATATAGAAAATCTCAAAGCATATATAAAGCAGAAAGACATAGAAACAAGGAGCAAGAAACAAAAAGAGAAGGAAAATATGTAATTATTTAATGCATTATTTCATAAAGAAAAAAATCTAAGAATACCAGTTGTAGGCACATAAAACATAAATTTGAAATATATATTAGAAAATTTATAGACAATAATTTATTTATAATTTGACAGCTAGTTTAGTATATAGATTAATATGTATTTTTAAAAGTAGACAGGGGCGCCTGGGTGGCGCAGTCGGTTAAGCGTCCGACTTCAGCCAGGTCACGATCTTGCGGTCCGTGAGTTTGAGCCCCGCGTCAGGCTCTGGGCTGATGGCTCAGAGCCTGGAGCCTGTTTCCGATTCTGTGTCTCCTTCTCTCTCTGCCCCTCCCGCATTCATGCTCTGTCTCTCTCTGTCCCAAAAATAAATAAACGTTGAAAAAAAAAATTAAAAAAAAATAAATAAAAAAAATAAAAGTAGACATAGCATAGGCAAATCAAAAAACTAAAGCAAACAAATACATTTTGGGAAAGGTTGTACGAAAATGAAACAAATTTATTCAATAAAAATTAAACAGAAAATACCAACAAAGTTAATGATTTCTTTGTCAAGTAAACTCTCAAAATTAGATGTGCAAAAATTTAAAATAATGAGAGATAATGTGTCAAGAAAAATCAGAGATCTACTAAATACATCTTGAGCCCAGGTAGTTTACTAGTAATTAACCCCTGGCTTCCAAATGAGAGAAAAATCGTTCTTCAATATTCATTGTTTTTCAACACAGAAAGTAGAAATAGTAAACTAAAAGAAAAATCCAAAACTTAGCTCTTTTTATAGAAGTCTAAAATCTAGGGGCACCTGGGTGGCTCAGTTGGTTGAGCGTCAGACTTCAGCTCAGGTCACGATCTCGTGGTCCGTGAGTTGGAGCCCCACATCAGGCTCTGGGCTGATGGCTCAGAGCCTGGAGCCTGCTTCCGATTCTGTGTCTCCCTCTCTCTCTGCCCCTCCCCCGTTCATGCTCTGTCTCTCTTTGTCTCAAAAATAAATAAATGTTAAAAAAAATTAAAAAAAAATTGAAGTCTAAAATCTAAACATTTTAAATATTAAGCTAGAATTAAGAGTAATTAAATAAGTAATTGGAAACCACCTACTTTGGAGGGCAGTCCTTTTTTATCTTCCTGATCTTATTATTTTGTATTCATTCTATTTCTTCAAAAATATGCTACACCCACATACACACACACACACAATTACAGACTATAACCCATGACTGATCATTCTTATTAGTCCAGTTCACGAGATACAGTGATGGGTGGGATTTAAGCAAGAACTATATGAGTTCTTTCCCTATCTGTTATAAAGGCTTTGGATAGAGAAGTCCTGTTTCCACTGGGTTGCTTGGATGGGAAGATGTAATGCTCATCATCTCTATAGCCATCATGGAGTAAGTGATTATTGACAACTGAATGAAACCAGCACGCATAGAGAAGTAAAGCCAAATGGTAGAAAGAGACAGAGACTTGATGAGCTTCTACAACCAGCTTCATGCAACTCTAGCCAAGTAATGGGTTCCAACTGGTTCTTGGTTTTGCTCAAGCTACTATAAGATTTACTTTGGTGATTTTTCATTTGTAAATGTAACTTTACAACCTACATATCAACAATAAGGAAATATTTATAAACCCCTGAATGTAACTTGACATTTATATTAAAATTTACATTTAATATGCATTTATGTTTTTATTAAATTTAAAACATTAAAATATGAATAGAGTTTGTGTGGTGTCATCATGGGATTTTTTACATATTTCTCTACTTTTCTGTTGTTTTAAATTTGAATGTGTTTGTTTATATGTTAAAATTTAAGAAGACATAAAATCATGCATAGAATACACATCCCATAACTTTTGGAACTACACATTGAATTTACTTTTTTTTAAATGTTTATTCATTTTTGAGAGAGAGACCATGAGCGGGTGAGAGGCAAAGAGATGGGGACGGGTAAATGGAGAAATCAAGGCAGGCTCCACACCATCAGCAGTGAACCTATTAGACTAAGACCTGAGCTGAAGTCTGACACCTAACCAACTCACCCAGGCAGCCCCATTTAATTTAATTTTTAAATGCATCAACATCTACATGAATTCAGAGGGCACTTTATGTTTTTTTTTTTTTTTTTTTAAGGCTAGTCAAGGCAGTAGGGAGAAGGGTGAAAAGAGTAGAACAAAAAATTCAATCTGTAACTGACTGAAAAATCAATCGAGATAACACAGTACCTTTGAATCAGCCCAGACTGTACTTTATCATATTTTGTGTGTGTGTGAAATTGCCGTTCAGTCACAACTTAAAAAAAAAACACATTATACTAACTCCTCTCCTAATGCACTCTGGGTTTCACTCTCTCGTATATGATAACTCAGTGGGTCATGGTTTAAGCTCCTCCACCATTAATTATTGACATATTTTCTTTCATCTCATTTACTCTATTATCAGGAATACGGCTGCTAGGTTTATATGATCTATCATGATTTTCGATTCTTAGATAGTTTAAAGCACATATAATTCAAAGTTTTTAGTTAATTTGTTTCTAAAAACTGTCCTCCAGTGTGGTACTAAATGGCCAATTGGAACAAATATCTTTGTAAAAAAATAGGGGTTTTTTTTGCTGAAGTTCATGTTGACATGAGCATCTTAGCTACTAAATATCCTTCGAAACGTTAGAAAGTTGCTGCTGTTCTAAATTCTCTCAGTACTTCCAATCTGCTGTCAGGCAGGGAAGCCATGCTTTTTTTTTTTTTTTTTTTTTTTTTCTGTCATAATCTTATTTAATTTTAAACATCTTCAAAGTGCTCAAATATGAACTCATGAGTGTCTTCTCACTATGTGTATAATTTAATTTATAAATCTTTTAGTCATCAGTTTAGTTTACTTAGTGTCTTAAGTATTTTCTAAAATGTCCTAAATGAAAGATTAAAAAATATATTGTAATATTGATAAATTGTTCCCAGTAGAGAGTCATACAAAATGGAGATGAACTAAAAGTTACCAATCTTATCCTCAAAAAATGGCCGCTTTCACGCTATTTCTAAATAATCTTTCTGCTGTATATCTTCATTTGTGCTTGTAATAGATACATACAATTAAATTTTTATGATTTTTGAGTCATTTGTATACCCTTTTAATCCATCTTAACTATCATACCAGTTTTTAATTATAAATAAGATTTTTGTTTTTTCTGGGGGGGAGGGGGGCAAGTGAGCGAGGGGCAGAGAGAGCCAGAGAAGAGAGGTTCACCCAAAGTGGAGCTGGTGCTCACCTGAAGCGGGAGTCATAATTAAGACATTTTAAAGCAACCTTTTTGTGGGGCGCTTGGGTGGTTCAGTCTGTTAAGCATCTGGCTCTTGATTTTGGCTCAGGTTATGATCTCACAGTTGGTGGGAATCCAGCCCCAGTCCAGCTCTGTGCAGGCAGCACGGAGCCTGCTTGGGATTCTTTCTCTCTCCCTCTCTTTCTGCCCCTCCCCAGCTCATGCTTGCTCTCTCTCTCTCTCTCTCTCTCTCTCTCTCAAATAAACTTAAAAAAAATAAAAATAAAAATAAATTAAACAATCCCTTTGTATAATGCCTTAACTTCATTTTAAGCAATATGGAATACAAGCCAATTTATTCAAATACAGAAAAACTTCTGTTTAATGCACTTTTCATGCATAACAATTGGTATCAAAAGATCAATTTGCTATGGAAACTTTCAACGTATTATAAGTTACACCATTATTTCTGTCAAGCCAGATTAATGTCTTAGCTATAAATTTAGCACCTTTATCAGCCTATAATTATTTAAGAAAAAAAAAAAATAGACCTATTTAGTCAAATCCACGTGAGGAATTTTATGGATTTGAATTTTTTTCTCTAAAGCCACCAGTTTCAAGTGCACCCACAGTTCCGCCCCTCCATGGTTCAGGGAAGAATTGGTGCCATCGTGAAAACAATTTGCTTTCAATATCCTCCTTCAGGGGCGCCTGGGTGGCGCAGTCGGTTGAGCGTCCGACTTCAGCCAGGTCACGATCTCGCGGCCCGTGGGTTCGAGCCCCGCGTCAGGCTCTGGGCTGATGGCTCAGAGCCTGGAGCCTGTTTCCGGTTCTGTGTCTCCCTCTCTCTCTGCCCCTCCCCCGTTCATGCTCTGTCTCTCTCTGTCCCAAAAATAAATAAACGTTGAAAAAAAAAATATCCTCCTTCAAAGATGTTAAAAATTCTATCCTATAATTCTTCTATCCCTGCCCTTCTCCTTACATAACTTTTACATAAGCTAATATTTGGCACCTCGATTTCTCAGAAGAGCGCTTTAAACATGTCTGCCCTCCTAATTAGTGCACGACCAGCCTCTTGTTCTCCTGCCCAGTGTGCAGCTGACAAGAAGCAGAACAATTTGACAGCAATGTGTGTGGTGGTCAATGGTTCCGTGGAAAATGAGAGGAGAGGGGAGCTGAGCCTGTGCTGTCTAGTGTGTGCTTTTACATCAGCCAGTTCTTCTTAATAAAGGGAAACATAAACCACAAATTGGAGGCAGCAAACATAGTGACCAAAAATGTGATTTTTTATAAAAAGCGCTATTGTCATTATCTCGCTGTTTGGCTTCTTCAGAAGGACCACACAAGTTTCACAGAAAGACTATTGTGAGAATCAATCGCCAATTGTGTGCAGTGAAGTGCATATATCATGCAAGGGTTTGGATTAGACCACTTTTTGCTTTTTCCCTAGTTGAAAACGTGTGCTAAACTGGTCTGATTAAGACTAAGTCTCATTCAACTTGATGCTGCTTTTCTCATGTCTTCTTCTAAATGCCCCGACAGCTCTAAATTTATAGTAAAATGGGAAGGAGAACATATTCACTGTTTAATTCAAACGAAAATTTCTGCAAGACATTATAGGTATGAAAATGGTTAATAAAATTTAAACAGGTATATCCAATAATATTAGTCCGTTATAGGTAGTCAACACCTTATGTTATTGGATATTATTGGATGGCAACATGTTTACTGATTCTGTATTATTTTAATCTTTTTTCCCTTCTGTGCTCAAATATACAGACATACAGTTGTGTCTTTTAGGTGTTTGTGGCAGGAGTGGGGGGAGGCTTTTAGTGTTTTCCAAGAAAAGCAATGATACTTAGGAATTTAAGCACAATTAAAATATTTTTTTATACCTAAGGAAATATTTCCTCATTGGTACTAGTTATTATTTAGCATTGCACCTTAATGTTACACTGTAGAAACTTTCAATAAAATATTTTATTTCTTAAGGATACTTATGGTTAATATTTGGTTGTTACTTTCATAGGTATATTTATACATAGGTTATAGGATGAATTTTTGTGTCTATAAAACATGTCTTACTTTCTATTAGTGTTTAATCAGGAACTATATACATATATAATGTTCACATTGTGCTTAATAAAATCTAAATTTATTCTTAATGTCTTGCTAGACTGGTCCAATGTCTACAGAGGCGTTTTATACTTATGGATAAGGTCCTATAATCAAAACTTGAACTTCATCCCCTACAACTTATACTTGGAAATTATTAGTTTAGGTTAAGTATCTTCTAGAAGAAGGAACATTATAAGTCATTACTAAATTCTTAGATTTATTCTGAGAGCAGATTTTGATGGTGGTAAAAATGGAGAGTATAAAGATATTGACCCCTACCCCCATTGATAGGGCAAGTAAATGGTACACCCAAATGGACTGTAACACACTCGAGTTTAAAGAAATAGAACTAAATTAAAATCTGTTTGCAGTCATCAATAGAGGTAATGATGCTTTTTTATGGAATATGAATTAGAGAGGGAGAAAAGAAGCAGGAAATCAAGGACATCAAAACCCATAGTAAAATAACTGTTTCAAATTTAACTTTTTTGTCCTTCAACATAGGCAGTTTTAAATAATAGCCTTGGTGATTTTCATGGCAAAAAATTACAAAACAGATGATAATGCCAGTCTGATAAAAAATTCTCTTGTAACATTTCTGCTCTTAAGATCAAGTTTTCTTTTTGTTGTTAACTCCAATCAAATACAGCCAGACTTTTTGTTTTTACTGAATATTTTAGTCTTCTAAATAGCATTAAAAATCCAATCTTTCTCTAAGTTACTTAGTGAAGTTAAAATGCAGATTTGTTAGTCTTATTTAAAATGGAATTTAACGTAACATGAATATATTTTCACCATGTCAAATCAACTCAGTCTGTAAGAGCAAACTAAATCAACTGAAAGGAAGGTTCTTTTGAATCTTGTTTATACTTCCAATTGAGTGATAAAGCTCTCAGATTAAACAAAAATGTTTGCAAACATTTCCAAGATAGAAAAGAGATTTTAAACTTAATTGTAGTACTGTAAATCCCCAATAGAAGAGGATATGTTGAAAAGAGCTCTTAAATCTAATTAAGCTAGTTAAATGTTCATACAGTTTTATTAACCATTAACTTAAAAAAAAATGACTGCCTAAACACAATAAACTAGGAAGGTGGGCTTCAAATCTTCTCTCTTAAAATGCTTGATAGTCACTCATGTGTAGTGTGTAATCACATTGTTTCTTCTTCCTTCACTATAATTTTTTCAGAAATATTTAAAGTCTGCTTGTTATATGATTTAACATAGCATGATCTTCCCCTGACCACTCCAGCACTCAGTGTTATCACCATGTTATTATTCCTTTCACATGTATCATAAACTTCCTTATTTTGTTAATTATATTCTAGTAGATTATGCTTTAACTATTGAATTGTACTGAGGGTCCGTTAAGGCTAGAAATAATGCTGTGCTCTCTCTCTCCATAACACATGCACGTTTTCACCTGTATGGTTGATATTGAAGAACGCTTGTTATTGAAGATACTGGAGAGGATAATTAGCAAAGTTGAGAGTTTAAGGAGGTTTACACGTAGAACAAATCATCACCAATGGGTCTGTTGAAAAGCCGGGTGTAACCTTGATAGAAAAATGTCTAGAACTAAATACAGAACACTTACCAATTTGTTTACTATTAGATGTGAATGAGTTATCTGTTCCAAAGACTTATATTTTCATGATGATAAAAATATTTAATGATACATGTTTTATTTAAACATTATTTTAATAAGTACATTCTGCAATAAACTGGAAGAGTATGTACTCTAAGTAACTTTATAGAGTACAGCGGATGTCATAAGCCAAACTATAAAAGAAGAAATCAAGTGTAGATGGGTGCCTATAAAATGGGACCAGTTGTATATACAAATAAATTAATTTCTAAACAAAATCTGACTCTGCATAAATATTGCAAATCAAGGAAATGACTTCTCTCTGAACTGAAGAAAGGATACTTGTTTTAGAAAAGTGATCATACTGGCACATTTATGATAAACAAGAGATGTACTCTGTGTTATTGTAGTTGTGGTAGAGAAAAAAATGTAGGGGTGTGCTGCAGACAAAGAATCGGTGGGAAAGTATAGTGAAATTAAGCAAACACCTTCTTGAAAATTATAAGAATAATCGTCTCATTAGAAAAGTTAAAGCCAATAGTGGTTTGGTTTTGTCTGTGATGTTTGATAAAATGCTGCTCAATGGCTACAAGTTCTGGAAGCCTTGAAACTCTAAGAAAAACCTATGGTGAATTCAAATAAAATGCGTACCACAGAATTCTCATCTCATGAGGTGTTCCCTAAAAGAGGGATTTCTCTGTCCAGTTCACTGAGGAAAGCTTATTATATTTGCCCATCATGGAAAGAACAGTACATTAGCATATAAAAATCTGTGGATTATAGCAGAAAAATACAAATCCATGCATCCATGCATGCATACAAACACAGCCATGGTTAACTTTATTCAACTCCAAATGAAACCTTTTTGCATCCTAACACCCATGAGAGTGTCAGGACTGGTGTTCCATTAGGAACCTTGGAAGAGTTTTCTTCTGAAATGGGGGAAACATCCTGATTAATTGTAGTAGTATATGATGGCAATGCAAGATTACCAGGTGCATATTTATTGTAGTGAAATGTTTATGATTTTCAAACCTCTTTCCTTGGACCGGTGTTATCTTTGAAATTATAATGTCATGGCAATGTAAACTAATATTTATGTTTAATAGATTTAACAGAAGGCAATTAGTGATTTCAAAAACTTTCTATTTTACATGGGGATATATGGCAATTCTTTGGAATACCACAGATATTCAATTTGAGGAATATAAACTACAAGTATCACTTGCCACAGGATAGGAATAGTCATGATAAAAGGTATATGGAGGGATTAGGATATCCTAGGCAGTGAGAAGTTCCTCTTAACTAACAACTGAGATTCCAATTTTTTTCTGTTAGTGGCAGAATTACTATAGATTTAAGTTGATAGATGTCAGACTCCAAAAGATATGTAAATTTTAAGCTTATTACCCTAGATGGAAAACAGTAATCTCTAGGACAGAAGCCTTTTAAATGTCAATGTAAAAAGTGTCATGAAATGTAGTAGAATTTCCATAAGCAGAGGAGAGAGAAAAGAGGTAATTTCGAAGAATAATACTGGGTAATGCTCAGAATGTGATTGCCATAAATTAGCTAACAAAGAATCTAAACTTTTTTAAAAAATCTGTGAACAGATAGAAGATGTGCTTTCTTTCCTTTCACTCATAGAAGAAATAGAGCTTAAATCTGTACAGTGTAGTCAACAGAACATCTTTGTAGCATTTTTTAGATGTTCACTAATCCCCTTCCTCCTTTCCTGCTATTGCTATAGCTCTGACTTAAAGATGGGAAGGCGGAAGTCGAAAGAAATCAACTCTTTCATGGACACTTATTGCCAAAGCATCACTGTTGTTCTGAAAATCTGTTTCTGTCCCATTGGAAGCTATGGACTGGCAGGCTAGGAAGGTGATCAGATCACCATTAGCCATGGAAGGAGTGATCTGTAATAGGGATAAAGAAGAGACACAGACACTGGGGACTGAAATGCAGAGCACTTATATCATAGGACTCTAAAGCTGAAAATAGAAGTCTGTGCAAAACTTAGGGAAAGAATAGTCTTCAGAGAGTCAGAGAACCATCAGTGAAAGCAGCCTGTTGATAGGTGAACAAAGGAAGCCTTTGTGCGAACACTGGCTAATTAAGTCTTGCAATTACCGAAAGAGCTTTCTTTTGTGCGAAGGAGAGAGACATATAAGAGTGATGTACAAGTTCAGATTGAAAATACTTATTCATATTCTTTGCAAGGAGGGCCATTTGCCTATTAAACAAAGCCAATGTCACCCATTTCCCGCTTTGAGTAGACATGGGGAGAGCGGGAAGAGACGGGCTTCTAAAGTAGGTGAAATTGTTGGCCATGAAAAGTGCCTTTGACTCACAGTTTCAATAGATTTAACCTTTATTAAATATAGAACCCCTATCAAAATAGCTATAAGCTGAGAGAATTGCTTCCAATACATACTCTTTTTCTTAGTAGTCATAGAAAAAACAAAGCTTGATAAGCTCTTGCGGCTGAAGTATTCTTCTCCCATATGGGAGTTATTATTTCCAGTTCAGTGTGTCTCAAAGTGGGGGTCAGGTCTCCCAGAGGCCATAGGGGTCTGAGAGGGTTAACACAGAACAGAACTGCAGAACTCTGAAGTGATCACTGTTGATGATGGTGGTGAACTCTGAGCTATGTAAACCAGATGAAAAGGCCTCTACTGACTAGCCCTAGCCTTCACTTGTCTCCCAGCAAACGTTCAAATATACTCCATCTCCAAGAGGGGGCTCCAAACTGCTATTTGAGGGCAGTAGCAACAGGGAAAAAACTCACAAAAATCAGGATATGCTTGTTTTTCTGCGTGGGAAGCATGGAGACAGCATGAGAACCCGAAGCAAGTAGAGCAACGAGGAAAGACAGAAACTGAGAGCAGTTTCACATTTGTGAAGGAAGTTTGCAAATCTCTTTGGCGACAAACCAAAACTTGAGGTGCTTCGAATATTCTGGCCCCAGAAAATGTGGACTACTATTCCTTTATTTTCTTGAGAAGTTTTTATCCAACTATTTTCTAATGATTCCTCTTGTCCATAATCCTTTCTGTTGGTTCTAGAAATCTACCCAGGAACATTATATTTCAGAAGTGTAACTTCATCTGAGGAATGTCTCAGGAATCCACGGATTAAGTAATGGGGGTTTGGTTCTTAACCACCTAATTACTGTCTGTTTTCTGAGCTCTTTCTCATGCTTTTTTTTTTTTTAATTTTTTTTAACGTTTATTTATTTTTGAGACAGAGAGAGACAGAGCATGAACGGGGGAGGGGCAGAGAGAGAGGGAGACACAGAATCCGAAGCAGGCTCCAGGCTCTGAGCCTTCAGCCCAGACCCGGACGCGGGGCTCGAACTCACGGACCGTGAGATCGTGACCTGAGCTGAAGTTGGACGCTTAACCGACTGAGCCACCCAGGCGCCCCTCTCATGCTCTTATAATCAGTGACAAATGAGTAAACTGAGAGGTGGGATAGAAATGTTTATGATCACCAGAATCAGCCCTTTCATCGTTTACCATCTTTTGTCATAAAACAGCAAAGAGACCCCCTTCTTTTTCCAGCCTGTTGACACCTACGGTGATTACTCCCAGGAAGGTAACTCTCTGAAGCAATATTTCATTTCTCCTTAATTGCACAAGTACCAGCTTACACGGTGTTAGAACTGATGAGCAGTGACACCCTCCTGTCAGCCGGGTAATTTGTTGGCAGAAAAATACCAGTCACTTTAGTTCTCATCCTTCAAAATTTCTCATGCAAATGAGGCACAGTAATTAGTGCTGACCTTCTACTATCACTAGTTGTCAATCAGCTGTGAAACCTACCCCAGGACTATCCACCTTATCCTGTGCCAAAATGGGCATATGAAGCAGCATGGAAGCAGTGGGTGGTGTAAGAGGGGATTACTCTAAAAATTCGCCTCCTGATAGAATACAGTGATGGACGCATCCAGGACAACGAGCTATAAATGTTAAAAAGCCTTCCTCTGGATATATTTTCCAGGAAACACCCATGTCTGTATCATTATGATGCTTGATCCAAATTTAGATTCTGAAGCCACATTCAGTCCTGTGAAACAAAAATGCCTACGTAGGAACTCCCTGAAAATAAATTTTCCACAGGCACCCTCCCCAATTTCAACACCAAAGTTTGGGATGACTGGTTTCAAGTTAGCATGCATACATTCACAACCATAGGCTAGAGCACACACTTTCCCACCATTAAATTCAAGAAACGTTGTTACATCTTATTTGTGTGAGATGTTACTCTACTTACAAACATGTGAACAAGATATGGCATCTGCCCTCAAAGTTTTGAAGTCTATCAACCTAAAGACATATTCAACGGAGAACGATAGAATGGCAACTATAAATCAGTCTTTTTAAGAGTGAAATATCTGTCAGGCACTGAGAAAATGCCATAAATGTGAATGTGTCTGTTGCTTTGCCCCATCTGTACCATGATGTACTCTTAAGGCTATGTATCTTTAATATTTAGCAGTTGTTTACAATCAAAACTGTAGCACAGATTTTATAGGATATGGCTTTAAGTTTAGAATCAGCTAATAAAATGCTTAATCTCTGGCAATCTGGAAAAAGCATGTACTTAGAAAGCATGTACTTTGTTGTTTTCAGATATATAAAAATATATATGAACTATCTGGAACTTAGCTTACCTAGAAATCTGTAACTTCTAAAATCTTTGTGTTTCTTTAGCAAGATATAATAGGTGATTTATCATGATCTTTTATTTCTGTATGAAGTCAAAGATCATATTAAAGACTATTGAGATTTCCTCATCCAGGAAAAAAAAAGATTATCAACAGATAAGAAATTGTTAGTCAAAGATAGACTAAGTATCCCCAAATATTCAAAAAGTGAATGAATTAAGCCTACCTGAAACTCAGAGGTGCTTATATAGTTTATGGGAGAGTTTATTTTACAAGAAGATAATACATGGACACCTTCATTTATTGTATTTCTTTTTTGAGGATTTAAAATTTTAATTTTGTTGGATAAATACTCCTCACTTTCAAGGTCATCTAGGTCATAATAAATATTCAAAGAAGTCTACTTATTTTGACAAAAAATGTTACTTAATGTCTTTTGAACTGTAAAAGTATAAGGTCTGGACATTTCCCACTGTGCTGGCTATTCCTCTTGGATAAGGTCTGACAACTAAAGAGCCATTTGCTTGGTGTGGAGACAAAGTTCCAAATCTGGAAATGCTGACTCAGCTGGGCAGGAGGTGGTAAGATTAATGGACACCAACCTGTAGGGAAAAGCAGTCTGAGTGCTAAGGGCCTTGGTGGGAGAAATACTCCCCCAGTGAAAGTGAGAACACACACTCCGCCCTTCCATTCACCCCATGGTCAGACATCCTGTTGCATGTGTGTGGAGTCCCAAGCAGTAGGGCTATTGGAAATTTATATCTCTATTCAATATTGGTGGAATAAAACCAACTCATCACACATTTTATCATAAACTTAAACTTCTGAAATACTTTTTCAGGAAGCCAATTTTACTTTCATCAATTACATATGCATTCTAATCAAAATAACAAGCATAGTTGAAACAAAGAATCTATCAAACTGCACATGAAATCAAGATATACTCGATAGCATTAAGTACAGTTTATATGCTGTAAGATACTAAGGAAAGTGTGAATAGATACACGATGGAAACAGATAGCAATAGATTAAAAGAAAATAAATGACATACCACCCAACTATTGTTGGATTCTTTAGTGTTTATGTATAGTTGCACAGTGTGAGAGAACGGTAAAATGTTTTCTGTGTCAGTCAAAATATGTTCCATTTTTAACACAAGTGTTTTTATTGCAGCCAGAAAAAAAAAAACCAGTTTTGCAACTTGATATTTACTGTTTGTCCGGGATGTTTGACACTCTAACATACCCCGTTAATAGACTCCCAAAGAGTGTCAGTAATAGAACAGCACTAAAGTGATCCAAACCGTGTTTAGCTAACAGACAATTTGTCAGTATGGGTTGTTCAATTTCAAGGCTTGCTTTAATTCACTCAGTGAGTCAAAAATACTAGAATTTTTCAGATACCAAATACAATTTATTTATTCTGTAAATATTTATTGAGTATTTGCTATGCACCAGGTGCTATTTCTAGCCACCCGGGATATAGTAATAAATAAATGACTCATCAAGCATGGAATAGTGCTAATGTCAAGTGGAAAAAAATGGAGAGTTACACAATTCAAGGTCAACTTAGATGCAATCTAGACTGAATATCATCATTCTCTATTCTTTTGGAAGAAGATTACATTTTTTTTTCTTTTACCTGGCTGCGTTTTTGCTTTTGTTCATTTCATTTGTAAATTCAATGTTCCATGGATAATATAATGGAGAATAGAGAGGAATAAACCAGAAGATCTAGCAATTTGGTTTCATCTTTCACACTAATTAACCTTCTGACCTTAAATAAATTAGATAAATTTTTCTGAGCCTCAGTTTCCTGAGATAATTTATAAAATTTTGCACAAGAGATAAAATGAAACTTCATTTATGGAGGATGTACTGTAAATTGTATGAAGATAAAACAGTTACAGACTGTTCTGTAAGTTTGCATATTAACTTTATCAGTGTTACATTAAGGAGAAATGCTTCAGTTACAATTTACAGACAGCAATCATCACTGTGTGTACATCAGACAATTTCTCTGCACTTGACTTTTCATTTCTTATTTGTTCTGATCTACTTCTCTAAGTAGGGGGTAAATATTGGTTGTAAAGGAAAAAGAAAACCAATAAATACATTTTTTCAGCTAAAAAGTTATACTGAAAATACGTACATATGTATAGTAACTTAAAATACCTAAAGGGCCTCATGTTTTACAATCCTGTTGTAAAGTCTCCCTTTTATGCTGTCTCAAAGGAGCAAGTCAAGAATGCAGCGGTAGGGTTCCCGTGGTGAAATTTAGTAGAGTTATGGCTAATGGTGAAATGAACAATTTATGTCTTGAAGAGTAAGAAAACTGAGATTTTCTCCATTTCCATTAAATAGCTTTATTTTTAATCCTCCTGTTTGATACACACGCGCGCGCACACACACACACACACACAATATCTGCTCATCTACCTGAATCAATTTGAGAAAGAGTTGAGTAACCCGATGATTTCCTTTTTAATTCTTGCGTTGTGGGAGTGGTTATCATCTCACCAAAAAAGAGAGAAAGGATCAATTTATTCCACCTGGAAAAATGTTAAAAAGCTCCTGTTTAGTAAATAATTAAATGGAGCTATAAATAGCATTGTTGCTTTCTATACCTTTAAACTAACACTAAGCATGTCCTTCCTCTAAAAAAATTTGTTAGCTGTTTGAAATACATCTCCTGGTTAACACTTTACACTTTAATCTCTAAACCATTATTTTCTTCCTGGCTCAGCAGGAAATTCTGCATGTCATTAAATCAGTAACCCCTTATGTTTATGACTAGCAATAACTCCAAAAGCCAGACTTATGTGTGGAGTAAAACTTGTCTAATTACCATCAGTCTACACATTAGCATATGTTGATAACAGCCTTTCATAGGTTATATTATTTCGGCATTTGTGATGGATAACAGAACCTAGAATAATTCTTCATTATTATTTTATCTTCTTGCTATAACTTCGTAAGCTTTTGTCTTATCTTTTTTTTTTCACTTTTAATATCTTTCCTGAATTACTCTCAACATCATGACCTTTAGGTGCCTCGTTCTTACTTCCTGAAGAGGGATCACAGTCAGTAATAAGTTTGAATATGTTAACAGCTTTATATCATCAGACCTCTTATCTCTCTACTTTACAATTCTGTCTGTTGCTTTAGATCTGCTTCAAGATCCATAATTCATTGTTCAAGATACCAGAAACTGAGTGAGAATTGTGTGGAATCCAACTATTGTAGGTACAGGCAAATAGGTAAAAGAAAAAAATGGAAAAAGGAAAGAAAGATTGCGGAAGAAATGAACTATTCCTATTAAAATGATCTAACAGATAAATAAGGTCAACTCAACTTAAATTTTACAAGGATATTTCCTGGAATTAAATTCTGAAAAGTTCTATTCTGCTATTTTGGTAACAAAAATTAAATATTGGGCTTTTATTACCACAATAAGGTGGTAAGTGTGTGGAAAAGTATCTCTTTTTGTGCAATTGAAAGTAACTTTCACTTATTTTTTCCAAATACCAAGCTGTGTAAATATTTTTCAGCAGCTCTCTCAGATGATAAGATAATGTAGCATGCAGGTGAATTTATTTGTAATCTCTTGATTAAGAAAATAATTTTAAACAAATATACAAATAAAATATTTGTCCTTTATTGTTAATTGCATGGGTAATTTTGAATCAGTGGCCTCAACTGATTTGAAAAATGATAATTGGCATGGGAAATCTGTCATATCCAGAATTCTCTTACATGTTTTTGATTATGTATTCCATAACAATTTTCATCATAATTTAAAATGTTTTTGATTTTAACTCATTTACAACATATATTTTATTCCCCTTTGTATTTACACACTTTAATATTTTTCATGACTTTTTTTCACATTGCATGAAGTTTAGTCTAGTATCTAAAATGGAGTTAATAAAATAGTTCGGTCACTGATTCGCTTTGTGACTTTCACCACCACTATTGTGCGATATACCATACAATAATTATCCTGGGCTCTTGTTTTCTTATTTGTTATCATTCCCTTGAAACTTCTGGCTGGAGAAGACAAAAACTAATATTGTTTAACGAGACAAAAATATACATACATGTTCCTAAATAATGGTAAGTGACAGTGTTAAAATTCATAATACATCATTCAAAAGTTTAATTTTAAATAATCACCCAAGTGAATTTTGATTAGAAACATTAGTATGGTTTGAAAACAAAACTAAGATCCTAAATTATATATTCATCAAATATCAGGGTAAAAAAGGACAGAAAACCTTCAATTTACTATTTACCACTTTCTGTGTTGGCAAGGTTCTGATTCCAGTAGGTTTGCCCCTCCGTGATGCTTAGAGGCTCCTTCCTGAAGCCTCCAAATCCCTCCAACAATATATATTTTCCCTAGATGTATTCTCTTCCTTGGGTACGCTTCCTTAGCTGTTAAGTGAAAATTACAACATACTTTTAAATCAGTTGTTTTGCTTGCCTATTCTTTAAGTTTCAGGAAGTCATGACCTTACATAGGTGAGCGGTTACAGTGCAAAAAATCACACAGCCTAGATATGTCAATAAATCCAACTTAGGTAATGAGTTGCATAGATAATGTGTGGTTCTGAATTGTTTTGTTTTGTTCAGTGTCTATTTCTGTTTGTTTCTGAACCAAATGTTTTTCTGAAATAATGAGAAATTTTAGTTCTGTGCTGTTTCTACTCTGAAAGCTAAGGAGGGACCCATATGAATTTCTCTTCTATCACACAACTCTCAAAAACACCCCATTCTTGGTATACTTCCATGTAATAACTTCATGACTTAATTCTATTATGTTGTTTCAGACTTCTCCCAAGTGCCTTAGTTGAAAATAACCAGTGATCTTCTCATGTAAATTGCAAAGCTATTTTTTTATCATTACCCCTATTTTTTCCAAACTATGTGACACTTTGAACATCTTCTCGTTGAAATTATTTTCTTGATTTCACAGTCATTGGAAGGTTCTTCTTCTATTCTTTACTCTCTATGTATTGCTTCTGTTTCCTTAGTTCTTCTTCAGTGATTGTGGAAATTGTTCCACATAACTCATATTTTTTATCTCTGCTCTTCATTATTTTTTTTTCCCTGGGAGGTTTCATATCTTCTGATGACTTCAACTATAGACTCCAGGAAAATGATTTCTAAGTTTACCAAACTCCTCTGGTTCAGCCCTATAATAATGTTGTTTTCAATGGAATGTGTGATCGTTGTCTCAAACTCCCACTATTGGTTAAAAACATCAAAATTCTCATAGACTTGGTTCTCCCCCAAACAACTTTATTTTCTCCTAGATGAGCTTTCATTTTTCAAGTTTTCACACTTGCATTCTTGCAATCCTTCCTGACACTTCTTTTCCAATCTACTTAATTATTACATTCAGTAAATTCTTCCACTTCATGTTGCTTTCATTTTCCCTTCCTTTCCATTCCCATTGATATTAACACCTTCCAGCCATTCTTATATGGCTAGTTTAACAATCCCCTCAGATATCTTTTTGCCCCCTTAAATCTACCCTGCACACACTACTGCTAGAAGAAACCTCCTGAAGCATGCGTTTTGCTCGAGTCACTTTTCCCAAAAAGTTTGTCAAAGGTTTCACCATTCCTGTAGGTAAAATAAAACTAAATTTATTCATCTTTGTAAATTTGTTTCTCTTCAACTTCATTTCTTTCTACTAAAATTATGTACAACTGTAGTCAAGAAAATTGTTCTAACTCTATTTTTTAGCCTAAATATATATTATTTCAAAAATCTATACTTTTTTACTTACAGAAAAGATCTAAGATTCACTCATTTGTATCTGACCATGATATTTGCATATTCATATTTATGCTCTTTGCCACAGGAGTAATACGTATGTTCCCTTTTCATTTTTTTTTGCATATTCTAGCCTCAAGGGCCAATTTGATTTTTTTTTTACTTCCTATAAAATCCAGCAGAAATGTCTAGTCTTCATTCATCTTAATTCCCTGACTGTATAAGAAGAAAGATATTTTTGTAATTAACTACTAATTAATATTGTTCGTTGTCTCCCTCTCTCCTCCTCCTCCCCACCACCTTTCCCTCCTCCTCCTCTTCTTTCTTCCTCTTCCCCTCTTCTTCCTCCTCTTCTTCTTCTTCTTCTTCTTCTTCTTCTTCTTCCTTCTCTCCTTCGTCTTCTTCCTCTTCCCCTCCTCCTCTTCCTGCTTTTTCTGCCTCTTCTACTTCTCCTTTTTCTTTTTGTAAACATTGAGTTTCCAAGTGGACCTTAAGCATCTTGGAGGCAGAAAATCAGTCATATATACTTTGTCACATCAACTACTTAGAATACTCTACGTTGTTAAAGAAGAAAAAAAAAATAAAAGAGAAATGCTCATACCAGTTCATTCAATAAATATTTTTAACAAATTCCTCTTTAAATACCATAATCTAAATCAAAGTAAAACTCAAAAAAACTGGTAATATTTGTATTTTTTTGTTTTTAATGTTTGCCTGTTAAGTTTATTATTTGCTTATAACATCTCATTTTTTTGAACTTCGCTATACCTTATACTGAATGTGTCTGACCTAGGCCTTGGAACCAAGACTTTAAGCAATTTTGTTCTTAATTCTAAACCTTAGAACGATGCTTTTAAGTAGTTATAGGATATGCTCCTTTTTTTGTAAATTTGACTAAGGCTAGGTATGAGATATAAATAATTTGTACACAACATCTACAGAAATATAAGGAAAGGAAAAAGTAACTTAAAATACATGTTAATGGGAAGCTTATCACCACAATGCAGATTAACAAAATATATAATCTACAATTAAAATAAATCTAATTTTTATCAGTGAACCTTGCATTTATAATGATTTCCATCATAATTTTAAAGAAAATTTATTTTAGATTATGTTTTTATCCAGTCATAATTAAAGCAAACCAAAATTTAAAACTTAGCTTTAAATCATTTAAAATGTTTAATGATGTGTTGTGATCAATATTAAAAAGCATATATTTGTGATAAATTAAAGTTTGAAGTTTTACTTACACTGTATTACAACTATTAGTTGAAACTCTGTGTAAAGGCTCTTTGGAATAAAGCAAGTAAGCAAACAAACAAACAAACCCATGTTTTGTAAGGATTTTATTTGAATTTCAGGCTAATTAAGAATAAAATTGCAATATAAGCTGCTTTTAAAAAAACTGGACCTAACAGTAATTCTCTCTTCAGACTGTCACTTTATGTTTAACTTTTGTTTAAAGCACATCATGATGTTCTGAATCTATGCATTAGATCAAAGCTGAGCTCTTTCAAAATAAATCAGCTAATTTCAACATCAAATGTGTTTCTGGGATGAAAGTTAAACTCCCAGTTTTAAGCTATCAAGGAACACTTAAATACTATGTTTCTAATCAGCATAATATCATAGAATTCTTGCTATGGAGTGGACCTTAGAGATATCTATTTCAACCCCCTCACTTTACATGGAAGTAGTATTCACAGAGATTATAATGCAGCTTGCCCAAATTCTCACAGCATTTATGGTAAAAGATAAGAGGCTGATAATCAGGTGTTCTGGTTCCTAGTTTAATTCCCTTTCCATCATAATTTTTTTGGGGGTGGACAGCAAGAATACCTTCTATACCCCGCTGGAGTAAAATGGAAGCCTCTTTGAGAGTTCCTTGCACAAAACGTTTTACTAAGTTTGCGATTTTTTTTTTTAGGAGGTAAGTATTAAAGTATGAAAAAGTTTCCTTTTTCAGAAGAGAAGAAAATAATCCGAATAGTTAGTAATTCCCTGCTGTGATCTCATTTCTGTTTGTCTTCTCTTTTAAAGAATGTACTTTATATATATAAACCAGCTATCCAATTCACATATCTTAAGTGTACGTGAGCTCGTCAATGCAATGGAAACTAAACACACACACAGGAATGAAATTTATCTCAACATTTTTTTTTTTTTAAAAGCACAGAAGGATAAGCTAGTCATCTCTTTTCATGTCCTGTGTGATATCATGCAAACTGAGATAAAGTTAGGATTTTATGATATAAAGAGGAGGTCTCAACTGATGTCATGATATAAAGAGGAGGTCTCAATTATCTCAATTAATGTCACAAGGTACATTTATGAAAGGTCACTATAATGTAAAAGTGCAAGAAATGCAATGGCTGAATATATATCAGAACAGTAGACGTGGAGCTCTAAGTGAAGGTAAATGATACTAACTTCAAAATTAATCTGTAAATGCAGACAAGTACATTTAAAAAGCACAATTTAGATCTCTTAGTTTAATATCATGGCATTTTCTGAGACCAGCATATAGAAGAAGTCAAGTGAAGATTTGAAAAATTAGGGCTATGATGTTAATCAACACGAATAGAAGAAAAATACAGTGCCAAACACTGACATTGCAGACCAAGCTAATTTTAGATATAAAAATGCAAAATTAAAAAAAAATACTAACGTCTCGTTTCCAGCAGTGTATTTAAAGAAAACTACCGTTACTGTACGCTTTACTTCTCTAGGGTTATAGAGAGATCTACATGAATCCTGAGAAGGAATACAAGGAAATTACAGACCAAGTCGATTTCAATGGCTCCTTTATCAAAGAAGATGTTAACTTTATAAGGACCGTTTTAAATTTTATATTAAAAAGAATATTCTTTGCTAGGCTTTTAATTGAAATGACTTTTTTAAAAAACAAAGATTCTGAAGTGACTAGCGTGATTTAGCGTGGGTAGCTCAAAGCTAAATAAGACATTAAAAATAATGTTTAAAGCTATCAATATTTATAAAAGTATGGGTAAATAATTCCCTATTATCCCTCAGCTTATGTCTCAAGGATATGCAGTGATTAAAGACTATCATGTACTTCACGATGGTCAAATGATAAAATAAACTGCTTGTGAAAACTGGAATCTCTTCTGTAGAGGTCCCAACGTTCTTGTAAGTCTGGGATAAAACCAGTGTGCGGACTGACTGATTGTGGAACAGTGTATGCTATAAATTCATGGACATTTCTAACCATTTTTCATACACTCTTTCATTTTAAAAAATGAAATGGAAAACACACCCTGAACCACTGTGAAGGTCCTGTCACACAGCCTCTCCAAGCAATTTTATGTGACCCTCCTTCTATGGTTGGTGGGGATGAACCAGATATCCAATTCCATACCCTTTTTAAAAGGGAGACATGTGCTTTAGGTCTAAGGAGGATTAAAGTTAAATGCTCCGGTCATCACCTAGGAGACATTATTTGTACAACCATTTTATGTTTTCCAAAGATAACCTGATCATTGTTTTACTTGGCTAATTCTTCTATTACATTCTTCAAATCTCAACATAAATCCCTTACTATGTTAAAATACAATAAAATGCATGTTTGTTCGCGAAGAGCGTAAAGCTGAAGTCAATTGCAAAATGGCAACATGATAATTAAACCAACTTTCAGTGAAGAAATAGGCAAAGCAAACTTAACGTTAACACTATTTTTAAGTTGAAGATTAAAAGCCCATCCAAGCTGGTCATCCTTTCCCAAATGGGATTTTGATCAAGCCCAGTGATATTTCCCTTTCTACTTGAGTGCAGCTGTAAACAGGTCTCCAAATCTAGGGAAAAGCCTGATTCCATGTACCCACCCACACAGTTTTGTAAACATTCAGGATTCTACATGTGGTATCACTCAGTTATTAAATGGAAGCCTGTTCTTTCATTGTACCCCTGTCACTGTGTGGATTTCTCCAGTTCAATGTAATGCATCATCTTGGATTAGACAACAGCAAACTCTTCTGTTTTGAACTGCAAAAATATAACAGATGAAAGAATTTACTAAAATAAGAATTTGAGGGCTTGAGAAGCCTCTTTCACAACATCCTCTGGGATACATCAACAAATGGCAGCATGTAGCACAGCTTTTGGTAGACGTCCATATTTCCTTTTCAGAGGCAGTCTTGCACTAGGAACAGCTGCGGGGTGGAAGAAAGAAGCGCACACACACACACACACACACACACACACAAACTGACCCTTACATAATTTTACTTAGCCAATGATCTTACAGGAGAAAATAAATTTTGTTGGTGTATGACTTCCACTAAACTCTACAAAATTGCCTGTGCCTCTTTTAAGTAATAGAAGCTTGTGATGTTATGAAAGCATATTTCTAAACTTGGGGCGTTTTAATCAAATATCATTTCACCCTCAAACACACATGGCAATATTATGTATTGCTCTCGGTATTCACTCTTCATCTTACATTTTGGCAAAACAAAACTCTGCTACTGAGAACTTACTTCATATGCCTCTGAGGTAATTCCCTAGATAACGAGAATGTCACTTGAGTTTCAGCGCTCAAATCTGACATTTAAAACTCCCCAAAGACAGGTCTGAATAGTTTTATCCGGTGCTTCTCGGACCTGATGTTCTAGCACTAGAGACTCAGGAAATATTTATTTCTGATAGGAATGAGTGAAGGTGGTATCCTATAAGATGTTTAGAGAACGCTGTAACTGATACTGTTTTCACACTTTCGTGCCTGAGAAATGTTCTTTCTTCTACATGTGCACCGGGGAAAATTTATATTTAACAGAGTTTAAAGATTTTTGAAAGGTTAATTTTGTTTTGAAACAAAGTGATAAATATCTCATCCTGCACAGTTGTATTCAAAGATGACTGGAATCACTTAATGTCTCCTGATGTAAGATAAAAATGATATGTGGAAGCATCCTATTATCCATGAACGGCTTCGAGTCCATACATCAACAGGTTCTGATGTGACTGATTTGTGTCCAGCTTGATGCTACTTGAAAATAAACTTTCAGCTCCCGCCTGCACACACCTAATTCCCTGTTAGAACCATCAATCAGGCCTTTGCTAGCAGAAGTTCAGGAAGTTGCTGAATGTATATTGTTGATTTCCACAATAAGGTACCAAAAAGAGTGGATGCAGACAAAACTGAGATAATTGTTATATAGGGAAGAAGTACTAAATATTTTTGAAAGATTCTACATATGGTACCACTCAGTTATTAGATGCTTTATCTTTTCCTGTCATGATGATAAATTTTCCTTAGTCCTGAGTAATACACTATCTCTTCTATTAGATAAATGAAAGACTCTGCTCAGTATTTCTCTAAGAGGTCACTAGCCAGCTGTCCCCCCGTTGCCTGAAGATACACATTAAAAAATGAGATATATGTGGCCTCACTGAAAAACAAACACCGGCCTTTTCTTTGTGCCGTGTGTGATTCTCGATAAAATACCCTCTAAGAAAACATCTTCACCACCAGCTCTGATAATGTAGATATAAATTAGCATTCTCCCAACTTTCCTTCTTTTAAGTAGTTTTATGTCTGTCACTGACCATGCTCTTGGTGGAGACTGAAGATGTTCACATGTAATTTTGCCAAACGCGGTGACAAAATTAGACATAGTTCAATTTTATAAGTACCACCTGTCATTAATATTTATTGATTGATTGATTGATTGCCATAAGGAGACTTAATATGGCATTTACACTGCAGGCCTCAAGATGACTGGCCGGTCGGGCTGCAACAACCTAGAGAAACATGCAGAAATATTTAAGAATCTAAACTATTAGCAGGAAGCTGTCAAGAAAGAGTTGGGCAACCTCATTGCTTCAGTTCGTGGTAACAAGATTTTAAAGAGAGGTCAGGCTAGGGTCAAAAGTCATAGGGGAAGGTAGAGTCTTTAGAAAAGAATTTGTGTTTATGAAGACGCTTTTCCCTCACATTGATTCTGATATATGCCACTGCTTTCAATTTTATATGTCATATCTTGCATTTCCATTTCCTGTCAAAAATCATGATTCTAAACATACGAGTGTGTGTTGGCAATCAGTGAACCAGCACTGAGCGGCTGTACTTAAACATCGGTCAGAAACCCTCTGATTCCTTTCCTCCTTGTCTCACACCCCGGGATCCAACACCGTTCCTCCAGGAGACCCAGGTGGCCCCAACAGCTGCAGGTCTAATCAAGGAGCAGGAAAAGACACTACTACCTGCTGATGGCTCCAGAGGAGACATTGCTAATCCTTTTTCTGCCATCCTGGAAGTGAAAGTGAGGTCAGTTTTGACCCAAACAGTCTTGCCCCCTACTTCTCCTTTTTCCTTTCCTCCAGGCCTTTGGGATGCCAGAGTATTTACCATTCACATATTTAGTGATTTCAAACTACGTAAGTCAGCAAACAGACATTGGATCGATATGGGAGCTATGTAGAGAAAGGTAAGCAAGTCAAAATTTCACTGACATAGGAATATCCTATTTCATAGTTTATAACAGTGCATGCAACACTTTAAACTCACAAAGAAACTTCATCCTGGCACAGTTACTATGTTAGTTCTGCCGAATGACGATTTCTATCCCAAAGCCTTTGCAAGCACTTCTGTTTTGGGGCTAGTTTACCCTAAGTGGCCTTGGGCATTACTGCAGGGTAAAGTGACTCACTCCAAAGAAACTGAGTATCTCTCTATCTGAAGACAGTTCTTTTCAATTATTTTAAATAATTTTGCCTTTTCATCAAATGAAAACTTAATGTTTGATTTTGGTTGTTTGCAAACAACAAAGTTTTATACTTTCCTAGTATGAACTTATGAAGTGTCTCATTAGAGCAACCAAGTCTGAGATAATCCATATTTTCCCCAGACAAGTTCATTTTGTATTATATAAAGAATATAAAGAGGCACATTTAACACTGAATTGATTTAGGTATGATGAAATAAAAAATGTGTTGTATACCAACTGAATCCTAGAAATATTAAGCATTTAATTCTCTCCTCATTGATTAAGCTACTTCTAAGAAATCTTAACTTCCTTTATACTTGGATGTAATTAAAGGAAAAATAGTCAAAAATTTGCTACTGAATCAATAGCTCTCCTGAAAAGGCATATACAGCAGCTTAGAAAAGGAGACAACCGTTTGCACACACTGTAATAGGTAACAAGCCTCTTGATAATCAGAGAGCCTTATGTATTTTGCTGCAAAATTTCCAAACTTAAAAAGTTGCAAAGAACAAGGGCACGTGGGTGGCTCAGTCTGTTAAGCATCCAACATCAGCTCAGGTCATGATCTTGCAGTTCGTGGGTTCGAGCCCTGTGTTGGGGTCTGTGCTGACAGCTCTGAGCCTGGAGCCTGCTTCAGGATTCTGTGTCTCCCTCTCTGTCTGCCCCTGCCCTGCTTACCCTTTCTCTCTCTCTCTCTCTTTATCTCTCTCTCTCTCTCTCTCTCTCTCAAAAATAAACAATTTTTTTAATTGCAAAGAACAAATTTAAAAACCCATTTCAGCCTTTGACCATCATGTCAGTACAAAATGTTGTGTTGTGATTCAGTGGAATACAGGCTAGCATTTCCCAACATGTGTTCTGCAAAACAGATACCTAGTTAAAAGCATTCTGTGGTCAGATGAACTTGAATGATGTAGAACAAGACCGGTTAAACAGATGTTTTGGTGCTGTACTTTCTAGAGGCTTTAACAGAGAAAAGCATGGGGATTCACCAATAGGAGGCATAGAGCATAAACATTTTCCATACTTAATTAGTCACAATACCGCTATGGCTTTTTCCAAAGCAGACCACTTTGTGTAAACCTGAATCTCCCCCCAACCCAGGAACGCTTTGTGTTTTCCTTTAAATGCACATAATTTGTAGGAATGAATTTTAGCAATATGTATGCATCGTGATCCTTAGAAATATATCAGTTGTAACTCAAATTGATGTGGTAACTACCATCTTTTTTTTTTTTTTGCACTAAGAAAAAATAGTGAAACCACAAACTGGCATCATAAAACCACCTACTTACAATCAGCAGAGCTATATCACAAGGAGAGCTCAATTTTTCTTTTTTACATAGAGACTTTCCACCTAATAATCTTGATTTCATTTCTAACACACGTAGATTCCAAAATTTTCTAGATGTCACAGAAAAATATTAGACAAAACATATAATCTGTAGAACTCTTATCACAAACAGTGTTTGTGATCAGTTCTGTTTTTAATTCAACAGGAAATTGTGCTATATATTTGCTGTGTTGTAGATGGAAAATTAATGTTCAATAAAATATCACTGATCATGCAAAAGTTTGTATTCCCGTGGAATAGAAATAGTGGGCACGAAGACGTTTGCAGATTTATGTGTAATTTGAAATTTTTTTCATCAGTTACATTTCTAAACTCCCCTTATTTATTCATGCCAAATAAAAGCAGCCAACAATCCCTTTTGATGCTTTGCAACAAAAAAATGTTTATAAATACACACATAATTCATTGTGACATCAATTTTGGTAATTGTTAATTCTAGACAATGATGTTCTTTTTCAGGGAGGACAATGAAGCCATCTAAAAAATGTTTCATTTTGAAACCAGTGAATGTAATTTAAAAGGGGCACGTTTTAGATTCCATAACTGTTACACAATTAAAGAAACAATGGAAGAAGACAGTGATTCAATGGGTAGCTTTGGAACTCCTTCTCCTTATTTAAAAAAAAAATTTTAAGATAGCAAAAGACATCCATTTATTCCTGAAGAATTCTGAAAATGGAGAAAGGTCAGGCAGGGATTCTGGAACTAAAGAGCCCTTATAAAAATCCAAAATTATGAGCAGCTGGTTCTATCCAACTCCTGTGAAGTAGAGTGCTCTGGTTCAAGAGTTTTCTTGTCATGCAATCATACGACGGAAACATTAAGATTGCAGATGGAAAGTGGTGACACACTGTAATTTCATACAGATCATGATGGTTTGGTGACATAAGAATTACTAGACCATGAGGCCTGGGGTCCATGAAATGGATTAAAGCTTTATTGCTCTTTGGAGTTCTGACAATGACAAATGCTCTCTCTGATGTTGGGATTATCTTGTCTAAACTTTTGTTTCCTTAGTTTCAAGTTTCACTTTTTCCTTAACCATCTTTTAAGATCGCAAATAACTTCCGTTTTTTCATTGTTACTGGAAGGCGTTTAGAAACACCCTCTAGTTTTATGCCTCCTTCTCTGGTATCACATCCAGGCATATGGCCATTTTTCAATTTCCAATATCCTGATAAGGGTTTTGATTGATACACTTAATGATATGGTCACATGATCTAACTCCAAATTCCTATTAAAAAAAAGAAAAGAATGAAGATAATAAGAAACTTTGACAAGAAAATTCAGATACAAAGTATTATGAATATTATTTATTAATACATTTATCCTACTGCTAGCATCAATTAACCAACAGATTTTTGACAACAGACTTAAATAAGACAAGTAAATATATCATATATGTCTTTTCTACCATGACACTCACACACACACACACACACATACAGAGTTTCACAAGTAGGGTTTCTGATTTAAGTTGGAAATAAAGATTAAGTAAATTTTGGAAAACATTTTGCAAAGGCATTCATTTTTCTTTATTAAAGCAGAAAATATAACTGATAGAAAAAAAGCGGTGTTTCTTTTTACTACAAACCTGATGGCACTTTTCTCTCCTGTTGCCATTCTGTCTTTGTCATTATCATGCATTGTGAAAACACTACTTCTGGTGAAGTTAAGTGGGTGAAATCTCTAATATGAAAGGAGTTATATACTACACCAATTCAGCAAAATCTGATAGCATTAACATTCAGTGTTTCTCTAGTACCTGATAAAAAGTGTGTGAAAGTCTTACAGATGGAAACGCACTAGGATTTTACATATTGCTAAAATTTCCAGTAAACCAGATTGGAAATTTTGTTCTAAAAGCATTACTTCCCAACAGAGTTTCAGACTGCATTTAAATGTATTGTAATTGCAGTTACTTTAAAAAAAAAAATTGAATAAGTAAATAGCGGAGGAGTGATCTAGTTAAACTAACTTTATTAATTTTTCTGTCTTACACACACACACACACACACACACACACACACACACACAACAAGAGGACATTCTAGGTACCAAATAGAAGTGTATCATTTGGCACAGCAAAGCAGCATGCACTTTGCTTTAGGGAAGACAGAGAAAGAAGTCAGCAAAAACGGCTCCTTTTTCAGATGTAATGTAAATTTCAAAAGTTTTAAACTAGAAATTTCCTGTGATTTAAGATATATCATGATGGAAGATTTATAAGAACAAGTAAAACATTTATGGAAGTTTTTTTCTATCATTTCTTATTCTTTCATTTAATCCCAGGCAACTAGCATGGTTTTTGGTTCATGATCTTTAATAACCATTTCAATTATTGGCCAGCTGATGACAAACAACTGGAACTTTGTGTGCTGAGCATTGTTTTAAATCTTTTTTGTTTTTTGCGGTTTTTAATTAAACTCCTGTTACTTAACATACAGTGTAATATTAGTTTCAGGTGTACAATATAGTGATTCACACTTCCATACAACACCCAGTGCTCATCACAAGTGCCCTGCTCAATCCCCATCACCTATTGCACCCCTCCCCCCACCCACCTCGCCTCTGGTAACCGTCAGCTTGTTGTCTATAGGTAAGAGTCTGTTTCTCAGTTTGCCTCCCTCTCTCCTTTTTCCTCTTTGCTCATTTGTTTTGTTGTCTTAAGTTCCACATATGAGTGAACTCATACAGCATTTGTCTTTCTCTGACTCATTTTACTTTGCATGATACCTTCTAGCTCCACCCATGCCCTTGCAAATGGCAAGATTTCATTCTTTTTGATGGCTAAGCAATATTCCGTTCTCTATATACACTATTTCTTTATCCATTCATCAGTCGATGGACACTTGGTTTGCTTCCATAGTTTGGCTATTGTAATTAATCTTCCTATAAACATCAGAGTACATATATCCATTTGAATTAGTATTTTTGTATTATTTGAGTAAATACCCAGTAGTGCAATTGCTAGGTCATAGGGTAGTTCTACTCTTAATTTTTTGAGGAACCTCCCTACTGTTTTCCAGAGTGGCTGTACAAATCTGCATTCCCACTAAGGGTGCACAAGGGTTTACCTTTCTTCACATCCTTGCCAACACCTCTTGTTTCTTGTGTTGTTGATTAGTAACCATTCTGACAGGTGTGATATCTCATTATAGCTCATTATAGTTTTATAAATCTCAGTATATCTCATTATAGTTTTGATTTGTATTTCCCTGATGACCAGTGAAATTGAATGGTAACCATTAAACAATGACAGAAAGAACATCCACCAAATGAATGAATTTATAATATCAAAATATTTTAATTTTTATCTAAGAAACTAAAATAGTAAATTTAGAATTAGACAGACATGCTTTTAAATATCAGTTGTCACTAGCTGTACCCTGAGGCAAATGTCTGATCTTTTATAAGGTCTAGTATCCACGTCTATAAAATGAGGGAAATAATATCTACATCATAATTACGGTAAAAGATTAAAAGAAATGTCTTCTATGGAGTGCTCCTCCCCATAATCAATCAATAAAACATTAGTCCCTTTCCCTTGTATCAGAAGACTTAAAATCAAAATTGATAAAATATTCATTCTTTAAAATTTGAGAACTTCAATATTGGCAATCACATTGCATGGCATTGTTTCTGCAGTGTAATATTAGGAAAACGGGACCTCCAGAGGTTTAAAAAAGAAAGTCAAAATGTCCCTCACGCCTACACCTCCATGTGTTTCTTCTCTAAAGATTGCTAATGGCTTTTTTGGGCAAGCTGACAGAGTTGGGGTTGGTACCCTGAAAGTTCTTAGTCAAAAGGCATTTTCCACATTTCAAAATGCCACCTGAAATCTACTTTTCATACTAAAAAGGAAGCTGAGACTTGTGAAAAAATATTTGACAAAACTATATATATTTTAGACTATATTAGTTATCGCTAATTTTTTGACATTTCTACAAAAGGAAAATGCACAGAGATAGAAAGCAGATCACTGCTTGTCTGGGGCTGGGATTGGGAGTGGGGAAATGCAAAAGGGGGCAAGGGAAATTTCTGGGGTGTTCTAAAACTGGATAGTGGTTATGGTAGCACAATTGTAAACATTGTAAAAAAGCTATTTATTTTAATAGATGAATTTATGTAACTTATATTTCAATAATGTTATGTTTAAAAAAAGTTACAATACAGCATTATATTTGCATTATGGGAATATCAATTTCTTCACACCATTGACTGGCACAAAAATGTACCAATGTTTGCACATACCCTATTTAAGAAATTATACCCTTGAAAACAAAATGCATTTTATTGTCCTTATATCTTCCTCTCAAACTCTCAGTAATAAGAAATAGACTCCTCCCCCCAGGGTAGAGACTACATCTTGTTTATCTCAGGATCTTTCATCTATCACACAGTTTTTGGTATATCTATTGATATTCAATAATATTTCTGTTGAATAAATATCATGCATGGTCAGGAGTAAATACAGGCACTAAGAAATTAAATAAATATCAATATTTCCATTTCACTAGTCAATATGCTTTCACCGAGACTGCTTAAAAAAATTTATCTCTATGATTTAAATTATTTGGAAACATATTTGAATACTGCATTTAGCAACAAATGAGACTAGTGTGAATTTACCCATAAGAAAAAAAAGACTAAAATTTACAATGTAATTTACATTAGTCTAGTTTTTTCTTTTTCATTGTTTGGAAGTTTTCATTAAGTTTATCTTTCATCAAACAAGAAAATGAGTGTTTGACAAATAACAAAGTAAAAATCAGCAACTATATAAAAAGTAATTGCTTTAAAAATTATGCATATTTTGTATCTGTTTCCTAGTGCTTATGAGAGTTTCAATGCCATATTACTGTGCTTCCTATCTATTTAGTGTTACTTTACTCATTTAAAAGTGATTAAAAAATAATCTTAGTTAAACACTTATCACATATGCTTGCTTATAACTAAATTATGATGAACATTCTTAAGTAGGAAGAATTAGAATTTCAGTATGGAATTATCTAGTAACATTTTGTGTTGTTAACTTATGAGGCCTGTGGACATTTCAGATAGGTTCATTAGGAATATTTCTCAGAACAGCACCTGAGTAGCTCAGTTGGTTAGGCGTCTGACTCCTGATTTCTGCTCGGGTCATGATCTCATGGTCCGTGAGTTCAAGCCCCACATCAGGCTCTGCACTGACAGTGTTGAGTCTGCTTGGAATTCTTGTTCTCCCTCTCTCTCTGCCCCTCCCCTGCTCTCTCTCTCTTTCTCTCTCAGAAAATAAAATAATAATATTTCTCAGGGGGCACCTGGGGATTCAGTCACTTAAGCATCTTACTCCTGGTTTCAGCTCAGGTTATGATCTCATCCACTGGTGAGTTCAGCCCCACATCAAGCTCTGCATTTACAGTGTAGAACCTGCTTGATTCTCTGTCTCCCTCTATCTCTGTCCCTCCTCCACTCACACAGTCTCTGTCTTGCTCAAAATAAATAAATAAATTAAAAAAAAAGAATAATTCTCAGAAAAATCTAGGAGAATTTAATCTGAATCATATTACTTACAATAAAATATATGGAAACATAGCACATATAGTTTGAGGCATCTAAACTATACTCAAAACAAGTAATTGAATGGAAAAATACATTTCATTTAGAAATTGTAGACTATCTGTATAGTATTGGAAACCTGCAACTTGGGATATTGTAGGTCCTGTCTAGCACATGGTTGACACTCAGTAAATATTAAATAAAGAAGAAAGGAAGAAAGAGGAGAGGAGAAGAAAAGCAAGACAGAAGAAAAGAGAGAAAGATAAAATATAGCCTTTTCCATGTGGCTTTTTAGTAATGAAAACCGTGGAATCCCCAGTAAAGCTGTGTATGGCCAACTTCATGATAAAAAACATGCTGTTAGCTGTATCATTAAAAGATGCAAAGATCCCCTGAAGGCAAATGTAGGGGCTGAGACAGATGTCCTCAATCATAAGAGTTCATACAAAAACATGCTCCATATGGTTTAGAACACAAGATGTATGGCTCAACTGACCCAAGAACAAGAAGAATACACAGCAAGCCGTGGAGAAGAGGAAACAATACAAGATCAGCACCATGTTAATTATAGTGTTGAGAGTATAACAGCTAATACGAGAATACCAATTAACAATGGCTCATCTGCACGTGCAGGACTGAGTTTTTTATTTTTAAGTAGTGTTTTATTGTCATGTAGGTTTCAATTGCTGCATACACATAAAACTAAAGTGAAGAGGAGACTTTATCAAACCATATCTTGTGATGTATATGCCCATATCCTTACTAAGGGTAGAAAACACTGTTAAAATGGGTTTTAAAACTAAAAGAAGAAATTGCATCCAGACTTTTAGGAAATTGTCTGTCTCCTGCACATGTATAAGTATCAGGTCAATGTGCTTTAGCTTTGTTACAAGATCAACTCCAGAGATCTGCATCTAGTACTTTAATCTAATGCTTCCTGAAATAAGCAGTTGCTGTTAGGAAACCCAATAAAAGTGCTTGTTGCCCACAATTTAATAAAGAGATTTCCACCGTGGGTAAACAAATACAATCAAAAAGCTACACAGGCTAAAACCACTCATAAGAGCCATATTTTCTTCTTTAACAACCACATTGAATCAAATAGTGGGCCAACGTTCTTCCACGCATTTACTATGTAGGATCAAATAGTTCTTTTAATCAAAATACAAATTTGCTGAGTGAATCAGATCTTCTAAGAGCTTCACATTTTTCTTTTAATTCTTAAAAGGCTTTGGAAACATTTTCAATCATTTCAGACTAAATGTAATAATTTCCGTGTCCTACATAGCAGGAAACTATGCTCACAAGGTAGCCAATTACCACACTTAATATCTACTCACTTGAAACAGCATTCCCAGCCCTCTAAATATATGTAGTCTTCTGTAAACTAGGAATATATGGCTTATAATTTAAAACCAGGAAATAGAAATTAAGTTTTTTTTATTATTTAAGTTGGACTGAAAAATAGCTTCCATAGAAAGTCAAAATATTCTGTTTCACTAAAGTAATCTTTCTATGTTATGTAAACTTTATTATTACTTATTTCAAATGTCAAAAACGAAGCCATTTTATTAACAATGAGAAATAGGAGAAGGTTTGTTTTATATTTTGAAAGAAATTGTTGATTAGTTTTAACATAAAAAATTATCATTGGAGTTGGCCAAATGTCTGACAATGGGTCCCAAAGGGTTTTTCAAAATTTACCTTTTAAGCTCACTTCTTTGACATCTCAATTTTGATGAACATCAATCCTCAAACCAGACCTTTCACTGGACCTTGATAATTAAGTAGGGAGAGAAGAACTTACCTATTTGAGTGGGGTAAGTTTACTTGAGGAAAACATTTTACCTATAATATTCCACTTTATCCTTCCAACTCTATTAGCTTGATATAATTATTGTAATACACATGGTAAAAAAAACCCCTTAGTCTCTAGAATTCAGTCAGCATTGAATTCAACTCATAAAAAGAGCTAAAGGTCTTGAACTCAGGTCTGTTTAACAGTAAATCCTGATTTCTTTTCACTGCAGTACATTGTAACTAGCATAACAGGAAGCACTCATAGTGATATACAATATCTGATGATATTCATGTTTATTCACTTATCCATTCAAAATGGTCACTTCGTAAAAGCCCTTCAGTGTTCAAAACGCCTGAGGCATACAAATAAAAAATTGTTAGAGCCAATTCTCCAGAAGTATACAGTATCATGGCTAAGGGTGTTTCAGAATGTAGAAAACTAAGAAAAATGCAGTTCACTCGGTGAATGTGAGTTTAATGACCAAAGCATGGAATGTAGGAGGAGCAACTTATAGCATCTGAACTCTTGTGGGAGTCAGAAAGGACTAACATTTTTTCCAGCTTCAACATGAATTTCAACTTACATCTTCACTATATTCCTCACTTCTCTATTTCACCAACATATCCAAGGCCCAAATAAATGCCCGACACTGAGTGGGTATCCCAAAACAAGCACATAAACAAAAATCTTGTTATTTGTTGCGATTGTAATGATGCATGGGCTTTTGGCTTATTGTAGTAGTACCAGACAACTCATTCAATTTCATGCTTTTGTTTCTATTGCCCCATTCATTCAGTGATCTGCAACCAAATAAACAAACCATAAATGTGTGCCTATAAATTCAGTGGTGGCTTTAACAAAATTTAAAGCCACTGGGGCCCAGTGGCTCAGTCGGGTAACTGTCCAACTCTTGATTTCAGATCAGGGCACAATCTCACAATCCTGGCATCAAGCCCTGCATTGGGCTCCATGCTGAGCATGGAGACCGCTTGAGATTCTCTTCCTTTGTCCCTTTCCCCAGCTCGCACTCTCTCTCTCTCTAACATATATTTTTTTAAGTGTTTAAATGAGAAAAGAAAAGCCACTGATGCTTTTATCAGTATGTAAAGGTATGAAAAGTATGGGGGCACTTGGGTGACTTGGTTAACCATCCAACTTCGGCTCAGGTCATGAGCTCATGGTTCATGAGTTTAAGCCCCATGTGGGGCTCTGTGATGACAGCTCATAGCCTGGAGCCTGCTTCGGATTCTGTGTCTCCAATGATTCTGTCTCTCTGCTCCTCCCCTGCTCGTACTCTGTTTCTCTCTCAAAAATAAATAAAACATCAAAAAATTTAATTTAAAAAAAGGTGTAAAAAATACAAACATCAAGTGAAGATGCTGTTTTTTGGAAAAAGGAAGAATAAACAGAATGTCTCCCACATGTCAAGTAATCCAGAATATTACAACCAGCCAAAGGATTCTATGCCGTTTTCAATTAACTCCTTAAATCCTGGAGACCAGTTCAAAAACTTCTGCTCAGTGGCATAGGCAATAATCTTAATTCCTATAGAAAAATATGACAATTTAAAAATTATTATAAGTGGTAAAAGTATACATATATACATATATATACAGGTGTATGCATTTTTTCTCACTTAAAATCAATGTATGTAACAAAGCCATGTTTTATTTTTCCATATATAGCACTATAAATTTATATATAATAATTTTTTAAATTTTATTATTGAAATACAGTTGACATACAACATTATATTAGCTTCAAGCATACAACATTGTGATTCAACAACTCAATACATCATGTAATGTTCACCATAAGTGTTATTACCATTTGTCACCATACAAAGTTATTACAATATTATTGACTATATTCCCTATACTTAATTTTTCATCCCTGTGATTTATTCATTCTATAACTTGAAGTCTGTACCACTAAATCCCTTCACCCATCTCCACACTCCTACTTTATGGCAACCACCATTTTGTTATGAGCCTGTTTGTGTTTTTTGTTTGTTCATTTGTTTTATTTCTTAGATTCCACATACACATGAAATCCTATGGTATTTGTCTCTCTCTGTTTGACTTACTTCACTTGGCAAAATGCCCTCTGTTTCCATCCATATTGTCACAAATGGTAAGATCTTTGTCTTTTTTATGGCTGAGTAATATTCCATTGTGAATATATACCACATCTTCTTTATCCACTTGTCTATTGATAGACAACTTGAGCTGCTTTCATATCTTGGATAAAAAAATAATGGTACAATAAAAATAGTGTATATATCTTTTTATATTAGCATTTTAATTTTAGGGGGAAAATACCCACTAGTGGAATTACTGGATCATATGGTATTTCTATGCTTAATTTTTGAGGAAACTTCATGCTGTTTTGGACAGTGGCTGTACCAATTTACTATCCTACAACAATGCATGAGGCTTTCCTTTTCTCTACATTCTCACCAAAGCTTGTTATTTCTTGTCTTTTTAATATTAGTCATTCTGACTGGTGTGAGGTGGTATCTCATTGTGGTTTTGATTTCCATTTCCCTGATGATTAGTAATGAATAACTTTTCATGTGTCTATTGGCCATCTGTATGTCTTTCTCAGAAAAATGTCTATTCAGGTCCTCTGAATATTTTTAATAAGATTATTGTTTGTTTTTTGTTTTGTTTGTTTGTTTGGTTTTTTTGGTTTTTAACTGTATGAGTTCTTTACAGAATTTGGTTATTAACCCATTATTAGATATATTATTTACAAATGTCCCTTCCATTCAGTAGGTTACCTTTTTATTTTGTTAATGTTTCCTTTTACTGTGCAAAAGCTTTTTATCTCAGTGTCATCCTCATAGTTTATTTTTGCTTTTGTTTCCCCTTCCTGAAGAGACATCAAATATAAGAAATTTATAATCCTCAAGGTTAGTCACATATCACAGAATGTTATAACAGGAGAGACCTATAAAAAATATCTAGACCAATTCTCATTTGGTACAGGTGGAAAAAGCCAACTCATTTGTTCACCTATACATTGTCAAAATGTATATGTATGTTCAGAATTACACTTGTTCATTATAATAATTTGAGCAACTACTAAGAAAATTATATAAAATGTTATACTCAAAGACATTAAAAATAAATCAAAAGGTTATACTAAAGAAAATGTTAAGTTACTCACAGGAAAGCAAGAAAAGAGAAAAAAGGAATGAGAAATGGAGGGAGAAAGCACAGAAAACAAATAGTAAGTTGACATATCTAAGCCACAGTGTAATTACTTTACAATAAGTCATCTAAGTACACAAGAAAAAAGATAGCTATTGGCAAAATAGTTGCAAAATCAAGACCAAACTATAGTCTATAAAAATTTCACTTCAAACAAAATGATATAGGTATGTTAATAATAAAATGATGAAAGAAAATATATCATGAAAACATTAATTTTTAAAAGCAAGATTAGCTATTTTTATATCTGATTAAATAGACTTCAGAGCGAAAAAAAAAAAAAAGAGAGAAGGGTTAAAGAAAGGTAACGCATAACAAAAGGATCAGCCCACCAGGAGAGTGATCCTCAATGTGTATGCAGCAATAATGAGTTTCCCGATTACAAAGACTAAAAATGAATAGAGTTCAGAGAAGAAATAGGCAAATCCACAATTAAAGTTGGGGACTTCAACCCCCCCCCCCCCCCGAGTGTGTTTAAAAGTAATAGGGAAAAAGTGAGCAAAACTATAGAATAATTAAAAAATACTATTAGGGTGCCTTAGTGGCTCAGTCCATTGAGCATCAGACTCCTGATTTCGGCTCAGATCATGATCCCAAGGTTGAGGAATCAAGCCCTGTGTGGGGCTCCATGCTGAGCATGGAGCCTGCTTAAGATTCTCTCTCTTTCTCCCTCTGCTCCTCTCTCCCACTTGAGTGCTATCTTTAAAATAAAAAAAAAAATAATAATAAAATAAATAAATAAATAAATGCTATTAACCAACAAGATCTAATAAATATTGATAAAAATCTTCCAACAAATGACAACATTAAAATGCATTCTATTAAAGTGCCCATGGAATATTCACCAAGAGAGACCTTATCTTCGGTCATGAAACAAACCCAGACAAATTGAAAGCATACAGTGGATGTTCTTCAATCATTCTAGAACCAAACTAGAAATCAATGACACAAAGACCACAGGAAAATCTATAAACATTTGAATATTAAACAACACACTTTTAAGTAATCCATGGTTGGGGCACCTGGGTGGCTCAGTTGGTTGGGTGGCTGACTTTGGCTCAGGTCATGATCTTGCAGCTTGTAAGTTTGAGTCCCGTGTCGGGCTCTGTGCTGACAGCTCAGAGCCTGGAGCCTGCTTCAGATTCTGTGTTTCCCTCTCTCTCTGCCCCTCCCCCACTCACACTCTCTGTCTCTCTCTCTCTCTCTCAAAAGTAAATAAACTTTCAAAAATATTTAAGTAATCCATGGTTAAAAAGAATAAGTCTAAAGGAAATAAAATATTCATGGAACTAAATGAAAATTAATACAAAAAATATCAGTATTAATGAAATGTGTCTGAAGTAGTGATAAGAGAAAAATAATATAATACTGTATTTTTATTTTCAAAGAGAGAAAAGACTTAAAAATCAATAATCTGCCAAGAAACTAGAAAAAGAAGAACAGCAACAACAAAACCCTAAGCAGTGGAGAAGAAAAGAAATAATAAAGATAAGAGAAAATACCGATGAAAATCAGAACAGGACAACAATAAAATCAATGAAGCATAAAAATGGTTCTTCAAAACAAAAACAAAAACACTTACATTAAACTTCTTGAAAGACTAATAAAACTGAAAATAGCAAAGATGTAAATCACAAATATTAGTAAGACGCCAAAGACAACAAGCAGATACTAAAACTACACTTGTAAATTTGACAACTGATTAGAACATAAATTTCTCAAAGACTACAAATTACCAAAACGCAACCAAAATGAAATAAATAAACCAAATAGTCCCAAACTCACTAAATACATTGAATTCATAATTTCAAATCTCCTGAGAAATAAATCTCCAGGCCTAGATCATTTCACTGGCATATTCTATAATTACTTAAAGAATTTTATACAATCTCTTCTAGAAAATAAAAGGGAAAAGGATAATCTTCAACATTTTTTATGAAGCCTGATACCAAAAGAGAAAAAAATAAAAAAGGAATGAAATAAAAGAAAGATTAAAAACTACATCTACATATCTCTCATGAACTTAGATGCAAAATTCTGAACAATTATTAAGTTGAATCCAGCAGCGCATTAAATATTTATACACCATGAGAGATTTGTTCCAGGTAAACCAAGGCTGGTTTAATATTCCAAATCAATCAGTATAATCACCATATCTTCAGGCTAAAGAAGAAAATCATATGATCATTCCAATTGAGACGGAAAAAAAAAACATTTGAAAAATTCTAACCCCTGTTCATTAAAAAACTCAGAAAACTAAAAAGAGTTCCTCAACTTCATAAAAAGATTCTACCAAAAACTAACAGCAAACATCATACTTAATGGTGACTGAATGCTTGCTTTCTAAGACTGAAACCCAGGCAAAGATGCTTGCTTACCACTCTCATTCAACACAGTACTGGAAGTTGTAGCCAGAGCAATGAAAAAAGAAAAATAAATTAAAAACATACATATTGGAGAGGAAGATATAAAATTGTTATAGTTTTTGAATGGCATGATTGTCTACATAGAAAAATTCTAAACAATCTACAAAAACCTAAAACGTAAAACTAGTGAGTGAGTTCAGTGGGGAAGCAGGATATAAAATAAAAACAAAAAAAAAAATCATTTTCTAGGAACCAACAATGAGTATGTGGCAACTGGAATCAAGGCTGCAATATCATTTACAATGTGCCCAAGAAAATGAAGTACTTAGGTATAGGTGAAACAAAGCTTGTACAGGATCTCTACGATGAAATTACAAAATGCTGATGAAGGACATTGAAGAAAACTTAGATAAATGCATTGCTCTGTAGAAATCAGGGCTTGGGGGAACCAGCATGTAAAACTAATGACACTCTGGCTTCAGCTATTGCTATGGGGGCCAAACCATCCACTGTGTCTCATCCAGAAACCTCCTGCCTTCCACCAGCATTCATGAAAGTGTGATAGGCTAACTTGTTGGCTTATAAATAGGATAAAATCTCAGACTTTTCACAATTCTTGATATCTATCTTCTCTCTTTCCCCTGGGATGCCTGTACTTGGAAGTAGCCACCATAGTATGAGGAAGCCCAAGCCACAAATACAAGCCATATGTGAGTGCCTCAGCCAATAGCCCAGTTATGTCCTTAATGACAGCCAAAATTAGTAATGGCATAAGAATGAATGAAACTTCAGATGATTCCAAACCATAGGATTTTTTTGAATGTTTATTTATTTTTGAAGGAGAGAGAGACTACCATAAGCGGGGAGGGGCAGAGAGAGAGGGGGGAGACACAGAATTCGAAGCAGGCTCCAGGTTCTGAGCTGTCAGCACAGATTCCGACATGGGGCTGAAATGCATGAACTGCAAGATCATGACCTGAGCTGAAGTCGGAGGCTTAATCGACTGAGCCACCCAGGCTAAACCATAGGTTTTGAGTTTGCCATCTGAACTGTAGAAAACATGGAGTAGAGATAAGCTCTCTATACTATGTCATGTCTGAACTTCTGACCCACAGAAAATATGAGATTAGTGACTTTAGGTGATAATTTTTTAAGCCACTAAGTGATGTTACATAATAATAGTCACTAGAACACTCATTAAAAAGAAACACTTTTAAAAAAGTGTTTCTTGACCTCTTTCATGTGCATGTTTTAGAAGGAAAGCATTTCTCAAAAAAATTTTAGTTTTAATCTTGGCCTTGCCATTTACTAATTCTTTACATTTTAGTAAGTCATTTACTATACATGCATTCCCTTCCTTCAGCAGGAAAAGACACAAAGAATTTCTTTTGTTACCTGTAGTGATACTGAATTAAAATTATTTATTTTTTAATAAATAATTATAAGTGTATTCTATGGACCAGTCATGAACCAGGTTATGTGTTAGATTAGACTTGCATTTACCAAATTCTCTCTCTCTCAATTTTTAAGAGAAACATGAATCTAAGTGGAATTAGATTGTATATTATTCACTGGATTCATAGCATATTGGTTGAAAAGGTAATATTATTTGTTTTCTAACAACACATTTAAAATTCATTCAACAAATACTTATTGTGTGCCTACTTACCTACTGTGTGCCAGGCATTGTGTTAGGCATTTGATAATTGATCCATTCCTATTAGACTAAAATTTATAGCAGTGTCATTCTAGAAACTTCCATGATGAAATGATGCTTCCAACGAAACTGTAGCCAATTAAACACAGAAAAAAATCCTGTTTGCAAAATGTCTTTGAAAATTTAAATACTGAATAATTTAATCTATTTGATTCTGCAAGCACATACTAACCATTCATGTATTGAAAGGATTTTATTACCCTGAGATATTGTAACATGATTTCAATATTCCATGGGGTATGAAATATATATATGCACATACACACACACACACATATATACAGAAATCTCTAGAGTCAGAAACATAAAGCAATTGAGTATTAGGGGATCTTCAGCCCAAGATAAATAATAATATTGGCAAATTGAGCATTGTCTAAAGGAGAGTATCCAAATTGGTTTTGACTAGAGTCTTTTTCCATTTTTGTGCTGCTGAGTTGCTGATATGAAATATGTATTTATTATATGAAGCGTACCTATGGCAGTTAAATTCAGATAGTGTTATCTATAACAATTTGTATTGGCTTCCTCCCAAGGCTTTTGATTTGCCATGTATGAGAATAAATGAGAACCATATGAAAGTCAATAAGTTCTTGATAGTACATGACATTCTGTGTTCTCTCATCCTTGATTTTAGCAAACATTCCAAGGTTTTGGCTTCCATCATTGAGGGTGATAGGCTTTAAAAATATAAGGGCTTTTTTCTTGGCTTCAGATAAGAATCCCAAACTTAACACACTTCCATAAATCATTGGTGTGGAAATCTGTCAAAAAATAGCACAACAGTACTACTTTTTCCTTGTGGTATTTGGTGTTTCCAAATTAGATTATTTGTTGAATGTTCAAGGGAGTATGTTTGCTTGAAGGGTTCACCATATGTCAGACAAATCTCATGCTCTTGAAATGGAGTTCACAGAAATGGAATCAAGGGTTACTGTTTGTTCCTTCCTTGGCCATGGTAGTAAGAATCAAAGGTTTCTGTAAAAAAGTGTCTCTACTAGCAGGGTTACTGAATAACATGCACATTGAAAAGCAACAAAATGGAGACTATCTGAGATCTTAGATCAGAATGCATTTTATCATCATTCTTCAGATTTTATCCTCATTAGTACTATAATTCTCACAGAGTGTGGTCATTCAGTGCACATGTCCTGGAGTTGATTTTGACTTAAAGTTCTTCCACTAGCTAGCTATATGATGTAATGTGATTGTTAAACCCCCGTAAGCTTCAAACTATAAAATGGATAACAGGGGCCCCTGGGTGGCTCAGTTGGTTAAGCGTCTGACTCTTGGTTTTGGCTCAGGTCATGATCTCACAGTTCGTGGGTTTTAGCCCCACATTGGGCTCCACACTGACATGGTGCCTGCTTGGGATTCTCTCTTTCTGCTCCTCCCCAGTTTGCACTCATGCTCTCTCTCTCTCTCTCTCTCTCAAAATAAATAAATAAATAAATAAAATAAAATAAATAGATATTCTCATTTCATAAATCTCAATGTTCATAAGGAAAATTAAATTAAATGATTCATATTAAGCACTTGGCACACAGTAAACGTTCAATTGAAAGTACTTATGATTTGGAACAGGTGAATATAATAATACATACATGTATATGCACATATATGTAATAGACATTATCCAGCAATTTTTAGATTTGTATTAGGTTTTAGTATTACTATTGTTTGTTTTACTATTTCTAAGCCAACTGGAAACTTATCTTTCTTCAAAGAAGGAAGATGATAGCCCACCTACTGGGAAAATCTGATTTAATTAAGACTACTCTCCATCAGCTTGTAACTGGGTTTCCCAAAGAATTTCAGGGTGAGGACTTCTGTAAACCACCAAAATCTTTATTTTATGGTGTATTTAATTCTACCACTTATTTTCCCAAATTGTGTCTAGATCCCCTGGGTCCATAGAATGTGTATCCCAGTTGCCCCATAAGAAAGTGGTTTTTAGTAGGCATGTTGATGTTATTTGTACATAGTAAGAGAGTATAAAGGATCAGAAAAGCTTTGGCATTTACCTTGTTAAATTTTTATAGCTAAGCTCTGGTTCAAGGGTCTCCTTAAAAGACTTAACTGCACTAAGAAAAATGAGGGCTTTGAGACCAATGAAAGGAGTCCACAAAATTCTATGAAAATGAACCAGTCTTAGCAGAAATCAGTATGTTCAATGATCCAAGATACACAACCAGAACATTAACTAGTTTCATTGACCTGAAGGAAATTTACACTTTTATCTACAAGGACAAAGAAGTCAGGGACATGACCCTTTATATTATTATCAAAAATTGTTTTAATATATTAAGTCAACTCAGATAATTTTGAATGCTTATTATATACCAGGCATTGCAATAGAAGAGGTTTAAATCATGATTTACAAGGCACAGTTCCTGGTAAAGTGTCCTCAGCCACAAGTAGGGATGGGACCTAAAGAAGAGGCAATTTATTTATTTATTTTTAATGTTTATTTATTTTTGACAGAGAGAGAGAGACAGAATATGAGCAGGGGAGGGGCAGAGAGAGAGGGAGACACAGAATCAGAAGCAGGCTCCAGGCTCTGAGCTGTCAGCACAGAGCCCTACACGGGCTCGAACTCACGTACCACAAGATCATGACGAGAGCCGAAGTCGGACGCTCAACTGACTGACCCTTCAGGTACCCCAAGAAGAGGCAATTTCAATAAAAGTTGATGTGTTATGTAGGATCAATCACAGGGTTCCTTTGCTACACACACAGAAAAGAAATTTAACACAGTGCTGGGGAGATAAGGAGAGGAATAAAAAGAAAATTGGCTAAGTGATTCTAAACAAAAGAACAGAAGTTTAAAAGCCCTGATGCTTAAAAAGGAAAAAAAGTGGCATATTCAGAGAACTATGAGTGATTCAGTGCAGCTGTGTATAGTGTGGACAGATGAGAATGTGGAGAGAAGCAGGGTTTTATTCAAGGCAGATCTTATGTACCAATATTAGATAGAGTCTATATCTTAGAAATGATAAGGAGGCAGCTGCGAGCTAAGTTCAGCCCTTGGGTATATCTTCTTCATTATGAGATGGGATATCATACTGGAAATACATAAGAGTTTCTCACAAAAACTCAGATTAGGCATTCTTTTAAAAGATCAGAAATTTACATTGGATCCATGTTGTCTTGTCCCTGAGAAATTGTTTTTGGACGAACAGAGGGTGCTTTTATCGAGTCACCATACTCTTCACTTGTTTCGCATATTTATATGAACTGCCCACCCCTGAGGCATTTGTTTTGCAAGAGGAACTGCATAATTAAATTTGTGCTAATGTATCAGTCTGACTGATATTGGAGATATCAGTATCACAGACAGGTGCATTATGCAGGAGATTTCTTTGGTAATCAAAACAAGTAAGGAGGTTACCAACAGAAGGTGTGGTGGGACCTAGAGGAAAGAATAGAAGTTAACATTCCTAACATGACTGCTTAGGGGATCCAAGATGGGATAAAGGGAAGGGTGAAGGGTGACATCTTAATTTTCAGGTTAACCAACTTGAGCATCATTGTCTCAGTTGAGACTCATCAAGAAACAGACACCAAGAGGAAATTAGACCTTCCAGAAATCTTTCGGTGGGGGCGCCAGAGAAAGATCCCGGAAGAGAGCAAGAGAAGGCATAGGGAGTGTTCAGACTGGAGTTCATGTCTGAGGCCCATGGAAAGAGAGAGCTGAGGAAAAGAGCCATAGGGAGCTCAGACCATGGTGTAGCCATGAGAAAACCTCTTCCAGGATGAGATAAGCTTGAGATGGTTACGGGAGGCCATCACTGGGGAAGAAATAGCCTTGCTCTAGTATTTCTGCCATGCCCCGTGGCTTGGTGCTGTGCTGGGGTTTTTGAAATAAAATAGCTCTAGGCTATCAGCTAATTGTTCTCTTTCTAATAAGTTCTGTCTTGTAAGGAGATCTGAATAGTGCAGGCCCAGAGCAGACACACGGACCATTAATAGAAGTATTGGGTTTAAGCAGAGAGAGAAGAGTTAAACATGGTTGCCTGTAGAGAATATGAAATGGGTGAAGTTAGCAAGAAACTGATGTTTTTTTAACAGCCTTTTAGAACTGCCTGCCTCTCACATATTATACATGTAAGTAAAAAGGACTTGTGGCAGCAACTGTTCTATAGACTCTAAAACCTTTTACTTTTCTATTTAGGCACACTACTTCCTGCACATTCGCTTGCAGTCAAATACAGCAATACGACTTCTAGTCAATGGAAGGGGAGGAGAAGTGACAGGCGCCACTGAAAGCCGGGCTTGTAAAATCCACCACAGTCAAGACTCCCTTCCATTTTAGGGGCCATGAGCACAAGATTCTAAGGCCTTACATTGCACAAGACGAAGAGGGCACGGGATCTGAATCACTGCTACCAAGGCCACCCGACAAACAACTATCTCAGGTAATTCTGCATTTAAAACATTGTTATTTTGGGGCACCTGGGTGGCTCAGTCAGTTAAGCATCCGACTTTGGCTCAGTGACTCGCGGTCCGTGAGTTCGAGCCCTACGTCGGGCTCTGTGCTGACTGCTCAGAGCCTGGAGCCTGTTTCAGATTCTGTGTCTCCCTCTCTCTCTGCCCCTCCCCCGTTCATGCTCTCTGTCTCAAACATAAATAAACGTTAAAAAAAAAAAAAACATTGTTATTTTGCTATTTTAAGCTGATGGGATGTGGAGATTTACCTACTTTAGCAGTTGGCATGAACTTAAGAAAGGTGGCCCAAGACAAAGTTATATGTATGTACACCATACATCAAGATATATAGATCTTGGTATCATCTCAGAGACACATTCTACCTTTGAATTCTTTTTTCTAAAGCTTCAGACTCACATTTTCAGGACCTATTAACTTATTAAGGTTTGGCTAACACCATAAATTTAGCAAACTCATAAAGTTAAACTAACTTTTCCTTACTCCCTACTTCTAATGGTGCCATCATTTCCATAGCCACTTAGGACCTAACGTTTTATGGTTCACTTTGATTCTTAACCTTTTGAATAATTCTTATATCAAACTGATAAATTCTGCTAATTCTCCTTTATGTCTTTGTACGCATTTCATTCTTCATATTCTATTGCCACCATTTCAGAGTAGCTTCATGCCTACAGCACCAAAGTAGATTTCTAATATCATACAGTCTACTATAGCTTCACCCCAAATCATTTTTGTAAATTGCCACTGTCACTACCCCCCCCCCCCCCGGAGCATTCTTGGGCTGACAATAGCAATTATATTAGGGAAAGAACACAAAATAGGAAGGTTCCAGCTTTGAAATATCTATTAGTCTACTCACTAGAATTATCTTGGGAAGGTGACTTGTACATTCTGAGTCTTTATTCCCTCATATATTAAAAGTGAGCAATCTGTAGCCCCAGGATTGTTGCAAAGATTGAATGAGTTAGCTTGTAAATAGTGGTAATAACAAAATACCTATTTCATGGTACTGCTTAGTACATGTTTCTTGAATGAATAAATATATTCCTCTTTACCTCTTCCCCTTTACTTAGCTAATATGCTGCTTACAAGTTACTCTCTACTCAACATGATCAAATGCTTTTTCTCCTTCAAGGTAAGCTTCCATCTGAGCTGTTTTGTGACCTCTCCCTATTGACTTTACTTACCTCTATGGAATTCCTGATGTCTGATCTTGCCTTATATTGTTAGTTAGCTTTCTTGGTTTTCATGTACAATCATTTTCTTTAGGTAGATTGCACATGACTAGGGACCTACTTTATAAAAAGTATCAGGTATTTCTTAGAGTGCTATTTGTAGTTGTGTGCATTTGCTTGCTTTTCATTTTTGTTTTGGCTTGTGCGGAATTCTTTCCTTCTTTTTCTCATAAACGATATTCTGACTTTCTTTTAGACATAAACCATTTTGACACCTCTAATCCTGTAGATCATCAGTTCCACTTGACCCCACCCACTGTCTCAAAGGGCACCGCACATGACTAAGTAAGTACTTGCCAATTTCAGTAATTCACTCTCCTGCCCAAAGTGACTCACATAGGGCTTGTGAGCCAAGCAAAGCATGAGGGCCAATTATTATCCCACAGTAATTACAATGTAGAATTATATGAACTAGAGCAGTATTTTAAACGATACAGTTTGCAAACTAACCCAGTTGGGAGAAAAATAGGGTCAAGTGAAGAAGACAAAGAATAAAAGACTTACTCCTGGATCCTACTGTATAGAAATTTATCTCCAGTCTTTTCAGCCACATGGGCTCAAAGTTCTTTTTTTTTTTCTTAAGCTAATTTGTATTTTGTCACTTATAATCAAAAGAGAACTGTCTCCTACAGTTGTGCTTTTTAACTATGAAGATAATATTTACTGCTCATTTTTGTAGCTTATTAATAAGGAGATTTAGACAAAAAAGTGGACTACATAACACGAACACTCCTCACTAATGGAGAAAAAAGAAACAGAAGCACATTCTTTGTGACTATATAAATTTCATTATGTTGCTGTTTAAAGAAGCACGTATTTTATAATATTTAAAAAAGCTTCAAAGACCACCTCTGTATTCCAATCTGTAAAAAATATTTTCATTATGTTTATTATAAAAATATAAATGTTTCCACTACAAATCATTTTACATTAGTAAGAGGCCATCTACATTGTACGATATAAACTACAGGAGTAATTTGTGAAAACACAAATTTAAAGTAAATACATATTGCCAATCATATCATATTTATACATGGCTTAATTGATACTTGGTACAGCATAAACTGGGCAAGTTACTAGAAATAAATAATAAATGTAAATCAAATTTAAGATACAGAACAGAGAATATGGTACATAGCATTGTGAAGGGATGTGGTTTCATGTTTATTGAAAGACAACGCAGTGCCTGTACAAAGAGATGGCCATCAACATTCTAGTACCTCTACTCCACAGTTAAGAATCGTACACTGTTATGTTTACATATGTACAGGGTAAAAATTATGTAAAGTAAATTTATAAGAGGTAAGATAGAAAAATCATGGAGAAAACGAAGAGCAATACACTGTGGGTATAACCTCTACTTTCAAATGGAAACCACAGCCAAAATAAGTGAAATACATTCAACAATTCTCAACTTCTATTAATTCATGAAATGCACAGATTTTGAGGATGCTCAGAATGGTACCTAAGAAAGTAAATTCTAGTATGGGAAAAGATGATATTGAAGCCACATTTAGGTCTTAATGAATATTCCACGACACAAACAAAACGTCTGATGAAAGAAGAATGTTTTTTAGCTGCTTCTAGCGGGCTTAAGTGAAATTTGTAATTAATTTCATAATCGCATATATCTTTTTAAAAAGTTCATGCTCTTATATATCCAATACAGAATCCTAGTAGGGTGATTTGACTATAAGGGATATTGCAGAAATCTAAGAAATAATTTCATACATGAAGGAACACAACCTAAGCCTTATTACACTAAATTTACAACAGATTAGCACTTGTGGATTTTGATCTGTGACTGTAAGCTATATAGTGTTCCATTTTGCATAAGAACATACGGGTTGCAGCTTTGATTTATTCATTCTATTCTTGTGACATATACACTTCTTATTTCTTATTCCCATTACATGAGCATATCAGCATTAGAAAGAATATAGATAGAGCTAAAATGCTGCTTCACAATATATTAGTGGCTAGATCTCCACCAGGTACATCGTTTCAAATATTACCGAGTACACTTATGTTTGGCCCGTGTGGAGTAGTAAATCTAAGTTCTTCCAAGGAGAGATCTCTCTCCTGCCGACAGATTTTGAGTCATCTGCTAGATAACCAGCTATTTTTGAAAATTTTATGCTCAATAAAGGCAAAGGAGTTCAATGCTTCTAAGTTAGACATCAAAATTACAACAGGTGCATATCAGTGGAAGACTTTTAAAGATACTAATACCTGCTATTGATGATCTCCATGTTTAATTAAATTAACTAAACCCCAGTGATGCAGATGAGTAGTTTCGTTTTCATTATTCCCTATAAATAGCTCAACAAGTTTAAGCAAAGATATTAAGTGACATTTCAAAGCCAGTCAGTAAGTGATTTTTTGACTCATGCGTTGGCCTATAGGCTTTGTTGCCAATTAATGCAGCAATCTACATAGGATTCGAATTCTCTCCAGTGTAGCTATTCTCTATGCAGGAGCTCTAGCGTAGCCTGTTTACTAATGGAGGGAGTTGATGGTCTGTCCTCTAAGCACCAGAGCAGGGCAGGTGTGTCATTAGGAATCCATTACATATAAACCAGTATATCACACTAAATTAGGAGCATACAGTTTGTAATCAATGGAGAGACAACAATGGATAAGATAATTCAAGCTGAGAGATTTGGGTAGTGTATGAAAGGATTTGGTTTCTTTCATCAATACAGAGATATAGGTACATATGAGCAGATGGTTCAGAAAATCTAGAAAGAAACCCATCATTCCCCATGTCTAGTTTACCATGTTTCCTACTGCTGACAATTTGAGACAACATTTGGCACTTGGCTGTAACAAATCCAAATTAAATCATCAAAGCATAAATAGAAAACAATAAAAACAATTCAAAAGAAAATAAATATGTACTTTTCTTAAAAATTAAGACACATTTTTACATGATAATACTTAAGGAAGCTAACAATTAAAAATATGTAGTACTTAAAACAACTACAAACTTCACTTCTATATGCTCTTAACAGATAAAAGAGAATAATACAGTGAAAAAGGTAGTATATATGGCCAGATAGTTTGAGGTATAAATTCCTCTATTTTGCTTGTTTTTAAAGAAACAAAATACCTGTTACAGATTTCTTCTGTGTATAAAAATATCACAAGTCTTTTCTTTTGTGGCTATTAGTAAGCAGAGCCACTGTGTTCATTTTGTTATTACACTTGTTTTGCTTTTATGATAATCAGTTTATGGTCAATGGCTCTATGCTAGTTCTTCATCATTCCACGCTGAAGAATTTTAATTTAACCCACCAACTAATATAAAAAAGCAATTACAAAACAAAGTACACCCCCCCTCCCATCCACTAAATGACAGGGGAAAATAAAGAGTTTTTCGATTCCATTTTAAGGCATTTGTATTCATATCTGAGTGTCTTATTGGGCTTGGAACAGCATCTCCAGCATTATCATCTGTCTGTAGAACGATGCTACATCTTCCACAGCCACCACTTCCTTCCAGAAATAACACTTTACACTGGAACTGGACCACTTTTTGATTGTGTTTCTAGAGCTTTAATGCTACTGATGATTTTCTTCTGTGGACCAACCACAGTGACACCAACCTTTTTCATATCACTGTAAAAAAAAAAGAAGAACATATCTGGTGAGAATCCTGGTTTCCTGGATAATATATAAGCAGAGGATTTTTAGTCAGCAAAGCTTGTACAATAATGTAGCTCAGTGCTTTGAACCTAATTTTCTGATTTTTGCATCATCCACGTATTGTATCCTGACCAGTCCACCTATGTTCTTATGGAAAAATAGATGGTGTGGTGGGTTGACTAGTGTCCCTTCAAAATTTCTGTCCATCTGGAACCTTACCATGTGACCTTACTTGGAAATGGGAGACTTTGCAGATATAATCAAGACAACAGATCAAGATGAGATCATTCTAGATTACTATGAGCTTTAAATCCAATGAGACTACCTTGGAATTTCACTTAGGGGGAAAAAAAGACCTAGCTAAGCATGTGGAAATGATTAATTAAATAACCTTGATTCAAATAATTTGTCTACATATTCGCCTCTTTCAGGTCTTGACTCAAACACACCCCTCTCAGAAGGCCCTCTCTGACCTTCTTATTTAGTATTATAAAACCTCTTGAACCCATATCTGCATTTCCTATTTTCTTTTCTTGTTTTATTTTCTTCCAAAGCATTTATCACCATGCAGCATAATACCTTTCTTTCTGACTTATTTATATTCTCTATCTTGTCCCACAGGTAGGTGAATTCCATATGAACGGGGATTCTTACTCATTTTGTACTCTGCTTATTAACCACACCCTGAACAATGGCTATTAATAGTAGGGGCTCAATATGTACTTAATAAAGAATGAACCAATACTCTAGAATATGCTTATCCAGGGAATATGACAGAGGAGTAAAGTATCACTTAGCAAGAAGCATCGAGAATGGCATGAAGAAAAAGTATGCGGGCAAATATGTGCACGCACGTGTACACACACACACACACACACACAGAAGGGGCTCCTTTATACTGAACATAAAGGAAAGAATGAAAAATTGGGAGTTCAATTCTACAAAAATGGACCAATTGATTTCTTAAGAAATGAGTTCCCAAGCAACAAAGGTATGCAAGCAGACACTAGGTACCATTTTAGAAGCAATTTACATGCTCTTAACACATCTGTTACATAAAATTCACCAAGACTGTGTTGCATTCCTATCACCTTGGCTGGGAATGAAATTCTGGTGGCCTGCTGGTTACCTCCCTGCTGCCATTCAAGGGGCTGGTAAATTCTCAATGTACAACTTGTATCTTGCCTGAGTCCTCTTTGATTTTACTCCAGCAGCCTTACTTCATGAGGAAGGCTAGTGGGGCGATATGGCTGCTCCTCTGTGTAACTGTGGATAATGAATCTCTCACTTAGAGTAACGTAGGTTATTTACATACATTGATCCCTGCGTCTAAGGTGTATTGTACAAGATTTATCCCCACTTATCCTTTAGAGCCAGAAAACAGGGCAGATATAAATATATGTGTACAAATCAATAGATCCTCACTCTGGATTTCTTCTCTCATTCTTCTTCTAATTCTATATTATACTTTTTATAACTTACCAGTTTTTTTCTCTGACTTCCTTTTCTCTTCCTTAAAAAAAACTTAGAAACACAACATGATAATCATGGAAAGCAAGAAAACAATGTTTCCAGTGAGAGAGTAAAATATGCTATGATGTCTGGTCCGGACCTTTTTTATAGAACTGAAGCACCCATACCCCAGTAAGCAAGAAAAAATAAGATGAAGAGTGTTCACAGATTGCTTTGGGACAGCTCTGAAGGGCCAGCCCAGCTCTGGGACTCTTGTTCCAATAAAAAGGGCCAAGTTTTCTCCTATAGCTCAATGCCCCCCTCATCACTTTTTAAAATACATATATATCCCAAGTGCACTCCTCAAGAAATCTTGTGCATAAAACTGTTTCAGATTCTGTGCCTGAAACCCAACATAAGTAAACAGATACATAATTTTGTATATATTCATTGCAAAGGATTACATTAGAAAAGATAAAGTACAGGCGCCTGAGTGGCTCAGTCCGTTAAGTGTCCAGCTCTTGATTTTGGCTCAGGTCATAATCTCATGGTTCGTGAGTTTGAGCCCCACGTCGGGTTCTGTGCTGACAGTGCACAGCATGCTTGGGATGCTCTCTCTCTGCCCCTCCCTGCCCCCAGGCATACTCTCTCACTCTCTCTCAAAAAAAAAAAAAAAAAAAAAAAGATAATTATCTCTTTAGGTTATGCCTTAGCTGGGGTTTTATGTCCCCTCCATCCTCTCTACCCCTTCCAAAATGTCTTCTACCCAGCACCCTGCCATGTCCAAAATAGTTGTAAACATCCAGCTGCTGTAATCTAAATAACATTCCATGTGCTTATCTCATTTTGACTATCCTATTCAGAAGAGCAATGGAAAAGTTCAAGTCTAAAGAGCAGCTCAAGATTGAGAACAGAAGTTAATAAGCGATCTGGCACTTCAAAGGCAAAGGCTAGGTGATGGCACTGTGAAAATGGCATCCAAGGGTGCAGGGTAATGGCATGTAGCAATTAATCTGCCTAATATTCATTCTCCATACTCAATTCTCTCTCAGTTTCTACAGTCCCTCTTGCCCTCTTTCATTCCCTTTTCACATTAACCTTCCTAAATCCAACTTAGGCTATGAATTAGTATGTTTTTAAAAAATGTGATTTGTACTGAACAAAACAGCACATTTTCTGGATTTCACTTGAAAATTAGATGACTTGATTAGTAAATGAAGTCTCTACACTAACTGAAATAGATAATTATTTATTTGGATATGAAGTGTTATTGACTTTTGTCCTATGAGTTGAGAGTCTGGATAGAAGAACAAAAAGTGAAAATCTTTTTTTAGGTATTTTGTCTTATTTCAGGAGAGCCTCTAGAGTTGTTTGGGCAAGAGAATAATTTCTGAATTGAGTCTGGATGGCACACACACACACAAAAGATTGAAAGAAAGAAAATTTAAACAAAAAAGCCCAAGGCTACAAAAGGTAGGATGAATTATTGAGTTAGATATTTTACAGCACTTCAGTAAGAATGTTGCCTCATTAGATTTCCCCAAATTGTGTATTATATATACATTATATATGTATTATATATACATTATATATGTATATATGTATATGTATTATATATACACTATATATGTATTATATATACATATATATGTGTATTATATATACATATATATGTGTATTATATATACATTATATATGTATTATATATACATTATATATGTATATATCTATATGTATTATATATACACTATATATGTATTATATATACATATATATGTGTATTATATATACATTATATATGTATTACATATACATTATATATGTATATGTCTATATGTATTATATATATACTATATATGTATTATATATATACTATATATGTATTATATATACATATATGTGTATTATATATACATTATATATGTATATATGTATAAATATTATATATACATTATATACGTATTATATATACATATATAGTGTATTATATATACATTATATATGTATATATATATGTTAATTTTATGTTGTCCCTGAACTGAGGATAAAGGACAGGAGAAAGAACATTGTGGGGACTGAAATACAGAGAGATGTGAAACCGTCTGGCTCAGTGTGAAGGACACACCTGAAAGAGTCGAGTCTCCCAGGAAAAGTCAGCTTTCAACTTCAATGTACATTCATGGGTTGTTGAAATAATAATAATAACAATAATAATTAAGTGAAAATATTCTCACCGACCAAAAAGAGCTTACCGTCCAACAATGCAGTGTTGAGACAAATACATTCTTAAGTCGGAAGTGTAACAAATGCTCCCACTTCATAGTCTTAAGCAAATAGCCTTCTTACCACATTCACAGCTTATGACATCTGACTATATTTAAACTGTGAGCTAGCAGTTGATCATATTGACAACGTTCTGCTAATCCACTTCTGTAGAGGTTTCATTATCTAGAAGCTCTGGGTGTTGATGTTTGATGGAGAATAAACATTTGTGGACCTTTGCCTTTGAAAACCTGGCAGTGGTCCAAAATGGTCAACTTTGTGTTTGTTCTTTGTTAGGCTTCTGTGCTCTAAAGCAGGTGTCTTGTACAGTGTAACCTGAATTGTTTATATTATTAAAATTAGAATTTATAAAAATATTGAAAGACACGAATATATCCTGGGACTGTGTCTGATCAAAATAACTACCACAGAACCTCAAAGAATATTGTTGACCGGGTCCGAAGTCCATTTAATAAACATTACATTCCACTTCATACAGAAGTACCAACACATGTCAGGTACACGAGAGTGACTTTATTTTCCAGGAACAAATTCTCTTCTTAATAGTAATGTACCCTTCCTAAAAGTACTTTTGTGAACTTTTGGGTTTCTGATTGGGATGCTATGTCATAAATGCTAAGCTTTACCTATTTGTTAGGCACTTGTATCTCTATTAATTATACTGCATGCTGCTTTTTTTTTTTAATTTTTTTAACGTTTATTTATTTTTGAGACAGGGAGAGACAGAGCATGAACGGGGGAGGGTCAGAGAGAGGGAGACACAGAATCTGAAACAGGCTCCAGGCTCTGAGCTGTCAGCACAGAGCCCAATGCAGGGCTCGAACTCACGGACCGCGAGATCATGACCTGAGCCAAAGTCAGCCGCTTAACCGACTGAGCCACCCAGGCGCCCCTGCATGCTCATTTTTGACATCTAATCTGTTGCTCTCCACAGTGACTTTGTTTAGATGACTGACAGGATGACAATGAAAGTCTTTAAATATTCAACATCTAAATATTAAAATATTGGATGGAGAGGATAAGACTTAAAGAAACTTGAGGGCACTACAGAGTTTATTTAATTAACAAAGATTAAGGTAGGAGACTCTAACACAAAGATGGGCCTGGTCTCCAAACAGACCCTGCACACTACACAATTATGGATAATTAAAAAAAAATTAACGTTTATTCATTTTTTGATAGAGCATGAGTGGAGGAGGGGCAGACAGAGAGGGAGACACAGAATCCGAAGCAGGCTCCAGGCTCTGAACTGACAGCACAGAGCCCGACGCGGGGCTTGAACTCACAGACCATGAGATCATGACCTGAGCTGAAGTTGGACACTTAACCGACTGAGCCACCCAGGCGCCCCCAATTATGGATAATTTTAATGTATATGCCTGACATGAAACCTCTTTCTTTGGAACAGTCCTCTATCTTATCCTCAGAAATGGGTCCCTAGAGCTAAGTTCATGTTACCTTGTCCCGGGTCTTTTGATCATGGCACATGGCATATGATTTTTGAAGAGCCAATCTACAAGCAAGTGGGACTAGCTCACCAGAATTTCTCGCCTGAGGACTGAGTCAAAAGAGAGTTGGACCTTGGTCAGTTGAGGGACACACCAAGATTGTATGACCTAGGTCTGAGAAAACCATGTCTAGCCATGTGTGTAGACATGCAAAACAAAAAAAAAGTCACTGGGCATAAAAAAGAAAAGTATGATGTGGTTACATTAGGAAGTATATTAAATAGGCTCTCATTCACAGAGAGATGGAGAATATGGCTTCTCGTTCTTCATTTTCCAGTTCCCAATTACTATACCCTGTGAATGGGGACTAATTTCATTGATTATTCACTGGATTCACCTGATTCTTTATAAACCTCCTTTATCCTTACGGCCATGTGTTCATATCAAAGGATTCCTATTAGCAAAAATCCCTGTCTAGGAAATACAGCACATTATACTTGGTTATTTTTGACATTTACACACAAAACCATAAATTAACACTCATTAATGTATGCTAATTATGCATATCCTGTGTTTCCAAACTTCCTATAAGCCTTTTAAGGAAAACAATAATATTATGTCTTAAACTTATTTATAACTTCATTTTCTAGCATGATATCCTTCACAGGGTAGACAATAATAGATGATGATATACAATTATTTAGTAGATGTGAAAACTACCTTTAGATTGTAGTGTGTTTTCCTGTATACCAGCTTATCCACTTAGTTCCTAATTTTCCATTTCCATAGAGGTTAAGCTTTGTTATCAATAATAGAAAATCACAAATGCAGGAATGCAGTTAACCAGAATGCTATGTTTACTTATGTCCTAAATTAGGAACTTGGGTCATTGGGCTGGGAGTAGGGAACAGGTCTATATCTGTTGGTCTATCTGAAGGAGGTCATAGTTCAATGGAAATACCTATTGTGGGGAGCTACGGTGAGGAAGGAAGACACATCAAGATACATCATTCTAGAAGTTGGCATTGACAAAGAGACCCGGGACTCAGCTCAGTGGTTATAGAAGACAGTAAGAACCTCAGAGTTTCAGTTAATATTTATAATTCATCAGTCCGAAACACGTATGTCCACTAGAAAGTTCAGAATCATTTGGTCCTAAAAACTTTCTCTTACTCTGTGGAAATCTTGGCTATGGTGTCACAAGAACTGTACTCCACGCCTGTGAAGATTTCCTTGCACTGTGCTGTCCGGACACCATTAAGCCAGTCACCTGTTGTGCGGAAGGTAGTGATGTCGACATTGCTTTGGTCCAGAAGAAGGTTTGATGGCCTGCAAGAAAAGAAAACACCAAAGGAAGAGAGATCAGGAATCAGCAGAGTTGCTGCGTGTCAAAATTTGACACCAACATCAGCAGGAACTTCCAGACTTCATGTGGTGTTCCTGTTTATTTGTGGAATTTATCTGCCATGAAGGCTTCATCTGTTCAAGCTGGCAGCTTGCAAGAATACTGTGTAATCATCTTGTCTCAGTGCTTCCCTTTTCCACTCATGCCTGCTTTGTAAATCATTGAAACTATGCCAGTGGAATGCATAAATATATCCATACATACTTGGATAATTTATTTTCTTTAGCTATTAGCAAAGATGGTGGTAATTCAGGATACAGTTATAGGAGACCTGACACACTGAATACTTTGCTTTATAGATGTTCATTTGTAGACATTGTATTGGTTGCTTTCTAAAGGACAGTTGAGCAACCTAGATTATACTTACAGCAGGACATGAAGTCAGCACAGATGAAAATAATGTCATACATGTCATTAACAATTAAAATCACAAAAAGAATAGAAAAAATAGCTGAGTAACAATAAATGAAATTCTCACATCTATTGACAATATTAAATGGACTTCATGACATACAGAGAAAGATGAAAGAGAGAAAAATATCGGTACTGGTACTGTGACTGTGATTTATACTGCACAATACAATCATCATTAAGGGGAAATGTTTAGAATTGTTTTATATAATGACAGGTCTGACCATACGTTTGTGACCAAATGCAAGATCTGGTGAATCTAAGGAACGGCAGGGACATAAAAGAAACAGAGGAGACCATGTTTTCATTCTGGGAGAGCCAAAAGCAGCAGCCTATTGGTAAAATGCCCTTTGGGTGTTTTTTTCAGATCGCAATGACCTGTTAATTGTCCTTTGACTCATAAGACCGGGACCAGATAGACAATTGACTTTCTTTATTTTCTTCTCTTAAGGGAAGGAGCTTGAGGAAAAAGCACTAATGAAGGCCTTTGTTTTGAGATGAATAATAACAACAGCAGCAATGATTACATTGAACATTTATGAACACTTCTAATGTACTGGGGTCTATACTCCGCATAGTACACAGATAGGAAGGACTGTGATTCTTACAACAGGTACCAATGCTATGTCCCTATAATAGAAGTGGAAACTGAAACCGAAAGAGATTAATTCACACATCTGAGTTTCCTCAGGCAGAAGAGCCAGAGCTGGGATTTAGACACCAATTATTTTATTCCAAAGCCCACACTCTTGGCCACTGTGCTATACCATTTAGGTGGAACTTAGTTCATATTGTTTTCTTTTAAGTTATTTATTTAAATTTACATTTATTTTTTTAAATTTATGTGTATCTGAATTTATTTAAGTTCCATGATGTGGGCTCTTTAACTTTTATATTTCATAAAGTGTAGTGGTCCAGTGCACAGACACTGGAACCATAAGGCTTGGGTTGAATCCTGGTTATAGCACATACTATCTGTGTGATCTTCAGTGATTTCTTATCTTGTCTGCTTTCTCACCTGTAAAATGGGAATGATGATCACAAGAGATTTCACACAACTGAAGATTAATGAATTTTAAAAAAGATTGCTTATGCAAGGAATACTCAGAGATGTGGACATGTAATATGCTATCGGTTAGCTATTTGTTACTCTGACATAAGGTAACACATCTTGTCAAATGGTTGAAGGTTTTAAAACTTCAAAAAGAAAATAACACAATAAGTCCCAGTTTATAAAAGCTGCTGGAAGTGTGGTGATCTTGTTAATGATCTTTCTGAGCAATTAAAAGTTTAGTCATGTATAATCTTATGAGCATAATAGGGCAACAACCTTGTAAAGCAGGTATAATTGGGGGCCTCATTTGAATAGCCAATAACTTTTACAACCTCACAATCATTCTATAACCAATGCTTGCAAGTGGCTATGCTATTCTGATTTCTGTAGTTTCTGTTTTCATTACTGCAGTAAAATATATTACTAACATTGAAACTGTGTGTCGTAACCTAATCTTTAACTTATAATTGAGAAGGTGCATTTAGATTTGTACTTTTTTATTATTTTTTTTTTATTATTTTTTTTTTTTAATTTTTTTTTTTTCAACGTTTATTTATTTTGGGGACAGAGAGAGACAGAGCATGAACGGGGGAGGGTCAGAGAGAGAGGGAGACACAGAATCGGAAACAGGCTCCAGGCTCCGAGCCATCAGCCCAGAGCCTGACGTGGGGCTCGAACTCACAGACCGCGAGATCGTGACCTGGCTGAAGTCGGACGCTTAACCGACTGCGCCACCCAGGCGCCCCAGATTTGTACTTTTTTAGAGTTACCATACAGAATCTTTCATGTTTTATAATACTGCAGTTGAATTTGATCAGCATTGAGCTCTTAAAACTTTTTAAAATTATTATTTTAAAAATCTCCAATATTAGGATTTGCTAACTAAACTTTGCATTTTCTTAAATGTTAAAAATTAATGCTTTGCCTGAATGAAATCTGTTTTTTTTGAAGTTCTTAAATTCAATATTTACAATTATCAGAGGACATCAAAACAAATGAAGACTATACTACCATGGATTTGTCCTTGTTTTAGAAACAAATTCAGCTCTCTAAAGTACCAATTCAATAATATTTTTAGAAACAGCATGAAATAACAAAATGAATCATCTTGATGAAATTTAACTGCATAGTGTTTTATCAATGAATACTAACCATTGATTATCATCTAGGAAATGTGGTAAGGCTCATATTCTCATGAGAAAATCTTTCTGTAGAGCAAATCTACAAATATGCCAACTCTACCCACATTTAAAAGCAATTTTAATTAGGAGATTTCTATTACTATTGATAATATTTCTCCAACTCACTCCCTGATACATAGGAAACAAGTTAACATTCTCAAATCTGAACAAATTTGTACCATGTCCTAACCCTGCATGCTGTTGGCAGAGACACATGAAAAAATGTAAATGGACTATCCATCTGGATTTTGATGGGGATATATGGAATGTGTTTGATAAAAATAAGCTTTTAACTAATTTTTTTATTTGATAAAAGCGAAATATTAAGGAAATTTTAATACTGAGTTGAAGAAAAAGTTGGCAACATGACAGTTTCGTTCTGTCTATATTTTCATCTTGTGTGGAAAATATAGATCGATAGCTACTTTCCTTTTTCTCATGATCATTTGTAGAGAGGGAGAAGCTGAAAATGGAGGATTTTTGCGACCTTCTTTCCATGAGACTAAACTCAACTATTTCAATCTTCTTTACCTCAAGTATTTAATTTATAAATTAAAAATTAAACTTAAAGAGAATGTAACATATTTATATATTATGGTTTAATTTTAACTAATAATCAGAGGTTATCTTAAAAAAAGGAAAAAAAGATGGGGCGCCTGGGTGGCTCAGTTGGTTAAACGGCTGACTTCGGCTCAGGTCATGATCTCATGGTCCGTGAGTTCGAGCCCTGCGTCGGGCTCTGTGCTGACAGCTCAGAGCCTGGAGCCTGCTTCTGTTTCTGTGTCTCCCTCTCTCTCTGCCCCTCCCCTATCCGCGCTCTGTTTCTCTCTGCCTTTCAAAAATGAATAAATGTTAAAAAAAAATTAAAAAAAGAAAAAAAGAAAAAAGAAACAAAAATTAGAAATGATTTTTAAAAATCATTGATTTCTTCAAGGAATACCTAGAAAACTACAAAATGTAACATTTTATAAATTATTCTCTCCTGGGGCATATGTATAAATAGTTCTCTATGATTCTTTAAAGTATTCAACAGAAAAAAAGGTTTATTTTAATAATTATAAATTTCTTGCCTTTGTTTTTTTTTTCCCTAGGATTTTGAGGAATCACAGATACATATATACAGGCTAGATTCCAAAATTTACACGATATTTTTGGGTTGTTTTAGCATGATGCTCATGGGTAAAATAGCCTTTGTCACTAGCCAGCATTAGATGTAACATTGGACCCTCTGGGTAAGCCACTGAATTAGTAAACAAAATTGATAGGAATAACATTAAATCAGGTGTAAGAAATTTTGATAAGAAAAATGAAGTCATACGTAGAAGACAATGATATATTAAACCATCTATAGGCATATGTGCACATGCACACAGGCACACACCACAGCTTGGATTTCTACAGTAGCTGTAGCATAGACTCTAATGTCGACTCTTGTCGACTCTTGGTCCCATGAACAGCAATACTCCTTTATTTATGGGTTTGTGGGTATGAAGAATCAAACCCCAGGACATTTATTCAGAATATTTATGAACTGTGCCTAATAGCAAAATGCAGAGTTTTTTCTTCTTAGTTCAAAATGGTTTGTATTTTTAAACTCAACACTATAGCCAGACTCAACAAGAGTTTAGAGAAAATTAGTATAAACAAATTGAAATAGAACAGGACGTGCAGATTAGGGATTAGAGTGACCCCAACTGAGTTTTTCTGTTTATTACTTGGATCAAAGTACAATGAAGACAAAGAATGGCCTAATTTTAATGCCAGTGACCTCAGAATAACCAGCCCTGCAAAGTATCATTTTTCCACTTCCAGGATTTCTCTTGGGAATTCAAATAAAAATTGGTTCCTTTCCTCCTCTGAGAGGACATCTGGAGAGTTTATCAATGGATAGGAATTTGTCTCTCACTGTGAAGAGCCTGTGATGTCTCTTCATGCGCACCAAGGGAATGTGGGCTTTTTGAGCAGCTGCAGGCATTGGGTTTTTTTTTTTTTTTTTTTTTTAGACCCAGCCCCAGACTTGGGTCTGAAGGGGAAATTTATAGGCTGGGTGATGTGCACTGTGAGCTCACACTTTTACTAGACAAATTAGATAGGTTTCAATCCATGCAGCTGTAAACGATGTCCTGCAGAGTTCCACCTGATCTTTTACAGCTTTTCATAAATCAGTACCTACTGGCCGCAGACCGCAGTCATTAAAAAGAAATCATGGAAATTACATGTTTGCTCAGGGGAAGCAAAAAATAACTTTCCTCCCCTTCTCTCTCCCTCCTTGTATTTAGGTTTGTGAATTATTCTTTTATGGGTTTTCATACTGTTGCATTAAAGACATATACATATATTTTCTTCTGATTAACTCCTATTTTACCTGCAAAAGGTTTCATACCAATTAGCACCTGATATTGGGTACCCAATGTCAATAAACAACTGTCACTCCCAAGAATATATTCTCATAATGATGTTACTTCAATATTGCTTTAGAATTCCAAACCACTAGGATTGAACGTTATCTTTTTATAACATGAAAAGACTCCTTTTGGTATACAAAGGACTTTATCTTTCATGAATAAAAACAGTAATGAATACACATTCCCTGAATAAGTAAGTGGATGCCAACTGAGTTTAGAAGTAAATATCAATAATACTGGAGATGTATGTTATACCACTGTAATTATCTACTTATTGTCTGTTGTTCTGAACAGTTTCAGGAAATATATTTACTCAAGAATAGTTTCTTAAAGGCAGAATATTAATTATATCTATCTTTATTATTGTCTTAAATTAGTAATCTAATTTTCCAATATCTTTTATAATTTATTGTTAATTTTTTAAATTTGAAATGGTGCCTTCTCATCATATTTCAGGGGGAAAATCTTTTATTTACCAATTTTTTAAAATGTGGATTTATTGCAATCTTGATCTTTTTATATCTAACATTAAAAATTCCAGATAAAGTTTAAGCAAATTTAATTTGTCATCAGTAACTAAGAATCCTTTTTGAGTATATAGAGTTCCCAACAGGGGAGTAGGATATACACGACACATTAAGGTGAAGTACAGTTGCTGTGTTTATTTTAATTATCTTTAGGCCTTAAGGATAAGAATCTTAGCAGTTATAGCTATTACAGCTGGTTTAATTCCTCCCAGTGGCAAAATTACCTACTTTGATTTTTAAGATTAAAAAAAAATCACCTGGGTATTTGGCATATTTGCTTCCCTCTAAAAAGTTCTGTATAATATTTGATTAGTGAGGAAAGTCACCCTGTCAGTTTCAGAATTGGAGGTCAAAGTCACATTGAGAAATAGACTGTTTTTTTGGTTGTTAGACTTCTTTTAAAGGATGCAGTAGTTGTCAAAATACTCTCAAAAAGAATTATATTTTGTTCTCTTAGCGATCAGAAGCTTTGATTCATACTAATTTAGTGCCATTAACAGGGAAAAATTACTAGTATTGCTTCATTTATCTTGCAAGTTAATAAATATGAGTCCCTTTAAAGATAGTGATCGATGCAATGGAACAATATAGTTAAATCATTTCAGTAAGTTAACTAAGTACAGCTGGATCTCCAGAACTTCATTGTGCGATCTGAAGAGAAACCAGAGGATCCAGAACTTCATTGTAAATTACTATTAAATATATTGTTTAAGATCTTATGCCATGAGGGGTGCCTGGGTGGCTCAGTCGGTTAAGCGTCCAACTTAGGCTCGGGTCATGGTCTCACAGTTTGTGAGCTGGAGCTGTGCACTGGGCTCTGTGCTGACAGCTCAGAGCCTGGAGCCTGCTTCAGATTCTGTGTCTCATTCTCTCTCTGCCCCTCCCCCACGTGTGCTCTATCTCTGTCTCTCAAAAATAAATAAAAATGTAAACAAACAAAAAGATTTTATGCCATGAATTTGGTTGCCTTCACTTTAGACCTCCATTCTAAATATATGGAATGTATTTAATTCTTTATAACAAAAATGTGTTTTCCATAAATTTATAATACTATTAAATAATATAACTGCCTGGAGTATGAAAATTCTGTGAATTTAAAAATAATTGATCTATTTCATTTTATATACAAAAGTATCCAAAAATTAAAGAGGCCATCTTATTGCCTGAATGGAAGTGAATTAATTCATCTCTCATATTTCTCTATTGTTAATCTTCTTTATTTTTAATTTAGCTATATTCATAGAAATAATTTATTTAAATTCAGGAGCTATATCTTATATACAATGTAAAGGCATTTGAATATATAATATAAAAATGTATATCATGAAATTAATTTAAATAGTATAAAACTAATCCTTCAAAATAGTCTCTTTTAAAAAATGAATTTTGTATATTTCTCCTATCTGTATAACTAAATTACATGTTAGGAAGTAAGAGAAAATTTATCACTGTAAGACCATTTTCAATTTATTTTTATAGAACTGTTTTCTATCAAGAACTTTTAAAAAAATTATTTAAATCCAAGTTAGTTAACATATAGTATAATAATGGTTTCAGGAGTAGAATTTAGCGATTCATCACTTACATGTAACACCTAGATCTTATCCCAACAAGTATCCTTCTTAATGCCCATCACCCATTTAGCCTGTTCCCCCACCCAACACCCTTCCAGCAACCCTTGGTTTGTTCTCTGTATTTAAGATTCTCTTACAGTTCGCATCCCTCTTTGTTTTTATCTTATTTTTCCTTCCATTCCCCTATGTTCATCTGTTTTGTTTCTTAAATTCCACAGGTGAGTGAAATCATATGATATTTTTCTGACTTACTTTGCTTAGCATTATACATCCTAGTTCCATCCACATTGTTGCAAATGGGAAGATTTCATTCTTTTTTATTGCTGAGTAATATTCCATCGTATATATATACCACATCTCCTTTATCTATTTGTCAGTCAGTGGACATTTGGGCTCTTTCCATAATTTGGCTATTGTTGATAGCACTGCTATAAACATTGGGGTGCATGTGCCACTTCAAATCAGGATTTTTGTATCCTTTGGATAAATACCTAGTAGCACAATTGGTGGGTCATAGGGTATCTCCATTTTAAACTTTTTGAGGAACCTCCATACTGTTTTCCAGAGTGGCTGCACCAGTTTTCATTCCCACCAGCAGTGCAAAAGGGTTCCTCTTGCTCTGCATCCTCGCCCACATCTGTCGTTGCCTGAGTTGTTGATTTTAGCCATTCTGACAGGTGTTAGGTGGTATCTCATTGTGATTTTGATTTGTATTTCTCTGATGATGAGTCATGGTGAACACCTTTTTATCTGTCTGTTAGCCATCTGGATGTCTTCTTTAGAAAAGTGTCTGTTCATGTCTTCTGCCCATTTCTTCACTGGATTATTTGTTTTTGGGTGTTGAGTTTGATGAGTTCTTTATAGATTTTGAATAGTAACCCCTTATTTAATATGCCATTTGCAAATATCTTCTTTCATTCCATCTGTTGTCTTTTGGTCTTGTTGATTGTTTCCTTTGGTGTGCAGAAGCTTTTTATCTTGGTGAAGTCCCAGTAGTTCATTTTTGCTGTTGTTTTCCTTGCCTCCATAGACATGTTTAGTAAGAAGTTGCTGTGGGTCAGGTCAAAGAGATTGTTGCCTGTTTTCTCCTCTAGGCTTTTGATGGTTTTCTATCTTGCATTTAGGTTTTTCATTCATTTTGAGTTCATTTTTGTGGATGGTTGTAAGAAAGTGGTCCATGTTCATTCTTCTGCATGTTGCTGTCCAGTTTTCCCAACACCATTTGCTGCCTTTATTCCATTGGATATTCTTTCCTGCTTTGTCAAAGATGAGTTGGCCATATGTTTATGGGTCCATTTCTGGGTTCTCTATTCTGTTCCATTGATCTGAGTGTCTTTTTTGTGCCAGTACCATACTGTCTTGATGATTACAGCTTTCTAATACAGCTTGTCAAAAACTTCTTTAAGAAAGATTTCTTCAATTCTTAAAACGGGAGGGAGTTTTATTTTTACCATTTTATACATGTGCATTATATTTATATTTTTTTCTAAATTTCTCAAAAACACTGTCTTCACCCTGCTTATTCATTATTTAATTATAACTAAACCTCTTAAAATTTTGTATCTCATTTATCACTCTAAAATAATCAAAATATTCCTCTAAAAAGAAACCAATGTTATGCTCACTGTTTAACTGAATGGCTTTTTTTCTTCAGTTGTATTTTTTTTTTTTTCAATGTTTATTTATTTTTGGGACAGAGAGAGACAGAGCATGAACGGGGGAGGGGCAGAGAGAGAGGGAGACACAGAATCAGAAACAGGCTCCAGGCTCTGAGCCATCAGCCCAGAGCCCGACGCGGGGCTCGAACTCACGGACCGCGAGATCGTGACCTGGCTGAAGTCGGACGCTTAACCGACTGCGCCACCCAGGCGCCCCGTCTTCAGTTGTATTTTTGTTTGCTCACTCTTCAGCAGCCTTTGATAACACACTTCATTCTATCCACTTTTGGAAAATTCCTTGAGCTGTGGATTCCGTAATGGTCTAAGTCACATTTGTAATTCTATTCCTTGTTTCTACTAACCATTTCATATTCTTCTGCTCTGTGATTGGTACTGTTCCCCACAGCTTAAAGAGACCATTTTCTTTCTCTCTGGGTAGAAGTTTATGCAGTGACTTACTGTTTTGAGATAGTTTTGAATGTTGCATACTGTTTTTCTTTTAGGATTTCCATCCAATGGCATTAATTGGCTCCACAATCCCCTCATAAGGTGCCTGAAATCCCCATGAGCTACCATCGCATCCTATTACATAGCATGGAAGCATATACCCATTTCAATTATCTTCTTGGTTCTTGCACACATTTTAGTTAGTGACTTCTGGACTAAATGACTGAGGCATTTTAGAAGTTTCAGAAAGATTCCTAGATAATAGGGCACCCCAGAGGCAGCAAGGAGAAGCTCAAAAGTTCAATCTGGAAGATTGGGAGGAGGGATGACTCATTGGCGACCTGTATGAACCAACATTCCTGGAGTGTTCAGAGATTAAAATCTCTATTTGGAGATTAAAATCTCTTGATAATCCAAGGGCACCTGGGTGGCTCAGTTGGTTAAGTGTCTGGCTCTTGATTTTGGCTCAGGTCCTGATCTCATGGTGTGTCAGTTCGAGTCCTGCAACCGGCTCTGTATTGATGGTGCAGAGACTGCTTGGGGTTCTTTCTCTCCACTCCTCCTCTCCTCCTTGCGTTCTCTTTCTCTCTCTTTTAAAATAAATAAACTTAAAAAAATATAAAAAAATCTCTTCAAAACCCATGAGATAAGAGAACTTTAACCTGAAATTAAAATTTTAGAAAAAATAGGTATATTTATGGTAAAACCTAGCATTCCTAGATTGAGATTTGTACTATTAAGCAAGTTTCTATGAGGTTTTTTTTTTTCTTTATAGAGAGAAGGTTCTAAATTGATTATCCAGTTTTAATGGCTCCCCAGTTTGAGATGTAAACTTCTAGTTTCTTGTAGGACTTGGTCTCATTGTTCCAAAATGCTCATCTGCCTTGCAGACCTGTTCTTCCTAATGCCCTTCCTATGCTGTCAGCGAAAGCACTGTTCTTATCGTCCTCCATGTTCAAAACCTGGAAGTACTCTCCGATATTTTCCCTGTCACTCTGCACATCTCATTGGCCACCATGTCCTATAATACTTCAGGAAATTTTTTTGAATTCACATCTTTTCTTTTTATTTCCTCTGCTCTACTCTAGAGGAAGTCCTTTCTTAGACTACTGAAATCAATCACCTTCAAAATCCTTATTACGAACCTCTTCACCTCCAGTTCTTAGGTATAGCTGCCAGAGAATTATTCCATAGGCACAGAACTACATATCCTTTAAGTATCTTCAATGGCTCCTCTTTTCCTCAAAGACAAAAGTTCATTTTTTTGTTTTTTGTTTTTTTTTAGAGACAGACATACAGACAGACAATTTCAAGTGGGCTCCACGCTCAGTGTGGAGCCTGATTAGAGCTTGATCTCACGGACCATGAGATCATGACCTGAGCTGAAATCAAGTCACCTGACTGAGCCACTGAGGCGCCCCCAAAGCCCAGATTTCTAATGACATTAAATCTTCCATTATATGATGAAATAATCGATCAGGCCCTTTCTTCATACTATATTCCAGCAGAATTGTATTATGCAATAAAATTTGGAAGGATCCTAAGTTTTTGTGTGTCTTTCTTTTTTGCACAGTGTTCCCCTAGTATTAACGCTGTTATGTGCTCACAGAAATTTCATCCACCGTTCAGAAGGTACTTCTTCTCTGCAACTGATCACCACAGGGCATAGTACAATGCCTTGCACAAAGTAACTGCTAAATAAAACATCTGTGGTTTCATAGTGATGTACTGTCTAAACTTCAAATTCATGTATGTCTCCTCCAATTATACTACTTTTAGGAAAAGAAATCAATTACTAGAAGACAAACATGGCATAAAATTTAATATAACTTCCCTTCTCTCCTTACCACCGTTTCCAACATCCAAGTAGGTTTTTAGTAGGCACACCTTGTCCACGGGCTCATATACCTTGCCACTTCCAGCAGTGATACTCACCAAGAAACTCTTAGTGTAAGACTCTCTGGGAAAGATTCTGTTACGAATCATCAACTCTACTGAAGGCTCAGAAGTGAAATGATGCATTATAGAAGGATTTCTGTAATAATATATGAAATAAAGTTTGCCACAAAACTAACTTGACTCAGGATGACTCTGGAAAACATCATGTCTATAGGAATGATAGAATAATGTTATTTTTCCATAGGACTTTCTAGGCATAACTCTGTACATTGATCTAGAGAAGTCATTCAGAAACTTGAAGTCTTGGTGTCATTCACAAACTCAGATTGTGATGGGCTCCTAGTGTGTTTGGAGGAGGATGTTTTTGAAGTTGAGGTGGCAGAAAAACATGAAATTTTGCTGAGAAGGAAATTTTAAGCTTTTAGTATTATGACTAACATCTGCAGAAACCTACACAATGAATAGAAAAAAAAAACCCTAGAATATTCCCTAAAAATCGTGTATCTATTGAAATGGACATTTATTATTTTAGAAAATGTATACTCATGTACTTAATAGATATTATTGAATTCCCAGTACCAACCCGCTACTGGTAATACAAGAGAAGCATGGCATCGAATCTCACAGGGCTTAAGATTATCGGAGAAATAGAGACTTAAAAAGAGAAAACACACAACTGAGTTAAAACTGTGATGGCACTCTGTATAAAAAATAATGGTGTGGGCCTTTACAGGATGTTGACAGAGAATGCCTCAATCACTACAAGTTGCAGAAGAGGGAGGAAGGGACGAAACTGAGAATCTAACATAAGGAGAACAGCATGTGCTACTGTCTTCATACCTGAAATGCCTTGGCCTTCTGAAGGAACTTGACGCTGGCCACTGAGGCTAGAGTGTTATTTAAGTGGAAGTGGCACAGAGATTGGAAGCTTGCAATGCCCCTCTCTTCACACTTTTCGCCCTCCCTCCACAAAGCAGCCATGTAAATCAAATCACGCTGCTTCTCTGCTTTAAATGCCTTAATGGATTCCTCATGTTTTTCAAAAAAAAAAATTCCAAAGTCCTCACATGGCCTGGGTAGCCTCAAGTGCTCTGGCTTCTGTTTGCTTTCTCAGACTCATGACAGACTCTTCCTTCCCCTACTGCTCTTCAGTTATGTTGTCCTTCTGCCACTTTCTAGAACCCTCCAAACTCATTTGCAGTTGCTTTTTCTTATGCCGAGTACTTTTTTTTAGGAATGTGCGTGTGTGTGTGTGTGTGTGTGTGTGTGTGTGTGTGTGTGGAGGGGGGTAGGGCTCTTTAAACAGCCGGCTCTTTTTCTTTCTTTAGGTCTTAGCTCAAATGTCTCTCCACAGAGGGTTCTTGCCCAATCACCCTTTTACTATCTATCACAACTATCTATTTATTTCCTTCCTATAATCTGTGCTTGTCTAATGTCTCTTGTACATCCTCTGTATTTTAAGCTCTGGCAAGGTAGGGACCATTTTTGCCTTCTCCAGCATTCTCCAGAGTCTACACATGTCTAGCACATAGTATACTAGCATATATGTATACTAGCATACAATAAACAGTTGTTGAAATATGAAGAAAGTAACCTTTGAATAAAAGAAATGACATCGGAAAAGCAGGGCTATTTACGTTGTCAACAAGAGTCTAGATTTTTTTCCAGTTCAAAATTGGTTATAAAAAGGTGACTGAAATTAAATCACATATTTTTTTAAGTTTATTGATTAATTTTGAGAGAGAGAGAGAGAGAGACAGAGACAGAGAGAGAGAGAGAGAGAGAGAGAGACAGCACGAGCAGGAGAGAGATAGAGAGAGACAGGGGACACAGAATTCCAAGCAGACTCCACAGTGTCAGTGCAGAGCCCAATGCGGGGCTCGAACTCACAAACCATGAGAACATGACCTGAGCCAAAAGCAAGAGTCATTTACTGAGCCACGTAGGCACCCCAAATTCCATGTATTTTGATAAGAAAATTCAGAAGGCTATGTGCAAAGATGAATGAAAGATGAATGAATGAAAGAATGAAAGTAAGAATGAATGAAAGAATGAAAGCAGGGCGACAAGTCAGGAGACCACTGCAGTGTCTCAGCCAGAGGGGTAAACAGTCATAGCAGATGGGGTTTGCAGTGGAAAGGGAGAGGGACGGATCATGCTGATCCAGTGACCTTCTAGAATCAAAGTGTGGAGGGCAAGAAAGAGGTGCGAAGAATTAGTCTAATCCTGACTGGGCAAATGAATAGGTGCTGGTATATTAAACTAAATTAGGAAAGTGGTGGAAGGACGAGGCTACCAGGAGAAAATAAAAACATAAAATTTCAGAATATTAAGTTTGAGATGACTGTGAAACTTATTTGAGAAGTATGGCCATGAAGGCTCGCAGATAAATAAGGAAGGAGTTGGCAGAGATGTGAGGCCGGCAGAGGTAATGTTGGTAAACAGCATTTCCTAAGTTGCCTTTATGACAACAATCACCTGAAGTTTTTATCAAGCATCCAAATTCCATTCCCCTTTCCTAGACATTCTGGATCAGTAGTTGGGTGAGACCTGGATAGCTGAATGTTTAATTAGCTCCTCCCAGTGATTCTTCTTGCCAGGGAAATTTGAGAAACAATGTAATAGAACATATTTCTATAACAATGGTTCTGCCAACAAAAGGACCTGGATATGCAAGGGAGAAGGAGAGGGAGAAAGAGGGAAGCAAGGGACAGAAAGGAAGGATTTGCCTCTGACAAATAGAGGGACACTTCCTCTCTTCCTCTCTTGTAATTAGAGAAAGAGAGGGGGAGAAAAAGATAAGACGCACGGGTGCGGGCACCAGTCATTTTTTGTTTTGCTGCTGGAATTTCCCATTTGATGGCTTGCATTTTCTTGATGAAGTGTGTGGCAAGGGCATCACCGAAAAATTATAGGGGGAAGGGAATGAGTTTAATCAGTTATGATAAAGGATGAAATAATCATTGTCAAAGTGGGAAAGCAAGTTTTCTGAAGGAAAAATAAATATTTTCTTGACATTGTTGCATGGCAACTTGTTTGTTACTAATAAATTTACAATGATGCAATCCACCCACTTGTGTGTTTTAATGGCAATAAGTAAACCTATAAACATAATTTCTAAGACTTTTATATTTAAGTGAATCAAGATGTATGACACTTATTAGAAAAATATTTTCACGAAAATTACATGTTTTCTGACAAAATACACAGAATTTATTCAAGTATTAAAGAATATATATTAGGAGAGGGGCGCCTGAGTGGCTAAGTTAGTTAAGCAAAGCCTGATTGGGATTCTCTCTCCTTCTTTCTCTCTGCTCCTCCCCTGCTCACGCTTGCTCTCTCTTTCTCAAAATACATAAACATTTAAAAAAGAATATATATTAAGAGAAATAATATTAAATTTCAATAAGAATGGAAAAATGAACTTAAGAAGTATGCTAAAATTTGGATATCCTGGCACACTACAATATGATATTAACACCATTTTTCCATGCAGAAGTGGAGTTAAATATCCCTTGATCCTATTAGATGGGTCGGTTTTTATATTGATAATACCATCCTATGGAAATGGTCTGAATGTTTTCTTTATGATATGGAAATAATTGAAAAATGTGGAGTTTTTTTTTTTCTCTAGGATTGATATTGAGTAAGGATAAAAAGAAATGGCTTCGGGGTACAAAACAAGGACCCTATGGCTCAGGGAAGGATGGGTTTGTTATGCTGTTGGTTGTCAAACTGTCAGTTGGATATCCAAAAGAGTCTATAGTTTCTCTCTGTGAAGATTGGGATAGAGATTCATTCTTACAGGATAAATTATGAGTAGTTTTTCCTACAAGAATATGTCATCAAGTTGAATCTAGTGACCCTTAAATGCTATTTTCAACAAATAATCTATAAATTTTAGATACTGATATTAAGACTTTGGTTCAGATTCCCCTTATTCATTTTATCCAAATATAGTGCAAAAGCTGGATCATGTATGTTCAAAAGAATGGTTCCTTTTAATGTCAAAAAAATCATATACGCGATTATAAAGTGCAACAGCAAATGCTCTATCAGTTTGAAAGTCATAATTCTTGGTGATTATCAATAAAGACAGCAAAAAAGAAAGAAATTCTTACCAGTAAGGCAGTATTTTATATCTTTTACACATGAGTCACAGTAAATCATCACTATGTAGCATTTATACATGTCACTTAATACTGTGGATTTCTAGGCACACGAAGTGTAGTTCTTTTACTAAAACCATATAACCGTCCTATAAGAGCACATATCATTAGAATGTAAAAGAATTGTTCTCTTATATGTACAATGAGAATATAAATCATTAAACATGACAGTTAGCTTTGCCTTTAGTTTCACTAGGAAGTACTAAATATATTAACACTTCTTTGTTCTCGTGGCCCCTGGCAAAATTCATCTCTTCTTCCCTATTTCTTTAATTGCACTTTTTAAGATACATTTTCACTGCCATTTCCCAACATCATGAGGAGAACTGAGTGATTCTTAACTAGGCGGGAGATGCATAAAACCTAATGGATGTCATGCATTCTGGGTTGCATTATGGCTATCATGTACTGACATTTGTGTTGCAGTCTGGGGACACCAACACTTTCGTTCTCAGTTTTCTTCTCTACGATGTCTAACAAAGCTGTTGGCACATGATATGGGTTAAACAAACTTTGTTTAATTACACGGTGGGGGAAACTGCATTCTGCTAGCCGGTGCAATATTTTAGAAGCATTTTTATTTTTGAAGCTTTATTTTAAATGAGGAATGAATCAGGACTTCACTAGGATTTACCACCACTCAAGATTTCATTTTTTTTTCCTTTAAAATAATTTTGTTTAAACAGTAGAGAGTGAAAAGGAGCTATGTGTCTGGGGTTCCTATTTTCCAAAGACTTAAACATAAGCCTGAATGTAGACTAATTCCTAGTCAAGATGGACGTTAGAAATATCTCTGAATCTTACCATCATGGATAATTCCTCTTGGAAGATTTTTTTTTAAAGAAAGAAAAAAAAAGACACTTTTCTCCATTACTCGGGAATACAAGTTTCAAAGAATGCAATGAGGAAGGTGGGAGGAAAAAAAACATTAATACACTGGAGATAGAAAATACATCAATTTCAGAGTGAGTGCAGAATGTAAAATCTAAGTGTCACCTTGCTGCTGCACTGGTGATGATCTTCAGGCTGCCCGGGTTCCGGATAAGCTTGTCCAGAATGCTGACAATCTGCTCAAACTTGGGTCTGTTGTTTCTGTCTTTCTGCCAGCAGTCCAGCATCAGCTGGTACAATGCAGCTGGGCAGTCCATGGGGGGCGGCAGCCGATAGCCTTCATCCACAGCTTTGATCACCTGTGTGAGAAGCAGTTTCCAGGGACTTAAGAGCTGAGACTCCTTTCATTTTCCATGGGCAAGGCACACCAAGATGAATATTTTAAAGTTAAGTGAGAAAGTTCTCATTTAGTTGCTGGAAAGGATAACAGCTTATCAAATACGTAAGAGATTATTCATAACTGGAAATGTTATACACAGGAAGATCGACAGAGAAAGTGAATGTAGGAAAGAAGCGTTTGTAAAGATACTTTGCAGAATAAAATCAAAAGAAACATTCTATGTTATAGGAAACTCAGAGTTACAAAGAAACTATTACTTGGTAATACAGATGTATGTGGAATATTGTTCATATATGAATGAGTGCAGAGAAAGTCTGCAGATTTCAGTTGGACTGAATTCAAACGGTACCTTTCAAGTCATAGTAAATTCCTTAGGTAAAATCCTATGTGCTGAACCATGAAGTAACTATTTGTACTTTGTATTTGTACTTTTAAATCACCCAAAACAGTGATTTTTCAAACTTACTGTGTATCAGAATAATCTGGAGGACTTATTAATACAAAGATGGCTCTCCTCTGATTTGTCAGTCTCGAGGAAGGCCTGAGAATTTGCATTACTGCAAATTCCCAGGCCACGCTAGAGGTGGTAGTCCAGAGACCTCACTTTGAGATCCTCTAATATAGAGAAGATTGGGAAAATAGAGACGTAGAAGAGTCCGATTTTCCCAGCACTGTCACAGAAAACAGCTTGACTAGAGAAGTACAGAAAGGTTTTTATATCCAAATACAGTAAAAGTGGTTTTGTATGTAGTGAGTAGGAAATGACTAAAAGCATCTCAGCTTTCCATCTTAGGAATCTGTAAGATCCAGCTCATAGTCTCCGGCTAAGCATAAAGAAAAATCTCTGAGTGTTGATCCCATGTCAATAGCATCCTTTTACGAAGCATTTGCAAAGCATCACTTACAAAAACACAAATCCTTTTGAAAAATCACATCACAGTTACCACAGAAAGTTAAAGATCATTTTTCCATCCAGACACTTCAGGGTGTGTAGCTAAATTCGTGTGCAAGTTTAATACATGAAGAGAAACAACATACTGCAGATTGGCTGTTTTGTCTGACTTTGGGAAATACTATGTTTAAGGAAACAAAATGATGGCACAGATCATTAATTAAACCTACGAAGGGTGGCAGTAATGTGGTTTATTAATATTACATAGAAGCACTTTTGTAGCAAAAATACTTCAAACAGTCCCCTATAACGTTTTGGTTATCTTTGCGGTCACTTATTTCCTTACATTCTTGCGACAAATGTCTTCATTTTCTCTCATTTCTAAACCCCTGCTTAAGGAAAACATGTAAAGTTGTAAAAGCAACTCAATTAATATCCTTGCAAGACCTGGAAACTATTTCATTTCTTCTAAGTATTCTGTTTCAATGTCACAAACTGGGAGCCACCTGGTTTCATTATGCTCCACTTCCTTGCACAGCTTGATCTCTTAATCTGAACCCATAATTCATTGACTACAAATACTTACATCCTGATTGGACATCTCCCAGTATGGTCTCTCTCCATAGGACATCACCTCCCAGAGAACAATCCCGTAACTCCACACATCGCTGGCTGACGTGAACTTGCGGTAAGCTATAGCTTCTGGTGATGTCCATCGGATCGGGATCTTGCCTCCCTTTTAATATAAAATCATGTACATGCACGATCAATGCATAAACTAGTTAACATATAATATAAAACCCGACTGCAGTTGAGTGCTTCTCTTCTGAAGTGGAATATGGGTTTCTGCTGAGATATCTTGATATTCTATTTAAAATTTTTTTTAATGTTTATTTATTTTGGGGAAAGAGAGACAGAGCATGAGCAGAGGAGGGGTAGAGAGAGAGAGGGAGACACAGAATCTGAAACAGGCTCCAGGTTCTGAGCTGTCAGCACAGAACCAGATGCGGGGTCGAACTCGGGAACAGCAAGATCACGACCTAGGCCAAAGTCTGACATGCAACCAAGTGAGCCGCCCAGCTGCCCCTTGATATTCTATTTTAATATTAAGCAGAAGTGAGTGGCATACCATGTACTGAGGTGTTTACCTCCAATCATCAAGGAAAGGCAAACATTTAAAAACTGCTCAACTACTGCTGGTTTATATCAACTATGGCACATTAATTACTCATGTGCAACACAGTGACCCAAAGTAGATGTGCTAAATACTATCTTAGAATTGAATGAGGTATCCTGAGTCAACCTTTATTGATTTAGCATAGATTTATGCTTGACCAAGCAATCTTAGTTCAGAATACAAGTTAATACTTGTAAAGAACTTATACCATTCCTCGACACAAAAGTTCTCGTTGACATTTGTTTACTAAATAAATTCAAAATAAAATTATACTTCTAAAAAACTCTCTTCGGTACCCAGTGCTTCACTGCATCATTAATGGCTGAAGTACCTTCCATGTCCTAGGTAGACACCATATGAACCAGATAGATATAATGACTACATTCCCAGAACTTATAGTCTGGAGGAGAATATTGCTTCTCTGAGTTATGGGAGGTATGAAGGTATGACTCCCATGGAATTTGCTCTCAGTTTAATAAATACGTTTAATAAAAATGTGTTGACTAGCAACCATATGGGAAGTATTATGCTAGTCACTCCGGGTGAGACAAAAATAAATAACACACTAGCCCTTCTGTTGGGAAAATATCACGCAAATAGGAATGATAATTAGTTGTTTTGAATAACGAAATGCAGAAAGAAATAAGAATCTAGTACTTTGTTTTCCAACTTTACTATGTATGTGAATCATCTGGAGCTTGTGCCCATGGAAATTCTGATTCAGTAGTTGCAGAGTGTAACCATGGTCTGCGTGTCTAAAAAGCTCCAGGTGATGCTGACCACGCCGGTCATGGACCTCGCAGTGAGTTAGGAACAGTAGCAGAGACAGCTGTGATGCAGAACAAGGGCCTGAGATGCTCACTAGAGAGACCGAGGAGGTCACATATGGATTGAGCCTTACAGGATGTACAAGTTTTTCATACAAGTAGTAGCTTTGTCCTATATGTTGCCATACATAAAATTCTTGTACCCAAACTATAATTTGAAATCCTCTGCCTATGAAAAGCTAAATAGATCATAAAGCTGAAGATAATGAGCATGAGCCCCATGAGCCTGTACTCACTGCAGAGAGCAATGGTCTTGCTTAGACACATTATCTTGGCAAATGTGCCGGGTAGGCATTCAACAAGTGCTCACTGACTTGAATTGAATTACCTTTCCCTAAATACGTGCTATTCTGTTTTTTCTTGGGAAGCTTTTTTCCCTGTCTGCCTTCTGTACCTAGTAAACTTAGTTGAACATCCTGGTCAAATGTAAACTCATTGGTGGAACATTTGGAAATGTTCCAGGCCAAGTTGGTCACTCCATGTTCTGTGATCCTTCTACCTTTTAATTATCTCGTGTAGACTGGGATGTTCAGAGGAGTTATAGGCTTGCTTCCTTTATCTCTGCATTCCCGTAGTTTAAAACAGGAGTCCGACTTTCAAGCTCTCCTGTTTACAACCTTGTTTCCTGGAGGTATGTGTGTATTTGTTGAGAGAGAGGACCATGTTATGGGCTTAGAGTGGTAGATTTTACTGAAGATATTTAATGATTTTGAGCATTTACAGCCTATTTTTAGAAAATAATACATTGAGCCTAGTTTTTCAGAAAATGTATAAATACTAAGAATGAACCTGTGAATAGCATAATAATAGCTTTAAAAAATCATACTATTTATGTCTTCCTTCCAAGCATGCTATTTAACAATGCTGTTATTTCCATAATAATAGTAAATATAAGAATTACTGAACAACAAGTTTTTACAGTATCTACAAAATTATGAAAATATCTCCCAGGGTATTGCATGGATTAAAAATTTTAGAGTCTGAAGAATGATTTAAAGATTTTCATTTGGCCCCATAGATAATATGCATCTTCTACCAACTGTTTCAATATTAGTATTGTAGGTACTCTACCAGCCTAAAACCTAAATTTATCACTGATAACTTAATAAACATTATTGTTTCTTAATATGAATATTACACTATTCCTTTGTAGGATGAGTAAATACAATTTTTAAACATAAAAATTAATGCATGGCTGAGACTCATACGCTGACTGAAAGTAAATGACCTATGTAACTGCGAGGTGAGTATGTCTATTTATGAGTTTACTCCAAAGACATCTTAGCAAAACAAAATTAAAAAATCAAAAATAAAATGGCCATGCATGTCTAAAATTTAGAGCACTGGGAGAAAAGAAAATTTCAAGTGTTAGATCGACAGCAAATGAGAATAACATTTTAACAGGAGTAAAAGTCATACCATTCATTGCATTCTGTTTGTGATATCTCAAAGTTCAACATTCTAGGCCTTGTGGCAGATGGCTGGTCTGTTGCATATTGCATATTGCATATTTTTTTTTCACAAATGGCAATGTGTTCTACATTGCCCCATGCAACTTGCAGTCCAGTATGGATAGGAGAGATTATCAAGTACTTGAGAGGGATATTTGATCTTCGTTCCCATTTTTTACACATTCTTTACACATGTTAGGTAATTTCACAACAAGCTCTCTCTACAGTAGCACTACGGATACTTCAGACCAAATTATTTGTTGTGGGGGCTGTCTTGTGCATTGAAAGATGTTTAGTAGCATCCCTGGCCTTTACCCACTAGATAACATTAGCATCCCTCCAACTGTGACAGCCAAAAATGCCTCAAGACAATGCCAAATATCCCCTAGGAGGAAAATTATCCTCACTTGAAAACTACTGGTTTAGATGGTATGTGACAAGCTTTAATTAGCAAGGGAAAATCATTCAGATGAGGTCCAGGATTTATCTGGGGTTTTATATAGACTAAATGGAATTATCTTTTTCTTTTTTTAACACCATTCCTGTACTTTCCATGGATATTTTTATTTATGTTCTTGTCAAGTAAGGGTCAAGTTCAACAGAGCTAATCTTCTTATACTTGGGTTTTGGTAAATATAACAGTATCTCTTTGAGATATTTTCCTCTGTTTTTAATTATTTTTATGTTTTTAATGTTTTTGTTATTTTATTTTCTCCTTTCTTTTTACCTTTCTTCCATTCTTTTATTCAAAAATAGGATAACTTCCTATTGATAGTGAAACTTTTCTTTATTAAATGGAGGTATATATGACCAAAGAGTTTAGTAAAAAATAAGTTTTTACTTCAAGAGCAAACACTATCTGTGGCTACAAAAGCACAAATGTCATTGACATAGACACTGGATGCCAGTCCTTGAGGGCCCAATTCGGTTCTGAAACATGGATGAAAGAAGAACCCATACATTTTAGTACAGTCTAACTTCCCGATAAGGCTGTCTGCCTTCAAGTTAAATATCTGTAGATCTGAGACTATCAAAATAAAATAAAATGAATCTATAAGAATTGACTAAATTTTTTTTTAAAATTTTTTTTTTTTCAACGTTTATTTATTTTTGGGACAGAGAGAGACAGAGCATGAATGAGGGAGGGGCAGAGAGAGAGGGAGACACAGAATCGGAAACAGGCTCCAGGCTCTGAGCTATCAGCCCAGAGCCCGACGCGGGGCTCGAACTCACGGACCGCGAGATCGTGACCTGGCTGAAGTCGGACGCTCAACCGACTGCGCCACCCAGGCGCCCCAAGAATTGACTAAATTTTTTACAAGTCGCCCATTGTAGAGTTTATTCATACTTTTTCTCTTGACTGATCACAAAAGTTCCTCTCCACACCCACCTACTCCCCACCTCAACAAATTCAAGCTCATATTGTTTGACATTTTTTTTTTCTTTTTCAGGTCCAGAAATTGCTTTCTCCATTACATATGTTGGGGTGTATTTTGAAATTTTAGATGCATTTCGAATAACTGCCAAACACATCCTGCAGTGGGCTATCCAAAAATATGGATTCAGTGAGACAAAAAGTCCTCTTTGCCATACTTCTTTCCTGCCACAGTAAAACTATTCCAGTACAACTGTCCTTAATGAGCTAAAACTCTGAAATCAGTTGACAATTTCAAGTTTGGTTGGTAAAATGCTACTGGGCATTCAGAGTACTGTAAAGCACAGCTCGTTACCATAAAGATAATTTATGACGATGTGTTCTTTTACAATATATAAATACGTTGTAAAATGACCACATTTACTTAAGGTGCTCTCTATGTCTACATGTAAGCTTCCCAGATTTTTATGTATTTGAGAAAGGCCTGCAATTGCCTGGGGCAAGCTCAGAATCACAGTATGTGGAGTGTGTCTAAAGCCTCAATTGCAGCGGGAACTCTATAAAAGAATTAGAAGTTAATGCTTGTTTCCCATATTTAGAAGCCCACACCTAGGGCCAGTTTCTCCCAGTGTGATGTCTCATCCTGTATAACTCAGTAATTGGGGGTGCAGGGGAATTTATAGTCATTGTTCCATTTGCATTTTTAAGTTGAGCAGAAATCAAGAGTTTTAGTTTCCAGCTTAATTTTAGCATACTGTTTAATTTTAGCCAAGTTTCTTAACTTCTCTGTTCAGCTATCTTGTCATTCACATCTTGTCATAGGATCGTGGGGGATATCTCTAACAGCTGTGCTGACCTATGAACAACTTTCTTAGGTCTACTCCTTCAACTTTCAAATTTCTGTCTTAAACCTACATGTGTATCAAGGATGCTGACATTTTCAATGTTAATTATGTTGGACTCTTAAAGATGATCGTAAGCTTTGGCTACTACATACCTATTGAGTGTCATATCTGGATTGAATTCTATAGAATTCTTACAGAAAATTTAAAAGAGAAGAATAAAATGGTGCAAGTGAAGACGCTAGGAATTTTCTGGAAAGAAGAATTACATAATTGCTACACTCAAATCCAGGATTAGTTGAAGGAGTCCAAAACCTTGTTCACTTTGTCCAGAAATAGCAGTTAGAGTAAACCTATTCTCAAAAGATCCTGCAATTCAGTTCTCTAAGCTTAATGAATTTAGACAGTTCAAATGAGACATTTGGCTAAGAGCCTGAATTTTTCAGGCGCTCAACTAAAGTCAGCTCCTTCACTATGGGTTAGGGGGCTTCAAGTCTTGATTTCTAAGAAAAGGAGTATAATTGCTGAACTCTCTGGACATTAAGGCATAATATCTCATATCTGCCCCAATTTTTCTTTAATTATATACACAAATCTCTCCCTGCTGATTTAGTAAATGCTTTGCGGATCCACAGTTCACATTGCCTGCTGGTGAGCTCTGTCAGGTCATACTTAGAGTGACAAAGGACTTTGGAGAGTTTATCTTAGTAAACCCTAAGTAATTGAGTGTTTAACCTGGAGGCAAATATTGGCTTCTCAGGTTAAAAGTGGAACCATAGAGATAAATCATTTGACTCTAGGATTTAGCATCTATGTATTGTAAGGGCCTAAACTTCACTCACTGTAGACAACACTAGACAACAAGGTGAAGGGCAAGCCGGGAAGACTCCCAGGGGAAGCATCTGTTCTAATCCCCAGTAGTTCAAATCTAAAAGCCATTGAGAGAATTGTTTCAGCAGATGTTGATTGCCACAAGAGATCAGAGACAGATGATCTCTTAGGTAGCAAAGCCTATCCCTTGAACTTTTGAAATGTTTCAACATTATGTGAAATGTTTAAGAATTTCTTAAAAAATTGGAAAATCTTCACCTTGAAATCTAAGTTACTCTCTGGCTACCCAGGTAATGCAATACAAATAAGTAATTTATCTGTTATTTTCAAATTAGTTCCTCTGATATATAATGTCTGTCTTCAACAAAAACAATGCCAAAATTTATGGATAAGGTTAAAAATGTTTCAGAGTTCAGTGAGGTTTTCAATGCTAAACTTTGTGGTTTATACATACTCAACCTTAATTTTGTTTAAAGAAATTCATTTAAAAGTGTGTGTTTTTAGCACTCGGAATGCAATTTTCCAAAGAGGCAATGCTATAAGTAAATAAGTCAGAAAGATCTATTCAGTGTACAAGAATATTATATAATTGCAATAAAAATAATAGAAATATTAGATTCATTCTAGTAATTAACCAAAAAAGCGCAAAACTTGAGTAAGTTTAATACTGATGATTGAAAAATAAGGAAAGATGAAATGATAGGCTGAGAACCTCATAATATCCAGAGAACCTCATAATATCCAAAAGACAATTCTGACTAGACATCAAGGCAATGATTCCCTTAAAGGTCTATGTTTAGTAAATACCTGCCTGAAATATAGGGGGATTCCAGAGCAATGGTCAGCAAATGAAAAAGAAAAACAAAATCACAGGAGTGTATTTTAACCCTGACATATAGAATTATCATTGAAAACGGGTGATAGGGCAGAAATGAATCGAATTATTAGTCATTCCAGACATCAAGAAGTAAGACTGACTTAGGACATCAAGACTGCTGTACTTCCTGTCCCCCCACGGCCCCCCCCCAAAAAAAAAGAAGAAAAAAAAAGAAAAGAAAAAGAAAAGAAAAAAAAAAGACCGCTGTATTTTCCAATACCAAAGGAATCTGGGGCTGGTCAATGGCTTTGGGGAACCTGGGAAAAGCTTCAGGCAATGTGTCATCACATATTTTAAAATGTGGAATATTCACAGTGAACTGGAAATAATTTCAGAAAGTGAGTTTTGCTAAGCTTCCAGGGCTCACCAACATTACAAACTAGACCAGTCACTATTAGCCTGATGTTTAGTCTGAGTTAAATCATTAATCTGACTACTTAATTTGTCTTCTTGCAAAGTGAGCCTGTTGGACTTAGAACAATGATTAAAATTAATTTATTAAATTGAAAACATAGTTAAAACAAAGTAAATCTGGTTAATTAACCTTGATATTTATATTATTTGTTCCTTCACTCTCTCCAATTCACTGCTCTAATGTCATTTTCTCAGGGAAACTCTCTTGATCTTTCTTTTTTTGTTGTTGTTTTTTTGTTTTTCTTTTGTTTTTTTGATCTTTCTAACTAAAATAACACACTCGGCCACTACCCACATTCTCCATGTTACTTCTATGCCTTGCTGTAACTTTACTTGTTTGTTTATTACCTGAATTCCCACACTAGAATGTAAACTCATGAGGTCATAGCTTTGTTTTATTTACTGCTGGGTCCTTTTGCCCTAGAACAGTATCTGGCATATGGTAGGCACTCAAATATGGAATGAATGAATGCATGAATGAATGATGCATTTTAGAGAAAATTGTTAGTGCTAGAGATGGTGTGTAATATATTACATACAACCTTCTCACTACTAAGTTCCACTCCAAAATTATAGCTATGATTTTTCTCCACATAAATCTAGATAAATTGTTTTCATGTGTTAAAATATTTGCGGTAACTAACTCTCTGAATTGGGTGACTAGAGAGTACCAGATCGCTCATTAAATTTTGATGCAACATTGACAATTGAGATTACTAAATTTTCTAGCCTTTCCCGATTTTTGAATATGTGGCTTTATTTTGTGAAGCTACACGAGGCATGTTCATACTGATTCTCAGAGAGTAGGGAATAAAAGTCATGACTGACATTATTTATTTTGGTTCAAAGCTTAAAACACATTACTATATGAAGGCCACTGATTAGATATTTATGTATTTTTTTTTCATTCTTAGGTGAATGACATATGACATATACTACTTATCAAAAGAATATAATTTTCTTTCTGCATCACACTGGTTTTTGATATGCATAGTTTTTAGTCCTTGACTACAGAATCAAGGTTCATATTTTCTATTATTTATGTCCTTAGAATGGAGGTATCCTGAACAGGAGCATTTAACTACTTAGCTTTTAACTACTTGCATTAGCCACTTAAAAAAAAAAATTCTTATCTTACAAATGAAATTAGGTAAAATAAAGCTATCATAGAATACATTGGATATCAAGTAGGCAAAATTACACAGGAAAAAAATCAAATGTTATTATGTAAAATAAGATTTCTTTCTTTTATTTGCTTAACACACAATGCCTGTGACAACTTTTTATTTGATTTTATCTTCCAAAAATTAAATAGTTGCTAATGGGCTATAGGGCAATGTAACAAAAGGCAGAAGCTTATTATCCAATATAAAAATCTAACTGCTTAGGACTCAGTATGCATTTTCAGGACAGAAATAAAAAGAAAAAAAAATGAAAAATAAAGGTTATAACCAAAACCAAATCATCTGGCTTTCTCAAATTTCTCAAATCTGTTTAGGTAATTATATCCTTAAAATGAAATTGGGGGCTCAAGAATTGGCATTCACTTTATATAATATACCATATAAATTAGATAAAAGCCTATAATTTCTCTAACTTGATCCTGTTAAACAGCAAATTGAGCACCATTATGGCAGAATTTTGGACCCCATCTATTTGAGCATATGAATACAGGAATATTCATATACACAGAGGCGTGCATGCACATAAAAAATGGTAACCATTCAAAATGAAATTTCATAAGGAAAAAGACTAGAAAATTATTTAGTGGTAAACAGTTCTCACCCATAATTCCATGGTTCTGTTAAAATGAAATAAAGTAAGCTGGTAATTCAGTGCAAAAAAATATAGGAAATGTGCCATAATTGTGCTTTGAATTCATATGATGGGAAACCAAAGAGAGGGAATTCATTTCTTGTATGTTTTTCTCAACAACGAAAACTCTCTAACAGTATAAATCTGCAGAGCTAAATGCTCCATCCCAAATGAAATACAAGGCCTTTCAAGATGATTTGCAACCCTTGGTATGCAGCTGCTTTTATGCTTTCAAGGCCTTTCTTCAAAACATGCTATAATATCATATAATACAATATGCCAAGGTGTTATATCATTTAATAAATACTAAGACATTTAGTTTTTAGAGTGTTTTTTCCTGACATAGTATCTATAACGTGGTTCTCAAAGTGTCATCCAAGCATTTCTAGGTGCCCCCCAAGAGCTTTTCAAAGGGTCTGCAAGACTGAACTATTTTCATAATAATACTAAAATACTATATACCTTTTTCACTCTCAAATCTCATGTGTATGGTGGAATTTTACAAAGGTTACAAAATGCATAATAATGTTGTATGACAGAAATTGTTAATGTTTGGAGTTTTTGCATAACTTAGTAGTGAGAAATGAGGAGAAATAACCATAAGCGAGCATTGAAAAAAGTTCTGCTTTCCTACTCAATACCCTTATAAAAAAGAGAAGACATAAAAAAAAGTGTGTATTATGATCTTATCTGACCCTCTCCTCCCAAGGAATTCTGTTGGGACATAAGGAAGGAAAACTTGTGATAGACTTAAGATAGTATCAGAAGCAGCATGGGAAAATGTCTGATAAATTGTTTCAAGTTTTAAGGCTAAGCATTTCCTCAACTCCTAGGTGGTTCCCTCCGGTTAAAAAAAAAATATATGCATAATTAGTGGACATAAATTCTGTTCCACTCTTCTACTTTGCCTGTGGACCACAAAGATGCTTTTAAAATGAGAGCAGCAGACATCTTATATTCATTCAGTGGCACTGAATCAAATGCCAGTGCAATTACCCTCTACCTAAAGGCAGTAACTTTTAGAAGAGCAATCTGGGAAAAGGCTTCGTGCACTGAGGCACTGAATACTAATATTTGAATCCAAGCGACACTAGATGAAATGTGTTACGTGTGACTCAAGTAATGTGACTGGCTTTTTAAACCAGATTCACCAGAATGTGTTTGCCCAAAAACAACGCCTTGACACACTGTTTTCGATGATGAGCTTGTTTTTCTGAAGGGACCATAATCACGGGACGCTTAATCAAGTAAAGAAAGTGGATGTCTACGCTGAAAAATACTGTTTTTGGTTAAAAAAAGAACCAGACTTTATTATACAACAAATGTGCTGCTTTTCTTATTTACTAACTCTAAGCTTATTGAGACCAGAGATTTTTATCTCAGGCAAGTATGTTTCCTCAAATACTACATGCTTAAATAATTTGGAATGATGCTATTGTTCACAATCTAATTTTAAAGATAATTTCAAAGGAGGAATTCCCAAAACATTTTGTGTAATAGCAGTGTTCCCACAGTAATACAAATTCCCAAGAATGAGTATGGCAACACTTATTTAATTGTTTCAGTGTTTGTTTAAAAAACAAAATAGTAGTCCTATTACTTTAAACCATACCTCATATTTGGGGGTAAATTATAAAATCATTGTACCAAACAAGGATTATTACAAGAGATTAAATTAAAGATTTCTAAATTATTCTAGAAATGTAGATGCAAATTATAGCTTTCTCAGAAGAAGTCAGGACCATCATAGATATTTTGAGTTCTGGGAAAATATAAGGATGAACATTAAATAAGTTAAATGGATATTAAATTCTAAACAGCTATTTATTGGTAGTTAATGAGCCCATTTAGTTGATTTTTAAGAATCTTCTGAGAATAAAAAATGCAAAGGTCCTTTTGCACTTTTATTTCACAAATGATAACGAAGAATTTTGACACAGTAATACCTTTTTTTTCTATTAGTGTCAAGAAATGATCTTCTGTACCCCTTAGTCCTGACAAAGTAACAATCAGTACAAATGAAGCTCTGAAAGTTAACCCAATATATTCTCTAGACAGCAGATGATCCAGATTTGGATGAATCTTCCAAGTTCCTACAAGAACAATCATTCCTTAGAGTGTCGTAGAAATCACGACTAATACTGAAAACAAGAATGTTCTAGTTTAAAAATGGGATATGGCACTGAGATTAAAACCTGACTGACCAGAAATCTAATATTTCAAATAAAGGCTTTTTAATCAAATATTTTTACTAAAACTGGAAATATTTCTTGTATTGGGTGATTGTTGTAACAACAAGGACAATACCAGCAAGAAGGATACCTTCCACGGAATGTGTCAAAAGCTCATATAGTAGCAGAAGGTTACGAAGGATATCTTTAGTAGCAGTGAGTAGAATAAAAAAAAATCCTCAAAATTATAAATATATTATCATATATTGCATATGCTGTCTCCTGAGAACTTATAATCATAATTTATTGTCATAAAAATGATGCTTTGTTGTAGAATGCTGGCTGACTAATTTTTCTTGAAATCAGAGAAAGAACAAAGGAAAACTGAAAAAAAGCACTCGATAGTGCTGATGCATATTTACCCATGTTTTGTAATTTTTTCTTTTTTCAGAACTTTGTTTTCAGAGTCACTGTCATAAATTTAATTTAACTAGCTGCTAGATATACAATTTTATTTTATTTCTCTTGCTTTTAACCTAGTGAACTGTATGCCTAAGAACAGCAACATTTTTGTGCAGGACACATTTTAACAAATACTTGATGTATGAACAGAGTGAATCCGCTAGAGTGTAGTTGAAAATGGGAAATGCTAACAAAAGTGTAGTGGAGAAAGCCATCGGGGGAGTTTCAACTCTTATATCAACTCATCGAGGAATATCTCTGGGACACCGTGCTTCTGAATTTCTGGTTCTCCCACTGTGGCTTTATCACTTTGTAGATGAAACTCAGTCTGGCAAATCGGGCTCTTTCTCAGAATGTGAGATAGATGCCACGTGACACACTTGGTGGCTGATAATGGAATCATTAAAATTGATGATTTCAGAAACACATGAGTTTCTTTTTTTTTTTTAATTAGTAATGATTAGAAACCGGAAGAAAATAACAGAAGTTGACTTTTTAAAAACTGCCCATTTTCTTGGCTGGTGAGAGTACAGGGAAACAGCCTCCTTTATATGTTGCTGTTAGGAGTGAAATTCCATAACAAACTATTTGGGAAACAATTGTGCAATTCATACATGAAAATCCACACATATTTGTACACATTTTGACTCCACAATTGTAATTCTGAAATTTTATCCTGAGGAAATAATCATGACCAGACATGAACCATTTATCAGGATTACATCAAAGTATTAAGAATAGCAAAACTTTGGAATGCTGCTCAATTAATAGTGCATTGGATAAATAAATAATGTACATGATTAAAATGGAGTACGATACATTATTTAATGATATTATACAAAGTTAATCATCTAGAAAAATCCACATTTTATATTTTAAGTTAAAACAGGCAGATTACATAACAACATTGAGTGTGTGTATAAAGAAAATACTGGGTTGACAAATGGAAATCACTTTATATATAAGTATATATATATATATATATATAATATGATCCCATTTTTGTAACTATATACATAATTGGTAATTATTTACATATGAAAATGTGTAGAAAATATTTTGAAAGGAAAAAAATAAAATGTTAAAATTGATTACCTCTGGTAATGTCATTAGTGATCATTATATCTTTATTTTCTAAAATTGTCTGTCATGAAAAAAACTCTATAAAGGAATGTCTTTTCAAAGAAATCTGCCAATAAATATATGAAAAAATAATCAGATGCATTTGAATCAAGTTAAATACGAATTAAAACAATTAGGTATAATTTTTTCAAAATTAATAAATACCAAAAATGATGATATATAGTTTTATCAGGATATAGTTAAGTATGCTTTTAAAACAGGCACAAAATTTTGACATGGAAAATCCACTTTTAGGAATATATCATAGGAAAATTATCAGACTCATACGATTATGAATACAGATGGATCAGTCATACATTTGTATAAAATATTGAAAGGCTAGCCTTTGATAAAGTACAAAATCCATTCATGATAAAAACCCTCTGCAAAGTAGGTCTAGAGAGAACATACCTCAACATAATAAAGGCCATATATGAAAAACCCACCGGGAGCATTATATTCAATGTTGAAAAACTGAGAGCTATTCCCTTAAGGTCAGGAAGAAGACAAGGATATCCACTCTCACCACTTTTATTCAACATAGTACTGGTAGTTCTAGTCACGGCAATTAGACACAATAAAGAAATAAAAGGAATCTAAATAAGGAAGAAGTAAAACTCTCACTATTTGCAGATGACATGATACTATATATCAAAAACCCTAGATACTTCACAAATAACTACTAGAACTGGCATCTGAATTCAGGAAAGTCACAGGATGCAAAATCAGTAACCGAAATCTGTTGTATTCCTATGCACCAGTAATGAACCAGCAGAAAGAGAAATTAAGAAAACAATCCTCTTTACAATAACACCAAGACCCATAAAATACGTAGGAAAATAAGCTTAACCAGAGAGGGGAAAGACCTGTCCTCTGAAAACTATAAAACACTGATGAAAGAAATTCAAGATGATGCAAAGAAACAGAAAGACATTCCATGCTCATGGGTTGGAAGAACAAATACTGTTAAAATGTGTGTACTACCCAAAGCAATCTATACATTCAATGCAGTCTCTATCAAAATACCAACAACACTTTTCACAGAACTAGAACAAACAATCCTAAAATTTATATGGAACCCGAAATACCCCGAATGGCCAAAGCAATCTTGAAAAAAACAAAACATTTGGAGGCATCACAAAAATGGTATGGTACTGGTATAAAAATAGACACACAGATCAATGGAATAGAACAGAAAACCCAGAAATAAACCCACAATCATATGGTCAATTAAATTTTGACAAAGGAGTCATGAATGAATATACAATAGGAAATGACAGTCTCTTCAACAAACGGTGCTGGGAAAACTGGGCAGCAACATGCAAAAGAATGAAACTGGACAATTTTGTTTCACCATACACAAAAACAAACTCAAAATGGATTAAAGACCTAAATGTGAGACCTGCAACCATAAAAATCCTTGAAGAGAGCACAGGCAGTAATCTCTCTGACATTGGCATTAGCAACTTTTTCCCCTAGATCTATCTTCTGAGACAAGAGAAATAAAAGCAAAAATGAACTTTGGGACTTCATCAAAATGAAAAGCATCTTCACAGTGAAGGAAACAATAAAAAAATAAACTAAAAGTCAACCTACTGAATAGGAGAGGATATTTGCAAAGGACATATCCCATAAGGGTTGAGTGTTCAAAATATATAACGAACTTATATAAGTTAACACAAAATAACAAATAATCCAATTAAAATGGGCAGAAGACATGAACAGACATTTCTTCAAAAAACACATCCAGATGGCCAACAGACACATGGAAAGATGCTCAACATCACTCATCACAGGGAAATGCAAATCAAAACTACAATGAGATATCACCCCACACCTGTCAGAATAGCTAAAATCAAAAACACAAGAAACAACAGGTGTTGGCGAGAATGTGGAGAAAAAGGAACACTCATGCACTACTGGTGGGAATGCAAAAACAGTATGGAGTTTCCTCAAAAAATAAAAATAGAACTACCCTATGATCCAGTAATCACATCACTGTGTATAACCCAAAAAATACAAAACACTAATTCAAAGGGATACATGCACCCCTATATTTATTGCAGCCTTATTTATAATAGTCAAACCATGGAAGCAGCCCAAATATCCATAGGTAGATAGGGAATGGATAAAGATGTGGTGTGTGTGTGTGTGTATATATAGATATATATATATACACACAATGGAATATATACAATGGTATATATATATATATATATATATATATATATATATATATATACACACACACACGCACACACACACACACACAATGGAATATTATTTAGCCATAAAATAAATGAAAGCTTGTCATTTGCACCAACAGGGACAGAGTTAGAGAGTATAATGTTAAGTGAAATCAGTCAGAGAAGGATAAATACCATATGATCTCACTCATATGTGAAATTTAAGGAACAAAACAAACAAGCAAAGAAAAAAAAAGAGAGAGAGAGAGACAAACCAAGAAACAGACTCTTAACTTAGAGAACAAATTGATGGTTTCCCAGAGAGGAGGTGGGTAGGGGGATGGGGATTAAAGAGTACACTTATCATGATAAAATAGTAATAGTAATAATAATGATAATAATAATAATAATAATTAACAAAGAAAGAAAAGATAGATATAATACTAATTTGCTCAATAATTAGGGGTTAATTTTTTAAATGGCAAACCAGGTAATAGAATATACCAAACTTACTGACAATGAAATACATTCAAGAGATATATGGCTAAGAGAAAAAAAGGCTATACAGTGATGTTATAAATAATCCTATACATAATCCTAATCTAATTACATATTCATTCATAGGTATGTATAATAGGTATGTAGAAAAAAATCTGGAAGAATTAACTGACAAAGTTACAAGTGTTCTCTATGGGTGGCAGAATTATGGATGACTTTATTCCTTTTTATTGCTTTGTTTTGAAATTTTTATAGTGTGAGCATGTGTTACTTATATAAACATGAATTTTAAAATGCTTTAAAATTGTATCTAATTGGACAGAGGTATGCCACCTTATAAACAATGGCCATCTATTTTCTCAGAATAAGTAACAGTATTTTAATGTTAAAGGATATGTTTCCTTTGGGGGAAGATATAATTGACAGCAGGGAGAGAGGTGATTTCTATTTATTCGCAAATCAACATAGCACAAGGTGGGAAACAAAGATAAAAAGGAAAAAAGAAAAGAAAAAAAAGGTACTCACTCGTGTTGTATAAGCAGCTTCTGGGTCATCTTCTAGAACACGTGAAAGTCCAAAATCAGAAACCTTACACACCAAATTACTGTTGATCAAAATGTTACGAGCAGCAAGGTCTCGGTGAACATAACCCATATCTGAGAGGTACTTCATGCCAGATGCTATCCCTCGAAGCATCCCCACTAGCTGGATGACCGTAAACTGGGCATCGTGTTTCTGAGAAGTATTTCAAATATACAATTAAGATGTGTTGCTCTTTCTTAAAGATAAATCTTGGTTACAATCTCACACACTAAATTGTAAGAAGACTGATTATATACATTTTAGTTCCAAGCACCCCAGCCTCACAAGCTATGTGAATAAACAGAAATAAGGCTAAAACAAAATAGCATAGTAGCTTCATCACTAAATAGTTCATAACAAGAAGGACCCTAAATATTCTTTCACTTCAGGTTCAATACCATAGCTTTCATGGTCTTTATGTGACATACAAACTCCTCAGAAATTTTAACCTCAGGAACAACAAAATGAAATGAGTCTTGGGGCTATTTTAGTTTTACATATTTGTTTGATTGAGTGTTCATTCTTCCTTCTAGTTTTCCAGATATTTTATTAATTGCTTCAAATAAGGTAGATGTTAAATTTTTAAATCATCATAATTCTTTCAGAATTGGTCAAAGATATTTACTGAGTATTTGTTTTTCTACTCAATCTTCAGTTATAGTTCATAAAATGGAAAACAACAAAACACAAGTCAGAGTCCTGTATTTAGAAAAACTTCCAATTTACTTTGATTAAAATAGAAATACAAGGGGAACTGGGCTTAAGCATCCTACTCTTGATTTCATCTCAGGTCATGATCTCACAGTTGGTGGGGTGGGGCTCTGCACCGACAGCATGGAGCCTCTTTGAGATTCTTTGTCTACCTTTCTCTCTGCCCCTCCCCAGCTCGCTCACTCTCTCTCTCTCTCTCTCTCTCTCTCAAAAATGAATAAATAAACTTAAAAAAAAACAGAAATACATGATTTATATGATAGATAGGTAAACAAATACACATACATACATATGTAAATATGTGCATAAATGCATGTATAAATAAGTAGCTATAAAATTCCATGTTTAGTTATATATACACAATAACATTTTAAAAGAATATGTATTATAATGGTTTCTATGACCCGATTTGAAGAATATTTGTTTTTGAAATGCTTGTGAAAATAACTGCTGATAAAACTGTGTTTGCCTTGGAGTGCCTGGGTAGCTCAGTAGTTTAAACAGCCAACTCTTGATTTTGGCTGAGGTCATGATCTCACCGTTAGTGAGTCTGAACCCCACATTGGGCACTGTACTGACAGTGTGGAGTCCGTTTAGGATTCTCTCCCCACCTCCCCGCTTTTACCCCATGTGCACACGCATTCTCTCTTTCTCTCTGTCTCTCTCAAAAATAAATAAACATTAAAAAATTGTTTGCCTCGTGAATATTAAAATAAGGAATGCAATTTCTCATTTATAGAAAATTTAGAATTCTCTTCTATGATAATGAATCATCCTATTCTATCTATCTAATATCTATCTATCTATCTATCTATCTATCTATCTATCTATCTATCTATCGTCTATCTCTCTCTCTACCCATCTCTATTCTATAGCGCTGAATTCCTTTTTTAATTTTATTTAAAAACACTTTTTAAGTTTATTTATTTCTTTTTGAGAAATAGCATGGGCAGGGGAGGGGCAGAGAGACAGAGAGAGAGAGGGAGGGAGAGAGAGAGAGAATGAGAGAGGATCCCAAGCAGGCTCTGCACTATCAACACAGAGCCTGATGAGGGGATCAAACTCACTAACTGAGACATCATGACCTCAGCCAAAACCAAGAGTCAGACGCTTAACCGACTGAGCCACTCAGGCACCCTACTATAGTGCTGAAAGCATATTGAGGACAGAGTGTATGTCTTTTTTAATCCCTGCAGTCACTGGTGATTGGCAGTGCCTTGTTTTCCATAAATTTTTTGCATTTCTTTGAACAAATTTTTACTGAAGTAACTTAAAAAAAAAGTTTCTAAGTTTAAATATTTAAAAAATAGATATGGATGCACATCTATTACCAAAATGTGTCTCTGGTGCTTGCTTCAGCAGCACATATACCAAAATGGTATCTCTGAATTAAGACTACTTTGGCGTTGTTAACACTTGCTCATTTTCTGAGACCAAAGCTCTATGTGAGCGAGACATGTTCTTCCTATAGCAGTCTGAGGTTATTTTAAGTGAAGACAAGAGAATATTTGTCTTATATCAGCGTTATTTGTGTCTTACTAAAAGTCTTTTTTTAATTTTTATTTTAGCCAATGTGAATCTTGGCAGTACAAAAAGCTGAAGCAGATTGCATAGATTTGTTTTACAAATATAAGCCATTAACCTTGGACACTGCAAGATAAAGATGCAATTTTAGTCTTCCTCTTACTATTTAGACCCCCCACATTTCAGTTCCACTTTAAACTTTGTTATCTAATTGCTGGCAAGATATGAGAGGTTGCCTCTAACATCTTTAGCATTCATTCCACATTTATGCATATGTGTATATAGATAGATAGGGATAAGAGATATATGAATATATATAAAATCTTCTACTTACACGTAAGAAACTGTCCAAGGAACCATTCTCCATGTATTCTGTGACAATCATAACTGGTTTACCTGGATATATGATAAATAACAAACAAATATCATGTGATGAATATATATAGAATACACTATGATACACCTGATGAATTAAAAAATGTAAACTATCTTCCCAGTTTTAACAAAGAAACATTTTTCAATAGAAAATAAAACTAAAAAAAAAAAAAGGAAGAAGATTGGTTTTCAGAACAAGGGCCTATAACCTATGATATCTAAATTGGCTTATTTGGCATGGCTCTTTGTGAACCTAATATATACCCCTTTTATTCCCTTTAACTGCATCTCAGCTGATCTACAAAATCAAGTATTTCTGCTTTCCAGCCCAAGATAGAGCCAGGATTTCCACAATCATTTGTATTTTCTACAGATATTTATAGAACTATGGACTAGGTGCTCCTTTTTTTTTTTTTTTAATTTTTTTTTCAACGTTTATTTATTTTTGGGACAGAGAGAGACAGAGCATGAACGGGGGAGGGGCAGAGAGAGAGGGAGACACAGAATCGGAAACAGGCTCCAGGCTCTGAGCCATCAGCCCAGAGCCCGACGCGGGGCTCGAACTCACGGACCGCGAGATCGTGACCTGGCTGAAGTCGGACGCTTAACCGACTGCGCCACCCAGGCGCCCCTAGGTGCTCCTTTTTATGCTGGTTAGAGCAAGTAAATCAAAGTCCCCATCTTCATGGATCCTACATATGATTTTCATAAAACAATTAAGACTAATAATTATAACTTTTAAAATCTGTATAATTAACGTATTAAAAATGATAAAATCCATGTTTAAACGGAAAATAAAATTAAAACTGTTGTTGGCAGTAACTTATAATAACCATTTTAGAAATATGTGGACTTAAATGCCATTATACCTTTTAATGAGCATTTAAATGTATTTATATGGTCTTATTGTATGCACTTTGCTGGTTTAATTGTTTTATATATGATAACTTATTATTATCATTTCCATTTTACACATGAGAAAACGGAGATAGAGGGTAATTAACTTACCCAATGTCATACAACTAATAAGTAATAAAATCAAAAGTAGCGACCTGAACAGAGTATGCTGTTATTTTTGGAAATTTATGCTGTGGGAAACATTTAAAATATGAAAAAGTGTTAGATACAAAAGTGCTAAGTATATTTATATAGAGATTCACAAATAGAATATATGTTAAGCCATGGGTAATAATTTAATGCGATCGTTGGGTGTTAATTCTATGGATTATTTTGAATTAAAATGAGAACTCTGAAGCCTAGCATTTTACCTTATTGTTACACTTTAATATCATGTGAACAAAGCTGAAAATATACTCTATATACGTTATGATAACAACTTGGAAAATAAGTAACGCAAAATGAACTTTTCAAAAAGAAAAGAAATATGGAAGATGGATATTTTTTTATATATGGGAAACACTAGTAAATTTTTTGCATAGTTAGCATTATATAACATTACATATATACACATACATATTACATACATACATTATATCACGTCATCTTCACATCATCTATGCTTTAGTAACATATATTATTCCCATTTTATGATGCCCTCAACCAAAAGCATAGTGGATTTAAGAAACTAGCTGAGGTTACATAATTAGCTAGTTCTCTAGCAAATCCTTAACATGGCTGTCTCTGATTTCAAAGCCTACACTGTTACTACAATATAATTCTCTTCCTTTATTTTTGCTGTAATATTGTTTTAAATATAATTCCATTCTATTACAAAAAGAAGGCAAATTACTTGTCTTCCATGTCAGGAGAACCTGAATCAAGTCTTGAGTGAGCACTGCTGAAAGACTTTGAGCAAATTGCTCTTTAACAAATATCGATGCATCCCTAATACAGTGTACACTTTTAAGCTTTCCTCATATGTTCCTTCTATATCATGAAAGTTTGCTATTCTGGTGATAGAAAATAGCGTTCTTTGCTTGCTTTCTCCTTTCATAGGCAAAAACTCTTAACTCACACTGGTTATGAATTATGGCTTGGTATCATGCAGGTTATACTTGTTATATTTAGCATTTGAATGCATCCCAAGCTATATGTCTTATTTAATGAGAGGTAAAATATATTTAAATTCTATAATTTTCAGATAATTTTTATATATGTAACAATCAATTGATATCCCAATCTATCCTCCATTAAGATACTGATTTAGTTATATATTTTGGGTAACACATCATATATATCTTGTTAATCTGGTAAATGTCTGAAAAGCCATTCATTTATCCGAAGGCTTAAGACTCCAGAACTTGCTTCTTCAAAATTCTAATTAAGCACGGATTTGACAATATTCAAGACAAAAAGGAATATTCAACATTTCCTTGGAAACTTCTATCTCTCTTGAACTGATAAATCCACTGCCTGAAGACTGATCCCAGAGACTGACCCGAAATTAAAAGAATGGATGAACAAACAAATAAATGAACGAAGGAATGAATGAAATCTTTCATAGGCATGTTCTCCATAAATCACTATAATCACTATAATTTTCTATGTTCTTGCCTTAATACAATTCTGTGAAGAATAATATGCCTGCAAAATTCAATGCATACATTAAGTGTAGTCATAGATAGTTTGCCTCATACAGCCAACTGTCAATTACAGTGGCCAGTTACTGTGTTTTTGTACTACCTAGACCTTTGCTTATCACTCGTTTCCTTCTGGCTCCCAGCCCTATGACCATTTCATTTCTTGTTAGCATGTCTAGTGGAATGTTTGGCAAGGGAAATAAAAGTAGCTGAAAAATCAAACCAGTCAATTAAGCCAAAGCCCCATGACCATTCAGAAATCAGATCAGGCTGTATTTAGCTCTAAACTTTAGGTATTTGTAAACACATCAGTTAAGATGGGCAAGTCTGAAAATATGCTTTACATTAAGTTCAAAGATGTAGCAAACCCAAACGTACAGACAAAGAATAAACAAAATCACAAATATTCTACCTTGGAAAGCCTTAATTTTTAACTTTTTTTCCTTTTTTGTTTTAAGTGTCTATTCTGCCTTAGTTTCACTTGTGCTTTTGATTATATAAATAGGGTTAAAGGAAAAGAAACTCTCCATGACAGTGGTGAGAACTAGTTCTAACATGTATTAAATACAGCTGGAAATCATAAAATATCAGCTCATCCGTACATGGATGCAATGTATTTCTATCCAAGTTTGCATGCTCTTTCATATGTATTTTCAAGAGCTTGTATCATTCGCCGCCCTCAGAAATCCTAAAATGCATCTGAGTATCCATACTAAACTCACCAAAATTATTGCGGGATAACTGGCTGAAGTGAAACTCCAATAAAAATGAGCAAAGCAAATTATGCAGAGGAATTTTGCTTTTGTTCCTCAATTGATTCTTGAGTGTAGATAAAATTATGACCTTTTATAATTAAAGGGTTACAGGAAACAAATCAGTCTGTTACAGTCAGTTGGTTCATTTCCTCAACTATCCCCAGTGGCTCAGATATATTACTAATCATGAACCACTGTTTGATGACAGAAGAAATGTGATTTTGAAAACTAAGATTTCCATGTTCAGCACCATGTATTCCAACCACAACTTTCTAATCACATTTTCTATAAAAAGAAGAGCAGGAAAATGTAATAAATATACAGCCATACATGAGATTTTTATTTCAACTATCAAATAAATATTGGCTTTAGATTAAAATGTTTTCATTAAAACATAAAAAGTATTTATCAATGATTGAAATATTAAAAATTATTGGAGTGCCTGACTGGCTCAGTGCATAGAGCATGCGACTCTTGACCTTGAGGTTGTAAATTCAAGATCCACATTGGATGTAGAGATTACTTAAAAAAATAAAATTAAAAATAATTATTGAAATTTAATTCATTTTCAAAAGAAATGCTATTAATTCCTATTACCGGTAATTGTATCTCACATACTCTATGTCTCATTTTCAAAAGACTTAAACATTGTTAGTATCACTCATTGTTAGTATCATGGAGCTAGAATCGAGGAAGCCAGAAAGCATACACAGGAGAAGGAAAAATAAAAAATTAAAAAACGACAAATACACCTCATTATTCCCAGGAAAAAAGACTAGAATCACTTTTGATTAGAAAGAAAATGTTTCAGTTTTAGATTTTCACGTACTATGTCTGACTGAGAGAGATATTGCGATGACCTAGAGTGTTTTTCTGTGGTTTCCCATTATCATATAAAACTACAGGGTAATCTTTTCCAAATTCAATTTTTTAAAAAAAAATTTTTTTTTTTAACGTTTATTTATTTTTGGGACAGAGAGAGACAGAGCATGAACGGGGGAGGGGCAGAGAGAGAGGGAGACACAGAATCGGAAACAGGCTCCAGGCTCCGAGCCATCAGCCCAGAGCCCGACGCGGGGGCTCGAACTCATGGACCGCGAGATCGTGACCTGGCTGAAGTCGGACGCTTAACCGACTGCGCCACCCAGGCGCCCCAAAATTCAATTTTAATCAAGACATTATTCATTTCCAAAATGACCCCTATTACATCTACTGGTCTAGGAGTTAATGAGGGCAGGAACCAACTCCATGTTGGTTATGTTCTAAAACTAGCACCTAGCAGAGTGCCAGTTAAAATTGATAATCTCGGGGCACCTGGGTGGCTCAGTTGGTTAAGCGATTGACTTAACCTTCGACTTCGGCTCAGGTCATGATCTCACGGTTTGTGAGTTCTAGCCCCGCGTGGGGCTCTGTGCTGACAGCTCAGAGCCTGGAGCCTGCTTCAGATTCTGTGTCTCCCTCTCTCTCTGCCTCTTCCCCCAATTGCACTCTGTCTCTCTCTTTCTCAAAAATAAATAAACATTTTAAAAAATTGATCATCTCATGTCTATCATTTCAGGGTGTCTAAGGACAATCTCTTTCTTAAAAATTAGGCTAAGAAACACTTTCTCCCAAGTCTTCCTAAACAACCATGCTCCATCAATCTCAGTACGCTGAATGCTTTACATTTAACTGACTTTACATTTTTAAAATTTATTTGTGCTTAATTTGAAACAAAATTTAATACTTTCAAAGACAGGAACAGATAAAAGTACAGCATAGGCAACGTGGTCAATAATATGCCGTACATTTAAAACAAATATATCATTGTACATCAACTGTACTTAAATTAAAAAAGACAAGAGCAATATTTCTACTCTCCCTTTGAATACAAAGCTTATTTGCATAAGTACAACAATAATTAATAAATATAGTACTCTGAACGTGCTCAGTCTGATTTTATAAGGACAGCTTAGCATTTCCCTTTTCAGGCTTTCTACCTTTTACTTATTTTCTTGTTTAACTATAGAAATTAAGGCCTTAGGTATATTAATGAATTAAAGTGGTAATAGTAGCATTCTCACTTCTACTTTAAAATAAATGTGTTTATGTTTTACTACTAAATATGATGTTTGTAGGCTTGTTTGTTTTTGTTTTGGGGTTTTTACATTTATCAAACATACATATTTTCTATGTAGGATGTGCTAAGAAAACTTTTTAAACTAAGGTGTTTATTTTCTGCATCCATTGAGATTGGCATTTTCTTTTCTATTAATGTGAATTTCCAGAATGATTAAATAGTAAACCAACTTTGCCTTCTTGGAATAAACTAAACTTGAGAATTATATAGTATCTTTTATGATACATTGTTAGCTATGGCTTTACAATTACTCGAGTGTTACTGAGTTTTTGTTCATGAATTACAGTTGTTTTCCTCTCTGAAAATATTATTGTATGCTTTGGTATCAAGATATCATTAACCTCATGAAATAGGGGTGGTTTTTTTTCTCACTTTCTGCAAGAATTTGTGTATGACTAGAATTACTCAGACACTTATTAAGTAAGTATATAATTATAGCTCTTCTTTAGGAGAGTTATTGTATATTTAAACTAGTGCTCTTTAAAAGTCAGTCTTTGGGAACACGTGTCATGCTCTAACAAATGTTGTTAAGTTGCATTTAACCTTTCAAAAATATCATAAGTTCATACTATTTAAATGGGGAAAATAGACAACAACATATTTTTTTGTAATTCAAATGTGGCCAATATAACCAAAAGATATAAATGGGCAATGTTGGAAAAATAAAGAAAGTTCTTAAGCATGCAAAAATAGCATTCCCTGTCTTATGTTTTTCTCCAATATATTCAGGAAAGATTTTCCTAATTTTGTTGTTGTGGACACTAAGACAGAGAGGCTCCCAACTCCTTTCTCAGATTAGTCATGAACGCATGAGAACTTGGGTTACCAGAGTTTGTTTTAACAAACTACTTCTACAAATTATTAATAAAATAAATATAACACATATATGGACTATATTAAATACTATAGGGAGTTAGTACCCTTAAGGTAAGTACAGAAGAAAACCCTTAGAGAGAAGCAAACAGGACAAAGCAAGAATTTGGCATCGTCACCACAGAATGATGTCTTATTTCAGCGATATTTTTTTTTTTATCATATATGCAGGAGATAGAAAAGAACAAACAAATGACTAAGCTTTTGGTGGAAGGTGGATGCTCATACCAGCATAGAAATGTTTTAATTATGAGAAATTGTCCTAATGTTCTGCTCACTGTATTCCTTAATGATGCAAAGTTATAGTTAAATTGCATTATTATTTTTTTTTAATTTTCAGAAAATAATCCCTCTCCAAATACAAAAACACATCAACCTTATCTAGTATAATTCCTTTTATTTCACTGGATGAATAGTGGCCAATGGAGGTCTTCTTGGAGTATCAACATCATTTGACTAATGGTGTGATGGCAGAAATATCAAACATTTGCTAAAAACAAGTTCCATCTTTTGAACTCCAGCTAAAATTGATAACACATGTTAGTACCAAGTTCTGAGCAGAGACTGTGCCCCCAGCTTTCTGCTACTTTGAAGATCAGAGACTCTCTCACCTTCTCTTGTTTAATACCATCAGGCTCAAAACGTATCATTAAAATTGTTTATGGCTCAATTCAAATAAATGAAAATATAATGATTGAATAAAGGGCTTTCTCTAAAAGACTTGAAAATGATACATTATAACAGACCTAGTGTTTCAAGCATATAATTAATAGCAGTAGTTTAAAAAATTATCATTGAGCAAAAAAGGGAATTGTTTCAAGAATTTTTTTTTTCTACACAGCCAAGATTAACTGATAAAATCTCAAGCTTACCAGAAGTGGTAATTTAGATTTTCATGGCTCTATTTCACTTAACAATGTATTCCTACATAATCTTATTTGATCTTTAAAGTATCTGGAAATAGTGAAGTAGAACTGCTCTTCCAAATTACAGGTGAAGAAAATGAGTCCCTGTGACTGGTTTGATTCGCCAACGGTCTCACAACCAGTTGGGTTGAGTCAAAACTTAAACTCTGAACCTCTGATTTTTTTTTTAAAGTTTGTTTGTTTGTTTGTTTAGAGAGCACACACACAGTCAGGGGAGGGGGAGAGAAAGAATCCCAAGCAGGGTCCATGCTGTCAGCACAGACTGTTGGTTGAGTATCTGACTCTTGGTTTCAGCTCAGGTCAGGCCCAAAACCAAGAGTCAGATGCTCAACCAACTGAGATACCCAGGTGCCGCTGATCCTCTGACTCTTAATCCAGATACCAATATAATTGTTTTTTCTTCCTTAAAACACAGGTTTGTTTATTAAATTATAAGCTCTACATCACTCTTGGGGTGTGTGTGTGTGTGTGTGTGTGTGTGTGTGTGTGTGTGTGTGTATGTTTCTAAACTTTGCAATTGGATTGTTTTAATAGTCATATATTCTCAGGGAACAAAGAAAATAACAGGAGTGGATGAATAACTTCTGGTGATAAAATTGCCTTATTTATATGTTAAATGCAACATATTAACTTTATTCTAAGGACTGCTGTTTCCTCTCCGATGTTATAGGGTACCAGACTTAGAGGTTTTAAATATGCCACTAAAAGAGTTCAAAATCTAATTCTAGGTCTGCTACCCTATTATGTTCACACTATATGAGATGACTGGGATCTGTATAGTCAGATTTGGCACCCTCTTACATGCTTATATGACCAGGGAGATATATCAAATTTAGAACTTTCACCCTAAGAATAGGCAGTTGTAATCCATATTAGAATGTTACAGAATCAGACTTGAATAAGGTATTTAATGGATAATACCTGTGGTTTTTAAAGTCTTTTTTTCCTCAATGCAACTTTTTTTTTTTTGCATTTTGGTCTTGGGGATTGTTTTATGATTCTCTTTGTGAACTGACCATAGTTCATATTTGATTATTTCATTTTTATATTTCAAGAAATCCTGCCATAATAATTATGGTTTAATATTGCTCATCATTCAGTAAATGAATTTATAGGTAACATCTAGTCAAATGTAACAAATTAGTTTCAATAATACATAACACTGGAAATCAAAAAATCAATTTACATTTGATAAAATATAAGACCCTATCAATGAATGTAAATTTAAACCTAATATTTAGTTTGTCATTTTTATCTCATTTTTTTCTTAGGTGTAGGTGTTGAAGTTAGGTGATAATTCTGCCCATGCTAAAATATAACGATTTTTTTCCATCACTCTGAGCGATACATGCAATTACACAACTGCACTTCATGCATTCAATTTAAAGAACAAACACTGAAGAAAGACCTATAGGAAGATGTTGCTCTGTTCCTCATTCAGTCAATCAATCAATCAATCAATCAGTGTCTTTATTCCTTGACATTGGTAAATTAAGTATCCAGCATGATCCAGGTTCTATTTTAGTCACTGATTATAAGTAATGTGGATTCTTGTCCTTTATGAGTGTTTACATTTTGTTTTAGATGTTAAGGGTTATTAATGGTCTCCAGAAAAATGTTGAAGCTTGAGGGAGTCTTTGGTATGATCAAATTATTAGGGAAAATTAAAAAAAAATCAAGATATAAAAGAATAAGTAGAAGACAAGATGAAAATTAGAAACCCATTTTTGTTCACGGTTGGGGACAGAGGTGAAACCAACAGACCAAGTTCCCAATGCCATCTCTAGCACTTTCTAATTAGACAAGCGACTTGCTCTTTGTAGTTACTGTTTGTTCAAATGTAAAATGGAATTATTGTATCTAACTCACAGGGGAGTAGTAAGAATGAAATGATGTCCATAGTACACTTTCGGGCACATAACAGTGAATGCATAAAGAAAACCTTATGAAAACTGGGTTAAAAGAAAAATGGTTACATAAGTACAAATGCATTTCCTCCTTAGTGGGGCTCAAGATCTGGACAACCAGTCGGTGAGGATGCTATAAAGGAGACTAAATGGCTAATTGACTATTAAAACATTAAGTTGTATGGTCTGGCCCTGGAGGAACAAAGGATCCCAATCCTTACTACTACTGTGTTTTTATCATTACTTAAAAAAAAATTAAAACAAGGTCTTCATCAGAAAATATTTCAGTGTTATTACTAGTATGGCCTAATTTTTAGGAGCATGAAGGGAAAAAATGCTTCTTACAACACTTAATGTGGGCTTCCAGTTTATGGTTAAATTTTACATTGCTCAGTTCTTAATCCCATTTATTATATTACAAACTCTAAAGGAAACCAAAGTACATTTCAATTATGCCATGCTCTTGTGAGAAAGGAACTGCCTTTTTAGTCACACTAAGATGAGAATAGGTATTAGTCCCATTTGGAAAGTGCTCCATGTAATGTTAAAGAAAAATATCATTGTGAAAAATTTAATGTGTAATGTCTGTTGGTAACCATAGAATATGTAAATGTGGTGCCAATGAATTATCCCCTAAAGGATGCCAAATTTCCTGCCATATGTTGTCTTTCGCTCTAAGTAGTTTGCTGCCAATTTAGCTTATTCTTCATCCTGTGCTCCAAAATCTCGAGGAAAAAAAAAATCCTAGAGCATTCTCAAGAGGTTTTCATTGGTATTGGAGCCAAAAATCACATATCTGCCTCACGGGATTCCTTTTGAGTCTGGCTGGAGAAACTATCATGGAAATAAGTTCAGATCTCTATCATGGGCTGTGAGCCAGAGTTTCCCCAGACCAGTCAAAAATCCATCTGGGACTCTAGATTAGAATTATTTGAAATCCACAGAGAACCAGGAAAAGGCCCTGGGTCTAATGTGATCCCACTCTTTACAGCTCAGAAGTATTCCCCAAACCCCCATAATTTCCCTAAAGCCAGGGGGGTAAAGATTTGGAAGTTTAACTAAAACTGGTGAACAGTAAAAGAAAAAGCAGCTAGCTGGGAGTTCCGCAATTCCTGTCAAAACTGAGTCATCGTTTTGCCTTGTTAGTCCACGTAACAGAGACTTCTCCACAATTCACTCAACTGCCTTTTCATCAATGTGTCTTAATGTGGTCCTTTCTTTTTAGCTCTTAATTTTTTTTTTCAATTTTTAAGGATGTAGAGTAGTACTTTCAATATAATACTAAAGGCCTTTGCTTTCTTGTCGAAGAAAGACATGGCAACCCCAAATAGTCTCTGTGAGGACTGACATAGCTATGAAAAAAATGTCAAAATTCTGAAATGATTGATATAGGGTTTAAATAACCTCTGCTCAACATAGGCAAAAGTCAATCTTTTGGCTTGACTTACTTTTAGTAACAACTCCCTCTAATCGAATGATGTTGGGATGGTCAAATTGTCCCATAATGCTTGCTTCTCCCAGGAAGTCTCTCCTCTGCTTTTCTGTGTAGCCCACTTTCAGGGTCTTGATGGCCACTGAAATTTCTTTTTTTGAAGGGAGTTTTAAGCGACCGCTGCACACCTCTCCAAATTCACCTGTTAGTATAACAAAACGACAACAAAAGGTAAGGAGTTATATAATAAAAATATTATCAGCAGATAATAGATTTTCAGATATTATTAGCAGATAATAAGAGATAATAAACTGTTCCCTGTCAGTAATTCCATTCAAAGTATTTACACCTTTGACCTGCAAGATATACACTTAGATCTCCAACTTAATTGAGAACATGATAATTGGAGACTCCCTAAGAAACCCCAGAACATCCAGAACCTAGTAGGAAATGGACCTTGTGAGTAGCCTCATACATTTTGAAGTACCACACTGTGAACAATATACTATGAAAGAGCAGGAGGAAAGTAGGAAGGCTAAAACAGGGTTTTAGCTCCTTGTTCCCATAGCCACCATCACCTCAGGTTAATCAACAGACCAACATAGATATTATCGGTTGAGCAATGGATTAAATTTCAGATGTTTCTAGTCATTCTGTTATTAATAAGAGGACCAATTTAGTTATATACTCAGACTCTCTGAAAATGAGAACAGAAGCATCTGCTACCAATTCATTTTATTGGAGTATTGGCATGTTGCATTATTGACATACGAGTTGTAAAGTTCTCTGAGCTTCTGGAAGGAAGATGAATATACTATTTTCAAAAAGAGGTAGCATATTTTCTACAGAATCACTGTAAATATTTTCAAAGCCTTCAATAAAAAATCTTGTTTTAAATGTACAATTAATCCAGAATCTACTGAATTTGGAATGTTGGTAACATTTAAATAGTCTAATCCTACTGGTATAAAATTGCCTAGAACTAGTTTGGGCACTATTTTCATATATATTGCTATTGAGAAGATTTACCCATAACTCTTTCATCCTATTTTGAACTTCCTGAGAGCAGAGGCCCTTTACATTCATTTCTCTGTCCCACTGCTTGTCACGGTAATTGCCACAAAGTAGTACCATGCATAGAATGCTCCTTGTTCAGAGGAATTCCTAATATTGTGCAGATTACTAGATCTGATTTGTACAACACTTTAAAAAATGTTTTTTAATACCAAATGAGAGATTTTTCTCAAAAGGATTAATTGCATAATTCATTGTTAGGCTGTCTGTGGAATGGCAGAGGATTCTTGGTCCAACCTTCTCACTGTGAGTTTTTGTACAAGCTCCATGCCCCATGGCTCAGCCAGAGAGAAGCTGTCAAGAAGTGAGATGCTTCTTCTCTATATTTTGTTCAAGCAAGTGGTTCAACCCACAAAAGCAGCAGGTTGTCCTATTGATTTACCAGCTGCATTACTACAAATGACTTGCTTCTCTCCAGGAAGCTCTAAACTTCCCCAGACTTGACCCCTTTCTCAGGAATCCACTTTTGTCACTGTTTCAAAACCATGACTTATGCTGTAACTTGTCAAAGTCACATAAGGTCCAAAAGCAGTTATTTATACATTTTAAAAATAAACACCCATCAGTTGGCAACACTATGACCGATACTGAAAAACACAGAGTTATAATGCTAAATAAGGCAGGTCTAATTTCTTCCCTTTGAAGGAATACAGAGAAGATAGCAATATCTGCGGCTAGAGTGTTCTTTAGGATTATAGGAAGAATCAGGGGTAGAGCTTGAGAACATTCATTGATCTTTTGAAATCCAAGGAAGAATATGTCATTATAGAGTGTGAATATTAGGAGAATTGTAATGCAAAGTAAATCATTGTTAGAATCTATAAGCAATACTAAGACTTCCTTTCCTTATACTGGGCTATTGGAACATTGCCAGAGAGCTCCAGTTCATGCTGCATAAACATTAACTTTGAGCAAACCATAAGAAAGCATCCATAAATACATTTCTATTTTCTGAAAGAAAGTTCTGCCGTTATCATGAGTCAATATGCTGCAATGGGGGCGCCTGGGTGGCGCAGTCGGTTAAGCGTCCGACTTCAGCCAGGTCACGATCTCGCGGTCCGTGAGTTCGAGCCCCGCATCAGGCTCTGGGCTGATGGCTCAGAGCCTGGAGCCTGTTTCCGATTCTGTGTCTCCCTCTCTCTCTGCTCCTCCCCCGTTCATGCTCTGTCTCTCTCTGTCCCAAAAATAAATAAACGTTGAAAAAAAAAATTAAAAAAAAAAAATGCTGCAATGGACCATGTATTAAATTTTGGTGTTATCGCCACTTATTCAATGTGACAAGTCACTTGTCAGCAGATTGCAGGACAGATAATACAGTGCTGTAGGACACAGAATGGATTCTAGGGCCGAATTGCCTCTGTCACTTACTGTGATTTTGAACTGGCATCTTTTTTCAAAATATTTATTTATTTATTTTGAGAGAGAGAGCGTGCATGTGTGCGGGGGAGGGGCAGAGAGAGGGAGGGAGAGAGAGAATCCCAAGCAGGCTCCAGGCTCATGAACCTTCACATCATGACCTGAACTGAAATAAACAGTTGGATGCTCAACTGACTGAGCCAATCAGGTGCCCCTTGAACCAATGTTTTAACCTCTCTGTACCTTTCTCTCCTTATCTATAACATGGGAACACCAATTGCATCTAACTCATGAGGGTTTTTTTTTTGTAATTAAATGAATTAATGTACGTAAAGATGCATAGTGTAATCTATGTGTTAGCCACTATTTTCTTCTCTGAGTTCAGACCCACCTTAAGAAGGATACACTATCTATCTACTGCTAAAGAGTTAGATCACATTGAAGAATGAATACAAAAATGCTTTTTAAAATGTCAAATTCTGTATTAATGTTAAGAAGAGATGGTTGTGATGATGATGGTGATAACAGGGTTAATGTCATGCTGGACAAGTATTTGTAAAGGGCAGCATTTTGTAAAAGTCCTTCACTGGAGAGATCAGAGGAAGAGTTCAAATTTCAAGTGGGTCAATTAGCGTTCCTTTCCTTCTCAAGGAAATATTGGACATATGTAAATGTATATCTACCTTCAAAATTCAGAAAATGTTTCAGTAATGCTAATTTTTAAAAACCCCAAACTCTGAAATGTGATTATTTCATCTGATAAATACTAGAAATGGTCACCAAGATGTTATACTAAACATAGAAATGTTAAACATTAATTCATTTATCTTCCTAATAAACAACTGTGTTGGAAAAATTAACAAATTTGGGCAAATGCAATGCCTGATCTTTCCACCTAGCCAAATTTTACATGGTCTTACTCAATTTGCTCTGAACCTATAAGAAAACACACACACACACACACACACACACACACACACACACACACGAACACAAAAAACAAAAACCTTAGATCCTGTCATTTCTTTTTTTTTTTTTTTTTAATTTTTTTTTTCAACGTTTATTTTTGGGACAGAGAGAGACAGAGCATGAACGGGCGAGGGGCAGAGAGAGAGGGAGACACAGAATCGGAAACAGGCTCCAGGCTCTGAGCCATCAGCCCAGAGCCCGACGCGGGGCTCGAACTCACAGACCGCAAGATCGTGACCTGGCTGAAGTCGGACGCTTAACCGACTGCGCCACCCAGGCGCCCCTGATCCTGTCATTTCTAAGTAAAAGCACAACTATAAGATCACTTGGACAGCACTGCTTGATTGTTTAATCCAATAACTGCAGTAGTTTTCATTTGTCCTTTGAAATGAAGTATGTTTTATGGGACTGGGTACACTATATTCTGATTTAAGATGCACAACACAAAATTGTTCAAAATAAAATTTCTTACACTCATTTCATCTAAAATAGAAGAAAAAATCTACTTGTGTTTAAGTAGAATGATACTCTTCCCTTGCTTCACATTCCATTCTCCTACTCTTTTAATAAAAGAAGCATAATGAAAATACATATTGAACAATTTTGATGTGTCAACTAAGCACTGGTCATAAATTATCTCAATTAATCCTCACAAAAATGTTAGAAGAAGGCACTAGTGTAATTATCAGTGTCTAATATGGAGTTTGAAGTTGGAAAAAAAAAAAAAGAGTCAAATTTTGGTTTCCCAACGAATAACCATGTTATATATAACCATGACCAAATAGGCCATTCAGATTTTTAGATCTTGTTTTCTCATCTAGAGAAATGGAGACAATAACTATCTAAAATTAAATACCATGTGAATGCCTAGCATAGAATAGGAGTTAAATATATTCTACTTTCAGAAATTTTCAGTATTTAATCCTGAAATACTGGTTGGATTGAAGAATAAAACTGGGAATTTTAGTCATTGTATATTCCATTATTAAAAAATTTACTACTTTGAGAAAGTTAATTTGTGGCTTAATTTTAATTTTGTTATTTAAATTTGTTATTTGTTATTTGGTATAATTCTTCTGATTATCCAAAGTATAAATGAGAGTTTCTGTTATTCCTGTTTTCCTGTATGAAACCTCTGACAGAAAATTAGAGAATTAGCCCACACAAATAGGGTCTTTCTTCATATTTGACTGTGAAAGTTCTGTCATTGACCACAAGATTCAGCCTTTTAACAATGGAAGATAACTGCTAATCAATGTAGTATAATTATTAATTTTTTATGCACATTACTTTAAAAATTTTTTAAGGATATAGGAAATGAGTAAGTATATAAATGCAAGAAGGCTTGCCATGAATAGGTTGTTATTGGAGTAGTTGTGGAAATGGGTAGTATTATACTATACTATCCATTATACTATTAGACAATTTCAGCTACTTTTGTAGATATTTTATATTTTGCAAAAGAAAATGTTAAGAAAAATTGATAGCTTTCAAAATCTTGATTTCATATTCTACCCTTGAAAGGCTAATCAAGACAGACTAGAATTGGATGCATACAATAGTATACTGAAATCTTCCAGGAGAAGAATAATCGACCTTGAAGATATACTTGTTTGCAAACAAAACAGGCATAGTTTTATTGTCCTTAGGAAAAGGAAAATAAGGAAAATGAGGATATTGGCTGCAAAATCCTGAAAATGGAGCACATTTTTTACAAATATGTTTGAAGAAAGAAATGAACAAAGTTGATCTGTCCTGATCTTTCATGAGCATCAGGGACTGATTGTTCAATGATTCAGTGTAAGTAGCCTTTCCTTTTGTTTTATTTATCAGATACCATTTTGTAAGGTTTATTTGAGAGAGAGAGAGAGAGAGAGAGCAGGGGAGGGGCAGAGAAAGAGGGAGACACAGAATCTGAAGCAGGCTCCAGTCTCTGAGCTGTCAGCACAGAGCTCAACGCGGGGCTTGAACTCACAAACTGTGAGATCATGATCTGAGCCAAAGTAGGACACTCGACCTACTGAGCCACGCAGACGCCCCTCAGATACCATTTTTAATGAGTGCGTCTTGTCTCACACCACTGTGTTCTAGCATTATAAGTAACATCTCTCTAGATAAGCTTTTACTAGTGGAAAGGGTCCCAAAGTTCAAGGTCCCCATGTGTCTGTCTGGCCTGTAGACACTGGCTGAGCATAAATGAGTTTCTCCTTCTCATATCGTTTGATTGTGCAAAGTCTTTGTGCTACGTATGCTCCTGAGGTTTCCATGCTGGAGAACAGTGCACTCTCGTGGGACAATAGTAACACCAGAGCTACAAGAACCATGTGCACCACAGAGCAGTTTACAAAGCAGAAGTGTACAAATGAAAGACAGTAATCGATATTTATTTGTGTTCACTGGATTAGCACAGATATATGATGAATGTGTGTATTCTTAAGTCTTAATTGTGGATAAAGAAGCGCATGCTTTATTTTCCTTTTATGAATTACTAGTTTCATATTAGAATTTCACCTGCACAGGTGAGTTTTAGCAGGCTGAAATACTAATAAAGTTAGAGGAGAAGATTTACTGAATTATCATTTCATTTAGATAATATGAATTACTCAGATTTTCCTGCTTGAATAATAAATACTGCTACCTTTCTAAATACTGCTTTGATGTATAGAAAAACAGAGAAAATTATATGCACATTTGTGTAAAGAAGCATCCGTCATAAATATAGTACTTGAAGGAAACATGATCTGATGCTACTCACTATTCAAGGAGTTGGTTTCTCAGTCTTTCTATTTCCCACATCAACATAACTACTTTGCATTTGTTTTTTTTTTTTAATTTTTTTTTCCAACGTTTATTTATTTGTGGGACAGAGAGAGACAGAGCATGAACGGGGGAGGGGCAGAGAGAGAGGGAGACACAGAATCAGAAACAGGCTCCAGGCTCTGAGCCATCAGCCCAGAGCCCGACGTGGGGCTCGAACTCACGGACTGTGAGATCGTGACCTGGCTGAAGTCGGACGCTTAACCGACAGCGCCACCCAGGCGCCCCATGTTTTTAAAATAATATTGAAGAACGAGATGGTGGAGCAGAACTATTGTACAAGATTGTTTATTTTCACTTTTGAGTAGTAGTTTTAATCAAATGCACACTGAATGTCAGTGGATGTCCCTGTGTTTATGTGTAAATGTAAAAAGAGTGTTATTTTTATAAGTATCTGTAACTTTTATTGGAAAAAGGCAACTGCTATTCACAGTCACTCCAGAGCTGTTTGTTAATGGGATTATAATTGAGTCCATTAATGATTAGATTGAAGATGTATCTATATGAAAACAAACTTCGACAAAAATTTAAACTATATAAAGTTATAGGCAAGTATTAAAATGGAGCACTTTATGTTATTTAAACTATCCACTCAAAATAGTTTTGAGGAAGTTTGTGTAAAATGCATCATTGATGATTTTACTTTGTGTCGCCTTTTTACTGTAATTCCAAAGAGGATTCTAAAATTGCCTGTTTTACAAACTCAAAATTTTCACTTAGTGAGCTTGTTTAAAGTAAGACGCACTTTTATCCTGTTATCCCTGTTTAGTCAAATAGGCTTTGTGACACATGATCGGCATAGTCAGGGGAAGACTGAGCTATTGAGGCTGCCGCCTCTGAAATTCAATAAATAAAAAGCTGGCCATGGTCTGTGAGTCTGCAAGTCTGGCACCTTTGAAATCATTACATTCCATTAAATACTCCTTCATTTATTTATTGCCTGCCTTTGATGTTGAAATCAGAAAAATGTCCCTTTTCACAGCAGTGTAACTTAGGCTTGAGAAATTGCACATTCTTAGGCAGCATTCTTATTCATAGTTGCAAACTTGTAATTAACATGTAGATAGAGAGTGGGGTTACTGTGGTGGTTACCTGCTCCAACAACTTTGTCAATGGATATGTTGGTGGCATCCAGTTCCTTAGCAAACTCATGAACCGCTTGGGTAGGGTCTTCGTATGTGTGTGGGTCAACATAAGTCCTGAGACCTGGAAGTTTTACTGTTTAAGGGAAGGAAGAAAGGCATTATTGTAAAAACTGATTTATAAAAACTTTACTGAGAAAATTTTATAACCATATTATTAGTGAAAAAATATCCCTATTACCATAAAGTGAACCAACTGTTAGTTTATTCTGCAATTGGCAGAGAGGTTGGACTATGCGTTGAACAATTTAAGAAACACAATTCCCCATAATGAAACAAAGAGGAACCACAATGAACTTTCTCAGCAAAAACACTACAAGGAAAATGAACATTCAAAAAGGGGAATCTCAAGGAGAAGATTAAGTAGATCCAGTAATTATACCATCAGCCGTAGTGAGTGCACATTATGACACATTTATGATTCTACAAATAGTGCCGTAAACAAGTATTTATGAAAATGCCACATCTGACAATAAATCAAAGTTCGGGAAATATTTTCAAAAGGCAGTACAGTGACTAAAATTATAGATAAATTAATTAAAGGATATAAAACGGCATGTCTTTTGTCTGACACTATTCTGCTCTTAGTAACATTCACAATCAAACTCATCCCTTGTAATTATAGATATACTTAAACCTGTGAGGATATGCATATATGATATGGGTATTATATGAATATACTAACATAATATAAAATTACTGAAATCTTACTGTGTAGCTTTTCAGCATAAAGGCAATATAAATTCTCTATATTTTAATAATGGGGCCAAAAAGCTAAATCCCAAACATAAATTACATTTTTAGCCTATTAAATATAAACCTCCTTCATAATATGTATATTTATTTAATAATTCTGAAGGTGGAAATTTTTTGGGATGTTCTATAATTAAAATAGCATGGATAAAAGATACAGGAGAATCATTTTGGATTTGATTTAATATTAATGAGATTTCTATTATTTAGAAAAAATAAGTCATATTAGAAATAATTTGGAATGCTTAATAAACTAAATTTCTCTACAGTAAAACTAATTTTTTAAGTAAGCTTTATGCCCAATGTGGGGCTTTAACTCATGACCCAGAGAGATCAAGTCGTATGTTCTACCAACTGAGTCAACCAGTCACCCTTAAAACTAAATTTTTATAAAAGGGAACTTAGGATCTATTAAAGTACATAAACATGATCTAACACTAAAAGATATAGTATATGTATTTATATGATAGATTTTTGTTTTTAATTTTGGTAATTTTTTAAAAATTGGTAAAAAATATTGTTTTAGCAAGGGGCAGGAATGCATAATAGTGATTGTTTTTTCCTTTATGACCCTATATTATTGAAGGATATTTTTTATCCTAAAGTAACAAGTAAAATCAGATGTTATCTTTTACAGTATCCCTTTATAATGAAAGCATCTTAATGGCAAATTGCAACTGAGCATTCAGTGATGACTGAATTTGCATGAAATGGATGTAGAGACTGACGACAGCAATTATTCCAGAGAGCCTTCAGCACGATGGACAGTAGGCCAACGGGTCCAGCATTTCATGGTTCGGGCTGAGAAATGATCAGTTCATTGACATACAGGACTTCTTCATGAATTCCCTGGTTACACCACATAATAAGTTATGTTCCTGCAAAGTATCCATAAAGGTTTCAAGAGATAAAATAGAGGCATAAGAATAAATAGATTATAAAAAATAAGTGGTGGTTGGGAAGTAAAAATTCAATTTTCCTCAGTTACTTCTCCAGATGATTTTTGAGACTCTAGAATAGAAATGGGAGGGTCAGGAAGCAAATGGAGAAGAAAGGCTAAAGCTCCTCCTACTTGGCCTGTGTTGACATTGGCACTGCATGCAATACAACAGCCTCTCCATCCTGAGGCCAAGTGCAGATTATCGAGAAGACACCAATTTGAAGGTTACCTCCACAGAACTGGGGAAATGACAAGTCCTTTGCTCTTGCTTTGGGTAAACTGTGAGTAGAGCAGCTTTTGAAGTAAGAACTTTTGAAGCTTTTCTATTCTGAACAGCTCAGCAAAAATAATTAGCTAGGTGTCAGAGAACGAAAGCTCTTGAATACTTGTTATTCAAGTGCTCGGCACAAGTGCCTGTTATGGTGTTAATGCTCAATAAATGATAGAGATTACAGACATTGTATGTATTTTGATGTTAAGAATGTTTATTCAAATTATTAATATGATTGAGGTTTCTGGAGACAGGATTTGGGCCAGAAATGTGCATTCCTTTTGAGCTCCCAGATCAGTTTGCAAGCTTCTGCCATTATTGTAAACATCATTGCTTCCTATAAAAACACATGGCAGAGTCACTCTTTAGTTCAGTGGTCTATTATAATTTATTATTTCACTAAAACTATTTCTAATATTATCAGTACTAAAACACTTTACCCTTAAAATAAGCAAACAGATTAAGGAAAGCTATGATACTTTTCTTGCTTAAGAGTAAGGAAAACAGCAAAAGTAACTGTAGACTTACTAAAATATGTTAGGGAATAAAGTGCTGCCAGAATCTTTTTGTATAATAAGTTTAGTTACATTTTAATAAAAGCTCACATCAAAGGGAGACTGGGATATATGATCATCCAGTTTTGATTTATCTCTAGTAATTGTACAGTAAAGGACCAGAAGATAAGGAAATTTAGTATTCCTTTTCAAGTAAAAAAAAAATAAGGTAAAAACTGGGGAGCCTGGGTGGCTCAGTCAGTTCAGTGTCCAACTTTGGCTCAGGTCATGATCTCATGGTTCCTGGGTTCAAGCCCTGCATTGGGCTCCGTGCTGACAGCTCAGAGCCTGGAGCCTGCTTCGGATTCTGTGTCTCCCTCTCTTTCTGCCCTCCCCCCACTCTCTCAAAAATAAATAAACATTAACAAAATTTTTAAGTAAGGTAAAAATTATTTTTAAAAAAATGAAAATTTTTCTTGTAAACAATTACAAATGTGTTAACCTTGCTGAACTTAAGGAAATCAATTTGGAAGCAATTTACTGGTATCAGAATTTACAAAGACCATTATAAAGTGAGTTGTCAGAAACAGTGTCTAACATTTTAAATACATACTAGCTTTAAACAGCCTTGAATTGTGCTTTAGAGTGGCCCTTCTATACCTGTCAGCCCTAGAGAGTATATGTATCACTAAACAGTCTGAAAATTCAGTCGCCTTTCCCTACTAAAATCGAATTCATTGCAATTAAATAAAATCATATAAATTGCTTTTCTATCCACATGAAATTTGGGAAACAATACAAATATAAACACACACATCCCCAAGTTAAATGGCCTGTTCACTGTGGGAGCTTTGGCTGCTGACTTTTAACTGCTGACCCCAGAAGTGCCAGGAATCAGGTGATGCAGGATACAAGGCACATAATCCCTTCACACCAATAATTAAGGGCAACATACAGAGTAACTGGGCTGTGTCAAGAAAACCAGATAATAAACACATGCACACGTGTTAAGCTGTACTACTTTACAGCTCGTTCTGTGCAAACACAATAATTTACATTTCCATTTTACCAGCATGAGTTGCCCTAAGGATAGCAAAAAATAAAAAGGCCTAGCCAGAGAGGGCAAGGGGACAGGATCTTAGGAGGTGAAACACATTTCTTTCCTTTTGAAGCAATATTATAGGATTTGCAACAAGACTGGAGGGAATAGTTCATAGCTAGAGCTTTTTAAAGTAATACCAAATAAATGGTCTGAAATAAACCAGCTGTAGCACTAAGACGCAGAAAGTTTATGACATGCATATAAGTTATTTTATGCCCTTACAGCTAGGATAAAATGCATTTCTTTTTTGTTTGTCTATCATAAAGACATTGTACATTTGAAGAAAATTAAAGTTTCAACCAACTCCACTAGAAAAACCAAGAGCTAAAACAGATTGGAGTGATAGAGGAACATGCTTACCATTGAGACACAGAAATTTATCATTGTTCCAAATTCATGAGATTTACAATTCCGATATTAAAAGACCCAAATCAGTACTGTTTTACTCTAAAGACAATATTTACATTGACTATGCAACTCAAATTAGGAACAGTGTAATCCACAGGAATGTGACTGCTCTAATTTATGCACGGCAGCTGTGACTCAGTGTTTTTGGGGGGGACCATGAAAAAAGCTACATAAGCCTCCTGCAATTTGTTCATTCATTCTCTTAAAGTAATCTAAAATGATGAGATGTTGCCATGAGGAAGGTAGCGCTTTGGCTTTTGTGAATTATTCTGTGATGACTACAATGAGAAGGATAGAACAAACCATGCCCTTTGTAAACTCTGTCACTGTGTCCAGCTCACATCAGTTTACATTTTGGAACACATTCTCTTTTTCTTTTTTTGCAAGAAAAAAAGGAGGCTGTGTGCCTCCTGCATGTTAGCAACAGGTAATCAAGCTGTTACTTGAGTTATAAGGGGAGCTATAGTTTTTAGATGCAAAACCAATGACGGATATGACGTATCATGCTGAACTGAAAATAATTTTACAAGGCAATAGCAAATCAAAGAAAGTTATGCTTACAAGGCTACGTCAGTCATATTGAGACGATCTGAGAGCACGAAAGTATGAGTTTAGTCTGCACTAATTTCCATAAGAACATGCTATTCCCTTTGAGTCCACTGATTAGTAATTGCCACATCATTTGGAAAATCAAAATGCCTGGGATGATTTGTTTTGCCAGAAGAAGAAGAAAAAGATTCAGTCCTCTTATTAGATATAAACACTTTGCTTCCCAAAAGAGTATTTCCTTTAGAAAATATTAAAAGGAGACGAAATTGCTTGGTATTAACATACGAGGGAAAAGTGCTGGCTTTCCGACCAGTTAGGTATCGTGTAACTCCAAAATAAACAGTTTATTTTAAAGGCTCTCTCCTGGTTGGTTGACTAAATAGACTACGGCGTTTCACATAAACAGAGGTTGTTTATATTTATTTGGGAGTTCGGAAAGGGACAAGGTTCCTATTTAGATTTTAGCGAAGGACGAGAAATAAGGAAATGGAAGATACGCTTTGCCTTTCAGCTACGCAGAGCTGACTAGAGTACATACTCCCCATCATGTACATTATTTGGCTGTAAACCATAGGTTATCCTTCACTTTGCTGAAGGATGCTGAAATGTGACCATGCAAAAATTACTTCATGCAGAGCCATGAATTTCCTTCCCCATTTTAAATTAATTTAATCTGCTCAATTCTTTCCTAAAACTCCTTTTGCATTCTCTGCTTTGTGGGGAAGTTATCCAATTATGTATCAATAAGGCTAAAACTAGAACGGCGAAACCAAAGCACCAAAACAGCTTAGGAACTTACAATGTCCATTCCCAAAATGAAGTCTTTTTTCATCAGCACCATGTTTTGTCTTGTTATAGCCACAGAACCTGGAGGGAAGTCAGGGGAAGAGAACACAGAAAGAAAATATATGAAAGCAATTATCTATGCTCAGAATGTGCAAAGCACAAAAAAAAAAAAAAAAAAGGCATTTTCCTCAAACAATTAAATGCTTTAGTGAAAGTTTAATGACTTCATATTTTCTAAATCCTTTATAGAAAGCCTCTTTCTCTGGGGACTCTGGAAAGCTGCCTAATGAGGAGATATGCAGAGTTGCTTCCCCACTGTGCAGACCCCTTCAGTTCAGTTTTTATAATGGCCTTAGAAAGTGTTTATAGTATTTTTTTTTTAACAACTGCTGTTAGAATGAATGAAGGGTAAAGTCTCCATTGTCGGCGATTAGTGCTGTGCTGCCTTACCAGTGTTCTGGGTGAGAAAGTGGCAGGGAAATCTGGGGTGTATTTCAAGAGTGAGAGAACAATTGGAAAAAGAGAGTAAAAACCACAAACGAGGTCAAAAGGGAGAAGAGGTATGAGGTTGAAAAGTGGGGCAGGAATTTCATGGAAAAAAAAAAAGAAAATCAAAACTGAAAGATGGAGAAACAAAAGAAAGGGAAGGGAAGAAAGAATAGATACAAGCAGAGACATTCTTAGTTGTTAAAGTACTTCATTGACCACAGTCTTCAGATTGTAGCCGCAATTCAGGAGAGCGAGCAGAGCAATAATGAGTGGCTGTAAAAGAGACCGCAAACTCACCTCCCTATCAAAACGTAGGTGACCACTGTGAGGAGAATAATGGCCACTGCCGCTGAAATGGCAATCATTACCACTTGGCTGTTTTCACCGGAGATGGAGAAAGCTGGGGGGTGGAAGAGAAAAAGAAGAAAAGGCCAGGCATTAACACACCATAACTAACATCGGCATGGAAAAGCTGATAAACTCAGTCATAGTTACTCTGCTTTTACCTAAAATGTGGCTTCCTGCTTCATACAGTGTAAACAGAATTCCCCGCGTTAGTGTAAAAACAGACAGTGCCTATAAGGGTGCTTGAAATTTCCAATTAATAAGATAAGATACTCTCTTTCAATGGCATCAATCAAACGCTACTTGAGTGCAGAACTTTGCGAAACATCCTGGACTGGTTTTCTGTAGGCTTACTGCAAAGAAACTCATTGGATACACCAGAAGTTATCAGAGGAACATAGTGAACAGGTCAGATTTCCCTGAATGAAATTATAAAAGATTCCTAATTTTTTTTTTTAATGTTGATTTATTTCTGAGAGAGAGAAGACAGAGCATGAGCGGGGGAGGGGCAGAGAGAGAGGGAGATACAGAATCCGAAGCAGGCTCCAGGCTCCGAGCTGTCAGCACAAAGCCCAGCATAGGGCTCAAAGTGACAAAAGTTGAGATCAGACCTGAGCTGAACTCGGATGCTTAACCCACTAGGCCACCCAGGTGCCCTAAAAGCTTTCTAAACAAGCTTAATTATCTTGCAATATCTAGAGTTATTCAAATGTTTTTTTTTTCGTTTTTTTCGTTTTTTTTTTTTTTTTTTTTTAAACACATACCACCAAAAAATTGCTCTCCTACCTTTGTGAATGTCTCATCACTCACTCACCTAAAAATAGTCCGGGAGTCAAACCTGGCCTGCTACCAGTTTTTGTATACCTCAGGAGCTTAGAATGGTTTCACATTTGCTTCATGGTTGTAAAAAGTCAAAAGAAGATTTTTGACACGTAGAAATTATGTAAAATTCAAAATTTGGTGTCCATAAGTAAAGTTGTATTGGAGCACAGCCACATTCATTTGTGTATTATCTATGGCTGCTTTTATGCTACAATAGCCAAGTTGAGTAAGAGCACAGAGGCTGTCTACACACACAGCCTAAAATATTTATTATCTAGCCCTTTACAGAAAAAGTCTACTGACCCTTGAGCTAGAGCAGTGCTTCTCTAACTTCAATGTTCATTCAAACCACTTGGGAATCTTTTGGAAAAGAAGTTTCTGATTCAGTCGGTCTAGAGTGGGGGCTGAAACTGTGCTTTTCTTTTTTTAAATTTATTTTATTTTATTTTAGCGGGGTGTAGGGGAGAGGGCAGAGAGACAGAGAGAAAGAGAGAAAGAGAGAGAGAGAGAGAGAGAGAGAGAGAACCTTAAGCAGGCTCTAGACTCAACATGGAGCTTGGTGCGGGGCTCGACATGGGGTTCAATCCCATGGCGCTGGGATCATGATCTGAGCCAAAATCAAGAGTTGGACACTGAGCCACCCAGGTGCCCTGAGACGGTGCTTTCCTTATGAGCTTCCAGTGATGCTGATGCTGGCTGATTCCAGACCATGTTTCGAGTAGCAAGGATAGAGAACACAAATACGAAATCATCTTGTCTTTTCCCTCACCTCATCATTCACTATCCAATTAATCACCAAACTGTTTTAAGTGTTTTTTAGTTCATGTCTTCGTTTCTCTTCTGGATTACAATTAGAAAATCCTAATTGGTCTTTATGTGTATGCCTTCCCTATCTTTTATCTGGCCACTAGAATATTCCTTCTAAACCATAAATTTGATCTTGCCGTCGTCATGCATAAAAGTTTTGCAGGGCTCTCCATCACTTTTTTTTTTAAGTTTTTTTTTTTTAACGTTTATTTATTTTTGAGACAGAGAGAGACAGAGCATGAACAGGGGAGGGGCAGAGAGAGAGGGAGACACAGAATCTGAAACAGGCTCCAGGCTCTGAGCTGTCAGCACAGAGCCCGACGTGGGGCTCGAACTCACGGACCATGAGATCATGACCTGAGCCGAAGTCAGACGCTTAACCAACCAAGCCACCCAGGCACCCCTCTCCATCACTTTTAAGGTAAAATGCAAATTCTGTAGCAGAGCAGGTAAAGCCATTGAAGATCCTGTTCCTTGCCTACACCTCCAGCCTCATCTGCTAACAAACTCCATAAGCATCCTAATCCCTAGATTCTAAAATACATGCAGCTTCCGGAACAAGGCCTTTCACATGCTCGTATTTTAACATATATTGCCCTTGTAGTAAATGCTGATTGAACAAATGAATGAGCGATGTATCTAAAGAGCTTAGAAGAGAGACTGTGATTATTTGAATACTATCACCTCTCCAGACGCCATTATCAAATGTTCAGCCTGATCAAAATCTAAGTTTGGAAGGATTTCTTGAAAATAATGCAGTTTTAGGGAGAGCTAAATGATGCAAATAAAGAGACATGGCAGATGGGCTGTAAGAAGTTTTCTAAGCATCTGAAAATAAGAGCTCCAAGTGTGGTAGGATGGCATCCTCATAATATAAACTGCTGCAAGCTCTTTATTCTTTACTACCAGCAAACTGTTTACGCCACTGTGGCAGGCACAGGAGTGCCTGCTCGCATCTTTCCGCTGCCAAATTTGCAGCGGGCAGACAGCCTCCAGCTGCTGCACCTTCAGGACCCACCGCAGCCTTCATGCACGGGCCACCCTCCCTCCATGACTAAACACTATAAGGGGACTGGAGCCAGGCCCTCCCTGCTCAGTGCAGGACTCCTCTAAGGCAGTCTTCACTCTGGGGCTCCCCACCGCTTGCGGGACCCCCAGGGGAGACCCGCAGAGCTGCGCTGCTGGCTGAAGCTCCTCCTCCTCCTCCTCCACTCTTCTCTTCCCCTCCACCTCTTCACAGACACTGACAGACATCCCAGCAAGAGGTGCAGCCTGACCGCTTCTGTTCTTCCCGCCTCTTTCCTCTCTGCATTTTCCCCTACAAAGCTCATAGAAGTCCATCTTAACATTTCTCTCCCAGAACCCCTGGACGGATACATACCTATCCATTGGATACAAATCTGTGATTAGTTTGTAAAGTAACTTAACCTAGTGATTCAATAATGCTCCGTAAACCTATAATAATAACTTTATCTCATGCTTTCTATGTTGTACGTACATCGTAGTAACTTCTAAAGGGCAGCAAGGTCTGCATTCTCTGTGAAGTTTAGCCAGGAGATGAGATAAATGTCAATGAAACTGGGAGAGGAAGCATGATAGAAGGAAGAGGAATTCTCTGTTTCTTTTTCTGTCACAGACAGAATTAAATTAGGACATCTCTGCAGTGTCCTCTAGCTCTAAATATCTATGAAGCCTGGGGACTACCTAAGGCACATAATCAAAATGGATCATTTTTGTTAGTGAAATTAGCAAACATTTATAATGAGGGATTTTGAATAAATGCATTATAGAGTTGTCTAAAAATGTTACATGGAACACTTTTAAAAATTGCTGTCTAGGGGCGCCTGGGTGGCGCAGTCGGTTAAGCGTCCGACTTCAGCCAGGTCACGATCTCGCGGTCCGTGAGTTCGAGCCCCGCGTCGGGCTCTGGGCTGATGGCTCAGAGCCTGGAGTCTGTTTCTGATTCTGTGTCTCCCTCTCTCTCTGCCCCTCCCCCGTTCATGCTCTCTCTCTGTCCCCAAAATAAATAAACGTTGAAAAAAAAATTGCTGTCTATTACATGCCTTAGAAACTCATTTTGAATGTTTTCCCACAAGCAAACTGCTTCCCCTGTTTCTGGTCACTTCCCATTTAGAACATCCTGCACATACAGCCGACCTTCTCTCCCTAAAGCAGACTGGTTAGGAGCTCAGTCTCGTGAAACAGAATGCTTGGATTTGCACTTATTTTGCTGTGTGACACAAGATCACTGTTGCAAGGATTAAATGGGTTAATACAAGCAAAACACTTAAAATAGTTCCAAGCACTGAGTAAGTGCTTAATAAATGTTATATATTTTTATTATTTCATTTCTCCAGTAAAAAACTGGCAAAAAGTGCTGTGGATTCAGTTTCTGCCCAGTGAGGGTTTCCAGACAGTTGACTTGCCTGCTTTCCCAAGCACGTCAGTTTCATTCTGTTTGTACTTCGTGCTTTGGAGATGCCACCCTAACTCCAGGGAAGTCCCTTTACTCCTATGAACTCTACAATTTCAGCATAATATCTTTTTTTTTTTTTTTTTTTTTTAATGTACAACTGCAGCACTAGATTAGTACTCCAAAATTTGGAGATTCTAGGTTCACTGACTCTACTTCCTAGTTATGCAACCCGAGAAAAAACACACATAAACTCTGTCCTAAACCATGTATAAAGGAAATAATAGTACCGGAATAACTTATGGAACAGGATCAAATAAAATGCTTATGAAAGTTCTTAATGGGTCCCTGGATGGCTCAGTGGGTAAATCGTCCAAGCCTTGATTTTGGCTCAGGTCATGATTTCGGGGTTCCTGTCAGTGCAAGCCTGCTTGGGATTCTCTCTCTCTCTCTCTCTCTCTCTCTCTCTCTCTCTCTGCCCCTCCCCTGCTCACTCTTTCTCTCTCTCAAAAAAACAAAAACAAAAACAAAAAAAAACTTAACAAACAAGAAAGAAAATGCTTAATATATTATCACATAAATACATAGGTTCTCGAATCAGACCTGTCATTTCCAATTGTGTGATTTTGGAAAGCTTACTTAAACCTCTCTATGCCTCAGTCTCTTTGTCTGTGAAATGAAGATGATAATAATTATAAAAAATAAGACATTTTGGGGCCCCTGGGTGACTTAGTTGGTTAAGCATCTGACTTCTGCTCAGGTCACGATCTCATCGTTCGTGAGTTTGAGCCCCGCGTCAGGCCCTGTGCTGATAGCTCAGAGCCTGAAGCCTACTTGGGATTCTGTGTCTCTGTCTCTCTCTCTCTTCCCCTCCCCACTAACACTCTGTCTGTCTCAAAAATAAACATTAAAAAAATAAAAAAATAAAGATAATTACAAAAAATATTATCTAAACTCCAGGTAAAAACCCACTTTGTTCTACTAAGAAATATCTATATGTGTTATGAAAGATAACTTCTAATATAATTTTTAAAAATAAAAACTAGAAAAAAATTAGAATAAACAGCAAAATGTTAAAGAAATACAAACATCAGTCTTATATATATATGTGTGTATATATATATATTAAATATCAATATATAACAAATAAGACTTTTTTTTTTTAATTTTTTTTTTTTCAACGTTTATTTATTTTTTTTGGGACAGAGAGAGACAGAGCATGAACGGGGGAGAGGCAGAGAGAGAGGGAGACACAGAATCAGAAACAGGCTCCAGGCTCTGAGCCATCAGCCCAAAGCCTGATGCGGGGCTCCAACTCACGGACCGCGAGATCGTGACCTGGTTGAAGTCGGACGCTTAACCGACTGCGCCACCCAGGCGCCCCAACAAATAAGACTCTTAAGTTCTTAGAACGAATTTTTATGAATACATCATTCTGATTAAAAAAACAGAGAGTTGATTTTGTCTTTTTTTCCCCCTAAGACAAAAGATACCTTTTTTTCTCATCCATATTTAAAGTCTGGAAGAATTCTATGGTGAAAAAGAATAAACTGAGTTTTTAAAATATCAAACCATACCACTCAAAGATTTTTATAAATGAAGCACATGATGTTAAAAAGCTCATCTTTTCCTTCTTATTCTCTTTTCATCTGCTGTATCCATCAGTGGAAGTATTGCAAATATAAAACTTATTTGGCAAAACCCCCAAACCCTGTAGTTTTCAAATGGAATATTTCTTAAACCTGGAAGCCTCATTAGGGGTTCGTGCAGAATGCCATCACGGCAGTATCTGTAGTAAATCTGGAATCACATTAGTATATTGGGATTTGTTGTTCCCTTTGAAAATTTACATATCACCTAGAGTTAAGTGCTGATTAAAAACAGAAAATATGTTTATCTAATGGTGATCTGACCCTCCTGCCCCTCGAGATACCTAATTTCTACCACAGGATATAATGAACATGTGTTTTTTCGCTTTCTGGGATTTGTGATCTTTCTTGGTAAAGCAAATGTAGGTTTTGTTGTTCTTAACTTAAATAACCATTTAAAAGTTTGAAAAAAAATTCAATTTGTAATCATTTCAGAACAAGAAACTTGTTTGCAGGGCGCCTCACTGGCTCAGCCGGTGGAGCCCACGACTCTTGATCTCAGGGTTATGATTTCCAGCCCCACTTTGGGTGTAGAGATTACTTACAAATAAAATCTTTAAAAAAAGGCAACTTTTTTGCATTACTAAAACATTACAAAAAGATTGAGAACTACCAATGTTAAATTGCAATTAAACTCTGTTATGATGTCATCTAAAATTTTAAATTTGTTTTAAACCTGTTCAGGATGCACTTTCATGATATTTTATAACGTTCTGGTTTCTAATGTTCTCAGAGAGCCATTTCTCTTTGGAGTCCCAGAGGGAAGGCTGCCCGTGGACGAGTCCTGCCTTAGGCAGAAGAGGCTGACTCCTGTGCCCTTGCGGTGTTTAGTCATGGAGGAGAGCGTGGCCCCTGCAGGAGGCCTGCGGTGGGTCCTGGCAGGTGCAGCAGAGGAAGGCTGTCTGCAGCTGCTGACTTGGTGGCAGGGACATCCGAGCAGGCACTCCCAAGACCGCCCCACAGGTGAAAACACGTGTATCCATCGCAGGAGAATTAGCAGAGGTTTTGAAGTATATATAGATTAGTGTTTTGGGGGATGGCAGCTCGCCATCGAGTTAGAAGAATTACTGCGTTTCAGCGTGAGCTGATAATTTCTAAGAACACTAGATTCTCAACACCTTCCAGAAGGTACAGCTGGTTACGGTAAGTGGCGCTTCCAATCAGCTGACAAAAGGTGTGCCATAAAATAGCATAACTATTTGATACAGTAACTATTATTTAACTTAAACTGTTTTTTATAATTTGTGTTTATCTTTTAATGTTTCTATTAGGTATGGATTGTGGGCATAATAAAAATGTTACCGTACCAAAACCAATGTGCTTTTAGATTGCAGACAAAATATTTAGACAGGAAATACACATGCCAGGAACAGTCAAAAGAGATTACTGGGTTTCTCTTCGGTACTGTGCTGACCATTGTCAGACCCTCCCTGGATGATTTTTTCTAAAAGGAGTTCATCTTTGATTGTCTTTCTAGGCTATTTTACAACTGTGAATTTAAGTTGCAGGAAACTGAGTGATGTATACAATTTTTCCCATTACAATTAAAATAAAACGTTCACTAGAGATAGAACTGGTTTATGTACAGTAGAAAAGATGACTCCAATCATTACATTTATTGTCCTATAGGATATTAATCAGTCTGGGACAAATTAATAAATTTAGTATTCCTGATTGCCTGTAATATATACGCACACAAATATGTATTTATATATGCATATTTATCTGTTCTTCAAATTTTCCTTTAAACAAGTTTAATCTAAAAAACAAATAAACCAGTTTAATCTTTTTTAGAATATAATAAACAGAAATAAATATATAATAGTCTCCTCATTAATTAATACACTAAATAAAATCCTTAGCTTGAAGGTGAACTTGTGTTCACTCCATATTAGTACCATGGCCATGATATTTATTAGCTTTTTGAAAATCATATTTTAGCAGAGGGTTTTTCTAATATGAAGCAAATGCATTTGAAGAAAAGAGAAATGCTACTGGGAAAATGTTTGCCAATTTTAGACCAGTCTATGCCAAATTTGGTGTCAGACACACAAGATTATCCAAATTGCTTGTGAATGTGAATGAGGTGATAAATCAGGTTTTAGAAAATCCTTAATCTCCAAGTGATACAAGATTGAATATGTTAAGGATTAAAACAATATTAAAATCCTCATGGATCAGCAAGTTTCTTTTGCTAGTTCACTGAATCATGCAATGAACCTGGAACATCTGGATGAACAGGTACTGGGAGTATGTTACCATATTAAATGGCGTTCCTCAAAGCAATTTATGGCCAACAGAAGACCAGTAGCATTCCAGGCCTTAGAATATGTTTGATTTGTAAAAAAGAAAAAAAAAAAAACCCCCACACAGATGCACACCCACACTACAGACCCAACGCTATATAAATGGCTAAATATTTCAAGCAGTACACTTTCAATGTGTCTAAATGTCAACATATTATCTAAATTTAGATAGGGAGAAAAAGAGTGAATTATCAGACAACTTTGCAACAGCCCTCCCCCCTACACCCTATACTGAAATAATACATACAGTCCGGGCTAGTTTCAAATTCAAACTTGCGACTGTTGGTCCCATAGCCAGCTGCAGTTCGGGCTCGGATTTGGAATACGTAAGTAGTGTCAGGCTTGAGGCTACTGATGGTAACATTCGTGCCTCTTGCCCTCAGAATGGTATAACTTGTCTCTTGCTCCTGCTTTGAGGTAAGAAAAATCATGTTACAATCAAATCTTCATAAGGCTATTGGATGGTAAAAAGGTGAGCCACCCAAAACCAGTTCTTTCAGATTTTAACATAGGACATATAAAAGAGGTGACAATTATTTCACTCTCTGAATACAATAGAGGCATTTTGAAGCTAACAATATATACAGAATTTCCTAATTTGGATAAAATGATTTGCGCCTTGCACATAAAGCAGGAAAAGTTAGTTTTCATTCTTACTGGTTAGTGAACATGCAAGTGATATGCTTTCTTCACAGCCAAGCCTGAATGAAAGCTTCAATCCAATTTCAAAAATAAACTTACAAAGAGGAACATATCCTTTTGAATTAAACCTAATAGGGATGCCCTACTGATTCTCAGAAAGATATCAATTATAAAATATTAAACTTTAAAAAGGCCCAGGTTTTACATATGGCACTACATTAAATTTCTCAGCATCACTTATATGTGCACTGTATTTAATCTAAGTCACTGTGGTTTAGCAGAGACAAATATCTTCAGATCAAAGCCTAGAGACATTTCCCCAAAGGATCTTCTCCAGGAGACTTACATTGTATGTTAGGAAATTCACAGTGCAAAGTAACAGTAAAGTCTTTGTGTCAAGCCTTGTGTACAAAACTCGGATTTTCAGAGAATTGTGTTTTTCCCCTAAGGCACATTAACATATACTGAGCACTTTATGGGTAACCTGATTTTGAACAATGGTGGAATGCCCTGCACCTGTGCCGGGGCCCGGAGTGGATATCCTCAACCAAAATAACAGAATTTACCGGAAAAAAAGTTGTACATTACACACATTTTTTAGTTAATGATGCTGGTTATGTATTGAATCACATTTGAGTTGGTATATTAAATAATAAAGAGGATCAAATATATTTATTTTACAGAAAGAATTAATTCATTTTTTAAAAAATTGAGCATATGCCTGGAACTTGAATCTGTTCATCATCATTAGTGAAGTAAACAGTCAAGAAAACAAGACCTTAAAAAAAAAAAAAGAAAAAGTAAAAGAAAGCTAGACCTTACAGAATTTAAATCTAGTGAAACATTCAAAACATTTCTAAGCATCATTATACGTATGTATATGCATATGTATATGTGTGTATATATACATATATATGTATATGTATATGTGTATATACATGTGTCCGTATATGTGTATATGTATTTGAGAATAATTTTTAAATTTATGATTTAAGATAAAAGATATTTAAGATAAAAGTAAGTATTTATATAAATGTATATATTAAAGATAATATTGCAAGTAAGTTTGCATCAAATTTTTAAATGTTTAAGGATTAAAAAGTAGATTCAGCCATTTTTTCCTGCACTGGTTAATATTGTTTTAATATAAGGATGTGCATTGTGCTTTGTTGGTAGAATCTGACAATTTCAGAATTTTGTGTATGTTTGTCAAGATATGAACATAGATTAACTGTATTTTTGAATTAGCTCTAAATGTCTAAAGGTTGGGTGTTTTCTGGTTTTGCTATCTAATCTGAACTGAGGCATATCATTAATTTTTTTTTTTATTTTGTTGCATTGTCTATAAGACATGGATTCTTATGTTTGCCCAATCTATCTTGTCACACTTTTAAAAACAGAAGATCACGATCAGATGAGTATTTCACAGTGTCACAGTGGAGCACCAAAAGCTAGGATGTAAGTTATTTATACTATGACTTTAGCACAGTGAAGTTTATTGGGCCTCTTGTTTTCTTTTAATGAGAGAGACATTCCTTTCCCTGCATGTGGCAGTATGGAAAAAAATGGCATCATACTTGTTTGTGAAATACATTACCCTCAATAAAGAGAATAACTACACAATGTAGATAAATGTTTATAAATTACTTTTTTTTGCACAACTGTTTATACCACTAATTTCTCTAATGATCCATACTCAGGTAGAGCAAGGCTTGTAATACAGGGAAACATACTAACGGAGGAGTCATGGCTGCCTGGAATCAAAACAGATACCTGTTTATTAGCAGTGAGCTTGTGAGAAATTCAAATAATGCCATGGACTCTGTTTTCTTATTTGTGGATGAACCTATTTGCCCACTTTCGTAGGATTATCAGACAGCTCAAAATTAAATAATGTATGCAGAATTGTTCTATGAAGTGCTCTACGAATGCACAATTTGTTTTTAATTCACCTTGAAATACTTTGTAAACTGCACACAAATATGTTTCGTTCACATTGGTAGCTATAAAGCCACCCACCTCTGATAAGATTTGAATACATCTTGCTTTCAAACCTCACCATAATTTATAACCAAAGAAAAATAAGTGCCATTTAGAGTGACGAAATACTATATCCTAAATTCTACTTATAAATAATCGGGTACCTATTTTTATAATTGTATTACTGAATCACAATTTTAGGATGTGGACCAAACTCATCCATCTATGCCCACCTTCTAAATTACCTTGTACGACATCAAGAAAGCTTTTCATTGTCAGTTCAATTATACAATGGTTTTGTTATTAGTTCAATGTTCAACAGTTCAGTATCTGTACTGAATGAAATTCATGTGAATGTGAAGGTCAGGAAACGATGCCTAGGCAATAAACTAAGGAACAGTCCATCAAGAGATGAAGGAATCACTGTGAAATAGCTGATAGAACAGGGGTCTCTCAATGTAGAAGGAAAAATGTCATTTCCGATGCCATAACTAGATGGCTTCAGTTTGGTACTGACATCTTTGCTGTGGCTTATTGCTATAGAATGGGGGATATTTGGCACAGTGATTTCAAAACCCCACTCTACTTATAAATCAAAGGTATCAGAGGACCCAAGTTCCAAACAGAGCTCTACCATTTCTTAGCAATGCCATTGCTTTCTTTGCAAGTGCACAGCTCATAAGAAGGTAACCTCTTTCCCTACACAGCCCAACCCTTTAACGTCATCTCCCCACCTTTTCATAGTATTTGACCTCGTAGTCCAATATGATCCCATTAGGGTGTTCAGGCTCCTGCCAGGATAAAGAGATGCTGTTTCTGGATGTTCGATCCTTCTTAATCGTCATGACAGGCGATGGAGCTGTAAAGAAAATGGGAGGGGATGGGGGAGAACACAAATCAATCCAATTGGGAAGGGCGGTAAGGAAGAGCAGAACGAGAAGCGAGCAAGCAAATGCAAGCTATCATTCCTCTAATCTTTGGCAAGAAAGCACTATCTCCATTTCAAAGGCTCTGGAGTATTAATCTGGCCCCATATCAAGCCTCAGCAGCTGGATTATAGCCTTGGTACATACAGGCCTATGGAAAATGAGCTGAGATTTTCAGCTGCTGGTGGACTAGTGGCAAGTGAGCAGATGTTTTCAATCTGCTACTATAATGTAAGCAATGAAATATATTTGATATATTAAAAAAAGAACAAAAAATCAGGGCTACCTATTTGTTATAATGTTGCAAAGTTATTAATGCCAGATTCTTCAGCTCATTGATAACATTTTCATATGCAACTCTTTAAGAGGACTGGAATCCATTACGCACCAGGAGTCCCTTGGTATCTATAGATAATAATAATATTTACTGTATTGTAAAATACACAGGGTTTAGAACATATTATAGTAGGTCTTGACTTCTAACCAAATCTCTCATGAATAAAAATATCAGGAAAGAACAATCTTCTGCTGTTACATTTTTATTTCTTAAAATATATATATTTAATAAAAATACCAAAGAACTGAATACACTTTGTGTCACAAATCTTGGGACATATTTTGAGGTGTCTTATTGGGTGTTGACTCTGTATTTGTTATGTTTTGCTATGCATTATCTAAAGTACAGAATATGAATAAAAATCATCTGTTTGGATCAGATATCATACGGTTACCTTCATTTCTAATGGAAGATTAAATATATTTTAAGTGATATCCTCCTTAAGTCCTTCCATTAAAAAAAATGCGTACTATCCCTCAGTGCACTTCTGGTTTCAGATCTCAACCTTGGTACACTCACCAACTGAAATATCTCACTGTGGGGTTCAGCAGCATTCTGCCCTAATAGAATGCGGCAAAAGAAATTGCAAACATGAAACAATACAAAAATCAAGAATTATCAAGTACATTAACTGTTGAATTGTTTTCACTGCTAAAGGACCTATTTTCTTACAGATTTTTCTCAATCAAGAAGCATTAGAACGCTGTGTATTTGTATTCCCCAAAATAGCCAGCATTGGAAGATTCCTATTTGTGGATTTGATGTTTCTGTCATTGTCCCATGCTGACGTTTGCATCTAACCTCTTAAATTGTTCCTGTCTGTAAATGCCTTTCATTTGTATTCCTTACTTAAAATAGAGCTTTTGCTAAGCTTGCCTCGTGACACTGTATTAGAAAGGGTAAATCTAAATGAAAAATCCGCTTCAATAAATTCCCCATCCTCCTATTTCTATTATTTGTAAGATCTTCTGAACTCTTTTGTAATTAAAGCTTCATTCATTTAATGGCCTGGGAATGATAATTTAATCTTTTGCCAAGGAAAAATGTAGCTGTTGCTTTTCTGATGGGAAAGTAAATATATTTTCTTATCCATATTTTGTTCCCATTAGCAATTAACATCCTTTCATGTAACTTAACATCATTTACCTTTCATATTCAATTTTTGTCTATTCAATATTATTGTTTTATTTCTTGGATTGGCCTCACAGCACACTCACCCCTCCAACCTGTACTGGTTTGCTGCTCTTGAATTGATTCTTAGCAAAGGATAATTTATTTTGGTTATATTTCATTAAAATTTTATAAATGTATTCAATGTTTCTAAATACATCATTCAGTTATAAATAAACAAAAATGTTAATTTTTGAGAATTATTTTCTTTTACTTTAACCTTTATATTTAAAAAAAAAACAAAACAACAATTCATTAATTGTTAATAGAAAAGTTGTAGCCCTAATGTCCTGGGAAATAAATATTGTTTTGTACAAAATGAAGAAATTCCACTAATTTTCGTGCTGAAATAAATCCATTAATGGAATAACTTTTAATATATACTTACAGAGCATTTCAAAGATTCTTGATGTTGGAACACTTTCTTAGTAAACCCATGGAGACCCTACATTCATTCATTCCATATCACCATGAAACTGGTTTATTTTTCCTAACAATTAAAATACAGTTTTCAGAGAAGTTTTGAAAATTACCATGTATGGCATCTCTCCTTAAAAAAACAAAAATAAAACAACAACACAAAACAAAAACAAAACAAAAACAAAAAATGAGAGAGAAAATAATTCATTTCAAAGAACAATCGTGAGGAAGGCTGTATTAACTTTTTAATGAAAGCTTTGCAGGCTGCTTGGGATCTGCCCAACGTTTACTGCTTCTGCACTGAGTAAGACTTTATAACTGCTGAAATTCTTCAAAGATCTTTGAGCAAGCTGCAGGGCCCTGTTCGACTGTAATAAATAGTCTTTTGTAATTCCACACTTACTTAAGTAGAGGCAATTGCTCGGAGCTTGTGCCTTCTCTAAGTTAAATGAACCTCTTCTGATTGCTGCTTTTAGGCCCCTGTTAAGTCATTTGTTCTGCTCTTTTAGTGCACGCCTCTTGTGTTGGCTACATTTCAGCAGTGTCAGCCCTGTGCACCAGCTGGGATCCTGTCACATTTAGGTAATGCTCATCAATATTTTAATATTCATAAATAATTAACAGAAATTGTTTTTCTCTCTCCTAATAAATAATTTTAAGACATAATAAAACATACTGCAGGAAGAGATGAATTCCGTGGGCATTACACTGTATCAGTGCTCTTTAAAAGATTTTCTAGAACACTCCGAATTCATGTCTTGAAGTATAATTTATCCACACTTCCTTAAGTGCTCACAGAATTTGTAATATTAATGAGAAACAGTGATATGGATTACAGCTCTTTAAGTTAGTTTCCAGGTATTAAAGGGTGATTTGTTCAAAGTGCTAGTTTCCAAAATCCATACAAATCCTTTAAATTTATTATTATATTTTGTATTTAAGAGAACACGGTATTGCATATATATCATAAAATAGATTTGATTTTTTGGTCTTCATTTCCTTTTTTTTTTTTTTAACTTTGATTTGAAAGAATGGCAGGTAATAGTTACATGGAATGAAAAAAAAAATCTAGGGGAGCCTGGGTGACTCAATCCATTGTCTTACTCTTGATTTCAGCTCAGGACATGATCTCACAGTTCCTGAGATTGAGCTCCACATCAGGTTCTGTGCTGACAGCACAGAGCCTGCTAGAAATTCTCTCTCTCCCTCTTTCTCTGCCCTTTGCCCACTGGTGCACATTTGAGAGTTTACGCTCTCTCCCTTTCTCTCTCAAAATAAATAAATTAATTAAATATATATATATATCCTAAAACTAGAAAAATGCTCTCACCTAGAGTGAGAAGTTACATAGGAGAAGGAGACACAGCTTTTTCCCAGAAAAATGTGGGTCCTATAGGGGCGCCTGGGTGGCGCAGTCAGTTAAGCGTCCGACTTCAGCCAGGTCACGATCTCGCGGTCCGTGAGTTCGAGCCCCGCGTCGGGCTCTGGGCTGATGGCTCAGAGCCTGGAGCCTGTTTCCGATTCTGTGTCTCCCTCTCTCTCTGCCCCTCGCCCGTTCATGCTCTGTCTCTCTCTGTCCCAAAAATAAATAAACGTTGAAAAAAACAAATTAAAAAAAAATGTGGGTCCTATAAGCTAAAACAGCAATTACTGGTCAACACCCCAATAGCCCAAGATTAAGAGTTTTAATCTGGTGCCTCTTTTATATATATTAAATGACACATTACTAAAATGACTATCTTATTAAGAGAAAGAAGTTGATGACAAAATAGGCTGCTATGAAACTGGTCCAGGCTTTTATGCAGATTAGTAAATGCAGAGTTATACAGGAAAAAAAATATGAAAAAGGGGTAACAAGAAAAATTAAAACAGTAAGAAGAAAATAATTTTTAGTAAGTTAATGACCCTCTTTCAAATAATGTCTTGGTGTATAAAATACATTTTGGTTATATTGGTATTTGAGAGGGAACAATTATTTGATCTTCGCTTTTGCTGTTCTGGGTATAGCCGGATATACATGTCCTCTGGAAGATGAAGAATGGAGACATGATACACTTATAAAGTGAAATGTATTATATTTTAACTGAAATGTTTCCTAAAAGAATACACATACAAGAAAAAAGGGTTGGGAGGGAAAGAGAGGCTCAGGAATCACACAGTTAATCATCTTCCACGAAGCCTTCCTATACACACCACTGAAAAATTATGACCCTTCAAGGTACTACAAAAATTCTGTGGTGTCACAGCTGACTTGCTCAAGGCTCTTTCAATTAATTCTTCTTTAAAAATCTTCTTTGGTTGGGGCATCTGGGTGGCTCAGTCAGTCAAGGGTCTGACTTCGCTTAGGTCATGATCTCGCGGTTCGTGGGTTTGAGCCCCGTGTCGGGCTGTGTGCTGACAGCTTGGAGCCTGGAGCCTGCTTCGGATTCTGTGTCTCCCTCTCTCTCTCTGCCCCTCCCCCCTTGCGCTCATGCTCTGTCTCTCTCTCTCTCAAAAATAAATAAACATTGAAAAAAAAATTAAAAATTTTCTTTGGTCATTACATAGACCTATACCGATATTTTCACTTTATGTTATCTTGTAATATGTGTTTTGTAAAATCTGCTATCAAATGGTTTCAATTTCTATTCTGGGGAGACATCACTTCCTGGGAACCAAGGATTGAATGTACACTGGGTGTTTACTTGCCTAGTTCCAGACCACTGCAATTGGTAGCCTCTTGAATCAGAAACATGTAATGGGTAGTCCAGAGGACAGTGACATAAGAGAAGTATAACCCTCAAAGTTGATAATTGAACCCCAGTTATTTATTTATAAAGGAAAGGCAATATTTTCTCTCATTGCCAGTGTAACCTGAGCCACTGACTGCATCTAATGAAATAATCAAAAAAACAAATTTCAATGAAGAAGCAGAAAATGTGGGCTAAAGAGGTTTCCAGGTAAAGAGATTGGCTTAGAGATGGGGCTTGTATGGTTTACAATTTGTATTTGAATTACACATGGTATACTTACACGCCAAATCTACTGACAGACATGGAAGAGATTCATTATTTTAGCTGTGGTATATTCAAGCTACGTTTACTATTATTCTACAGCTAAAATATGACCCATCCTTAGAATCAGGAAGTCAAAACTTCAAAATTCAACTCCTAAAGGATCTGGTTTGGTGTGTTTGTTTTTATTGGGACTTTCCTCCTTCTGGGTTTGGGAATTTCTAATGAACCTCTGAGGTATCTGTGGTTTAGAGATTGGACCAGTTAAAGTAATAACAAAGAGGGCTCAGTATTTCTTTTCTAAGTGAGCCAAAGCTTTTTAAAATTATCTCCATGGGAAAATATTATGCAGTAAATGGTTGAAAGATTTTTACTTTGAATCAGACATGCCTTTCAAAGCATTACTCCCTTACATTTTTGTACCATTCATTACAATGCCCACTTAAGAACATTTCCTTCTTGGTTTTTAGGAAGTGAACCCTTCTATTAAATCCAGAAACACTCTTGGGCTTGAATTAGCATAATCATTCATAGTTTAATGTTCTCCATCTCACCACCCCAATCCTGATTTCCTCAACCTGTTGCTGTCCGGAATTTCCTGTTTGGGTCTCAGGACTCACTATCTTTACAGACTAACCAGTTTGAATTTCAGAGTTAAACTTCTTTATATATTCTCCCTCACCAACAACCCTGCAAGCCAACAGCTTCAAAATCTGAAAGCTGACGGCTTTTCTTTATTCAATTCTACTTTTCTATCCCTGTTTCAGTTCAAACTCTTGTCGTTTTTCACCTGCATTGGATTCTATAGTTTTCATCTCAATTTTTCCAGAAATGCAACTTTCTCACCTTTTGATGACTTATCATTTTATAAAGTAAGTGAAACATTAACCCTGCCCTCTTTCAAAATTTCATAATTTCAAATCAGTCTTTTCTAAGCTTATTAACTAAATATAAGAAATGAAATAAAGGCCTAAGAATCTAGTTTTAAGAAGTTTGTATTAGAAAACTCTTAAGATCTCACATTCGGGAAATTCCGAACTACAATGAGAAATATCAATTGAAATTCATTACATAATTATTTAAGATTCTTCGTAAGATGGCAACACCCATACCAGCTTTATTATTATTGCTCTCCTTTCAGACTAAAACTCTGAAGATGATTCCTTCGGTCATCTGTCCACAGTGTGCTGCTACATTAGCTGTCTGGAACACTCAATCTTTTCCTTTTCCATGTGAAAACGCTCTTTTATTTATAATCCTTAGAAATCCATGGCTAATAGAATTCTCCCATGAAGCCCTTCCTGAGTCCCTTAGGCGATATTAAGCAGCTTCTTCCTCTGTTCTGATGTACAGAATAGTTGTTCATTCTCTTATTGTTCAGCCTACTGCATTAGGTTGTAATTGCATAATTTGCTTACCAATATGTCTTCGCACTACATTATAAGCCCCTCAGCGTCTTCAGTGCCTAATGTCATGACAACCTTGTATAAAACTAGCTATGCAGTTTGGTTAGTTTTGCAGTAAACTATACAATATATTTTGTGGTTATTTCCTTTCAAAGATAAATTCCATTTAGCTCTTGATGTTAAAATAATAAAATTCAAACCAAAATAAAAACCATAATATGTTTAGCAGAGATACCCTTATCTATAAAATTATGTCATTAATTGTCTATAGTAAAGAGAAAAGTAATTTCTTCGGTTTAAATTCTGACATCATCTACTAGGGATAGCATCAGAATCCATCGGTTAAGGGCTCAGTCCCACAAGATTGTCACCCATTTAGATACCAATTGCAAGTAGTAGGTTCCCAGATTACGCAAAATTTCGTTTTGACTTGGCTACAAATCAAAGGTTCCCATGACCTCCTCCTCCCTTTGATTTATTTGCTAAAACAGCTCACAGCCCTCAGGAAAATACTTACGTTTATCAATCCATTAAATAATATAAAGAGATATCCAAGACAAGGTCAGGGAGGGTCCCAAGCACAGGAACTTCTCTCCTGGTGGGGTTCGGGTGTGTCACCTCCCGGTACATGGATGCGCTTATAGACCTGGAAGCTCTCCACACCCCATACTATTGGGATTTTTACAGAGGCTTCGTCATGTAGGCATGATCAAGCTTAACTCCATGTTCAGCCCTTCTCCCTTCTCAAGAGCAAGGGTGGCAGGGCTGAAGATTCCAAGTTTCTAATCATGGCTTGGTCTTTCCACTGACCAGTCCTCATCCAGGAGCCATCCAGAAAACTCACCCAGAGTCACCTCATTAGAACAACAGACACACTTCTGACCCGGGAAATTACAAGAGATTCAGGAGTCCTGTGTCGGCAACTGATGTCAAAGACCAAGTACTAGAACAAAAAATGCTCCTATTGCTCTATCACTTAGAAAACTACAAGAGTTTGGGGAACCTGGGTGGCTCAGTTGGTTGAGTGTCTGACTCTTTGTTTTGGCTCAGGTCATGATCTCACTGTTCATGAGATTGAGCCCCATATCTGATTCTGTGCTAACAGTGGGGAACCTGCTTGGGATTCTCTCTCTCTCTCCCTCTCTCTCTCTTCCCCTCCCCTGTTTGTAGTCTCTCTCTCTCTCTCTCTCTCTCTCTCTCTCTCTCTCTCTCAAAATAAAGAAATATTACATTTATTTTTTAATTTTTTTTTTTTTAACATTTATTTATTTTTGGGACAGAGAGAGACAGAGCATGAACGGGGGAGGGGCAGAGAGAGAGGGAGACACAGAATTGGAAACAGGCTCCAGGCTCTGAGCCATCAGCCCAGAGCCCGACGCGGGGCTCGAACTCACGGACCGCGAGATCGTGACCTGGCTGAAGTCGGACACTTAACCGACTGCGCCACCCAGGCGCCCCAGAAATATTACATTTAAAAAAAGAGAAAATTACAAGAGTTTTAGGAGCTCTGTGCCAGGAACTGGGGACAGAGACTAATATATATTTTCCGTTATCTCACATATGTAATACGGCTTCGAAAATATATGGAAGGTAAACCACGGGTTCCTAAAAATAATGTTGCAATATGAAAGAGGTTAATATTGATAAGTAGCTATTTTAAAAACTCTTATTGTTCACTTGGAGTTGACTAACGTCTAAAATAAAGAATCATGTAGGTAGGAAATAACAGAAATTAGAGCAAATAAAAGTTTTTTCTTAACTATTTGTCTTTGAAAAGTGCAGCATACTAGCAAACGTATGATAAAAATACTGAGATTCCTGAAGAGGTTCTATATATCTACAACATCATTACATTTTAGACAAAAATAAAATATGTTCCTTAGATTTGCTGAGATGTTCTACAATATTCTTTTCTCTTTAGGTCTTTTGGAGGGCCATGCATACTTTCAAAGTTTCTACAGTTTCAGATTCTAGTGAGCTCTACCCAAAGACATCATGCTTTGATATACAAGGCAATGATATTGATAGTTGGTTCTTCATCTAAACATTTGTGTGTGTGTATATGTGCGTGTATTTGTATGTGTGCATTTTAACCTAATGTTCTTTCTTACACAGATGATATAGTGTTCCTGGAAGGTCTAGTTGTGTTTCACTCTTTATGTGAGACAAATGAAATTCACCTAAATCTGGGGTGTTCTTCTTTTTCTTCATAAATTACATGAAACATAAAGTACTTTCAAAATCCTAGACAGGCATTTGGCTATGCACACATTATTTTGAAATACACAATGTTCTTTATTTCTGAAAATATTTGCTTTACAATTTTAGCTATTTTCCTAGGCCTAAACTTAGAAAAATGTATTCCAGAGATAATATAAGTAATCTACATGGAAAGGATAGAATCTTCCCTCCCAGACAGCCAAAAGTTGTTTGAGGAATTCCTCATTTCATATCTCAATATCTTAAAGTTTCTCAATATCTTAAAATTTCCAGAAGCTATATCTTGACTTTGTGAGTCTTAATATCTAAATCCTGATTATTTGTTAAAAGTTGTCCTTTAGGTGTTTTCCTAGTTATATATTTAGAAAAGTTGCTTTGATGGGATTTTAATATCCCAAGTTCCCAACCAATGTAGATTACTTTCAACAATATCCCCTGCATGTTGTCCTAATTGAGTGGTATCCACAAAATAAAGAGAATAGAGTACAAGCTTCAAAATTCAAGTCAGTACTCAAAGTAAATAACTAACTATGAACTCTTGGGCAAAATCAGATAATATCTCATACAACTTTTTAGTTCAGACAAGGCCATTTTAGTATAGACTGATTAGAGCAAATAGACTGGCTAATGGAAATATGGTGGTGGGAAAAGGATTATGGTGCTTAGATTATAACTAAGCTAACCACATTGTGAGTTTTTGCTTGTTTGTTTCTTTTAAAGGGCTGCTGAGGTAATAGGTCTGTTCTGACTCACAGTCACTCAGGGGTACAGCTGCTACATTGCAGCACAGGACAGATGGAACTGCTCTGGACCTTGGTGGCACCCTCTGTCGAGCCTGTGACACAGAGTTTGCTGCTTTCTAATTTACTGCAGGAGTGGAGAGGTACAACTTAAATACACTGTGAGTACAGGAGGGGACTGACATTTATGCTGGTTCCACTTTACACATAATGGTAAGAAATATAATCAAAAAGATTACCCTCTTGAGCTATTTGGTTTATGTGCTCAATCAAGACAGAAATGGGGAGAAAAATTTATGTTATATAATTTTCATATATCATATAGTTTTATAGTTTATAGTTTTATATTTATTTATAGTTTTTATATTTATTTATAATTTTATATTTATCATCATAATACACAAAACATATACTAGAGTTATAGTAAACAAGACAAAATATATACTGGCCTTAAATAAATTAAACTTTTTTGTTGGCAAACTAACTGTAGACAGAAAAGTCACTGATAGAAATACACTATATTTTGAGTGAGGTAGATATCTTTGTCAAAAGTCATTGAATTTTACACTTATAATTAATATGATTCGCTATATATAAATGTTGCTTCAATTTAAAAAGAGGCAAAAATAGAATTTTTTACTCAGATCTTACGATGTCACTGTATTAACCATCTCTTCTTATTTTCTGTGTTCCTGATGCTCTGGCATCTGAAGCCTTGCTGACTGGGATAGACTGCCTCTCCCAAGGCCAGCCAATTCCTAGGAATAGCAAAGACTGACCAAGGAGGGTGTTTTTCATATGCAAACTAATAAATCCAGAGCCTTCTCTATCTAGATGTATACCCCAGGAGGCAATATGTCTCTGCCATAATCATCCCACGGCCAGGTACCAGACAGCTAGGGAGTCCCTATACCTCAAAGTCCACTGAAATTGTTCAAACTAGCCAATTCTGGGTCTACTTATCTTGCCTTGCCTTTCCCACAGAAACCACAATAAAGGCTCTTGCCCATGCTTTCCGCCTGCTCCTTCCGCCTCCTGACCGACCCAGCCATTTGTCTGTGTGACCCTCTATGGTGTGGCATTCTCCCCCTCCCCTGAGAAGTGTGAGGAACAAACTATCTACTTCATAACAATCATCTCCTACCTGATCTGTCGGTCTCACTATACCTGAATAATAATAAACACGAGATTTTCAGAAAATTATAGTAGTGGAATATTGTCCAGAAGTTATTTGAAGCAAGTAAAAGACCTCTTCTTGACAGCACTATGAGCTATCTAAGGAAATACCTGGCATGCACACTGTCTTCTTGTAATTTTGTTTTTGTGTCACTCCAACAAATCCAGAGATTTCCATGATGCACTGTCTTTGATGTCCAACCAACTAAGGTTTAAAACCAGCCTACAGTAGTTCTAATAGTACAGAGTTTTAACATTTTATGCTATTTAAGGAAGAGATCCTTCTGTACTTAGAGGCTTGCTATCTGCTGGGCTCCTGTGTCTCTGCTCATCAGCTCCATGGTTTTAGCCACATCACATAGTTAGACACTAGACACTAAATCATAATCTAATGCTCTTACCTGGACCTACTCCTACGTGGCATACTTGAGGCCCAAGGTAAACCCTTTTGTTCTGTTTACTGGATCCCTCATTTATACAAGTAAGAAAAGAAAAGAAAAAGGAGAACATGATCCCTAGTTGTGTCAGTCCAGAATTCTTCAAGGGTTCACTTTTAAACCCTTGTTGTGTAGGGTCAGTTGGGGTCTCTGTCACAAGTAATAAATAGCTAACTTTAATTGAGGCACCAATATTTGAAACACACACACACACACACACACACACACACACACGCATGCATTCATGAATTTGTTGAATTCAAGCGTGGCCCTATAATAACTTACTTTCACTTACAAACATTCTTGGGTGAATGAGAAATTGGTTTACTCCTGAAAGAATGACAACTGTCCTTATAAGTATCACATGCATGAGTGAGCAACCATTATTTCTCACTGTTGTATGAATCATGAATTTTTATAGTGCATTATCCCTCCATAAATGTACACCATAGAAGTATATGTTATATCTAGATATTATCCATTCTGTGTGTGGAAGCAGAAAAAAATGTTGAGAAACTCTGCTTGGTGTATGGCTTATGAAGGCCGGGCCCCTATGGCTTGTATATGTCCAGCGATTCTACCCTGAGTGCAGCAGAGACTAACTGAAGCAGGGAGGGAAGTCCTCTTTAGGAATCATGGAGGTTGATCTCTTCCTTTAGGGAGGTAAAAGCCCAAACCTCCCATACCAGAAAATCTGCAAAGGCTGGTCCAACATTCAAAATCAGATTTTCAAAATTAATTCAGACCTGTCCAATTTACTTACATACAGAAATACTCATTGGATTGAAAAAAAAAAGGGGGGAGGGACCAAGGGAGTATTCCAGGAAGGAAGATTTTTGGTGAGTAACTATATAGAATATTTGATTACCATAAAATCATCTTCCTGAGCAGCCCTACTATTTTTTTAATGTTTATTTTTGAGAGAGAGGAAGAGAGTGCAGGTGGAGAGGGGCAGAGAGAGATCTGAAGCAGAGGATCTGAAGTAGGCTCTGGGCTGACAGCAGAGAGCCAGATGAGGGGTTCCATCTCACCAACCATGAGATCATGACCTGAACCAAAGTTGGATGCTTGCTTAAATGACTAAGCTACCCAGGTGCCCCTGAGCAGACCTACTTCTATATTACCTTGATGCTAGTGACTTATTTATGATATATTTATACTGTTAAAGAAAAAATAGTCTTTATTTGTTAATTTGAAAGAAATCACCTGAAAATTTTTAAGTAAAATAGGAAAGAGTCAAATGCATTTGGCAATTACATGAATCCTCATATGCACTCCACATCTCTTCAAATTATGCATCTCAAACCCATTATCTAATTTCAATTAAAATTTAACAAATTAAGTAGTAAAAAAGAGGCTGTGTTTATTAATTTTTTGTAGTCTAGCTGTCTGAAGGATGCAGGTGGGAAGTATGCTAATTCGGGTACGTTTGCATATTTATACAAACAAAATCCACACCAGCAGAGACTTACAGATTTCTAAAAGCAATCATGCCTGAAAAATTTCTATTTGGCTGTAACATTTGCATTGTTCATGCTTGCATTTAGTAATACTTCCCAAACTCTTTTTGTCGCAAATTCCCTTTCTCTACCTCATATCACTTGATTAAGAAATGCAAACATTTAATTGCAATAAATAACATTTTATTCCCCACAAACAGATTCTAAAAAAAATATAAGCAGAAAACAAAGGGGAAATTGCAGAGGCAGACTACCTGCTGCTTAATTTCCACGATGCCTGTGGTTTGACCTCTTTAGCTCCAGGAACAAGATTAATTTATCTAAAGAATTTTTGTCAAATACCTTTTGAGCTAGCATGAGTTTTGGAAGAATTCTAATTCTCAAGTCCATCCAAATAAGGAAAATGCATCAATACATATTTTTGCAATTATGTAAACTCCATATGAATGACCTTAGAATTTTAAGGACTACAGCAAATTAATTTTCACATGCAACATAAAAATTGTAGTTTACTTGAAAAAAAGGAGATTTAAGTTGTTCCATTTTTGGATTGCATAAATAAAGCTAAAAAGAAAATTATGTGGATACCAAAATAGTAATACTTGTTGAGTATTTGGCTTTCGTTTTAATGTGTGTAGTTAGTTTCCTGCATTTCCAATTCCCAATAGCTAAGAGACAATTGTCTTTAGTCTACACAGAGCAAGGTTCTTAGAGCTGTGTAAACTTCAGTTTGCACAGGAAGATGGTATATTTTACCTAAAGTGTGGAAAAATTCTAAACATTCATTCCCAAGCTTGTGAACTAAACTCAAGACACTTTGTGTTGTTTTATTTGTGAAAAACTAAATTCAACATAAAGACTCTTAAATTAGAATTTCTATTAAAAAAAAAGCTTCAAAGGCAGTGATAATTTCATCATTTACTTATTGGGGGTTAAAAGTATCTTAAAACTGATGTATAGCAATGGTTGCATCAGTCAGAAGAGTTTCTAAATATTATTGAATTGTACACTTGAATTGAACAAATTTCATGAGACATAAAACACACTCCAATAAAGTTACATATATATAAAAGAATAGGTATATATATATATATATATATATATATATGTGTATATATATATATGTACATATATACATATATATGAATAATAGTAGTATACATCATTACTGATATTGAGAAGTGGTTACACTAATTGTATGGCTTTGAATAATTTTAAACATTTTTCTACTGTGTTCCAAATATTATTTTTTTCTAATTATCAGGCTTGTTTGTTGCAAAAAAAAAAAAAGGACACATCTGTGTGAAACCATTATATAGGCATTATTACTTGTTACAGACTTGGTCTGTCAGATTCCTTCTGGAATTGAAAAACAATAAGCCAAGAATCATTACTATTCACATTGCTCAGTCTGTGGTTTAACTTTAGAAACATGCTTTTCAAGTTAAATTTCCTTCAAAATGCACCTAGCTAGAAAAAAATAAGGGAAAAATGCTAGAGGCAAAGCAAACTTGAGGTTTGGGATGTCTGGCAGTCCATTCTCCAAACACAACTGGGTTTTTCTATCCCAGTTACAATCTAGGGGGCTCACAGTTGGTTTTCATACATGCATTTATGGATCTATGTATCTATCTTACTTTCCTGGATGGTTAACGTGTGGTACTTTCATTTTTTTTGTTAACCTTGGGAATAAATGACTGTCAATTTGATTTGAGGCTATAATGGTTTGGTTTAATACTCTGAAAGGGGATCCTGAAACAAGAGTTCTGTAAGACCAGATATTGGGTCCTACACAATGTATAAAATTTGCAAATGAGTACATGTGGAATGAATATTCCACTACGTTTGTGTTCCATGCTAAGCATCCAAATGCATAGCCAATTACACATAATCAATATAATGCCTGTGTTCTTCTCATTTATGAATTAGAAAAAAAATGTATACAAACACATTGGCAAGTTTTTTTTGGTAATTCACCATGAGCTTCTGGTGAAATGGTGGATCATGAAATCAGACCAGACCAGAAAAAAATCAACCCAAAGAAAACAAGCTTGAACAACAGCAAACCTATGTCTTTGTTCTAAAACCTGTATCAATTAAGCTTTGTAATAAGAGATGTGACTACAAAAACTACAGACGCAAAAGGCAAATTTAGAGAAAAATTTTCCAACACATTCCATGAAGTCAGCAGGGTTTCACAAGAAAACAATCAAGCGATTGTAGGAAGAAAACATGCAACCAAAGAATTTATTCAGTTAACATCTATAATTCAACAAAATAACATATGTTCAAAGTCACTTTTTGAAGATAAATTAAAAGGTCCTTATGGACTACAAATGCTAACTACCAATGTTCATTTAAGGAAAAGGCAAGTAATATTGATGACTAACTATCCCAAGAGTGCCAGTTGTAAAACCAGCTTCTGAATACTTACTGTTGACTTTGCTGGTATCTTTGAAACCTTAAATCAACACATGTTTAATCCAAATATAGGTGGAAGATACGTAATATAGAGGAAACTGTTTATATTTTTAATTATCAAAATGAATATAAAATTATAAAAAACAATGATGTCCAAATATTTTATGAGATTGAACACAAATTCTTTAAACTACATGAATCATCAGAAATCCAATGCCAGTGAAAAATTATAGACCCATAGTTGATATTTACAAAAAGAACACTGATGAAATATAAAATCTGAATGCAATAATCTTTTTTTAAATTTTTTTTTAATATTTATTTACTTTTGAGGGACAGAGAGAGACAGAGCACAAGCGGGGGGCGGAGGGGCAGAGATAGAGAGGGAGACACAGAATCCAAAGAAGGTCCCAGGCTCTGAGCTGTCAGCATAGAGCTCGATGCAGGACTTGAACCCACAAACCGTGAGATCATGACCTGAGCTGATATTGGACACTTAACCAACTGAGCCACCTAGGCACCCCATTGAACGCTATAATCTTAAAAGTTCTACACAGAAACACATATTTATATGTATGCACTATGTAATATATTTAAAATATACAACATATCAACTATCACAAATATATATGTACCATTTATATAGGTATCTTATCTGCAGTTTTGCTTTCCATGGTTTCAGTTACCTGTGGTCACCCATAGTCCAGTGACAGATGATCCTCTTGACTTATCATTAGAACGTCAGTAATACCCTAATGCTATGTCACAACACCTATGTCATTTACCTCACTTCCTCTCATGACATAGGCATTTTATCATCTCACATCATCATCATAAGAAGGGTGAGTACAGGAGCTCCTGGGTGTCTCAGTCAGTAGGTCATGATTTCCTGGTTTGCAAGTTTGAGCCCCATGTCAGGCTCTGAGCTGACAGCATGGAGCCTGCTTGGGATTTTCTCTATCTGCCCCAGCCTTGATATCAATCTCTCTCTCTTTCAAAATAAATAAACTTAAAAACAAACAAAAAGAGTGGGGAGTATAGTACAAAAAGGAATTTTGAGGGAAAGAAAGATAGGAAAAGACACATTCACATATTTTTTATTATGTTATAATTGTTCAATTTTATTTTTAGTTATTGTTAATCTCTTACTGTGCCTAATAATAAATTAAACTTTAGCACAGGTATGTATGCATTGGAAAAAATAGTATTATAGGGTTTGTTATTGTCTGTGGCTTCAGGCATCCCCTGGGGGTTTGGAATGTATCTCCCACAGATAAAGGGGCATTATTGTATACATTTACATGTGTATCCACATATATATGTATACCATGTATATATACATATACATTTATATGTATATGTGGATATACATGTATATCATGTATATATACATTTCCTATGTAATGCTCAATTGCTGATCAATTTTTTATGTTAAACTCACACATTCTTTTATTTAATTTTAAAAGCTATTTTAAAAAATGAGAATTATTTTTTCTGATTCCACAAAAAGGAAACCTTGAATTAAAAATATTAAGAAACAAGGGGCACCTAGGTGGCTCAGTCAGTTAAGCGTCTGACTTTGGTTCAGGTCATGAGCTTGTGGTTCGTGACTTCAAGCCCCGCATTAGGCTCTGTGCTGACAGCTCAGACATTAGGAATTTTTAGCTTGCTTCAGATTCTGTGTCTCCCTCTCTCTCTGCCCCTCCTCCATTCATGCTCTTTCTCTCTCTCTAAAATAAATAAACAACAACAAAAAACTATTAAGAAACTCAGCTAAAACAACAGTTAGCAAATGGTGGTACTCCCCTTATTTTCACATACTTCTCTAATTTGAATCCCTCCATTCATACCTACCAATATCCTTTGCAATATAAATAATGAGATAATTTCTGTTTCTATTTTACAGAAGAGAAAAAAATGGTCATTTTTTTAAAGAAAAACAGTTAATAACTACCATTAACCCCATATTCTTCTTTCCTACTACTCTGAATAAGACTAAAGAAGTATTGTAGTTCTCTGGAAAGACACTTAAGACAATATAATTTGTATTTCATTTAATAAAGCAATAATCCTAACTAGTCTTAAAGCTCTCCTTATTATTGTTCTGAGGCACTTTCTAAATTAATAATGTAAAGAATATCTCTTTAAATGTTCCCTTTTGTGTATCTTTAATTCCTTAGTAAAAAATATCAAAGTAAATACAATAAAATTATTTGTTTCCCAAAGAATTTGTGTATCTGTTACATGCCAGGCACTGTGGAAGGTACAATGGTTTAAACAATGTAAAAAGCAGATGGAGCCTGCCTTTATAGAGATTGAAAACACTCTCATCACTAGAGTTGGATTTCTTTACAAATTACTGATACCCCATGTTCCCTTAAATGCATATGGAACTTATTTACCTCAGTTAAACACTAACTGGTTTGAAGTACTCCAACCCATCCAGGATACCTAATGTGTATTTTGTTGGTGTCCGAATAATATCCCTTTGGAATTTACAAACGTAGGGTAACTTTTCTATTTCAAGCTGCCAGCACTTACTCTACTTGGGAGGGCTTCCTCTGAGCATCAAAGTCAGTTCTGCCAAACACTTCAGGCTGGAAGTTTTAAGAATTAGTACTCCTTCAATTACATCTCATCCTTGGAACAGCTTTCAGTCAAGGACTGACAGGGAGTTAATGTGTAAATACCCAAGCTTTCTCTTCATTTGGAAGGGATAACTCTAAAGCAAATGTGCTACACCAGCTCTTAAGGCTCAGCAGCAGACTTAATTTCTAGTTTCCTAAAGGGTAACCTGACCAATACCTCACCTTCTGGTGGTTTCCTTCATTCCCTGTTTCATTTTAATACTCCCCTGTGTCTCCTGGGATAATCTCCCCAATAAAAAAACTTGAATTCAAATTCTATCTCAACATCTACTGGAAAAATACAAACTAAGACACCTTGAGTCTATGAAGATTATCTGGGATACTGATGACAGCCAAGTCTGTCTAGAGCTCTATATAGATTTTCAAGACACTTAAGCAATTTATGTCTGCTCTAGTTAATAGCCAACTCTGTCATTAGGAATTTTTAGTCTCCACTGGGTCTGAGCTTAGGAAAACCAAACACAAAAAACATAGCAAGTTTACAATTACACAGAGCTAACGCGCACATGCATATATTCCTACTACAGCATTATGAATGTCTCCAACTCACTCTTGATGTTGTAAATTGTAATACAGATGATAATATTAGGAATTGAGTAACATGACTAGGGTTGTTATAGTGGGATGAGACTGTTTGTGATACTATATGGAAAATTTGTGGCATCACTTGTGTTCAGTGAGGTCTCTCTTTCTGTCTACTCTAAGTAGGGGTGACTCTTCTGACACAAATGGTTACTTTTTAATAATTTTTATCTGGTTCTCCTATGCTCAGAATGAAGCATCCTCAGGTTAGAGAAGCAGAGGTGTTTCATTACTTGGCCATTCTTGGGGATTCCCAAGCAAATACCAAAATGTATCATGACAATGGGCCCTCAACAAGAAGCAGACATCCCAATGCATACCAGACCCATAGAATTTTTTTTAAGTGGAAAACAGAGAACAGAGTTCCACTGATCTGTTGAAACTTGCCTTCCTATTCTCTGATGACGTTGCTGGAATATGTCATACTTTTCTGTTATTTTCAACTATTACTACCCAATATATCCCAGTATAACATGGCAATTTTCTGGGTTTGAGAGATAATGGTTGGTACTTTTATTCCTTCTTCCTCTCTTTTGGTCTTGTGGTGCTGTGAAGAGGTTATGCATAAATGAAAAAGCTCACACTTACTGTGCACCCAACTGCACTGTATTTGTTGAGTTCCACTGTTTTTTTGGCTGATATCTGCTTTTAGAATTGTGTGCTGGCTATCTGTAGCTACTCATGACCTTTTTCAGAAGATTTTGTAGGTCTCCATACTGTGTGGGCCCATTTTGAGCCATTTAAAACATCTCCAAAATATATTTGGCCCCAGATTTTAAATATTTCTTTTTAATGTGGTATACTTGCTGCATTTTTGTACTATTTTGTGATCTTAGTTGCCAATTCCCAAGCAATAAAAAAAATAACTACACATTTTAGCTTTTAGGTTGGAAACTCATTTTTAACAGATTCTTCTATTGTCTTAACCTCTTGATATTTATTATATATAGTACTATATATAGTATCTATGTCATAATAATTGGACCAAATGACTCCATCTTATCTTAGAGTAAAACTCTTGTACCTAGGATGAATAAAGCCGTGTAATTACACCTTCATCATACTACAGCTCTCAAAGTTTTACAGAGTGAAATTTAATTCTATTTTGGGGTAACATGTTATAGAAGCTCACAAATAAAAGGCTGGAATTGGATTGAAAGTGAGCTAAAATAGATCTCTGAATAAATCCTTCTTGTCAATTCACATGGTGAGTGAAAATTAGAGTCCGGTAGGAATCAGAAAAGAAGGTAGATAAGCAAGTCGCTTCTGGGAGAGATTCCTTCATAGCAAGGTGATGACATCTTGGTATCCTACTGTCTAACAGACTTCACCGAAAGAGACACCTGTCATGTAGGAATTGAAATGAGTGGGCTTACCCAGAGATCTTCTGTTTCTTGCTTCCTCCATTCCCACATTGCCATTTCATAACAATTACTCCCAAAGTATTGTTTTATGAGGGAAGGCAGATGTTAGAAAGAGATGTGAAATACATATAGGCTTATGTAGATAGCCTACATGAAATGAGGAAGAAACTATATGCTTGTAGTAAGTTTTTATCTTGCCTAAGAATCAGTTTAAAAAATAGTTTTGAAGAAGTTATAAATGAACAATACAATTTCTTTAAAAGCAAACATCAAAGGAGATGAGAAAAAAGCCCAATTTATGTCTTAGAAGGTCAATATTTACATAGTACTCGTCTGTAAGTCTTTATTCTTGCAAAGATTTGAAATTAATAAAAATTCATTTCAAGAAAAAAATATGAATATTATACAGCATGGATTCTACTTGTGCCAATCTAATCAAATTAGAAAGATACAAGAATAAAACAAGACAAACAGGTAAAACAAAACAGGAACCGACTCATAAATACAGAGAACATACTGATACTTGCCAGAGAGGAGGGGGGTGGGGAGATGGGTGAAAAGGTAAGGGGGATTAAGAGTTACAAACTTATAGTTAGAAAATAAATAAGACGCGGGGACACAGAACACAGCACAGGGAATACAGTCAATAATATTAATATAATAATAATAACTTTGTGTGGTGACAGATGGTAACTAGACTTACCAAAGTGAGTATTTCATAATGTACATAAATGTCAATCACTACGTTGTACACCTGAAACTAATATAACATTGTATGTTAACTATACTTCAATGCAAAAAAAAAAGAATTGAAACCACCTTGATGGAGAAAAAGGACTACAAAAACAAAGTGATAAAATATTTGGGAGGACCACATATTTTCTTAATCAAGATACATCTGTTTGATCAAATCACTTTTTTCATGCAGCAGTTCTATACAGATACACCCTGCGTTCTTTTTGTGGTTTAAACTGATTTTCTGAATACTTCCCTTTAAAATATATTGCCAGTGCAAAGTGAGATAACATACCTTTTGGTAAGAGTCAGATGTTAAGTTTTTCTATTTGTTTTATTTATGATTTAAGGTAACTGTCTCATTCATCAAGAATAATGCAAACCACAGTCTTCAGGAGACAGAGACTAAGCCGTTCAAATGAATGACTATAAAGTGAATAGCTTGTGTGCCAAAGGATGATTCATTTGATTTAAAACACATTTGTAGAACACATTTTGGAACTGCGCACACTTGCTAATTTTTTCTTTCATGATTTCCCTTCTCTTTCGTAGGTTGGCAATCAGACCCAACATTTAGACGGTGCCAGCTTTGAAGAAGTGGCTAGGAGCATACCTAGAAATGGCACATTGGCCAATGAAGCAGCTTTTTGCATTAGAAAAAAATAAGAAGTCTGCGCTCGGTATAACAAAAGCCACTCTATGGTTTGGGTTTTTTTTTTTTTTTTTTTTTTTTTTTTTTTTTTTTTTAATATGTTTGGGAATACAGAAGCCTGAGCTGAAGCATGGGGGTGACCAGGAACTGCCAGAAATAGTTGATGTGCTCCATCATACTATAGAGCCATTCAAGTCCAAAACTATACCTGAGGCCTCTTCAAGCTTTAGGTCATAACCTGTGAAACTGAGAGTTGTCTTAGGGTCTTCTCCTGATATATCCTGCTATCTTATCTGCAGAGTCCACAGGGGTTGACTGATTCTAAACACTTCACATGGATCAGTCTTTCATTCCAAGGCAGTCAAATGTCAATCCCAATTTGCAAGCCCAGTAACTCTTTAAATGTTGATTTTTTTTAGAAACTATGTTTCTTTTCAGCATCAGTGATCAAAGTTGACCAGGATACAAAAAATTTCTATGAAAGAAATTATTTCCAGTCTTAAAATTTGCCACTTGTTTTTCTCATCTTTTCATTTTTTTCATATTACTGTGTTTTAGGTATTCTTAAAACAACTTTTTTAACATTTATTCATTTTTGAGAGACGGAGAGAGACAGAGCATGAGCGGGGGAGGGGCAGAGAGAAGAGACACGGAATCTGAAGCAGGCCCTAGGCTCCGAGCTGTCAGTACAGAGCCTGACATGGGTCTCGAACTCACTGCTCAAACTCACCACTCGAACTCACAAATGGTGAGATCATGACCTGAGCCGAAGTCGGACGCTTAACCCCCTGAGCCACCCAAGCGCCCCATGCTTTATGTATTAAGTAGAGGGACATAAAAGATAGCAAAGTTCCCCATCAACAAGTTTCCCCTAGTAATTCTGAATGTGTGGCTGCATAATACTAAACTAGAGAAAACAATGACTAACAGTACTAAGGAAACTCCATACACCTTGATAAGGAATACTACGATACTAGCCCATTCTTCCTTAGTAGACATAGTAGCAGTGCACCTAGAACAAAGTTTCCTGTATAATGAATACAAGAAAAAGAAAGATAGTTAAGTTTATGTTCTTTAAATGAGTAGAGAAGCTAATCTTCCAGGGAAATTTAAGATGTGAGAGCAAAGAGAAGGCCGTTTTATTTAAATGTGCGTAAGTAAGTGTCGCCTGGGTGGCTCAGTCTGTTAAGCATCTCTTGATTTCACCTCAGGTCATGATCTCATGGTTTGTGAGTTCGAGCCTTGCATCAGGCTCCGTGCCGACAACTTCCTTTGAAATACTGGGGAAATGATAGTTTCTACTTTATAGGAAATTCTTTCAATAAAAATGGTATTAACTGATATGAAGAACAGGATTAGCAGAGGGCCTGCCACACAGCATGTCTTTTAACATTTGCAATCCAGCTTCTGTCCCCAAATTTCATTCTAAATTGTCTCAGATGATGTTATACTTCCCCAACTACCTGCCAACTGTAGTAGCTTTTGTATTCTGATCTAATTCTGTGAAACCTCTAGTACTTAAATCCTGTGTGCATCCCTTCCTCCATCTTAGATCTCTTTCACTTAAAAAGTATCAAGAAGTGCCTATTTGGATAAGGACCAAGGGAGCCTCTGAAGAAGACAAATGTGGGCCATGCCTGGATCATGCCCTCAGGATCTTAGAGTACAGTAGGGAAGATTAAATGCATATAAAATATCATTCTAATGAAAATTAGAATAGAAGAGCACCAGAAGAGATACTGCTAACTCCTAATGTAGTGCTCTGGAAGGTCAGATGAAAGCACAATGACTTCCAGCTGAGAAAAATTAGAGAAAAAATAATGGAGGTGCTGGCATTTAATCTGGGCATGTCAGAATGGAAGACATTTGGGCACATAAATATTTAAAAAGTGTATCTCAGGTGAAGGTCACCAAATTTGCCAAACTTCCTGGAGAACAAGAAAGTTTTAAATTCACTTTATAATAAGGAGATGATGGTCGGAGATTTGCATAAATTTCCCCACTTATGAAATGTCTTCATTTCAGGCTAAGAGGTTTTGTTCTGTTTTTGTTTTTGTTTTCTGTGAATGATAGGGAGCTATGAGGGCTTTTCGAGCAGGTAAGTTTTGACATGATCAAAACGTTACTCATTAAGATTAGTCTTGTCACGATTTCATCATAGTTCAATAGCTATGGATAAGATGAGGTACCTGCCTTTGAGGACTCACAGCACTGGGCATAAGCAGGTGACAGAGCTGTGAACAGATTCCTGTGGGAGAATGAGAGAAGCTTGCTAACTACCATTGGGAAGTACCACCCATTACTTCTGGTGGAAGGTGACTCATGGACTAATTTTTGAGAGATGAGAAATGAACAGGTATGGAAGGAAATAGCAGAATTTCCTGTAAGTGGAAATAGCTCAAATGGTTTGAACGGCATGACACAGTAGAGAGTTTATGAAGAGTGCAAGAAATTGTATTCATAGAGCATAAAGTGGAAAGGCATTAAAAGTCAAGTAAGCAAGGAGCGGGTCACGGAGAGCTTTGCAAGCCCTAGTAAAGCACTCAGATTTAAAGTATTCTGCGAAACAAATGAAATGGAGGAGCGACTCCAAACCAGTGGTTATTGTCATAGGCCGGATGAGAGATCATGATGACAACTTGAATTTAGAGACACCCGTGAAGACAGAAAGGATGTCACAGAAACAGGAGAGAGCTTGTGCTGGTCGATCAACGGGCGTGACTATATATCCATTTGATAGACATTTAATATCCACTCTGTTTCAGGCATTGAGGAAATATATCAGCAATGCATCCATGTACAAAAGTGCACAAAAATCCCCTGCCCTCGTAAAACTTAGATTTCTTGAGGAGGACTAAGAAAGGGACAAAAAAAATATGAATTCATAAATAACTTTGCATATGATTATTTCCTACATGAAATCTGACCTTTGATTCTAAAGTCAGCTATTTCTCCTATGCTTGGTAACTACTGGTTGCTGTTCCCAAGATCTTATTTCGGGCCTACCTATATAGTTTTTAATTCTATACTCTATATACTCTTTTTTCTCTTCAACTCTCATGACTTCCAACTGCACAACTCATATTTAAGTTCTTCCCCAAGAATCAGACTGTCAGCTGCTTGCTTGTATGACCATTTGGACGAACCACCTGCATTTTGCCTTGTTGTCAATTCTAAAATGTTCCATTGGGCATCTGGGCTACTCAGTTGGTTGAACATCCTATTCTTGATTTCCACTCAGGTCATGATTCCTGGGTTGTGGGATCGATCCCCAAGTCGGGTCCTGCGCTGAGCATGGAGCCTGTTGAAGATTCTTTCTCTCTTGGGGCACCTGGTGATTCAGTCAGTTAAGTGCCTGACTCTTGATTTCGGCTCAGGTCATGATCTCACGGTTTGTGCAGAGCCTGCTTGGGATACTGTCTCTCTCCCTCTCTCTCTGCCCCCACCCACAAGCTTGCATGGTTTCTCTCTCCCAAAATAAACAAATAAACTTAAAAAGAAAAGATTCTCTCTCTCTCTCTCTGCCCCTCTCCTCCACTCATGCTCTCTATCTCTCAAATTAAAAAAAAAAAAGCAATAATAAAATAAAATGCTCTAATTATCTTATGCAATCTTCCTCTTTCCTTATCTTAATCAATGGCTTTATCATGCTTCATTTCATACTTGTTTCTATTATTTTCATGTTGGAGTACCTGCAACTCCCCCATGCTCCTTAATTCACATCTAGTTAATTGGTACATTCTGATTTTTACCTCTGAAAGGTCATCTCTCTACTTTCTTCAGGTTTAGTTCAGACCTTACTGTCCCCCATTTCAGTTACTGTTAGTTTATTAACTGGTCTCCCTTGCCACTTTATTTATATCCCTAAATCACAGGTCAGATCATATCACTCTTCTACAGAAAAACCTTCATTCCTTTCCATTAATCCTTTCCCAAATCATTTATAACATACACAGCATCACTAGATATTAAAAAAAAATTCCCGTGCATGCTTGACATGCAAGAAATATATATCAAATATATATACAAATATATTTGTAAATATTCCCCTAAAGTGAAGAGCACAAATTCTTGTTTTTTTTTTCTTTTTTTCTTCCGAATGCATTATACAGAACAGAGAATTAAAGAGCAGTGGTGCAGCAAGACTAGCATGCACTTCCAAGTCTGGCAGGACCCTAGTGGCACAGAAAGTCACCTAAGGCTATCGCCCTGTAGGAATTCAGGAAGTCAGAGTACAAAGGAAAGCCAAGATATACTGTATCTGCTCTTGTGTCCATAGCCCCTTTACTTCACTTAAATTCTATATCCTTGACTACGTCTGTTTGGAAATACTGGTGAATTAGTGTATGTCTGCTTCAGTCCAACTGAATACCCCTGGAAGAGTGTAGACCTCAAACCACCTTTCCAGTCCGCATCCCCCACTCAGGGTTCCCCTTTCCTGTGCTTCACTTGAATGGATTTGCCGGAAGAGACAATTACCTCCCTGGCCTCTCATCTTTAATGCTCTTGTTCCCTTTCGCACCTATTAAATCCTTGTTTATCTTTCACTGTCCACTTCAAAACCCCCCTCTTCGATAAAATCTCTCTCAATTTCCAAACTGGAAATTATCATTATATTCCCCACAATATCAATTATCATTATATTCCCCACAATACATAGCACAATGTTGATTGCACAGCAATATTCAATAAACACCTCTGGAATTCAACTGAATAATAAAACATTTCATTGCTATAACAGTGCAATCACTTCACAAACCAAATGTTAAGAAAAACTTTAAAAACAGCAAAGACTGACCAAAATGCAGAAGAAAAAAATAACACAACCCTAGTTAATGCATACTTTGGGGGAGGGTCTGTATATTACACTGATTGACTCAGCATTACTCTACAAGAATTTGGAAGGAAACCAAATGCAAGTGGATGTTAAAATCCTTCAGAATTAAGTGGATTCAGAAAATATCAATAAAATAATGGCAATCTTTAAAATCTGCATGAATTTTAGAAAAATAAACATTGTCTTTTGAAGCCAGTATAATATTAATATACATAAATCTAGTTTTTAATAGAGGTTTCCCATCTTCCATTTCTACAAATTCAATATGCATGGCCTCAGGCCAGGCAGTTCGTCTAAACTCAAACAGTGTAAAGACATCAAATGTGAGAGGGCTGCAGATTTTCTGCCTGTCTTGAAACCCTGCAACTGGGAAAGACTCTTCTCCCAACAACTTCCAAGCGCTCGCTGACAGATTTGGTTATAGAGTGTTTTAAATGTACACGAACTGTATGTTTTAACTATATGTGTTAGGGATCCTTACTTTTATTTTCAGAGACTTTAAACCTGTAGGATTGGCTTGAAGTGGGTATCTATTGGTGTGTGGAAAAGCTTCTGAGTGATTTGTTAAAGCGATTCCATGTTTAAGAGTCACTGAGCTGAGGGCTGTCATAGCACCACCCAAAGACTCTCTGAGTGGTGCTATTGGCAGTTCCAACACTGCCCTAGATTTAGGTACACCCCTCAAAAGCAGAAGAGGGGAAGAAGTGTGGTAAAGACAGTCTCATCAAATCTCATGCTGTTTCCAAAATTCTATCCAAAGAGGTACATTTGAAAGTGACCTCCAAAAGTATGTTGGCATGAAAATGTTTACCGGCAAAAAACATTTATAAATAATGTGCCTTTCCACCAATGACATTGCTATTGATAAGTGGTCACTGAAAGGAGCTCTTGAAACTCAATATATTTGCGATAGGATGAGGTGAGAGGATATTTTCTGACGCAGTAGACACTGTATTCCAAGGAAAGCCCAAGAAAAGCCTCCCAAAGAAGAATCAAGACTCACAGAAAGAGAACATCAACATGGTCAGTGGGTGAAATCCAAAGATTATTATTGTTTGTGGAACAAATCCTGGCCTTTCCCGTAAGCATATGGTCTAGAAATTCATTCAAAAGAGAGACTGCAATCACATACATACACAGACACACAGACACAGACACACAGACACGGACACACACACACACACACACACACACACACACACTATTGCCATAGAAATTATAATGGTTAATGTTATATGTCAACTTGGTTAAGCCATAAGTCAAAGACAAGTTTAGATGTCACCGTGAAGGTGTTAATCTCAGATGAGATTAACATTCAAATCACTTTGAGTGAAGCAGACTGCACTCCTTTATGTGGCTGGGTCTCGTGTATTCACTTGAAGGCCTTAAGAGGAAAAGACTGAAGTATTTCCCATGAAAAAGGGAATTTTGCCTCCAGAATGCCTTCAAACTCAGCTGCAACACCAACTCTTCCCTGAGTCTCCAGCCTGCCTGGCTGCCCCGTAGATTTTGGAACTGCCATCCTCCACAGTCACATGAACCAGTTCCTTAAAATAAGTCTCTCTTTTTCTTTACACACACACACACACACACACACACACACACACACACACACACACTAATATGATTCAATAAATGCTCTCCCAAAAATACTTATAAAATCAAAATCTATGTCAAAAAAAGGAAAGACAGGTACACAGCTTTAAGAAAAATTGATAGAATTATTTTCTTTGGTGCCTTAGGCAACCGTCTTATAAATCTCTTCACAATTTGGGCTTGTACAAATCCTCTTTATTAAAATTCTAGGAGGAAAATGGAGATAGAATGGGCCAGACTAAAATCTTAACTTGAGTTAACAAATATAACCCTGACTAATAGGAACATTTCCTTTTAACTGTGAACAGATACAAAACTTCATTCATCTGGTGTATTTTTGGTTCTCATTGTGTCGGTGATTCCTCTTTACAGGACTAGGGCTGATGACTCGAGCTGCTCTGACATTTCTTCCACGTTGCATGCATCCTGCCACCTGTCAGTCTGGTGCTTTTCACTGACACTCAATCACATATGTTATGCGCTTTCCCCTTGGCCCCGCTTCCCAACACCCCAACACAAGAACATGCTCTTTATACAATGTACAAGGAAAATGTCTTTCCACTCTGCTTTCTGCATTGCTCATTATAGTGGTCTTATGAAGCTTTCCGGCTTGTAGCCTTTGAGAAATACATACATACATAACAAAAACAAAAAAATAAAAAAAAAACACATGTATTCTGGGGGCGCCTGGGTGGCTCAGTCAGTTAAGCATATGATTCTTGGTTTCAGGTCTTGATCTGAGATTGTGAGATCAGGTCTTGATCTCACAGTTTGTGGGTTCCAGCCCTGCATCGGGCTCTGTACTGACAGTGCTGAGCCTGCTTGGGATTCTCTCTCTCCCTCTCTCTCCGCCCCTCCTTACACACTCTCTCTCTCTCAAAATAAATACATAAACATTAAAAAAAAAAAACCCACTGTAGTCTCTGTGCAGGTGACTTCAGCTAGGCTGAGAGGCCCTAGAAAGAAATGTCAACAATAAAAGCAGCTGCCTGGCACCAACTGCAGGAGAAAGGCAGCTGCTTTCTGTACGTCTAGTAGAGCAAAGCTTACTCCTGGGCAGCAGTTGCCACCCTTTCAATAACTATGCAGGCTAATCTCCCACCATCCCAATGGTTATTGGGAGAACAAAGGAAAATGATTGCGTTTCTCCCCGAGTCACAGACAGGCATAATGAATTTCCTTCGTTAGATGGTTCCTTCCTCAAGACGGGAGACATATACGTCCCAGAAAGAAACGAACGCACGCTTGATTAATAGCAGCTAGTTCCACTTTGAAAAGATGAGATGGACCATGATACTTATTTTTGCAAGAAATAATGGTGGTTATTATTTCTGGTGTGGGGTCATCTCACATAGCTGTTGTTAAGGTTTCAAACTTCAGTATTATATTTTCATTGCACAAGTCTTTTTTAGTTCCTTCATATTGTGATCAGGTCCTTGGGGAGGGAAGGGGTGGTCCTCACTCTTCCATGCTTTCATTTGGAATATATTTAAGACATAATGCTAGCTGTTGCTAGCTACATATGTACCATGTGTTAAATATGTATAGAAATCTTACTTTGCCTACAGCACTGGTGTAGGTCATCATTCTATGATAGACTAAGTTACCTCCCGCTGGAAGAAGTAACAAAGAGAGAATTATTAAGCCATGATCACAGGCAACTCTCATATGGTCCCCACACTGCTGGTTTTGTGAAATTCAAGTTATTATCACCTCTGCAGGCTAAAGGAATAGCAAGGAATGGGCAGAGAGGAGAGTGACACAGACTCTGTGGAGTTAAGCGCTCAAAAAATGCTCATCTTACCTCTAGGAATCTTTAAAGGGGGAATTTCATTAAAGTAAAAGCAACCTTTGAGTGTTCCCTAGACTAAACTGTGAAACATTTTTGAAAAGCAGAAAATCCTTATTTATGGCAGGAATGTTTGAAATTCAAAAGATAAATGCCATTCGGAATGCAAGCATGTTCTAGGTATCCAATATGTAATGGGACACAGCTGTAATAACAGCCACTGAACCAGGGGCCTCTCTATATCATGTCATTAGTTGACTTGTTATAAGCCGGTCTTCTGGCCCTTTTTATAAGGGCCACTGGGGTAAAAAATAAATATATCATGTACTGAACATCTGTGGTTCTGTCACAAAGCACCACTCATATCAACTTTCAAGCTCATATCTTGGGCTACACATGACACCCTTCTAAAAATGGATCTCAACAAAATGTAGAGATAGGAACTTACAGGTCTCTATTTCCAAAGGACAAAGGAAACAAGAAGGCCTGAGCTATGCCTTGGGCAAAACTAATGCATCTTTTTTTCTTATTATTTTAGTGTATTCTTTGGGCTTCAAAACCATATGTGCACTTTAGGTAAGATTCTGAAGATGAATATTTTATATGTGAGATGTTAAGTGAGGAAAGAAATGCCAGGTATCCAATCTCTTGACTTAGTAAGTCATCAAAATCATGAGTCAGCATTTAAGAACATGCAATTATTAGTAGCAATTCCCATCTGAGCCTTTTTTTTTTTTTTCTTTTTAAATAAACCTATCTGGTCATATGAGAAATTCTCTCATCTTTTTATGATGAAATAAAAAATAATGCCTGTCCCCTTTAAAAGGAAACAGGGAAATACTTGAAATAAAATAAATAAATAAATTTATTTCAAGTAAATAAAATACTTGAAATAACCAGGAAATTATATCAGCTATAAAATATTTCAGAAAAAATGTAAACACCATTAATCTATATAATAAAATAATTAATGATATTAAACATTAGTATAGTTTTCAGGCCTATTTTTGTAGAGAAGTTATAGGTGGAAGGAAGAAATCCAGTCTGAAAGCATTTTAAATGATCTGAAATTATTATGGATATGATGGAATTACCATGGTAGCAACGAACATGGTAAGAAGTGGTCAGATTCTCGACATATTTTGAAGGCATATGTTTTTTTTGAAAATGCTGATGGATCAGATATAAGCTGTGAGAGGAAGAAAGGAGTCAAGGATGACTCCAATAGCTCTGATCTAAATAACCTGGAGGGAAAGAGTTGGCCTTACCTGAAATGGGGAGGCCTAAGGGTTACCAATTCCATATTAGCAACTGGAGCAAGGTTGTATCAGTGGGAAGCAGAGTGTTATTCAAAGTGTTGCAACTTTACCCGTAGTAGTTTGTGAAAGGATCTTAGGAGTTATGTGGACAGACTTTTATCTAATTAGTAATACATTTTTGGCAAGTGATATTAGTTTTCTGTTTACAGAAGTGAAGTTCTCTTTCAAATACGTTTTCAGGACACAAAAACCGAGCCTTGATTTAAGTACACTGTTAAGTTGTAAGAGTCCTGGTGACATGTGGTTGAACCAAATTCCTGAAAGTAGTAGCTTGTTTACTAAAAATTGGGAAAACCACTGCATTGGAAAGACTTGGGTTCAAATTCTTCTCAGCTTGGAAAGACTTGGGTTCAAATTCTCCTCAGCTACTTAAATTAGATAGATGGGGCTAGTTAACTAAAGTCGTGGAACAGTTTTTTTTTTCTTCTATCGATAAGAGTAATGATGCTCAAATTATAGAGTTGTGTTAAGGCTTCAGTGAAAAATATCTAGTAGAGTGTTTAGCAAATTCCTAGCACTGCACACTTGGTTGTGTCTTTACATAACACATATTCTGCTTTTTGTGTCCATTCAACTGTTCCTTAGGCTACTACAACTTGAAGATACACACAAATTTGTACAAAATATCTAATGCCCATCGGTCCATCTAAATAAGAAATAGCTACTAATAGCAGACAAATGTTTATTATCTGAATATAATAAATTTTAAAAGTTCATCCAGTATTCTAAAAATTATAGCAAATGGTGATATAAATACCAATGTTACATGTGAAATCGCATAGATCTTAGAATCTTTTTAAGCACTTCCCAAGAAGACAAACTCTTATCTCCCAACAAAGTGTATATGCAGGTTGACCTGGATAAAGAATGATGGGTAACTCTTTTATCTAATTCCTTTGATAGATTTCTCTTTTTGAAACCCATTTCAATAGGTTTTTACTTGTAATAGAGAGAGTGGGAAATATCTTTTAACTTTCGCGAATAGGCAATATTTGTAAACACGGACATCATAATAAATATTAGAAGACAGAGTAGAAAACCTGGCATGTTATTATGTCATCAGTGCTAAATTATGGCTGTGTATCTTTAGAAAAATTACAATTCATGTCTATAATATTATTAACATTTCTAAAATTGGGGCATTTTCTTAATTGTTGAGATAAAGAGTGTCTTCCATAATAATTACTACCCATGATTTTAGTACATTCTAGTTTCATCTACTTTATGTGGCAACTCTTTAAAAATTTGTATATTTAACAAAATAGAATGCTTCATTCCATATTAATAATAGAAAGTTTGGCTGATCAGAAGAGTGAACAGACAGACTGATAAAGAAATACTGATGTGGAGAGTTTCACCAGATAGATCTAAATATCTGGTCTCATCCCACTTATAAGTTCACATGTTTTGACTAAGTGCTTTACACAACCCAGACACATTCAACTGGGGTACCATTAAATTTCACAGGTAACTATTATTTAATTTGTACATAATTTTCCTTTTTGTGAAAATCTTTGGGATAGTATGTTGTTTTTAGCATTACATCACAAAACACATCATAAAAAGGAAGTTTTTAAAGTATCTCCTTTAATAATAATAAAGAAAAGATGAAGGGATATACATCGTTTGGCATTATCTGTGAGTGCAAGAGATAAATCTGTTTCATTGGGTTGCTTCACTGGGCTGCTGATGCTTGTTGAAGTCTCCTGGCAGCTGGCCTTGCCTGAATTTTCTTGGCCAAAGCAATCAATTTCATGCTGGTTTCTTAAAACCTTTAAGGTCTCCTACTAAACTGAGAGCTCCTTGAAAATAGTAGCCACATCTTAATCATCATTTTATCCACAGTGCACCCAGCATAGTACCTGGCTCATACTAAGTGCTCAGTCATTGGTTAGGCGATAGAAAAAAGCAATTAATCAAGCATGTTATTTACTGGCAAAGAAAACCAGGAGTTAAAAGTTATTTTGATCTTCAAGAGTGCATTTGTTACTCATGCTCCAGAAATTCATTCAAGATATTAACTACCACGTATTGGTCACTTATAAGTAGCAAGAACTATACATGGTATTACAGCCATTGGTTCTCATCTTTACCACATCTCAATGTAGAGATAATCCTTATTTAATAGATAGGAGAGTTAAGAACAAAACTATCCAAGTTCAAGTAATTTAGTAGAAAAGTAGAAAAGAGACTTTCTCTTTTCAAATCCATTAGACTTTATAAACTTTTTATAATTGCACTCTTTCTGAACTTCATATTCTTCTTGAGATATGTATATAAACACACATACATACACATACAAATAGTAAGTTGTAAACCTAGCTGTTAATCTAGCTGTTTCGTATCGGAACTTTAATAAGGACATCTATCTTCTATCTGCAATAATAAGAATTTATGAAAATATCTTAGAATGGAAGTATATCTCAAGGAATACTGATGAGATTCATTTTTTAAACTATTCAGAAATAAAAATTTCAAACTAAATCAAGTTCTTTTACCATATCAATTCATATCAACAAAGAACTATGTTATGTTCTAAAATTTAGTTTTTTACTGGGAGTTAATGGTATATGAGGCAATGTATTTCAGATGTCAACTATTAAAGACCTTTTTGAAAGCATTTTAAATAGAGGGAAAAAAGTAAGCCTTACTAAATGACACAGAAATAGAGAATCTCTTTCCCTGGCATGTTGGAAATCTGCATGAATAGCCATAATATGCATTCCTTATACACACAATTATCCTCCATAGATGGAAAAAGATGGATAAACACTGCTCAAAATCTAAATTCAAATGACAAGATGAAACAAGCACATAAAAGAAAATGTGCTGAAACACTTTTCTTTAATATCTACAGTGAGCACAATTTTTTGGCATTTAAAATTTTCTCTTGGAAATATAATAAACTTACTGAAATGTCCCTTAAGGAAACAGCTAATATTCTAATGATTATAAGTAAAAGATGAGCATTTCCTAAGTAATTTACTTTTTTTCCCTTTAATGGATTTGCCATTACTATCAGCAAAACAGATGAATAAGTAATAGATCTGGAGAAGCTACAAAGGTTGTAGAAGTCACATAACTTCTCAAGGTCAAAGTTCCTGATGTATACTTCGTTTTTCTTGCTAGCTGGTATTGATGAACCATGGAGAACTGCCTTCAGATTTTATTCTTTTTTTTTTAAGTTTATTTATTTATTTGTTTTGAGAAAGAGAAAGAGAGTATGAGCAGGGGAGGGATAAGAAGAGAGGAGGAGAGAGAGGATCCCAAGCAGGCTCCACACTGTCAGTGTGGAACCCGATGCGGGGCTTGATCCCATGAATGCAAGACCATGACCTGAGCCAAAATCAACAGTCAAATGCTTAACTGACTGAGCCATCAGGTGCCCCTGCCTTCAAATTTTATTCCTTGAAGACAGTTTCTCAAGCCTCCCTATGGCCTTTTTTTTCCCTTTTTTGAGTATGGGTGACCCAATGCTACAGTAGTTTCAGGTGTACAACATAGTGATTCAACTTCTCCATATGTTATATTATGCTCACCACAAATATAGCTACCTTCTGCCACCATACAGTGCTATTCAAATATCACTGACCATATTCCTTATGCTGTGCCTTTTACTCCATGACTTATTCATTCCATAACTGGGAAGCTGAATTGACCATTTCCCCTCAACTATTTTGTTCATCCTCCCACACTCTTCCCTCTGGAAACCATTGTTTGTTTTTTGTATTTATGGCTCTGATTTTCTTTTTGTTTATTTGTTTATTGATCTGCTTTTCACATTCCACATACCAGTGAGATCATATGGAATTTGTCCATCTCAGTCTTACTTATGGTATGTTAATTAATTATAAAATGTTTGTTTTGCATCACAACATTGTCCTTGGTTGCAAGTTTATGATTTTAACTATACAGAATTATTGTTAAAATATTATTTTGTCAGTAAAAGGACTCAAATGAAATCACAAATGAGAGGGGAGAAACAAGAACCAACACCACAGAAATACAAGCAATTATAAGAGACTATTATGAAAAACTATATGCCAACAAATTGGACAACCTAGAAGAAATAGATAAATTCCTAGAATCATATAAACTACCAAAACTAAAACAAGAAGAAATACAAAATTTAAATAGACTGATTACCAACAAATAAATTGACTCAGTAATCAAAAAACTCAACAAACTAAAGCCCAGGGCCAGATGGCTTCACGGGTGAATTCTAACAAACATTTGAAGAAGAGTTAATACTTATTCTCAAAGTATTCCAAAGAAAACTTCCAAATTCATTCTCTGAGGCCAGCATTACCCTGATACCAAATCCAGATAAAGACACAACAAAAAAAGAGTACAGGCCGGTATCTCTGAAAACCACACATGCAGAAATCCTCAGCAATACATTAGCAAAACAAATCCAACAATACATTGAAAAAATAATTCACCATGAGAAAATGGGATTTACTCCTGGGTTGCAAAGGTGGTTCCATATTCGCAAATCAAGCAACATGATACATCACATCAATAAGGGAAAGGATAAGAACCATATGAGCATTTCAATAAATGCAGAAAAAGCATTAGACAAGGTACAACATTCTTTCATGATAAAATCCCTCAACAAAGTATGTTTAAAGGGAATATACCTCCACATAATAAGGCTATATATGAAAATCTCACAGCTAACATCATTCTTAATGGGGAAAAACTGAGAGCTTTTTCCCGAAGGTCAGGAACAAGACAAAGATGTTCACTCTCACCACTTTTATTCAATATAGTACTGGAAGTCTGAGCCACAGAAATCAGACAACAAAAGAAAATAAAAGGTGTCCAAATCAGTAAGGAAGAAGTAAAAGCAGATAACATGATATTATATACAGAAAACACAAAAGACTCCATCAAAATCTGTTGGAACTTGGGTGCCTGAGTGGCTCTGGGGGTTGAGCATTTGACTTCATCTCAGGTCATGATCTCGCAGCTCGTGGGTTTGAACCCTGAATTGGGCTCTGTGCTAACAACTCAGAGCCTGCAGACTGCTTCAGATTCTGGGTCTCCCTGTCTCTCTCTGTCCCTCCCCTGCTCACGCTCTGTCTCTCTCTCTCTCAAAAAATAAATAAGCACTTAAAAAAATTGCTAGAACTGCTAATGAGTTTAGTAAATTGGCAGAATACAAAATTAGTGTACAGAAATCTTTTGCATTATTATGCACCAGTCATGAAGCAGCAGAAAGAGAAATTAAGATCATAGTCCCATTTACAATTCCACCAAAAATAATAAGATACCTAGGAATGAACCTAACCAAAGAAGGGAAAGACCTGTACTGTGAAAACTATAAAATTATAGTTTTATAAAACTATAAAACTATAAAACAAGATGATGCAAAGAAATGCAAAGACATTCCATGCTCATGGATTGGAAGAACAAATATTGTTAAAATGTCTATACTACCCAAAGCAATCTACACATTTAATGAAATCCCTATCAAAATATCAACAGCATTTTTCACAGAACTAGAGCAAACAATCCTAAAATTTGTAGGGAACCACAAAAGACCCTTAGCCAAAGCGATCTTGAAAAAGAAAAGTGAAGTTGGAGGCATCACAATTCTGGTCTTTAAGTTATATTACAAAGCTATAGTGACCAAAATAGTATGGTACTGGCATAAAAATAGACACACAGATCAATAGAACAGAATGGAAAACCCAGAAATAAATCCACACCTATATGGTCAATTAACCTTCGACAAAGCGAGAAAGAGTATTCAATGAGAAATGAGAATATTCAACGAGAAAAAGCCTCTTCGACAAATGGTGTTGTGAAAACTGGACAGCAACATGCAAAAGAATGCAACCAGACTTCTTTCTTACATCATACACAAAAATAAATTCTAAATGGATTAAAGACCTAAATGTGAGACCTGAAACCATAAAAATCTTAGAAGAGAGCACAGGCAGTAATCTCTCTGACACTGGCCACAGCAACATTTTTTTCTACTTATGTCTCCTAAGGCAAAGGAAACAAAAGCAAAAATAAACTATTGGGACTATATTAAAATAGAAAGCTTCTGCACAGCAGAAGGAAACTAAAAGGGAACCTACTGAATGGGAGAACATATTTTTGCCAACGACATATCTGATAAAGGGTTAGTATCCAAAATATATATAGAAATTATAAAACTCAACACCCAAAAACCAAATAATCCAATTAAAAAACGGGCAGAACACGAACAGACATTTCTCCAAAGAAGACATCCAGATGGTCAATAAACACATGAAAAGATGCTCATCATCACTTACCATCAGGGAAATGCAAATCAAAACTACAATGTGATATCACCTCACAACTGTCAGAATGTTTAAAATCAAAAACACCAGAAAAAACAGGTGTTGGCAAGGATGTGGAAAAAAAAGAAAGCCTCTTGCACTGTTGGTGGGAATGCACAGTGGTGCAGTCACTCTGGAAAACAGTATGAAGACACCTCAAAAAGTTAAAAATAGAACTACCTTATGGTCCAGTAATTGCACTACTGGGTATTTACCCAAAGAACAGAAAAACACCAATTCAAAGGGATATATGCACCCCTATGTTTATTGTAGCATTATCTATAATAGCCAAACTATGGAAGCAGTCCAAGTGTCCACTGACTGATGGATGGATAGAGAATCCATTCATCATATGCAATGGAACATTACTCAACCATAGGAAATAATGAAATCTTGCCATTTGCAAGGAAATGGATAGAGCTAGACAGTATTATGCTAAGTGAAGTAAGTCAGTCAGAGAAAGACAAATAGCATATGATATCACTCATGTGGAATTTAGAAAACAAAAGAAATGAGCAAAGGGAAAAAGAGAGAAAAAAACAAACAAACAAGAAACAGACTCTTTTTTTAAAATTTTTTTTTTCAACGTTTATTTATTTTTTTGGGAACAGAGAGAGACAGAGCATGAACGGGGGAGGGGCAGAGAGAGAGGGAGACACACAGAATCGGAAACAGGCTCCAGGCTCCGAGCCATCAGCCCAAAGCCTGACGCGGGGCTCGAACTCACGGACCGCGAGATCGTGACCTGGTTGAAGTCGGACGCTTAACCGACTGCGCCACCCAGGCGCCCCGAAACAGACTCTTAACTATAGAGCATAAGTCAATGGTTGCCGAAAGGGTGGTGGATGGGGGATGGGTTAAATAGGTGATGGGGATTAATGAGAGCACTTGTGATGAGGACCTGGTGATGTATTGAAGTGCTGAATCACTATATTGTACACTCGAAACTAATGTAACACTGAATATTAACTATATGGAATTAAAATAATTAAAATAATTCTTATATCTCTGTCCATTTCTTTTCTTTAATATTTACAGACACCCTTTGCTTGACTCTCATTTTATTATTATTATCTATCCCTTTATCCTAACCGAAGTCTCAGCAGAATAGACAAATATACCCAAACGCCTTTTTGATATTTCCATTAGATCTTCTCATGGGCACACCTCAGTGTTGACTCAAAGCCAATATTTATACGTGTGTGTGTGTCTGTGTGTGTGTGTATGTGTGTGTGTGTGTGTGTGTGTGTCAGAGAGAGAGATGAATGAAGCAAGAATGGCTATTTATATCGAGAGTTGTTACACATCACACATATGAATTATAATTTTGAAAGAATCGGGACCTAAACCAATCGCATCAAAGTAGAGTATTTCAGAGCTTAACCTCATGTTTAAATGTTTAGATCTAGTTCCTCGACAAAATTGTGACCAGAGACAGATCATCTTTCTCCTGATTTGTTATAATTATTTTTTTGTAATGAAATAAAAATAAGTACCAGTAAGGATAACAAATTGTCAAGATAATTTTTTTAATCTTGCTTTTAAAGTTTATTCCTTCATTTTGAGAAAGAGAAAGAGAGAGAGAGAGAGCACAAGCAGGGGAGGAGAAGAGAGAGAGAGGGAGAGAGAGAATCCCAAGTAGGCTCCCCAGTATCAGCACAGAGCTCAACATGGAACTTGAGCTCATGAACTGTGAGATCATGACCTGAGCTGAAACCAAGAGTTGGATGCTTGACCGACGGAGCCACCCAGGTGCCCCAAATAAAGGTGTTTAAATTGGCATCGGTTAATAGTAAGTATAATATTTCAAAGCTACTTTAGAAATGTAGGGGTTTTTTATTGTTTGGTTTTAACAAGAAAGATTTGGATAAATAGCTTTCTAATAAGGCAATTCAGATTTTTAGTTCTTATCAGTATTGCTCATCATATGAAATTTTGATTTCAAAAGAAAAAAATCATATGATATTTATGCAAGCCCATCAGTCAAGATTTTATAATAATATAATAGTCTTTATACAGTTTCTTCAGTATTACTTATATTTTGGGCAAAGCGATAGAAAAAAGAATATCCTAACAGTTAAGGGCAGGAACTGTGGAACTATGTAAGCACAAAGAAGACATTTAACTTTGAGTTATAGATAAATGAGATAATTATGTAATAGACTATAGTGCAGTGTTAATCATAGTAAGAGGATTTAGATCAGCAATTATTCATGAAACAGGGTAGAAAATTGAGCTTCTCATGTTTTGGCCTTGGCATTCTTTGTCCCACTATGAATGTTATAGAATTCAAGGCCCCGGCACATGGGATGCCATAGTTCATAGTTGTTTTTTTTTTTTTAATGTTTATTTTACTTTTGACAGAGAAAGAGAGACAGAGGGGGGAGGGACAGAGAGAGAGGGAGACACAGATCCGAAGCAGGCTCCAGGCTCTAAGCTGTCAGCACAGAGCCCCACGCGGGGCTCGAACTCGAGAGCTATGAGATCATGACATGAGCCGAAGCTGGACACCCAACCGACTGAGCCACCCAGGTGCCCCCATAGTCCTTTTAATTTGAATATTTACCCTGACAATTTTATGTCAGATGGCAGTAAAGTCCCTTTAGCAAGGGGTGCCTTTTTTTCGATTTGGATGATCGTGCTATATTAGGATTATAAAGTCAAAAGTATGGACCATGTCAGTAATTCACACTGAGAAATATTTTTATAGATACTGAAATATAATTAAAGGTTTATTATGGGAAAAAAACGGTATATTATGAAAGAGTCTGGGCAGTGTTTGTAAAATTTTTGCTTCAGAGAACAAAGCATCTTTTCCTTTTAGATATGTATATCTATTCAATTTCTCAATGATTTTACACATACTGCAATTATTCCCTAAGGGCCTTCTATATCTAATTTAACCCTTAAAGGGCAGAGCATGTTTAAAAATTAAATTATTGTGTATACTGTGGTTTGAGACGAAACATATTCTTACTTTGTTTGGGCAAAATAATAATAAAGATTTCTGTTGAATAAGCATTTTTTTGTTTTTGTTTTTGCTCTTAAAAGATGCAGTGAAGACGGCACAAGTTAGCATTAAATGGCTATTTCTTTCTTAGAATTCACATGCTTTAGTTAACACCATATTTCCTCCTCCAGCTGCTTGATGATATCCCTGTTCTTGAGAACACCCTTTGGGAGAAGCCAGCAAAAAAGAAGTAACTATAATCTTCCAGGCACTTGTCTGCTCTATTAATTGTAGTCGTGTTAAGGATCAGAAATGAAGATGGGACGATATTTAATTTAGATCCTGGAAGCCCCCAAACTGTCTTCATCCACAGTTTCTCCACACAGTTGTGGCTTTAAGCTCACATCAAAGTTCTAAATAACAATGCATGGTGATGCTTTTGTTCAGTTTATTGCTCAGGCTGCAGATATGTAATCTGCCTCTGTACCAGGATGTGATGGCTGAAAGGCATCATTAATGTGTTAAACGATGTGGAATGCTTCAGGCACAGTATGACACATCACTGCAGAGTGATAGTCCCAGATGCACAGGTATCTGCCTCCATTTCAAATCAGAAAGAAAGAAGCTAAATTACCACACGGGCAAAATGCACCAGGAAAATTATAATGTGTATATTCACTCATAATCTCTGAGCCTGACTCAGACCTCACTTGTTTGTTGAGAGGAATAAAAGGTTAAGATTTCCATTCTCAGGGTTTATTAATCATACAGGTGAAATAAGGAAGGGAGGACTCATCATAGTGCATTCCTAGAATTGTATCCCCACTCTTTTTGTGGTTGATTTTCAATATGTTTTATGATTCCAATTCATGACACCGATGCTATAAAACATCTTCTTCCATGTTCTGGAAGAACTAATGTAGACTCTTCTGGTACCTAGTTTACTTCGATGGTACGTAATTACACAACAGCATACATCTCTTCAGAGACTGCAGCAATATGTGTCCATATTTTAATAGCAGGTGCAGCTCTGTACTTTTCTACCTTTACACTGAAACATTCATTTCTTCAGATATGCTAAAGTCTGACCGGCTATCTTTGACATGAGGTGTTCCACTATCATATCCATATATGCTGTTTTTAGATTCAAATAGAACAACAAGGTGTATAGAGTAAATGTATTTCAAAATCAGGAATATAGAAGATTTAGAAATTCCTGTTTTATCAATGTAAAAATTTAGAGTAAAATGCTAAACTTAGGCAAAGGACTGATCAATCTAGGATTCATTGAAAAAAAATTTTAAACATTTATTTATTTTTGAGAGAGAGAGAGAGACAGAGTGCCAGCAGAGAGAAAAGAAGACACAGAATCCGAAGCAGGCTTCAGGCTCTGATCTGTCAGCACAGAGTACAACGTGGAGCTCAAACCCATAAACGATGAGATCATGACCTGAGCTGAAGTTGGATGCTCAATTGACTGAGCCACCCAAGCATCCCTACAATTCATTTTTCAAAAGGATGTATTTTGAGGGCACCTGGGTGGCTCAGTCTATTAAGCGTCTGACTTCGGCTCAGGTTCTGATCTCACGGTTCGTGAGTTCAAGCCCCGAATCTGGTTCTGTGCTGATGGCTCAGAGCCTGGAGCCTGCTTTGGATTCTGTGTCTCCCTCTCTCTCTGCCCCTCTCCCACTCCCACTCTTGTCTCACTCTCTCTCAAAAATAAATAAACGTTAAAATTAAAAAAAAATTTAAAAAGGATGTATTTTTTATTTAAGCTATATTAAAGATATCTATTTCTACTAATGGACATCATTACTTCATTCTGTGAAATAGCAGGCCACTAAACCATTGGCCATAAAGCTTCTAAAATCTTTACAGGACATGAGTTGATAGTGTATACTTAAAGGTACATTTAATGATTTATTAATATTATACTAGTAATGAAGTTCCGAATTGTGGTACAAGCATTGCAAAAGAGAAGTAAAACAAGACAGATTATACTTGGATTTCTAGGCCAATCCCTTCATATGATGGACAGCGAGTTTTGACCAGAAGAAATGAAGGAATTTGTCTGTGATCACCAGAGTAAGTGGATGACAGAAGTGATTCTGTCCCAGGCTGAGGACAGAAATCTTTTCATTACCTTGGATAGTCTCTAAGGTGTCATCCTTCTCTGCAGAAATGAGTGGTCCTTCAATGGGACATCTATATAAAACTAAGTTCTTCTTCTTTTCAATAATGTTATTTAGTTGTCATTTTTTTTTTAATGGGACGGCAACTGTGAAACTGCCAGACTAATATCAAACACCTAGAAAGTCCTACAGATGAGGATTGGCTTCCCCTCCCTTTGTATTTTTTTATCAGACTTAATTCACAGAAAAATATTAATTTATTCATTATTATAAGTATGAGCTATTTTATAAATAGAAACTTAAAAAGAACATCAGTTTGTTTTTGCCATAGGGGTTTTAGTGCGACAACTGGCAAAAGTTGACTAGTATCTGAGATAACAGTAGGTAGTAATGTGAAGGTCTTCATTTTGAAAAATGTGTTGAGGTTATGTAAGAAGATGCAGTGTTTTTAGGAAATCATACGCTAAAGTAGGTAGGAGCAAAGGGACACATCCTATGCAATTCACTTCCAAGAAGTTCAGAAGTAGGGGCACCTGGGTGGCTCAGTTGATTGAGCATCCGACTTCGGCTCAGGTTATGACCCTGTGGCTCGTGGGTTCGAGCCCCATGTCAGGCTCTGTGCTGACAGCTCAGAGCCTCCAGCCTGCTTCGGATTCTGTGTCTCCCTGTGTCTCTGTCCCTCGCCCATGTATAACTCTCTCTCTCTCTCTCTCTCTCAAAATAAATAAACATTAAAAAATTTAAAAAAAAGAGAAGAAATAAATAGAAATAAATAATAGAAATACAGAGAAATAAATAACAGAAATAAGTAATATCTATACAGAAAAGGAGATGGGGGAGAGAACGATAAAACAAACATGGCAAAATGTTAACTTTTAAGGAACCTGGATAAAGGTGTACACACATAATGTATACCACAATACTATTTTGTGACATCTGTAATATTTTCATACACGTGAACAAATCATATCTTATGATAGAAACTGTACACATACATGCAGAATTTTAGCAGGGTAAACTGAAAGAGGAGGGAATCTGCTGTTCACTCTAGGTAAAGTACTGGGTCGGGATAATGTTCATAGGAAAAAAGAAGTTTAGATGGAACTAGAAAAAAATATTTAGAATGTGCATGCCTGTATAAAAGAAAAAAATCAAGATTGAGGAGATACTGAAAAGGAGATAACTAGAGCAATACCCAGAGAATGGAGGGGCACCTCTTTCAACAGACACAAATTGAGGGAAACATGACGGCATTTACCTAAGTGTCAAACTAAAGTTAGTTAGTCCAATTGTTCTGGGACTGATGATACTTCAATGACAACAATCTGGCAATCAGGAATCCAAGTAGAAAGAGGCCAAAACCCCTGAATTTTATTTTTTTTTGGGGGGGGGGGGTAAATTTATGGCTCAAAAGTTTAAAAATGCCATGTTAGACTTGAAAATAATAATTGCAGATAACATTAATACTCATATAAATCCAATGATGTTACTTACTTTACTCTTTTGTTATAATTAAGTCATTCATATGCTAAAAAGTTTATTTATTTAAAAAATTGTTTTAACATTTATTTTTTTTTAACTTTTTTTAATGCTTATTTATTTTTGAGAGAGAGAAACAGAGAGTGAGTGGGGGAGGAACAGAGAGAGAGAGAGACAGAATCCGAAGTAGGTTCCAGGCTCTGAGCTGTCAGCACAGAGCCTGACACAGGGCTCAAACTCACAAACCGTGACATCATGACTGGAGCAGAAGTTGGACACTTAACCAAATGAGCCACTCAGGCATCCCTAACATTTATTTATTTTTTAGAGACAGAGAGAGACAGAGTGTGAGCAGGGGAGGAGGAGAGAGAGGGAGACACAGAATCTGAAGCAGCCTCCAGGCTCTAAGCTGTTTGTTAGCACAGTTTGATGCAGGGCTCCAACTCTGAACTGTGAGACCATGACCTGAGCTGAAGTTGGATGCTCGACCGACTGAGTCACCCAGGTGCCCCTAAGAATTGCTTTATTAACTTATTCCCCGCTCTTTTTTTTTGTAAGCTTGGTCATTTATTTTGAGAAGGTGAGGGGGGAGAGAATCCTAAGCAGGCTCTGTGCTGTCAACGTGGAGCCCAATGCGAGGCTTGAACTCATGAACGGTAGGATTATGACCTGAGCTGAAATCAAGAGTCTGATGCTTAACTGACTGAGCCACCCAGGTGCCACCCACCCCACCATCCTTTTCAATATTACCTCTTAAAACACAAATCTAGTGAAGTTACTCTGCCACTCAAAATGGGTATCTTTCTCCAACATCCTATTATCTAACACTCAGGTTGGTTGGCTTTCCTTTACTATTCAACCTGATTTCTTGTTACCTCTGAACAAGATCAATTTCCTCCTCTCAACCTAGCCTTGTTGTTCCTCAGGGAGCTCAGCTCCAATACTATGCTATACGTATTTCTTTTTCTTTATATCTATCTGGTTTATTTCTATTTTTCATCTATTTGTATCTATTATACATCTGACTCTTCTCCAAAAGTTTCCCTAAAATCCTTAACTGTGACATCTTAACTCATTTCATTGTTTAGTGTCTTAAGTAAATTTATTTCTTTCATATATATTGTTTTTAATTCTATACTTAGATGGTAAATTCCTGCATGGCTTGGGCATATATGACATGTACATAAAAGAGACACTCAAATGTATTTGTTGGTCCATTAACACTTTTTTATATACATCTCAGTGGATTTTACTTCCTACTCTTTTTTATCTTAGAATCTCAACATAATTAAAAGATGACTATTAAAATTAATCACATCACTTATTTATAAATGTTATAACCAGGAATGTAAAAAATTAACACTGAGTATAGAGAAAAAGGCATGAGGATTCAAAACAATTGAAAGGAAAAATCAAGAGTACGTGACAACTTCTTAAATGTAGAAAATGAAGCAAAGATGTTTCTAAATGTTAGATTAGAATCTGGCAAACTGGGGAAATGATGGTTGTCTTAGTAGAGAGGGGAAAAAATAAGGAAAGAAAGCTATTTGAGAGAGAATGTGTTTTAATTTTTGAATTATGGAAATTTCCATTAAAAATCACTTATTCATTCAGTAGACACTTGAGTGATTACAAGGTGTTAGAAGGCCTTGTTGTCTTTGTTCTATGTCCAAAAAAATATAAATGTGAACATGAGACAAGATCTATGGTCTTGTGAAGTTTATATTGTTCCTAACAATTTAACATAGAGACACAAAGAGGAAATTATTCTTAATTTCCAGGAAGTGACTTGCTATCGAATGAGGGCAGATATTAAACCATGAATGAAAGAACAAAAGGAGAGGTATGGATTACTCTGTGAAAAAAAATCGAATCTTAGATTGAAAATCAGGAAAAAAATAGGATGAAACCTTGATGAGTCATACCATTTATAATGCACACACACACTTTTGTGTGTGTTGTTATTGCTGCTGCTGTTATTTGATTATTTGTAACTTCCTCTAAGATGAAGGAACACCTATACAACACAAAAGGCAAGGGAAAAAAGCCAGGAGAGGGGATGTTGAAGATGCTAGAAGGGGAGGACATTTGCTTGAGAGCACATTCTATTAAGACTCAGGAATCAGTGGGAGTTAGCAAGTACAGAGGGGGAGGCAGGAATTAGATTCAAAGAAACTGTGGAGGGGGTGGGTAGAGAGTAGCATTTTTCTTTTCCCTCTGAACCTTGAAGGTCTTGATAAGTGAGGACAGTGTAAGAGGAAAAACACACTCTGATATGCCTCCTCTAATCTCAGTACTTAACTCACAGAACACTTCGCTTCTGGTTACCAAATGTGTGGGGATTTCCCCACACCAAGCAATTCTGACCCATAAGCTGGGTATCCTACAAGGAATTCAGTTCTGATACTATCTACCTGGAATTAGCATTGAAGCCCAGAGTTAGGGGCCCAGTCCCACAAGGCCCCCCTGCCCTCTTTTTAGCTGCTAATCACAAGTTCAAGTTGTTATCTATAATGCTGTCCCACCAGCTGAAATCAGAGATTCCCACTACCTCTTTCTTGGGTCCAATTAGTTTGCTATAGTAGCTCATAGAACTCAGGAAAACATTTTGCTTACTAGATGACCAGCTTATTATAAAAAGATACAATCCGAGGGCGCCTGGGTGGCTCAGTTGGTTGAGCGTCTGACTTCGGCTCAGGTGATGATCTTGCGGCTGGTGAGTTCGAGCCCCGCATCGGGCTCTGTGCTGACAGCTCAGAGCCTGGACCCTGCTTCAGATTCTGGGTCTCCCTCTCTCTCTCTCTCTCTCTCTCTGCCCTCTCCCGCTCAAGCTGTCTCTCTCTCTCAAAAATAAATAAACATTAAAAAAAAAATTAAAAAAAAGATACAACCCGAGAACAGCCAGATGGAAGAGATGTACAGGGCAAGGTATCCGGGAAGAGGCACAGAGCTCCCACCCTCTCTTCAGGCACGTCACGTACCAGCACCTCTCTGTGTTCACTAACCCCAAAGCTTTCTGAACCCCATCCTTTGAGCTTTTAAGGAGACTTCATTATGTAGGCAAGATTGATTAAATCATCACCAGCCTCCTCTCCCTACTCCTGGGCTTGGGGCTGGGGGATAAGGGAGCTGAAAGTTTCAACTTTCTAATCACGGGGTTTGGTTCCCCCAGCAACCAGACCCCATCGTTAGGGTTTTCCAAAAGTTGATTCATTAACATAAACACAGGTGTGGTTGAGGGGGGGTTGTTATGAATTACAAAATAGACCTTTATTACTCTTATCACTTAGGAAATTCCAAGGGTTTTAGGAGACATGCACCCTGAACTGGAACCAAAACCAAATATATTATTTCTTATTATAAATCACAATATCACAGAGGGAAAATCATCTGTGGAGAATGAGGGCATGAAGGATGAAGCTAGGTCTGCGGAAGAGTAGAGACGATAAGGAAGATCTCTTGCAGAACGCCCCTAAGTAACCCCGTGATAGATGGCGGAGAAGCAAGAACCAAGTTTACTAGGGATGGCATAAGTTAGAGTAAATGTTCCAGCAAAGCCCCTCTCTGTCTCCAAGGCAGCATTTATTTTTGTAGCTACATGGCATGAATCATAGGATGACAGAAAGAATATGAGGATAGAAGTTGGAAATGGCATTGGAGTTGGGAGACATAAATGAAAGTTTGATCTCTTTGATGAAATGTTAGAAAAGCCTCTGGGATCTCAGTTTCTCCAGCTATAAAATGGGGGTGGGGTGGACCTCAAAACTGAAAGCCCCTAAGGTCTCTATTAGTGCTCCCTATTTTAGTCTGGGATCATTACATGCTACAGGATAGTGAAAAGGGGGCAGATTCTGTGATGGAGGTTGAGAATAAGCAGACTGATATTTCACTAGTGGAATGATTGTTTCCAGAAGTGAAAGGTAAATACACTCATGCAAGTACAAAAACAGGAAGTAACAATTTACACTAAGTTATAACTTCACACATTTTTGCTTTGCAATTTGCAGTTCTTTCTGGATATGTTTGACTGATAGATTCACAGATAGATACAATCTCTATGGAGAGACCATGATTTTGATCGCCCTGGCATACCTTGCAAAAGTATTGAACTAACATCCGAATTTACAACATAATCCCCTACAATTTAGAAGGTGCCTTATCACGTGGTCATCACACGGCTTTCACAATGCAATCAAGAGAAAAATCAACAAACTCAATCTCACAAACGAAATTCAAAGGGACACGTTTCACCTTCTCCCTTTATATCCTTGTCAAAGATAGAGAGACTAGGAGGAATTTAAACACCATGGCATCATATCTGTCACAGCCATATCTTTTTAGTAGGTAGAGAGCTCATTTTTCAAGGCTACCAGTCCATTAACCTTCACAAGAACAAAAATAAAGCAAAACAAAGAAACACTCCCTGGAGAAATGGCATCTCTCCTAATCTTGCTTATATATCTTACCGTGGGGATTTGAAGATGGAACAAAGACCTCTAGCACCCCAGGCACACAAAACGATACAGATGCCCTGAAATAAATATATAAATGCCTGTGGTGCATCGTGTAGACAAATTTGTGATTATTTTTTTAAATGATAGTGGGGTTAGAGAGAGTAACTGATATCATCCCTGCTGAATCTGTCTTACCCTGTGATTTGTAACTGGGAGGGCCGAAGTGTCAACCCCATTTATTTTTTAATGTCTTGGCCTGTTCTTGTTTGCCCTTACCTAGATTCATTCAGTGTGTATATCTGGAACTATTAGTTTCCTGATAAATGCAGTGTCAGAAAGCCAGAGGCCAATGATAACATAGGAAAGAAGGAGCTCTTGCTTGTTTTTATACATTTTTGTTTGACTTGGGAGATAATTATAACCCAGATTGATGCTCCTATTTTAAACAAGGTAGTAAATCAGCATGAAATATAGGATTGGGGAAAGCCATTTGCCACATAATTATAATTTCTTAAAATTCCCGTGTTCACTGAATATGAGAAGCTATAATCATGCAATATATAGCAATGGCATTACTCATCTTTTTCTCTCATGGAAGACAGTTACATAAACTGAAGTTGCGAATTTTTAAATATTATTAGTTACAAAGTTTAAATACCATTAACTGAAGCAAAGCAAAAGCATATGTTGTTTGGTCTGAGACCTAGCTTCCAGTGGGGGAAAAAACACAGATTCAGTAAGCAAGATTTAAAAAATGATTCAGCACACTTCCCTTAAAAGTCCTGTCTTTTCCACAGATAAAGTTTATATATCACCATGAGACAATGTAAAAGTGTAAGACTTTCATCAATATAGGAGACCAGAAGCAAAGTAGGACCAAAAGAGGGATTTGGAATCAGAAAGAGACAGGTGAATGCGGACTCTGGCAGGGGTTATACACAAAATACCTATCAATGACATAATAGGGATAAGGACCCCTCAAGAAGGAGGCGTTCCAGTGCAAAGCCCTGAAGACCCCCCTCTTACGCCAGCATTTATCTTTCGGCTGCTAGATTACGGGCAAGGATTATGGAGCTAAGATACTGGGTTTTGGGGGCTACCCAGGATACCTGAGAAATGAACCGATACAGATGTATCTGCCTAACTCCCTTGCAGAAGTAGTTGGAACTACTCTGAACTAGTATAACCAGCAAAGTCATACTGGTGCATACTTACTGAACATTAGCCCTGGGTGACATCTCTTAACTGTGTGCCTTTGGTAGTTTAAGGATCTTCCTGAGCCAGCCACGTGAGAGAAACAAAAGTGGTGTTTTTAGCTGTTTTTTTTGGCTGCTGTTCTAAGACTGCTTTCAGCTAAAGGGAGAATTCAGACCTCTCTCTTTCTTTCCCTTTCCCTATGGCATCCAGTACACCTTCCACTCAGGGCGAAGGGCGAGTCCCAGAAGACAGCAGAGGGGCTTCGGCAGTTTGAGCCAAATGCAGCTAAGAGGCAGAGTCGCCTCTCAATCCTGTCTTCTGGCTCACGGGTGAGCCCACCTAGGAGCCGACAAGAGAAACTGGTCCTTGTTGAAGCATTCTCAGGGCGCATCATGTCTCTTCCTTTTCTCCCGTTTTGGCTCCGTTATTTATTTGTGCATAAAGGATGCAATGATATTTCTGTCTTGAACTGCTTGGAATGTAGTATCCCTAATTATGATACGGCACAGCAACAATTATGTACAATAAACACCTATCAGCTTAACTTCGCACAGCCTTTGTTGGCTACAAAAGAAAACTCTTACTCATTCATCACAGTTATCAATAATGGAAACATTGTGATCACCTTATTTCAAAGGGGCATCACTGATATGTCCCTTGCGTATACTGTGTAGAGTAAACCTTCCACATGTTTCAGAGAATCACAACTAAAGTCTCATCAGTAATTCTGGACACTACACTGTTGGAAAAAAAAAAAAAAGCCATACTAAAAAAAATCGTAAGAATTATCAGAGAATGAGAAAACACATAGAAGATTTAAGGGGTGATTAAAAGAACAAGATTTACTAACAGTGAAGAAAAGAGAAATATTGTGGATGTAAGATAAAGAAAGGTGAGAAGTTTGCTTGTTGTTTCATTTTTCCATTCCATATTAAAGGGCCTTTGCTTACAACCTGCCAATATAGTGTTTTGTTTTAACTGGGAAAAGATTGTCAGCAGGAAATATAGAAGATATAAAAGTAATTTATATTTGCAAACATTTTTAGGTTAGTGATTCCAACTGTTCTCTACTAAGACCTCTTTTCACCACGCTTCTCCAAAAATTCCCTACTTTGAATTTTTAAATACAAATTATATCTATCAAATAAAATGGATTTTTTTTCTTATTTTTAATTAATCAGAATTATCTGTATCTGAGCTATAATACTTAGAGCTTCAGAGGAACATAAAGCAACAGAAAACTATATAAAAATATGATATAATTATAATTAAGGTAAAGATATTTTGTAGTTTTAGGTATCCTATATAACCTTCTGCAAACTAAGGTTCAATGTCTGTTATGTTCTTTGGAATATCAAAATGTTTCAAGGAGCCCCACAAGAACCATCTGCAGAGCCGCGGCTATTTAAATATTCCAAATTGAAAAACAAGGGATTAAACTAGTTTAAAATCATCTACGGTTATTTAAATATTCCAAATTGAAAAACAAGGGATTAAACTAGTTTAAAATCATCTAATAAATATGACTTATTCCTACTTGAAGAATTAAATTGAGGTATTGAACGTAGCATAACTGCTTAAACATGACAGAAGAGAACATTCTGGGACTCTTTCAAACCTTTGCCTTCCCCACTCTTTTTTGCACACTCTGTCAAAATCATGACTTGGCTCTGAGATGGCGGGAGCAGAAAGCATCGAGCACGTACTCACCAGCCTGGTTGGTTGTGATGCTGACTGCAGCGAACTGTCTTGGTGGTGAGCTCAGCTCTGACACCCCGTTAATGGCATCGATCTCAAAGGTGTAGTTAGTATGTGCCAGGAGGTCTGTCACTGTCACTGTGGTGTTGGTGAGTCCGAACTGTCGAGGGAGGAAGCGGACATTTGGGCTGCATGGCTCACACTGTTTTACATTCCACCCGCATTTTTTACATATGATGTTGAAGGTAACATCTTTCCGGCCTCCTGTGTCCAGGGGCCAACTCCAGTCCAGGATGACCGAGGTCTCGTTTATGTTAGAGATAACATTTCTTGGTGCAGATGGAGGTCCTGCAAAGTAGTTCAACAAAGATTAATGAGCCTCACTTCTGTTTTCTACTACAAGGGAAATAGATAATTTACAATGGAACCGAAAGAGGTAAATAACCATCTTGTCTCTATTATATACTTTTAATTCGTCCTTAGAGGATCCATGAGATTATAGACACATGGCTTCAAGAGCACTATCGTCCCCAAGCCATGGGCGGGGGAGTTTTGACTCAAAGTTGAAGATACATTCACAAAGTCCAATGAGGGAATTTACTACTAAATTCAATGCCCTTGTGAATAGTTATGAAAACTTTACTATTAGTTTTATAAATCTTAGTCCTTTTTCCCTATGACCTATGACCTACATGTAACGTGAGGGAATAGAAATGTAAAAACACAAATCCCATGACTATAACCTCCCCTATTCTGTCAAATGTAATACAGGATCTAAACCAAGATACAGAAAACTTTCTTTCTTTCTGGGGGTCCTGTTGCAGGAAGTGCTTTAAAAACTAATTCATTTTGCGTGATAAATGTTGCATTTGTGGTGAGCCAGCATGGAGAGTGAAGCAGAGAAAGCTTTCAATTTGCACACGGATAACGGAAGGAAATGGGCCAAATGCTTTAAAAAAAGAAGAAAGAGGCACAATAACCAGAAGGAAAAAAAAACCACAAAATAAAAGAAACATGGAGGCATGGGTTGCAGCAAAACTACTCACGGGTACAAGCCATGGATGGAGGGTCTTTGTCTGCTCGGAAGTACTTATGCTCACACCTGCAGTTCACTGAACCATCTTCGTGGGTAGAACTGTGCGGTGGGCACTTGGCACATTTCACATTACCATCCGAAGCCTTGTAGAAACCTGGTCGGCAAGCTACAAACAAAATCACTCTTTTAAGATTCGGTGATAATTTTGAAAGCGTATTTTTCAAAACACGTAACACAGATTTCAGAATGTTAGGGGAAGAATTCATTAGGAATAAAAAAAAATCCTTTTTTTTTTCCTTCCAGAATTTACAGAAGCAAATAATGTGACCCAGTGTAGTTTCTCCACATATATACATTTGAATTCGCACCAAATGTTAAAGGGAAAAAAGAAAAAAAAAAACCCTGAAGATTTAGATTATTTTGGCACTAGAGTGTGATGAAATTTCCAGCTCATGTTTTCACAGCTTTGCTTGGCATTGAACTATTTGTGGAGAAAAATACAGCAAAGCCATGTCATCATGTAGCCATTCCCTTTTAAAACATGATGCAATGTGTACATTATCTGCGTGCAGTTAGCACTACATTACACACTCACTCTCTCTCTAATTGATTTCTGTGTGTACGGCTCCCTCCCCACAAATTGTAAGCAACTGAAAGGAAGAAATCATGGCTTCCTTGTTTTAAGATTCTTGATGCATCGATTCTCATGAGCTATTTTTTTTTTTTCCTGCCTTGACAGTGTCGTTCCAGTGCTGTAACTTCTACAGCCGTGGCCTACGCTGAAGGTTTTTAAAAATTTCCTTGTCTGTCTTTCAGAAACATAGTGACGTATAATTTCTATTTAAACTGATCTACTTGTAAATAATTACTAGATTAAAGCTTTCTAAATAACTGTTTTCCTCTTCTTTCTTTCTGGCCATCTCTGAATGACATGTTTTGTTGAGCTCCATGAACCGGTCATGAAATATTGATTTCAGATGCCCATTTAGTATTCTTTATATATTTATTGCTTTTACAGAAATACGCCTCTACTGTATTGCTTTTGTTTAATCTGATGTAAAATTCAAAATGCTGTAATGGTTTATATGATCTATTTTCAGAATTACATGGAGAACTGAAATCATAGTAAAAATCCTAGCAAGAAGTCTCTTGACATTGTTTTGAGGATTAAAATCAGAGTCCAGGGGCACTTGGGTGGCTCAGTGGGTTAAGTGGCCGACTTTGGCTCAGGTCATGATCTCATGGTTTGTGAGTTTGAGCCCCGCGTTGGGCCCTGTGCTGACAGCTCAGAGCCTGGAGCCTGCTTTGGATTCTGTGTTTCCCTCTCTCTCCGCCCCTCCTCTGCTTGCACTCTTTCTCTCTCTCAAAAATAAATAAAAATTAAAAATATATAAATAAATAAATAAATAAATAAAATCAGCGTCCACATTTTTTAGGTTTCCTACAGAGTATCTCTGGAAGTCAATGATTTCTTAAATCTCTAAAACTCAATTTCAATGCTATGTTGAGATGTGATGGTTTAAAGCACTTATGTGTAAAATATGCCCTGTAGGTGATCTGAATCCCAGAATTTTCCTATGTCAGCTTCATATTGTGAATAACAGGTTATTTGCATTCAAGTAAAGCCTGTGTGAACAAATCTTAACTTTTATAATCATTAAATGCATTTTGAAAGGTAACACTTTATATCCATAACAGTGTATCTTCCTACTGAATGTTTCTTGAGAAATACACTGTCAAGGGAAATATACTATCAAGATAAACAATTAAAATATCTTAAAATGATAGCAATCATTAATCTAGTCTTGCTGTTTTATAGTTTCTATCAAGAATGGCCACTCTAGGACTATCTTACATTAAATGGAACAACTTTTGGTGCCACATTGAGAGCCACTCAGATAAATTCTATTGCCCTGACCAAACATGGAGTAGGCTCATAAACTTTTGATCATTCTTCCTAAGCATTGGTTAGAAACTTCCACTCATATCTCATGTCATATCGCCTCTAGGGGAAATGATACAAAGTATAAACAAACTAAGCACTTAACTTCTGGTTTCAATTTAGCTCACTGAGTGCCTTTAAGTTTGCAAGATGGCAATGCTCAAGTGTTTAAAAGATTGAGTTGCACTGTTCCAGTGTATTTTGTGTTTTGGTTGCTTGTAAGTTTATCTGTATGTTTTTATTTGAGGTTTTTATGGTTTTTACAACATTTAGCATAAAGGTATTCACTAAACAATCACTTTTTGTCAATATTATAAATGGCTATACTCTGTGATAGTTAAAGAAAAGGCAAGTCATATAATCATTTCTTAGCTACAGCACAGGACTTCTAATAATAACTTGAAAGTAGCTACAGTCAATAAACCTTTAAGTTAAGAATGTGACACAGACTAGTAACTAGACTTTATCTAAATGATTAAATAACCTTAGATATAATAATAGTAAAAGATAGGTAGACACACATACATTCTGCTTAATAAATATCTGTTAATCATTTACTCTTCTTCAGGCTTTTTGTTAGCCTTGAAGATACAAATGTCCCTAGTTCTGTCCACCTTAAAAGGGCCCTTGCAATTGAAATTGAAAGTGGGCACCAGACATTTGACACAGGCCCCAAGGAGCAAACATTCCATTCTGATTGAGCTGTTGGAGGAAATACAGAGAAGGAATTTCACTTGAGAAAGATCATGAAAGGATAGCAAAAGGCCTGTAAGTAGCATAATTAAATACACAAATAGATCAACAGGAAAAGACAAGCGGTTAAGTAGAGGAACTTGATGGGTACTGTTGGTTGCATACTAAACACCTAAATCTGCTTTCTGCTTGCTCACAGAATTTTGATTTTGTTCACAATCACACTCTGCCAAGTTCTCCCTTACACAGACGTAATTGCAAATAGTTATGGATGGCCAGAGTGATAGCCCAAAGATGGGCAAAGAGATACAAACAGAAATCTGACGAAAACCATTAAAATATCTTTTTTTTTCCTAAGAAGATGGTCCAAATGTAAGCCATTCTACCTATATAATTCCAGCATTGATTCTTGGCATAATGGTTTACATGTGACAATAAGTTAAAGGCCAAGAAAATTAGGTGTGTAATCTGCACTTGCTGATTCAGCTAGCACCTCTCTCAATATTTCTTAGAATGTCAGAAGAATAACACCCTATTTGTGTAGCTGTCCATGGGCAAGTTTTTTTTATCACTACAGCAGAAAGTATTTCCAAAGGATCTAAGACAAGCAGAGAATGCAGTTGAGAGGTACTAAATAGAATTATAGACTAATGGAGCTAAGAAGATCCCAATAAATCACACTGGCCAGTCTGTGCGTTATATGTCTGAGGACCCAGAGCTCCAGGACTTTGGATGACACACAGGGACAGCCTCTACTCTGTATCTTCCAGCACCTGGTAGCTTGCTGATAGGCTTTACCTATCCAATTTGTTGATATTTATCAAGTTTCAACTATATGCAGAATACAATGATAGATTATATAACAACACCCTAAATTTTGTAGACATCTTTACTCTTTCTGAAAAGCTTTCATATGTACCGTCTCAACTGAATCTCACAGCAGTTGTGTCAAAATCACTGGAACAGATGTTACTCTACTAATTTTACAGAATGGGCAATTAGAGCATACACAGAAAAAGTAGCATCTCCAAGATAACAAAGAATTCGTGGTATAATCTGAAAGAGAAGGGGCACGTGGGTGGCTCAGTGGGTTAAGCATCTGACTCTTGGTTTTGGCTCAGTTTATAATCTCACTGTTGGGAGACTGAGCCCTGTGTTGGGTTCCATGCTGAGTGTGGAGCCTGATTGGGATTCGCCCTCTCTCTCCCTATCTCTCTGCCCCCTCCTGCTCACCGCCCCCCTCTCAAAATAAATAAACATTTAATAACATGTAAGAGATTTTTTGGCTTTTAATTTTATATAGATTGCTTATTGAAAGCAAATTATTCTCTAGAACCATGAATTATTTTTCTAAAATTCTAAGCTGCTGCTATGACACTGAAGAATTGTCATCTAAAACTTATTTAATTAAATGAATGCCAAGTCTTTTGTCATCTACTCCTAGTAAGAAACTATTTCAGAAAGGGTAATGTTTTCTCGCCTTTTCTAGGATTTTCTATTTGACGTCTAACATTATTACGGGAAGATGGGTAAGTGTGTTTTTGCTTGAAGAACCGACTCTGCCAACCTCAGGAACAGCACGGTCTGCTACCTATAGGAGACATACAAGTACATTTTTCCTTCTTGCTACAAGCAGGATCTTTAAATCTTTTACCAAAATTGTTCAAAAAATTTGAGAGTATGACTGAATAATTTATATCCACTAGTAAAATTACACTGTTAGGGAACACTCTCTTTAAATGCATATGGAGAAATTCTTTACAAAAAGTACTTACTTTTGAATTTTTCCCAGTAAATAATCTCCTTTCCTTGAGGTTGATTTGTGCTTAAATACCTATCTATCTATTGTACTTTGTTCGTCTTTCAAAAAAATCCTCCTGAATGAATGTGAAATTTTACCTCTAAGGGGCATAAATACTTGTATTTTAGTATCTTGCTTTGAGTGGTAAAAGCAATGACTGTAATTTCAAAGAAATTCCTTTATCCTTGAATGTAAAACTAGTGATAAAGCAATCTGCACATTTCTTTCACTTAAGTATTATTTCAGAGACTGAAAGGTTCAGCATATAAAAAATCAGGTAAAGGAATAGAAAGTAATGTTTCTCTCTTACTCATGGGAAATCTTAGTCAACTTACTATAGAATATCAAGGAAAAAAAACAGGCAAAAAGAGTAGTGATTCAGATATATACAGTTTTAAGGGTTTTTTTTTAATGTTTATTCATTTTTGGGAGAGAGAGAGAGAGAGAGACAGAGTGTAAGTGGGGTGGTGATGGGGGGGTGGGGTGGACAGAGAGAGGGAGACAGAGAATCCAAAGTAGGCTCAGGCTCTGAGCTGTCAGCACAGAGCCTGACACGGGCTGGAACTCACAAGCCATGAGATCATGACCTGAGCTGAAGTGAGATGCTTAACTGACTGAACCACCCAGGTGCTCTTAAGTTTTAAAATAATAATAATAATAATAATAATATGCTAAATAGTTAAGATCTTCCCTGGTGCAAGCCAGCTACTAAAGCAATACTTAAGTAAGATAGGTATACACATATTCAAAACCTACTGCCAAAATGACAGAATTCTGATTTACAGATTTCTTCAGGTAACCTAGGTTATAATTTTATCAGTGTTTGACTGATAAGAACACTGGTAAAACTATTTACAAATTTCAGTCTCGGGGTGGGAAAACCAAGGAGTACCTCAACAGTTTAATACTGTTTGAGGCAAACTGCTGCCCTTGTTTTTGTGTTCCCATAAATGTTTTATTCCCTTCCTGTAATGAAGATTTTCGAAGTAGTTAAGTGTGGCAGGAACTCTCGTCTTTGATTTTGTGTTGGTAAATAAAAGGAGGATGATCCATGAATATAAATTAATAGCCATTAAAAGCCAGAGGTATCACTTCCTCAAACCTTACTGGATCTCACCATGGATTTACTAAATAATGAGACTTGTTCAGATAGCGTTTGGGTTTTGTTTATCGATATTCCTCTAACACATATGTGCTAATCTCCAAAATGACCAAGACACTTTATTGTGTCTGGTCCTACAGTGAAAGAAGTTATAATCTTAGCTTTAAAAAGCTCAATTCTATATGGCACGGTTATTTTAGAAATGGATCTCCTCCCTTGAAAGTGTAATTGCTAAGACAATTTTCAATACACTTTAGTGTTATCTTCACCAAGAAATTCTTCAGTTTCTCTTCTTTTTAACCCAACACATTAAGTTGTTTTCAGCATCTTATAGGAAGAGCTCTGGACTAGGTAGTAGGAAATGCAAGTTTTGATGTAATCTTTTCTCCTAAATAGGTGTTATCTCAAAGTCACTGTCCAGGTGTATTCAAATTTTAATGAGGTCTTTGGGAAAGTGACTTCCTGCTCTAGAAATAAGTCTGAAGTTCCATTTTTGTAGTTACTATGTGTTCCTAGGTTAGACTCTGAGCAATCCAGAGACAGTTACTTCCTATTCATTTTGTATGCCCAGCGTCTAGCTCAATGTCTAGCACCTAGCAGTTGATAAGATGCGTTTTTGAAGTGAATGAGACCTTGCAATCAGTTATCCTCTCTATGCTTCTAATTTTTCATTTATTGGATGCTGGACATTGGCTAGCTTACCTCTAACAACTCTTCAGGTTGACACTCTGAACGGTTAATACTTTGTGTACCAAAATTAGTAGGATTCTTACAACTTTCTAAGTAGAAAGACAAAATAAATACTGTATATCAAAGTATCTTCACTTTCATCACTGCTTTAAGGATTAAAATTAGCCACTGAAATTATAAAACCACATAGGGTAACAAGACAAAGGAGGTTCTCTTCTAACTTTGAAGAAATATACTTGAAAAAGAAATGACAGGTTTTTGCTCTTTTCAGTGTTTTTTCTGTGTCAGAGCAGAATGTATTCAAAGGATGTACTGATTTCATGATTGAATGCATTGAAAAATAAATTGACCACCAGATAATTCCCTGTTTTATAGTTTCAGCTTCACCAATAGCACAGTAAGTCTATATTTGATTTTATGCACATTTCAGATAGAGTAGGATGTTTAAAAGTTGGGGAATCTTATGGCAATGCATAAAAATATTGATATTAATTATTCTCTTTAATTTTGTAAGATGATGCGTTTTCTTTTTCTTTTTTAATGACAAGGGAAATGAGCACACTATTGAAAACACAATTCAAGAGAATACATTTCTCTTCTGTTAATCTGCAGTGAGGTTTTACTTGTCTTTTCCTTGCTAGTCTAGATTTTAGTTCCCTTATTTTAAGTGCTGAGTTACTGAGAATAAACCCCAAAACTTTTTGAAAAACGCCAAGATAGGCCACAGTGGAACAAAAATGAGAAAGCCCCTGCCAAATGTTAATTTGCTATTGAGAAACACTAAAAATGTGAATAATATAATAGAAGGAAGCCAAAATAATACCAATTTGTAGTGAATGAGTTAAAAATATTTTGGGAATCTGCTGAGTCCATATTTATGAAGAAGTAACAATAAAACAAGAACTAAATATTGCAGGTCAATAGGGGGATAAAATAACAAACTATCAGCTTTGGAAAATAACAAAGAAAAAGTATGAAATAGTATTGTGTGCACTGTGTATACAATAAATAATAATTACAAAAAAAGCTTCAAGAAAGAATCTTGGCCTTATTCCCAAATTACATAGCACACTTTCTTCTAAGTCCTAATTGATGGGTTTGAGCCAGGCTGATACTGAGAATGGGTCAAGTTACCATAGTGAAAGGAAAACCAATGCACTTAGTAAACCATGGTGGCTACTGTTGAAAGAAAGTAGACAGCCTTTCAATTGCAAAGTGAATTTTGTCTCCAGTTGACTAATGTGGTTGACTTTTAAGAGAAAACATGGTCCTAATTAAGGGTTAAAAGGCTCATTTCAATTTGAATTAACTTTAAATTAAAAAATAAAGCTGTTGGTAAATAGGTCCCTTTTAGTATTCAGACTTTAGCTCCATATACACAGGGCTATATTATCAATTCCCAGCCATAAACACAAACTAATGACCAGAACCAGCACTGACTAAACAGATGATTTCCTGGCCTTGCAATTCCAGGCCTGACAGGGTCTATTTGCCGGTACAAGGTCAAAGCAACTGTTTATTCCCAAAATGAGCTGCACTCCACAATCTTACAGGAACTCTATTCTTTGCCATTTGAATAGAGGTACAATGCTTTGAGGCAAGGCCCAGGCATTTCAATACACTGGAAGTGGCAACGTTCAGTCATTAAACCCTGCCTGCAATGTGCAGCATTTACAAAGTGATCAAGTGTTTCCTTCTTCTGTTCCTTCCACTGTTCAATAAAAAAGGCCTAAGGCAAAATGCCACCATACCATTAAACACAACAGAATCAATCACAATCTAGTGTGGCTCAAAGATAGCTGAGTAACAAGACTTTATTGTGTTTGTTGTTGTTCCATCAGATTTAGCAAGACAGGTGCCAGTAAAACTGAAATATGTCCAATAATACGCTCACCACAAAGAGAATACTAAAACAGCCCCCGATCCTAAGGATGTTGTTGTGTTCTGCCGGCTTTTCAGTTGCCCTCCACCTTCAAGGAAGAGCTGTGTTTCCTAAGAGTTGCACTAGCTAAGTTTTCTATCCTTAATTATCAATGGCCAGAGAACAAGTCCCATTAACTAAGTTTACAAATTCACAGAAAGATGTATGTAATGAATAGGTAAATACTAAAAAAGGGGGAAAGGGGGGGATATGAAAGACAAAACCATGTTTATGGCCCTAAAATGCATAGGGTACAAATCTATACTCACGTATACTGAGAGACAGCCTGTTCTTTTGGAACAGTGCCAGAAGTGTTCTTCAGACCTGAAGAGCAGTGGGATGTCTAAGAAAACTATTTCTAGGAAGGGGTTTTGGAGGAGGTAAGTCACCTCTATGTTTCAGTAGGCCCTACAAAAGATTAGGATCTTCCAGGCTGCACTGGAACCATAGCTAGAGCATGGAGAAGTCACCACTCCAATATTTACCATTATATACAAATTTTAGGAAAAATAAATACATGAAATAATTTTAGGAAAATAGAATTTCCAAAATAGATTTGAAATCACCCAGAGTAGGAGTTTGAGACACAAGTCATGAGCTTTAGGCTCACATCAGGAAAGTAAGAAACTAACTATGCATACTACATGTGTGGCTTGGATTTATGCATCAAAAGCACACTCTCACTCACAAATGCACACACACATGTACACACACACACACTCTCACCACGGTTTTTACTAGTTCTTGTTTCTATTCTACTGCTCTGTTCCCTTTTTCTTCTCTTTTCTTTAAAAAAATGCAACATGGGAGAAATTATTGTCGACTGTGAATGTTGGTAGCCTCACTAATGTGAATTTCACATTTCAAAAAAAATTTTTTAATGTTTAATTTTTGAGAGAGAGAGAGAGACAGAGTACAAGCTGGGGAGGGGCAGAGAGAGAGAGGGAGACTCAGAATCTGAAGCAGGCTTCAGTCTCTGCGCTGTCAGCTCAGAGTCCTACACAGGACTCGAAGTCACTAACCATGAGATCATGACCTGAGCTGAAGTTGGACGCTTAACTGACTGAGCCACCCAGACACCCCAGTGAATTTCACATTTTTTATCTCAAGTAACTATATCTCATTTAGGAACACTTATACAGAAAACAATACAATTTTTTTAAATCCTGAATTTAATGGGAACCTATAAAAAGTAGAAAACTCAGAGGAAAAACAAAACAAAACAAAATTCTGTGAATGCTGTAAGACATGATGCAAAAATATTTGCCCTCTTAGTTATATCATTAACTATACACTCTCCAAAAGAGATCACCATATAGAATTTTGAGAAATGGTGACATCATTATATTGTATCAGAGGTCCTTTAGACTTGCTTTACTTTTTAGGTTAGTTTATTTTAAAATAATGTCCATTTTTTTCCTGAGGAAACACCTCTGCAACTTTCAAATTTATACTTCAACACATCTTATAATCTATCAGCTTTCCATTCCATTTTTATTTTGTGAAATTTATTAAAATGACTGACAATATTGTGGTCAAGTAATGGATTTATGGGGTGCCTGGATGGCTCAGTTGGGTAAGCCTCTGACTCTTGATTTTGGCTCAGATCATGATCTCATGGTTAATGAGATCAAATCCCGCATTGAGCACTGCACTGACAGAGTGGAGCTTGTTTGGGATTCTGTCTCTGCTTCTCTCTCTGCCCCTCCCTTGCTCACTCTCTGTCTCTCAAAATAAATAAATAAACTTTAAAAACAAGTGAGGGATTTAAAATAAACCAGTAATGTGTCATTTATATGTTAAGTATTCAGTTTATGATCACAAAATATTATCAACTAGAAGTGTGCAATTTAAAAGTATTCAATATTTGCTTTGAATTCAATATTTACAAATGGCTAATATTTGTAAGGGAACATAGAAGAAAAAATGAATTCGTGTAATTCTAGGGTTTCTTTCTTCATTTCATTTTATGTTTAAAGTAAATATTTGTTCCAAGATAAAAACAGATTTCTACTCAGCATATTCTGAAATTTCATTCCCTAGGTGGGTAAGAATGGACTTCTCAAGAAAACATGAAAAGTAAATAGATGACCATAAACAGATGCCCATGGGATCAACAACACTATTAGCCAAATAAGTGTTTCATAAAAATTTCAACCCATCATCTATTTTGAAACTGTTTAGGAAAGACATGAATGTACATAACTATATAGGACAGCATGTCTATATATTTGAATTTTACATAAAATTAATTCCATCCTATTCAAGAAAAAAATACTTTTTGCATAAGAATACGAAGTTTTCAAAGAAAAAAAGGGCACTATAAGATTTGACATATGTACATCTATTCTAATATGTATGTCAAAAATACAAAATCTCTCTCCCTACTCCCTAATTAAGGTAGAAATAAACTTCTCAAAATATAGGGAAGAATCTCATAGGCAGGAGACAGAGCAATAGATAACAGTATTTAATGGCATTATGAAAATAAAAAGAATAGGCTTGAATTCCTTAAAGTGGTTACTTTTGGGGGCACCTGGATGGCTCAGCCAGTTAAGTGTCTGAAATTGGCTCAGGTCATGATCTCACGCTCTGTGAGCTGGAGCCCCATATGGAGCTCTGTGCTGATGGCTCAGAGCCTGGAGCCTGCTTCAGATTCTGTGTCTCCCTCTCTCTCTGCCCTCCCCTGCTCATGCTCTGTCTGTCTGTCTGTCTCTCTCTCAAAAGTGAACAAAAATTAAAAAAAAAAAAATTAAAGTGGTTAATTTCTAAATATAGGCACAACCCTTTTTTCAGCATTGTTAACACTATATTATCCTAGAACTTTACATGAAACTTGGGAGATAGATGCATTGAATAAAAAGGATAAGAAGATTAAATTAACTTACATTCATCTAAGAGGAAGAGAGAATAAAAGGGCAGAGAGAATGGGAGAAAGAAAAGAAAATATTACAGAGGAAATATTCAACCACATTACTTTTGGCTGGCAAACATGTATCACCTTTCTAGTGCAAATAACTCAGACATATTAGAAGTCTGGGACATAAGGATGAATGAAGAACAAAAGTGGGAGGATGTCTGCCATTTTCATTCACTCTATTTGATCATTTTACATAGTTTCAGATTTGGTCACCTATGCTTAGAGTTGCCACCCTTGAAGTGAGTGGGTAGTGGGGAGATAAAGAGAGAAAGAGAAGGGGGAGGGAGGGAAGGAAGGAGAAAGGGGCCCGCATGCAGGAGTGTGTATGTGTGTGTGTGTGTTTGTAATTAAAACCACTGACAAGATTTTGCAAGTATTTCTTCAATCCAGAGATCAATATATTCTACCTACTCTTTGGAGTTACTATTTAAAAGTGTGTTGATTGACTTGAGAATTCATTTAGGATAATTGTCCTCTTATATTCTGCAAATTTAGGGGTTTTGGTTTCGGACAGGAGGATAGAGAGGTGAGGGATTGGACAGGGGATGGGACATTAAGTCACATCTTAACCCAGCAGCCTTTGAAAACTCAGGCATACATTACATTGTATGTAAATGATGAATCACTAAACTACATCTGAAACTAACTTTACACTGTATGTTAACTAACTGGAATTTAAATAAAGATTGGGGAAACAAGAAAAAGACAAAAGAAAGAAAATCGATGCAGATTGCATTATCAGTTTGCAGCACCTACCCCAGATCTATCTACTTGAAGAAAGAGTTTGCACCTCTGAGTAATATAACAAATGCCTTACCGAAAATCTCCATGTCTAGCACTGCACTTGTATTTCACTTCTGTGCTTACAGTGATCATGTGAGACACTATTATCTATTTTTCCTGAGGAGATGACTGAGGCTTAATGATATTAGTGCACTGACTGTTCATCCCATTAAGTGTTGTAAGCAGAAACGAAATCTAAGGCTGAGGATTTCCTAGACACAGATACTTAGGTGTTTTGTATCCGCTGACTTCTCATTCTGTAAAATGTAAAAGTGGTATCTGATGGAGGACTGGCAGTAAATCCAGCACCCTAAAATTAACAAAAAAAAAGTTATATAGTTTGACTATAAAGATAGTAGACAGATTTTACTGGGCACACAGTGAATTGCTTCCTTCATTTTACTGCAGTAATTGTCGATAGTAGTTTTCTTCAACAATAATCTCAAGCCTATGTCTAGCCAGGTGAATGGCTCTGATGGAAGACAGTTCTGGTCACCGGGACGAGGGAATGCTTCACTGTTGTAGGTCTATTAGAAAGCTATTTGTGAGTGGGATGCCTTTGCAGAGGAGTCTGCCTGCTCACCATAGAATAAATTTTCTACTTTCTCTATGTTACCAGCTGAAACAAGGAGCTTTATTGTGTAGGGGGAAAAAGGCAAACCCTTAAATAGTTTCCAATAAAAAATTAAAAGGGCTAATGCAATTCCACTTTATTGCTTTAGTCTCCTGGACATTAAGAACTCTCAAGCAGCCCAGGAAAGTAAAATATTCAACCTTGTCTATTACACAGTTGAGAGGTAATTTTCACTAAAATATAACATAGTATTTGGAATTCTGCAAGGTGTATACTGAAGAGCAAATGCTCAGAATACCAACAAGAGTGGAAAAGTGAGCACTTTTCCCAAGACTTTGGGGTAGATTTGATGCACTTCGGATGCCTAGCAAAGTCTTCTGCACTGCCCCCAATCTGTACTTGTCACTCTGATTACACATTAAGCCCAACTAACTAACAACAGATTTAGAAACCAATAAAATTTTCATTAATTAGGACTAGAAAACAGTACACTGAAAATGCCTGCACATAATTTGTAACAGCTGGATCCATACCATTTTCCTTCTAAGGAAATCTTAGTTTCATAATACTTTCAGTTTATTTGATATATAGTAGGGAGCTACACCTAGAACAAAAAATAAATTTTTGTGACTAAAAGAAATTCAGCTCATGTTCAGTAATGTCTGAAGTCACCCAAGGGCACATCCAGCACCCATTCTGACCTGCCTTCACATTTCACAATCTGCATTCTTACCGGCCAGAGAAATTCCTACTATCTGAAATCCTTTTTCCCAAACTGTGTTCAACTCAGTTGATAATTGATATGCCTTGTAACAGCAATGTAGTACCAGAACCACATACAAACTAAATACTGAAGATCTAATCGTGCTTTCATAAAACATAAGTATCAATAACATTCTGCTCTTTAAAACTCAATTCCTATGATATTATTACTGTGGTGAGATAAGATAATAAGCACTTCATGGATTCCCCCCCCCCCTCCACCTTTATCCCTCGCGACCTACTAGAATGCTTGGCTCACAAAAAGCAACCAATACATTTTGAGAGAAGAATGAAAGCTGTATTCATCTCTCCATAGTAATGTCCCATTATAGTATTTCCCATGCACAATTACTAGGTTTAACAAATCATAAACATCTTAGTGGAATAAATTTCCCTTTAAAGAATCACTCTCATGCTATGAACAAATTATAAAGCTTTATGATGAAAATAAATGGAAGAAGGACAATTTTTTTAAAAAAATTATGTGTTCCATTAGGTATTAAATGCAGAACTATATAATGTAATATATGTAATATATACTTAACTTGTAATTATATATATGATTAATAGTAATTGTAAGTTGTATTTAATTTTATTTTTTTTAATTTTTTTTAACGTTTATTTATTTTTGAGACAGAGAGAGACAGAGTATGAATGGGGGAGGGTCAGAGAGAGGGAGACACAGAATCCGAAACAGGCTCCAGGCTCTGAGCTGTCAGCACAGAGCCCGACGCAGGGCTCGAACCCACGGACTGCGAGATCATGACCTGAGCTGAAGTCGGCCGCTTAACCGACTGAGCCACCCAGGCGCCCCTGTAAGTTGTATTTTAAAACTAGAAATAAAGGAAACTCTCAATTTCTTCCTCTTTTAATTTTTTTGTTTTTGAGAGAGAGAGAGAGAGAAAGTGGGGGACAAGGGCAGAGAGAGAGGGAAGGAAGCCAAACCAGGCTTCACTCCCAGCCCAGAGCCCAACATGGGGCTTGATCTCATCACTGTGAGGTCATGACCTGAGCCCAAATCAAGATGCTCAACTGACTGAGCCACCCAAGTACCCCTGTCTTGGTTTCTTCTAAACACATCTTTTAAAAAAATTCTTGAATTATGTTTAAACAAATATCCCTAGGATAAAAGAAAACATGAGGTATATTTCCTAAAGAAACTTTTTTTTCCCTAAATGAACATATTTAGTTTAGAACAAAAAGGAGTAAGAGGACTTCCAACTGAATAATAATTATTATTATGATATGGATACCATCTGACCTTAAAAGTAAGGACTATTGTTTTCCATGTTGCATACAAAACATCACAAAATTTATATGATATATAAAAGACAGAAGCAAAAAATGGACGACAGATCATTTTGGGGTGAAATCCTTGAGGCAAGAGTTTTGAGAGTTTGAACGTGAAAGAAAAAAAGTAAAGCTGAAACAGAGAGTCTCAAATTAGTCTGGGGAGGCATGCAGACAAATTAGGCCATGCAGTGCTGTGAAGGTTATATTAAGGGCTTGTTTTTATATAGTAAGTTTTGTGGGAAGTCATTGAAAGGTTTCATGCATGAGGTATACCATAATCAGATTTACATTTCAAAGAGATCATTCTTGTTCCTAGGGGCAAATGCATTGAACTGAGTCAAAAATGGAGTATACAGGGGATCACTAAAATAGCCCAAATTAGAGATGTTATGACATAGATAGAGAAATAGTTATCATCATAGAAAGAACTGTATTCATTTGAGATATATTCTCTAGAAAATATTGATAGATCTTGGAGATAGAATCGATGAAGATTATAAGGTAGAAGAAACCTTAAGAACTGGCATCTGAGTTTCTTGTTCAAGTTGTTGGGTGTTCTTCCTATTTTCTGAGTTAGGGAATGAATGAATTTTTGGGTAAGTACACACAATTTAAGTTTGCATATGTTACACTGAGTTAGCCAAGTAAGCATTTGCTGTACTAAACTGTGTAGCATTTACCATATTTGTACTGTAAAGAAACTGATTCCAGGGCACCTGGGTGGCTCAGTCTGACTTTTGATTTCAGCTCAGGTCATGATCCCAGGGTTGTGGGATTGAGCTCCACGTTGGGCTCTACACTGCACGTGAAGTATGCTTAAGATTATCTCTCTCTCTTTCAAAAAAAAAAATTAAAAAAAAAAAAGAAAGTGAAGATGGAATAAAAAATTTAAAAAATAAACTGACTCCAATATTCTCATGTTAAGCAAAATGCCAAATTAAGTTTTCTCTGTTACAGGCTTTTGTTTATTGTCAACAGATGAAATTAGTTATCAAAAATATGGGTTTCCAAAAAAATATATATGGGCTTCCAGAGAAGACAACATGATCAAGCAAACTATATAGTTTTTTTTTTCTTTTAATGTAAAAAGATTACAATAAAATACTGGTAAAGGAAGGTTCCATGTCAGAGACACATTAGAAAAACTGTCTTTACTGAGTTGGGTGTTTCTTCTTGGAATAGAATATTGATTTTGATTTGTACATGAACCAGATATTTGGACTCCAAAATAGAAAACCTGTGTTCTGTGGACTCCAACATTTGCCTGATTTTACCATTATACACTATTTATCCCAAAGCAAAAAAGGAGAAAAATTATGAGCATATCAACAAAAATATATCATGACCAAGGAACCAACAGTTTATTTTTTTTTTTAATTTTTTTTCAACGTTTTTAATTTATTTTTGGGACAGAGAGAGACAGAGCATGAACGGGGGAGGGGCAGAGAGAGAGGGAGACACAGAATCGGAAACAGGCTCCAGGCTCCGAGCCATCAGCCCAGAGCCCGACGCGGGCGCCCGAAAATGTTTTTTTTTTTTTAAATATCTCCTATTCATTTTCCAGCAATTGATGTTGAAATTTAAACTGTTGGTTCCGGGGTGCCTGGGTGGCGCAGTCGGTTAAGCGTCCGACTGCAGCCAGGTCACGATCTCGCGGTCCGTGAGTTCGAGCCCCGCGTCGGGCTCTGGGCTGATGGCTCGGAGCCTGGAGCCTGTTTCTGATTCTGTGTCTCCCTCTCTCTCTGCCCCTCCCCCGTTCATGCTCTGTCTCTCTCTGTCCCAAAAATAAATAAACGTTGAAAAAAACATTTGTTTAATGTTCATTTATTTTTGAGAGACAGAGACAGAGTGCAAGTGGGGGAGGGGCAGAGAGAGGGAGACACAGAATCCTAAGCAGGCTCCAGGCTCTGAGCTGTCAGCATGAGCCGGACGCGGGGCTCAAACTCATGAGATCATGAGATCATGAGCTGAGTCAAAGCGGGACGCTTAACCGACTGAGCCACCTAGGCACCCCTAATAGGAGATAACGTTTTTGATGTGCATATTGTAATTGTGAGGAACACAGTTTCAGGCAGCTCAGGTTCAAATCTTGACTCTATCACTTACTACCTATATAACTGAACAAGTTACAAAGCCTCTTCATATCAGTTTCTCTGTATCTATAAAATGGAGACAGTAAAAGAATCCTACCAGGATTTTATAAGAATTAAAGGAGAGTATAGCAAGTTTCAAGTACATACTAGACATTAGTAAATATTAATATATATTTATATACATATTTAAACATTCATGATGTACCCAAACATTCTAAAATCTATGACATAAATCAACAGATTTCTCAGTGTATTTGAACAACATTAAACCACATTTGCCTTTTCCTAATTTTCTACTTTTGAGATATATTAGGCATCTGTTTCTCCTTAAAATATTATTGCAATATCCTTCTCCATTAAAACTGTATTTTTTAAGAGGGTTCACAAAAATATTTCACAAAAGAGCATCCTCTTGTCCAAGTACATTACTGATAGTTATTCAGCCAGCCCTTTGCTCTACCCAATATTTCCAACTACCATTTTGTGACACTGGAGATTTCCATAGATATCTTATATCTACGCAACTTATATTTAACATAGACAAACCAGAGCAATGTTTTGCCCTTGGTTCTTTGTGGATATGTCAGTCCATCTCATTACATGCTACTAATAACTTTATCCTCCTTTGAAATCTTTGTATTTACTGGTGGAAGGACCAACACAGAATGGGTCCCCCCAGAGGAAACTGAAATGATTACCTCCAATTTGTAGCTCAAAGCCTTTTTGCTTCTTTATTCAGATGCATTTTTCCCACCCCCAATACTGGCAGTTTTATTTTTATTTTTATTTTTTTGGCTGCCATATGCACTAGCAAACACAAACTTGGCTGACTTCCCTCCACATCTTGTCCTCACTTCTTGAAGGATCTTTCTTTTACTGAGCTCCAAAATTAATCTGACTTCGAAATTCATCCGTTTTCATGAGTCTTATTTCTCCGTAAGTACAGACTCTTGCTAAGGTGATACTGAGCTTTGTAACTTTCAGCCACTTGTCCAAATCTGTATCATGTTGGCACTGACCAATGTCTCCCCTGTCCGATAGCTTTTCTGACAGTTAATGAGAAGTAAAAGGCTAGAGCTATTAGTCCAAATCCTAGGGGACAGGTGTCCAGATTACAAAAACCACATTCACATATGGCAATAATTGGCAGCTCTTTTAAGTGATCACAGACTTATTTCTAAAGACCCAATGGATACTTGAATAATTCTTGGTGCCAAATAGGAAACTCTCCTGAATAAGATAAGTATGTACTGTTTTTTTTTTTTTTTGTACAGTTATTGCTTGTTTTCTTTTTTTTTTTCCCAATAGACTTTTCCAATAAAGGAGATTCATTTAAATAGTTCATGCCACTCTCTCTGTCCCAAAAATGAATAAATGTTGAAAAAAAAAAAAATTAAAAAAAAAAAAAAAAAGGGGCGCCTGGGTGGCGCAGTCGGTTAAGCGTCCGACTTCAGCCAGGTCACGATCTCGCGGTCCGTGAGTTCGAGCCCCGCGTCGGGCTCTGGGCTGACAGCTCGGAGCCTGGAGCCTGTTTCCGATTCTGTGTCTCCCTCTCTCTCTGCCCCTCCCCTGTTCATGCTCTGTCTCTCTCTGTCCCAAAAATGAATAAATGTTGAAAAAAAAAAATTAAATAGTTCATGCCAAAATTTATATAATTCTACCAAAATTATAGACTTAAGTCTATGGCAATTGAAACCTTAGAGATAGAATACTTCAATCTCACATTGGATAAGGTATTATAGATTTAAGAAGCCCATATGTTTATACATCTAAATAGAAGCAGCAGCTCAGCTTTGTAAACAATATCCTTTCAAGAATCTTACTACCATTTACAGAATGGTCTTTTAACTCATCTTTCTCATTCTTTTGATTTTTCAAAAGTAGCGCAACATGAAGTCTACTTATGTAAAAACATTTATTAATTCAATATTTAAAGATTCCATTTTATATACAGTAATTTATTTATACTTCAAAGCCTGCTCCTTTGTCCAAACTGATTTTCAAGGCTCTATTGTACTCCCTTCTGTTTATCTCTAACCTTTCTGTTTAATCACACTTGGTAATAAATTAAACATTCCACAGACTCACAAGCAATCAACAAATAAGTAGGATATTCTGGCACTTCTAAAGGAAGAGCAGACATTGAAAGGAACTGCTGAATTAATAAAGTGGTTTCAGAACACTCCTCAGAGCAGAAACTATTTTCACTTATTTTAATATTTAAATATTTTAACATACCATCATTTTAGTTTGAAGTATAAGTGCAGCTTCCATGTTCAACTCTATCCTTTGATGTAGGAGGAACAAAAGCCTCCGACTGAGAGGCAATAGACCTGTGTTCTAGTCCTGACTGGACCTATCCAGCTAGGTGCTATCTTATGTTGAGCGAACTTGTCCTAGAGCCCAGCCTCAGAAGGTCGTAGACAAAACCTTGACACCAAGTCTTCCTTGAGCTTACCTGTTGCTTCCATTATGCTCACAGCCTAGAACTTTGAGCAACTAGCAAATTTTTCCTAAGTCAGTTTAACCTGGGATGCATATGGTTTTGATAACATTTTACTCTACATGCATGTTACCATTCTGAACTCTGGGAACAGTCTAACATGACAAACTAGTGGTAGGAATTTCCTCATGGAGAAACAGAAAAAAAAACAAAACAAAACAAAACAAAAAAACCCAGCTCTCCCAAATTTATATTATCCATCATTCTTTCCTCTAACAATTACTATGGGTACAGGATTGACTTTTTAATAGCTAGTAGGATGGTGATTCTATTTTAGGAATTCCTTTTTAATTTTACTTTATAGAGAAATTTATAGCATTTATTCATATAGATAGGTTGTTACTTCATCATCACATGAATAAAGTATCTTTTTAGTCAATAGTAACATATTTGCACATTCCATTGATGATTTTTCAGAAGTTGTAAAAGACTTGAAGATACTTTTTGTGATGTTGTATCTCTATATTCATTGTTGGTAACCTAAAACTAATTTTTGGTAATTAAGATCTTAAATAAGCATATAATTAAGTTTAAACAAGGATTAAAAACCCTTGCCATGTAGCTCCATGGCTTAAAAGAAATCACAGGATTCTTTTATTTAAAATCCCATATCCCAGAATAAATAGACTTCCTCATCTATTTAGCATTGGTCTCCCAGGATTAGAAGATGACACAAGATGGTTCCATGATTACATCGGAAAATATGTTTCCCCTAAAGCAAAGATAATATCCCTGTAGTCACCTTTAGTTTCTTATCTCAAGTTACTCTTTCATCTGCTGAATTTCTATTCCTCTGTGTCAACGATAACTTGAAAATTAAACACCTTTGGGACACTAGGGAATAGCATGAGATGAACACTATTCTGACCACAGCTGGAGGCCACAGAAATGCTGCTGCACCAGATGAAGTGAAAGGCTAGGGCGTTGTGGGAGGATAACAGCAGGGAGTTGGCACTTGCATCTGGTTTCCCCCATTATTTTCTATTTGAATTCTAGGTACGTGCACGTATGCCTGTCATTCTTCTAGGTACAGTATTACTAATAAGACATGTAGTATAACAATGCAAATAAAACAATACGTTACCCTTCTTAGAATTATGCAAAATTTTCAATGTTAGAAATTTCTAGTGCTTAGAATTCTGAATATTTGGAACATAGTCATTGCTTAAGTGCATACATTTTTTTATATTAACAGAAAAATCTTATTTATAAATATTTTATGTGCATATCATGTACACCATTATTTTAGAAATAAACCTAAGAGTATTTTATTTTTCATATTTTATTTTGAGAGCGAGTGAGAGAGAGAGAGAGAGAGAGCACAAGCAGAGGAGGAACAGAAAGACAGAATCCCAAGCAGGCTCTGCACTGACAGAAACCCTGAGATCATGACCTGAGCTGAAATCAAGACTTGGACACTTAACTGACTGAGCCACCCAAGCGTCCAAACCTAAGACGCTATTTCAAATTTGTTTCTACAGATATTTATAGGCAGCATATTAAGAGCAATCTGTTACCCCATGAGCCTCTACTGACAACCTGCTTATCTTTATAGGGAATTCACATGGTTGTTTAGCATTAAAAGAGAGAGAAGCTATTTCAACATTTCATGGCATCATTTTGTGCAATCTGAGGCCCCCATTTTCACAAAGGATCAGCCTGTCTCCTGACAGGACAAGTCTGGGGGCAAGGCCCCTCCTCTGGCCAGAGTTCTGATGGGTGGCACCACTGTGCTTAGCCTCTTCCAGTTTTAGTTTTTTCATGATCCTGACTGGTTTACTAACTATGTGGTTTTTTTCTGCTGGCAATTTTAACACCTGAGTACGCTTCAATCTCAGTATGTTATGTTCTCATTATCTCTCTGTGGGGCTCTCAGCCCTATTACATTGGAAATTCATTGAGAGGAGGAATTATGTCCCATATAGCTTTGTGTATTAGATATCCTAACACTGCTTGATATAAAGTTGGTAGTTCATACGTATTGAGACAAATTAACTCCAATACAGACACACATATGTGTATGGGTATGTGTGTGTGTGCATTTTGGGTGGCCAGCACACATATCATGTCACAGTATGGGCTCCCCTCCTGATCCCTCTCCTGCCCCCACTTCCACTCTCAGTCTCTCTAACCAAAGCTCTTAGAGTCTACAGGGAAAAAAATAATTGAAGAAAGAGAGAAATTACACTTAGGAATAGAAATTTATAAAACTGCCAACATTTTGTTTTTTGCTTGTTTTTTTTTTATTTTATTTTATTTTATTTTATTTTATTTTATTTTATTTTATTTTATTTTATTTTATTTTATATTTCATTTTATTTTAATTCCAGTAGAGTTAACACATAGTGTAATACATAAGTTTCAGGTCTAAATTACAGGGATTCAACATTTCCATACATCACCTGGTGTTCATCATGACAACACTCCTCAATCCTCATAACCAATCTCCCCTATCCCCCCACTGCTACCCCCTACACCTCCCCTCTGGTAACCATCAGTTTGTTCTCTATTGTTGAATCTGTTCCTTGGCTTCTCTCTCTCTCTCTCTCTCTCTCTCTCTCTCTCTCTCTCATTTTCCCCTTGCTTGCTTGGAAAACTGCCTACTTTTTGGAACCTGGAAAGAGGAAATGATACTGGGAAGGAAACATAGGGAGCGATGAATGGGATACATGAGTATTAGGGTCAATAATTTCAACAAAAGCATGGGCAAGAATAAAATATTCTGAATGAAATATGAAAAGTGTGAGAACTGAGGAAGAGTGGATTGAGCTATCAGACCTTTAACCTGAGGAACAGTGACATTTGTTATTTCCTTGTGGAGGGGTGTGTGTTTGTGTGTGTGTGTGTGTGTGTGTGTGTAATTCTGATTCCACAAAACTGTTTAAATTAACTTGTGCTTCATAACTCTGTCATTCTCTAGTTGTGTCATTTTTGCATCTTCACACATTGTAAGTACATACAGTTTGGCATCTCCATAACTAAAAGTTCTACAATTAGGTTTTTGATGCATTTAAGCTCTTGTTTGGAGATACAATGCAATTAACCATAGGAATGAACAACATATCCTTTCTTTATCAAGCTAGCCTGCCATTTCATCATGTATGTGCAAAGTCAGAGATTTTATCTGATCATTTTGTGCAAAGGAATGAGGGCCTGGATGCATGGAGGGATTTTTAGTAAAAGTCAAATTATTCAACTGAAATAGTCTGAAACAGAAGGGGTTTGAAAAGAAGCCAAGATAACCAAGTTATACAAACTGTCATCATATCCCAGCCCTCCCCCATAACAAAAACATCCAATCAAAGGATGGGGAAATTGCTTAGAAAAGAAATATTTTTAATAGATGTTAATAATGTACAATATTATACCTTAACATCTCATTTCAAGGAGAGAAGAGTAAGTTTCCATTTCACTCCAGAAAACATGGTTTCCATTCATCAACAGTATAGCTTTCTAAAATATCTCCTCAAGTTATTATGGGGTTCTATAACCAAGCCTGATTGTAAAATATGATGTTACAAAAAATCAATAATAAAATATTCATATGATCCAAGATTTTCCCAAATTGAATCTGACTGGGTCATGGCAGTATGCTGATGTCTGGAATGCAAGTAATATACTATATTATTGATGCCTGTCAAATAACGGAAATTGTTACAAATTAATTCATCCCTAACCTAATTAACCCCGTGTGCAATATTATATGCATTCCAGACAAGTACTGTTTTGCTCTGGCCATAAAACTAGGAAGGACAATATTTCAACCTATAAAATCGCCTTTTAAGCCACTTAGAAACCTCAAAGAGTATTGCTTATGTAGAAGTGATGCAAAAGAATGCATTACCTCATCTGTTTGAATTATTTTTGGTCTGATACAAAATGTTCTTTTTTTAACTGTAAAAATAATCTAAGGAAAATGTCTAGTCTGTCTTACATATTGAGTAGATAGAATACATTCATATTAATAGTTTGCACTATTAGAAATAAAAGCTGTGTCATTTTTGTAGGGGAAATGTGGAAGCCTTAACATTCTCTTGATATTCTAATGCAAAAATTGTTTTCTATCCAGAATATCTCATAGTTCTGACCTTACAGGTCAATGTATATCAAGATATATTTTAACATGATATATAGTTAGGACTGGTTTTTTTGGAACTAGTAGGCAAGTTGTTACTTTTATAAGAAAATTTTGTTATTTTTCTTCAACTATCTCTTTACACACATCCTTTCCCACCCTCATTTGTCAGTAACGCCCTGCTCTTCGGCAAAACAGAGCCTGATTCAAATATACCTAGATGTGAAATTTTCCTGTGCTCCAAATCTGTCGTGGATCTACAACGCATTAATATTTATCAGTTCTTTCTTTTCTTCTCTGCTAGTTGAAAACACTGTATGCTATACCTCCTAGCTTTCCTAACTGATTATTAAACAGTAAACAAAGAAAAAAAAGGCAACTCCAAAGAAAAAAATCTAATTGTGGTGATGTTTTAAATTATTTCAATCTTTCTGTTCCCATCGTTTTGTATCACATTGCAAAATTTTCTTATAATTACTGCCCCCGATTTTTAGTTTTATAATTTTCCTAGTTTAGGAATAATGTCATATTTGGATAAGTTGATTTTAAAAAGGGAGAGGGGGTGGCCTTGGATAGCAGTAGAAAGTGCATGCAGATGGTGGAGAATTTCTGGGAGAATCAGAGCTTGGCTGATCGCTTCGAAGTTATCCCTCCACAGGTGCATACTGAACACAGATTGTCTGCCTCAGAGAGTTGTGAACACTGGAAAGACCATTCGTGGAGTGTTAACATAGAGCAGGAGCTCCTAGAAAGGAACTTTTATTATTATTTTACCGTTATACTTCACAACCGGTACTTATAGACAATGTTAGCATTTTTCAATTCTTAGCATTTCAGTCAGGGCATTGTTTTAACATATGTAACTATAAAGTGTGCCCCAAATCTATGGATGTGGTTCATTTTCTGTAAGAGCACATTAGGCACTCTTAAGGTGAAAGCTGTAGCATGTTTTTATTTTTAAAAAAAAATTTTTTTTTAACGTTTATTTATTCTTTTTGGGACAGACACAGACACAGCATGAACGGGGGAGGGGCAGAGAGAGAGGGAGACACAGAATCGGAAACAGGCTCCAGGCTCTGAGCCATCCGCCCAGAGCCTGACGCGGGGCTCGAACTCACAGACCGCGAGATCGTGACCTGGCTGAAGTCGGACGCTTAACCGACTGCGCCACCCAGGCCTCCCTGTAGCATGTTTTTAAAGAGACTATTTCTGCCTTCAAAATCTAAAACGGTGAGAAAAAAAGTGCTTTGCGGTTAATCTCTATTTTAAGATTTTATATATATATATGATAGACATGATATATACGTATATCATGTCTATCATATATATATATATCTGTGTGTGTATCTACACACCTATGTCTATACCGAGAGAAAGAGAGACCCATGTATTGTGGCCACATGTTGTCAAAATGCATTAGTGAAATATCATATCTGATCACAAGTAATGTGAAATGATGCCCCACTGATTAGAACGTCATTGATGCTGTGGCCTGTTGTTCTTGACACCACAGAAGAGGATCAAAGCATCTTTCACGGTGATAAAGTTGGCAATATGGACGGGAAATAATGCCAGAGAGACTGATTAAGTGTTAACACTCCCACCTGGTGCCATGAAAATAGGACAAAACATCCATAATTCAGGATGATTTTCTCCTCCTGTGTTTATTTTTGTGCCAAGCTATAGGGTTTGAAAGAGTTAATACTGACAAACACTTTCTTCCTCACAATGCTCTCCAGTAAGGAGTAGGTTATAAGAGGGCTTCTCTTTCAGTGTGCATCCCTTCAAGGAATACTTTTTATATTTATATGAAGAATCAGAAAGGTATTTCCAGTGGGTGCAAAAATATGACTCATCCATTTTCCCTGCTTCTATATCTGGGTTGACAGATACCCAACTCAAGCTGTCTCTTGACTGACAAACACCTCAGTGGGCACGTTTTTCTTATGATAATGTTTACAGATAATTCAGGGAACCTGTATCCCAGATTTGTATTCTTAAGGAATAATGTCAACTAGAATATGAAGTTCTAAAATGAGAATAAATCTTTATCTGAGACCATGCTTCATCCACCATAATTAAATGTGCTAGCACCGGCCATCTTAGTTTGAGTCTCACTTCGCTTCTTTCCGTGAAGCTATCTGTGAGGCAAAGCCAGTGCAAGGCCTGAAGAGAAGGACCTCTGCCTGAACTGCTAAAGCTTACATGGTTAAGACGATAACACTGCCTCCTGTTTTGTTTGTTTGTTTGTTTGTTTAGAAAATTCTCTTCCCAGGTTTTAAGCATCCTGAATCAAAAGATAGCAATATTCATCCAACCTTAGGGAAGCGTCTCCTAAAACAAGAGTTAATGTTACTGCCAAAACAGATCAATGGTAACACATTTGTGTGAGTGACTATTATCCACAAGACAAAAAAGCTTTTATTAATTCCTGGAGGTCCACTGAATTGTTCTTGTTCACTGGGTTCTCAACTATGGTTCTTGTTCCAAATGTCTCATTACATAGTACGAGTGACATAATCAAAGCATGCTCCCCAACACTGTCCTTCTCAAGTCCATTTTCCTGTTGGCATACATGCCTATGATAAGATGGTACATTTTAACAAACATAAAATAAAATAAGTTTTGTACACACGTTCACATGTTTCACACACACACACACACACACACACACATTTTTTGTTCAAATATAAACATCAGGGAGTAATTTGCTAGATGGACTCAAATGATGTGATGATGTAACAGGTATTTCTATTACTAATTTGTAGATTTTAGTCAGGCTTTATGGTCCATTTGAAGGCACTGTGTTTATAGTTTGCAGGCTGCCATCTAGGTGCCAGATAGCTGAATGCATCTTACATTACCGATGAGGTCATCGTTGAGTAGCATGCTGAGAACAGCAAGACTATCACCGGGCTCTGGAAATGAGGCACAGTCATGAAAATGTGTGTCTTTATTTGTATCCTTTCATAATTTATTTCCACGAGCTTTCACTCTATAGTCAGTGTGCTTTGGATCTTTGATAAGCACATTATAAACTGCTTTGCATTCCATCACATTGATCCATGCTATATTAGAGTTCTCCCATTGTTTGAACAAAGTATCTTATTCATCCCCATGTAATGCTCATGGCCCGTTAGTTTATAGAAAAATTTAGTTCTATGCTTTCAGTGTCACAAAACAAAACAAAACAAAACAACACAAAAAATGTAGGTTAGAAACAACTTTAAAAATTAGAAAAGAAGCTTTTTACAGAGGATCAAAAAATTGATTTGACCCTGTGTTGATAATCTCATGGTGAAAGTAGTGACATAATTTGACCAAATTTGAAATTTGACTACATAATCTGTGGCAAAAAAAAATTGACCTCTCAGGACATATTTAACTCATGTGTAATAATTCTGTAACAGTAGATCCCTCAAACATAACCAAATGGAGAAAGGCAGGTTGAAGGGCTTAGTAAAATGTAAAGCAATATAAAATGCTAATGCTTAGAGTATGTGTTTGTCTCTCTCTGTGTGTACAATATCAAATTAATATTATAATTATTTCAATTCTAAGTTTGCACCATAGAACCACAAAAATTGTGGAATTCTTACAAGAATAGTTTGCTTTTTTTATACTTCCCATGATAAGACATGTTATTTTATCTTACTGATGGCAACTCTGAACAAAAACATGTGGTATTTAGAAGCTGGAATAACAAAGATAACAGAGTGCAAGTCTCGTAACTTTTACTTTTTTTCCCTTCTGGTACTAATCACTAATATACTGTCTCTTTTCTTAAGTTATTTAGAAGTCACATCAGTGGTTAAACATTCGTCTTATATTTGATTATAAGACGTATATAATACATATGATGACAACAGCAGGGGGAGGGGAAAGCTATGCTCATAAAAATTTCCTATATTTTACCAGAGGCAATTTACTATCAACTTGAAGTAGATTTTGATAAGTTAGAGATGTAGAAATCATTAAAAACCACCAAAAAAGTAACACAAAGAAGTGTGATTTAAAAGTGAAGAGAGGAATCAAAATGATGCGTAAATGAATTGTTGTATCAAAATCATGGTATAACAGAACCAGAAAAGATTAAAGGAGAAACAGAAGGGGAAAGAAAAAGCACTCAGAGAAACAGAAAAGAAGTAGCAAATGGCACACCTAGAGCCAAACGTATTAACTTTTACATTAAACATGAAAGAATGAAACACTCCACACATATGGCAGAGTCAGTGAAATTGGGTCAGAGAAGCAAGATTCGATTACATACTATCTATAAAACATACACTTTAAATTCAAAATCAAAAATCAGTTGGAAGTGAAAAGATAGAAGAAGATACAGCATGCAAATAATAGCATGAGAGAACTGGAGTAGCTATATGAACATCAGACAAAACAAACTTAAAGGAAATCAATGTTATTAGAAATAAGGAGAGACATAAACAACATCAACACGGTGGGAAGAAAATACACTTATAAATGTACCTGGATCTCAAAATGTAACAGAGAAACATAAAACACATATTGGTAAAATTTAAAGGAGAAACGTAAATTTAGAAATGAACACTTAAAACTGTTTTTATTCACAGACTACATGATTGTTTATACAGAAAACCCTAAGGACTCTATAAAAACAAGTTATTGTGGGGGCACCTGGGTGGCTCAGTCAGTTAAGCGTCCAGCTTCAGCTCAGATCGTGATCTCACGGTTCATGAGTTCGAGCTCTGCCGAGGGCTCTGCATTGACAGCTCAGAGACTGAAGCCTGCTTCGGATTCTGTGTCTCCCTCTCTCTCTAACCCTCCGTCTCTCTCTGCCCCTCCCCTGCTCGCGCTGTCTCTTTCTCTCAAAAATAAATAAAACATTAAAAAAATTTAAAAACAAGTTATTGTGTAACTGTGAATGAACTTTCACATTTTAGGTTGTCTCTAAAATACACCATCTCCAATTGCTTAGAAGTTTTCTTAGGATTTGTGAGACTTATTAATAAATGGACACGATGAGCATTATTATAAGCCTTATTGTAAGTCCTTCAGCAAAGAGTTTACATGGTGATTTTTTCTTAGAGTCTCAATTTAGATACTTTAATAGGTTCAAAATACAGAGTCATATGGTGTATTTGTTTATTGCGGGCTTGACTGAGAAGTAAAGAAATTCAGACAATTACTTTTAACGCCCATATATGATTATTAAGTCTGGTAAAATACAGAGATCATTGAAAGAGATATTTTTTTTTTCAACGTTTATTTATTTTTGGGACAGAGAGAGACAGAGCATGAATGGGGGAGGGGCAGAGAGAGAGGGAGACACAGAATTGGAAACAGGCTCCAGGCTCTGAGCCATCAGCCCAGAGACCGACGCGGGGCTCGAACTCACGGACCGTGAGATCGTGACCTGGTTGAAGTCGGACGCTTAACCGACTGCGCCACCCAGGCGCCCCTGAAAGAGATATTTTTAACTGAGTCTGAGTTTTATAAAATCATACATATCTTCTAAGTGATCATAAATCAGTTCTCATTAAGGTAACTAAAGCAATTAAAAAGTCACAAAAATTACACTTTTAGGGTTACAGTGTTTAATGTTTTTCAAGTTAAATTTCTACAACTAGCAAGATAACATGAGTTACTAGGACTCAGACGATGTTCTAGGGAATACAGGAAATATTTACTTGGAGATCCCAAGTGCACTGCAAGCTAAACGATGGCCAGCGTTTCCTGTTTGTGTACTTTCTTGACTTCCACCTTTGCCCAAGCCATCTGGTTTTTCAAGGACCTCCACGGTGTGGCCAGTGACGGAATGGTCTCCTGACAGTGCAATCAGAGAAACTTCCATAGACACACTGGCCCCGCCATCTTTGCCAGAAATCACATTACCCAGGTCCCTAACACTTCTCTCCTGATCCTTTGGTTCACCATGTTTTTTTTAACAGAGGATCAAAGTGAGGACCTGCACTGGTGTAGCCTTGTGTGTTACCTGCAGGTTGATGGATGTGGAATCTATACTCGCCTTTGGTCAATCCTGTAATGGCTCCTGATACCACAACAGGCCCATTTTTTTTCTGCACGAAATGGACAGTGTCCTCCACACAGCCCTGGCCTTTCAGCACGCACACAGCCTTCATCTCTATGACTTGGGAGGGCAGCGGAGGACACCACATAAGATGCTGACACCACACTGCATGTTGATTTTGTTACCACAGGTGAGAAATATATGTGACCAAAGGCCTGAAACGAGTAAACCAAAAAAACCTTTGTGGAGGAATTGGCTGACCACAGGAAGTGAGGTGCCAAGACTGTGAAAAGCCACACAGATTTCACACCTCCACTTCTATAACTTTAATTGTCCTTTAATTTACTTTAAGGATTTTCTTTTCATTTTTCGTGTCTCTCTGTCCCTCTTTTTCTCCACAAAATTATGCCTAAGTTGTACCATCCCCAAAGCCACTCTTCACTATTCTTGCCAATTCCACATCTGACAACAAGTCCCAGAATATTTTCAGACAGTACATGGAAAATGTTCTAAGTTGCACTGCCAGCGATGAAGTGTTGAAAATACAAGCGCCTGTGCCAAGGAAGAATACTCTGAGGTCAAAGAACCTTTTGGAAGTATTAATAAAGTAGATAATAAACAATTCCAGAGTTGGCATTTGGTGAAGAAAGACAATCCATATTCACTAAATCAGAGCAATAAACATGAATTTAAAGAGACACTTAATGGCTTGGACCATGATTCTCCTAAATCCATCGGGTCTTTTGGCTAGCACTAAAGAGAACATTGAACTTGAGCACATCTGAAAATTCTGAAAATGCCTTGACTCAATTATGATTATGATTTGTTTCTTTCCAGCCTAAGTGAATGATACACATGGAAACAAAATGCAGAATTTTAAAATCTGTCTCTGTTACTCAAATCCCAACATCACCTTTTGTTCCATTTTGGACACCAATGTTTGCATGGTTTCACTTAGATTGTTGGTTGACACGGTAAAATGTCAAAAGTAAGAACAAAGAAAAGGTAATATTCACCATAAAGTCCATTTCTCCAAAATGTCAGCACTCCTTTGTCAAGGTTAATAGTTAGGGGAACAAAGGAAAATGTGTTGAAGTTAAATTCTTTCATTTTATATTTTTTTCTCTTTGCAATCCAGAATCTGAAATACATTTTCTTTTTCTTTTTCTTTCTTTCCTTTTTTTTTCTACATCAGGAGGATCATTATGTATTTTCTCATTAAAAGAAAAAAAGAGAGAAACTATTAAATAACAGGAATGATCATTCATAGAATACTTACTATTTGTCAGGTATCTTCCTGACATTTTATTTAATTTTCACTACAATCCTTTATATCAGTATCATTATGAGCTCCATGATAAAGGGGATAAAACCAAGTATAGATAAGTGAAATAACTAGCCAGGAAATGGATAAGAATCCAGACGTTTTGTTTTAAAGACTGTGCTGCTAATCTCTATGCTTATAAAACAAAACAAACAAAACAATTACAGGCTAAGATATCTCCAAAACACTAAAATTTGCTTTTTTACTATGTTGATACTTAATATATTTATTAACACATCAGCAGTCCAACTAGATTATCTAGGTCTTATATTCAAACAGCCAACAAGTCTTAACAGTGATGCATTGCTGGGAGATTTATTTTATTTACTGATTTCCAGGAGTTCATTATTAATTAATAGGTGTTTTACTTAGCAAAATGTGTTCCTGCCTTTTGGAGAGGTGAATAAGTAAGGTTTTTGGATATTGCGGTAAGATCCAGAATATGAAAAAAATGCAAAAAAAAAGGTAGTTTATATCAAGAAATGGAGGAACTAAAATAATTTAAGCTAAACTACATCTCCCCAAAGTGCTTTTAAGTTAAATTATTTATCAATAAAATTATACAGCTTAGAAACACTATTGAACACTAAGACTTTTTTATGAAAGCATTTCATAATTTTCCCAAAGCAGTCTGACATTATTCTGTGCATTTATAGAGATAATTGTGAGAGTGTCTTCAATTTTTACTTTTTCTTTAAAGTTATTATATTCCATATTTTTCCTCTCCCTTAAAATTAGTGCCCTCATGATCTAATATGCTTTTCTACTTACTTGTCCTTTACTTTTATAGATCTGCTATATATATAAAGAACCCTGGTTTGAACTGCTCAACGGGTTGTACAGATATCAGCTCATTAAAAACTCTACTGTGAGACAGTCTGTGGACATTTTAGAAATTGTGCCACTTTCTACTTAGAACAGAGAATTTAAAGCTTGTGAAGATCACCCTGTGGGTTTTCCATCAGAGATGTGACTTGCTATAAGAATCTTCATTCTGAAGTAATGAGTCCAGTTTTGCTGAGCTTTATTTAATACACAAGATGTGGAACTTATAGTGACAAAAACCACGGGAGTTGAGAGTGATATGAAACAGGATATTTGTGTGTATGGAGGTATTTTACTGTGTAGAAAGAAGACAGGAAGGATGGACCCAAATATCTCTCAAGGCCTGTAAGTTTGTATTCAGTTACTTACTAAAAACATTTAGAAGTTTGACTTAAATTCCTGTTGACACGGGAAACCCAGGCTTGGCACTAAAACTGAAAGTGTTCTTATTTGAAGGCTATCAAATAAATGAATTAAAATAACACTAACAGTAAAGACTAAGCTACAGGATTAGTGCTCTGAATAAGAGCAATAGGTTATTAAAGGCCCAGACAGACGTGGGGCTCTGTGTGTGTGTGTGTGTGTGTGTGTGTGTGTACATGTGCAGGGCAGGAGGCCGGAAATGTGTGGCGCTCTTCACCAAAAAAACCTCATGACTTTGAGAGTCTAACACTAACAATTAGTACTTCTCTCTCTCATACTCCCTCCACCTGCATGTGATTCTCACAACGTCACCCATGTTAGCTATTACCAATTATGACTGCTCATATTCATTAGCCTCTCCTCCGATGGTTTATAGATGAGCTCAAGACGCTCCTTTTCTGACCAAAACAAACAAAAGAATATCCTCTCACAGTCCCCTTCTCCATGCTGAAGTAACTATTAATTTTGTTTCCAAAACAATTATGGAAAGGGTATCCTCTCCTGTTTCTACTTTCTTATGCCCATTAACTCTCCAACTTTTACCAATTTAATGGGAACAATTGGGATAAAAGGCAAGACCAATCCTTCAATTGTTAAACCTCAAGGGGCTTCTTCTTTACTTTCTTGCAGTCTACAATGTTGAGACATCTTTTTTTTTTTTTTTACTAATGTCTCAAAAATTTCTAAGAATTTTCTCAAATATTTTACTGTCTTTTTACTCTCCAACTTCTCAAATATTTCTAAGAATTTTTCTGTTTGCCTCCTAAATATATTGATTAGGGACCGGTGATCATTCATATGAAAAGGTATTCAAAAAAAGATTGAATATCTTCCTTAACCCATTGCCTTTGCTACTTAATCTGTTTTACATATGCATTCAATATTAACCTTCTTTGTTTAAAAATGTTTATTTATTTATTTTGAGATATATAGAGAGAACGCATATGCACAGGGGAGAGGCAGAGACAGAGGGAGACAGAGAATCCTAAGCAGGCTCCACACTCTCAGCACAGAACCTGATGTGGGGCTCAATGCCACAAACCATGAGATCATGACCTGAGCTGAAATCAAGAATCAGATACTTAACTGACTGAGCCATCCAGGCACCCCACAATATTAAACTTCTTAATTAACAATTATTATTGACACAGAATTACTGAGTTGCATTCAGATCATTATTCCCAGCTCCTTTTACACAAACCTCTTCACCACTCTGCAAATCTCAATACCTCACTCTCACCACCTGCAGCCAACTATGACCAAGGTGTGCTTCATAATGTTTGCTGAGTTGAACGTCACTTCTCAGCTCAAAATCTATAGTTGCAAATTACTGGCAAAGTTCAAACATCACTCCTTAACTATAGTCGATAAATAATTGGTTCCCTTCTCACTTATTCCTACCTGTTTTCTACTATTTCAGTTAGGACTTTTAGTTTAACCTTCACTTCAACGTTCTCAGTTGCTTCCTGCATCAGGGCTCCACATTTTCTCCATTGCCTCTACTCTAGGTCATAGCAAGCTTCCTCTATTAAGCTTCTGTTTAGTTCTCATGTTTGATGACCCTAGTTAGCACTGATGCCCTTTCTCAAACTTCTTTTGCTCTTTCTTTTTTTGTAGTATATATCCATCACTAAGTCTCTCTCTATATATGTATATACACACGTACACATATACAGTGTATGTGTGTATATATATTTATGTATATGTATATACATATATATACATATACATATACATATGGAATGTTGTATTTACAAACTGTACCATGTACTTTACCTTATATGTAGTTTTGTTATCTAATACTTTTCACATGTAGGTCTTTTTCTTTACCGTTGTGCAGTTAGATCTTGGATAAAAGTGATTTAACGCTATATTATCCTTCTTAATACATTTCACACAGTTTAACTCAAGACCAAACATATAATGCATACTCAACAAATACTTGGTGGTTGCTTAATTGGGGCTAATAATATTTAAGAATTACCAAGACTTCATTGGATGATTAAGGCAATCGATGTTTTTAATGATTACATTCTATGGAGTCACTCTTAAATTCCAATAACTGCTAGATGCTATAGTCCATCACAATATTTAAATTTCTAATACTTTATTTGGTGGTTTTGTTTTCTTTGGTCATCATTAGTTTGTTTTGTTTTGTTTTGTTTTGTTTTGTTTTGTTTTGTGTGTGTGTGTGCTAAGACTCTGCACTTGAAAACCCCAAGGCTACCCCAAAACTGGTCAAGAATGTTCCCCTTCTAGAAACATTCAAGATAATTTTAGTATTTTTTTGTTTTTCCATGATTATGCTAGATGATGATGATTATGATGATGATGATGATGGAGATGATGATGGTGATTTTAGTGTCTCTAGGTTTAAACAATCTCAGGTACAATGTAAACGTAAAGAAGACACTTTAAAAATCTATGCATCAGGAAAACTGAAATTCATCAAACTTCCTGACACCTACAAAAATGTAGTCACACTAGTGCACAGACGTTAACACAAAATATAATGTCAAACTACTGTTCTTTTAAATTTGAAGTTACAAATATAGGTCTAATGTTTTGAAATGTGAGAGTAACAAACAAATACCTTAATATGAGAATTTTTCAAATTTGAAGTTTTCTTTATTCCTAACCAAAGAGGCCCTTGAAAGTGCTTCATCGAGAAAGGATTGGATCGAATTGAAGAGGACAAATTTCCCAGTTGGCAAGTATCACCTGACAAGTATGGACAACACAGATCTCTACTCTCGGCTTTCAGCCTAGCCAAACCACAGCATAGTCAGGACCAAACAGACGCAAACCCACGGGGCTTTTCTGAGGATTACTCACAATTTGCTATGAATGAATGGCTAGACTGAGCTTAGGTGAACCGACCTGGAAAAGCCAGTCTGATAATCTATCAGACCTGAATTTTATAACATTAGTTTTACTGCCATTATACAGCCCATATTTTTGTTTCCCAGAGGTCTAACCCAAAATTCCACTATAATTTGTCATTTAGAACTTTAATATGGTCACTTAAGTACTTTCTGGAATACTTTGTTAAGATGGTTGAAGTAGGAAAATTAAATTTTCTGAAAGCCAGCGCTAACATGAAGTCTATGGTAACCACAAATATTCATGGTGTCATCTAACAACCTCAACTTCTGCTTTCATGATAATTTCAGTAGAGTTAATTGTCATGAGGTGACTTAAATACTCTGCCTAGAGTCCGATGGATATGATAAAATAAAATAAAATAAAAATAAGAAAGTAATTGAGAAAAATGTGTTTGAACACTTCAGTTAGAATTTTGGCTTCGCCGTTTATAAATTCTGTCACCTTAAACAGATGACGTAACCTCTTTGTGCCTCCAGTTTTCACCTGTATAATGGGGACCAAACCACTACCTCTCTCATACTATGATTATTGAGATTAATCACTATTAACTGTAGAATGCTTAGAATATCTCCTAAAACAGAGTAAGTACATGAAGAATACTGGTGACGATGAGGGTGATGGTGAGGACAATGACAAGGACTATTGTACAGCTACATCTGCCAAGGTACCAAACGACTGTAGCAGTAATAACTCCACATCATAGTAGTCTCTTATTTTTGCATCCATGCTTCCCCTTTTAGGAAATACAGCTTTCCAGGAAAAATTACCTTTGTTCTACATGGTATTTAACTTGGTACTTTATTGCTAATTTGTTAGAATAACCAAAGCAAGTTGTTTTCACAAAGGTTTATTCTCTGCACTGTAAAATAGAGTGAACCAATCTGATTGAACATACATTGTGAGGAGAAAGGAGGCAAATCCAGGAAAGCACAGATCTGAAAGTGGGAGCAGCCAAAGAGTTGATATGATCAGCATGGACAACGGTGCCAACACTAAGGTCAGTAAAGACACATTACAGTTTCCCATCTAACAATCAAGAATCCCAAATACATAGTAGAATGAGTGAATTTCAAAAGCAAACAGATATTAAAGAGTAGGTTTCAGAAATGTGAACTGGCCTATTCACGTTACACAATGAGAAAGTAGTAACACTGGGAAATATTTATTTATGATTTTCTAAATATCAATCTAATATTCTTTCCTCTACCTTATATGATGGGTTCAAAAAGGAATGGCTTGTACTTAAAAACTTTAAAATCATTTATAAATTTTCACAGGATAAAACTAGAATTACAACATGTCAACTTTATCCTCTATTAATAGGTGGTATAATCTGTCATTCAAAGTAATACTTTTCTTAGCCTTTACTTCTTCTTTTAAACTATAGCAATGTTCATGTGCTGTGCTAAACAGCTCATTATGTTGAAAATTATAAAATCGCAGACAGGACTAAAATAGATATTCAGAATGGGAAGATGATTAACACAGTAAGAAAAAAAAAGATAATAAAACAAACAAAACAAAGGTGTGAGAAAATGGGAAGTATTGCAAGTATATATGGGATATGGGATAGTTCTTAAACTAAAAATGATTCCTGGGGCACGTGGGTGGCTCATTCGGTTAAGCATCTGACTTCAGCTCAGATCATGATCTCACAAGAGTTTGAGCCTCCTGTCCCACTCTGCTGACAGCTCAGAGGCTGGAACCTGTTGCAGATTCTGTGTCTCCGCCTCACTCTGTGCCTCTCCTGCTCACGTTCTTTCTCTCCCTCAAAAAAATTAAACATTAAAAAAAACTTAAATACAAAAAGTAAAATAAATAAAAATGATTCCTGATGCAAAAGAGAGGGATGCTCCATATTAGACTTGTTAAGCAATGCAGTTTTAAATAGTCAGAAATGAAATTTTCATTTTTTAAATTTCCTTTAAAAATTTTTAATGTTTGTTTATTTTTGAGAGACACAGAGAGACAGAGTGTGAGAGGACGAGGGGCAGAGAGAAAAGGAGACACGGAATCCAGAGCAGGCTCCAGGCTCTGAGCTGTCAGCACAGCACAGAGCCTGATGCAGGGCTCAAACGTACTAACTGTGACCTGAGCCGAAGTCAGACACTGAACTGACTGAGACAGCCAGGCACCCCGAGAAATGAAATTTTCAAAAAGTTGTAAACATGCGACTAGAGAAGATCAACCTCAAAGTAGGATGTTCATTAACCTAATGACACTTTTGGAAACACTTACAGTTATAAATTCATCAAATATTTATTGAGTGGTAACAGTGTTCCATGAACTTTTCAAGGTGCTTAAGATTCATCAGGAAACAAAACAAATAACCCTGCCCTCTCGGAGTTGACATTGTATTGTGCACTGAACAGCAGGGAAGGAAAGGGGAGAGAGAGAAAGGAAACAGACAATAAGTCAGGAATATAATGAATATGTATATTATGTTTTCTGTTAGATACAACAGTAATTAAAATGAAAAAAAAATATGGGAAGTTAAGAAAGTTAAGAAGCGTGTGAGAGGAATATTTTAAATAGAGCAGTCAGCTTGTCATGGATGTGAGCAAATACTTCATGGAGGTAAGGACGTTTCTACGTTTCTCATGCAGATACCTAGAAAAACTTTTCCTGGACTAAAACCAGCCAGGACAAGGGCCCTAGGATGAGGATATAGTTCAGGAACTTTAGGGAGTCCAGTGTGTCCAGTGTGGTGGAACTGATGGGGGAGATGAGTCCCGAAAGTCAAATTATGTATGGAATTCAAAGCCAGTATAAGAATTCTGGCTTCTATCTTAAATAAATGGGGAATCCACGGAGGGTACAGGGCAGAGGGGAAAATGAGCTGGCCAATTTGAAAACATCCTCGTGTCTGTCTGAAGAATAGATGATAGAAGGGTAACAGGGGCTAAAATCAGACCTCAAAAATACAGCCCACACTGGACTAGACAGGAAGTGGGGAGTTTGTCACTAACAGACTAAGTCTGGTGAAGTGCTGGTGATGAAAATTTTATCAAAAGCCACGGCTTGATCCAAAGATCCAACCACCTTTACATTTACATCCAAGTGAGTAGCAAAGCAGGGTCTATGGTTACTACCGGAACTGGAAGTTGTCTTAGTTGTGAGTTTCAACAGATTGTCAGTGTAAAAGAAAATAAAGGTGTTCAACGGTTTGAAACTAGGCACAGAGAAGAAAAGCAGTTCTGCATCAGCTCTCATTTAGTGAAATACATAAAGAGACAGCAAGTTCGAACTCCCCTTGGTGACTTTAGACAAAAAAGCACAGAGTTACACAGAGGCCTATCTGAACTATTTGCGAGTGGCAAAAGTCTTCTGCACTAAACTTTTTGTTTTTCTTCCTGGTGTAAGAAGTCTATTTTTTTTCAGACCATAAAAAAAATAGTTGGCTTTATTTTTAGTCTCCTGAATATATTACAGAGACTAATAAAAACAACACGAGATGGTTATCTGTTTGAGATGTTCCCAAATAATCAAAATATCTCTCAAGTATCATTTTTAATGTGGACTAACTTGCTCCTTCACATTTTTGTAAAGGAACTGATATTTATAGACATATGTATAGGAGTAATAAGAATTCATGACAACCAGTTCCAATGTAATAAATTATCCCCTCCTTATCTCTCTCCTGCCCTGGCTTTCTTCCTTCCTTTCACCTTTCCTTTCTTCCTTTTCCCTTCCTTGTTTTCTTTCTTCCCCTTTTCCAGATATTAAGGTTTATTTTAAGATCATCTTTTTGAATTAAAGAGAAAATATTTTTAAAAACTGGCACGGGAAAGAAGCTTTTGAAGACAACAGTGAACAGAGACAGAAAAGAGCAACGATAGGTATCACGAATGGAAAAAACAGAGATAAAACATGTGCAGGGTAAACACCATCAGTCAACATTATTTTAAAAGTCAAGATACAGTTTGAAAAAAAGGAAGGGGAAAAGAATAAGTTCAAATGCTACTTTACATAATAATCCTGTCATAAACACTGTTATTGGACCATACGATATTGTTTTTGAAATTCTAATGTCCTTTAGAACGAGAGACCTATATAGAAGGGCAATAATAAGGAGCTATACTTTAGGAGAGGATTAAGCAAGTAGGGAACCACTGTGGCTCTAAATTCAGAGAACATAAAGACATTCTGAAGATTTGCAGATATCTTAAAACATGTGGGGAGAAGGATATTAGAAAAATAAGCAGCCATGATATACACATGAAATGAATCCCATATGGTATTCTTCATTCCCACACAACGTCTTTCACCACTTTGCTTCTGACTGCAATTCTCTAATCATTCCCACCTACTCAGTGCCTTATTCTCAACTTGTACTGAGTTAGCATAGAGTCAAACTCCTCAAATGGATATGGAATAAAAGGCTTTTGTACCTCCCACAAAGCAAGCTAAACGTTAGGATCCCTTTTGTTCCATTATATCAACTAGAATAAAGAGAGGCTTTTATAAAGTAGATAAAAAGATGATCAATAGCAGGCAAAGGAATTAGAAGGAGGAAAAATCGTGTCATCGTATAGAAGGATTTTATTCAGCACTACAATTTAAAATTATGTGACAGCATGAATATGATTGACTTTAGAGTAAGGACTAAATAGATTGCTCTTTTAATTACAGATGACGCAACTTTGGGGATTTTATAGGTTGGAAAATAAAATGAAAAAGCTGAGGCAATGGCATTCCCTAACATGACATGTGTTTTATGTATTTATTTGTTTGTTTGTTTGTTTGTTTGTTTAAATCGTCCAGACAAGATTCTTTCATTGGTGTAAGTAAAGTTTTTCTAAAGTGGCGAAGTAGTCAGAGTTTTGAATACACCCAAAGTTAAAAAGATCAATGTTCACAAAACAGCCACATCACATTTTGTTTCAGTTCCTTACACCCCTGATGTGTTCTAATACATCATACACTTACTCTTACAGAGCTTATCAACACCAATATAATATCCTAGATTAACAATCCAGGGTATGTTCTGTTATGTTGAGCTTCTTAGGAAAAAAAATATATCCTCATTCATGGAAATTTGTGGAAAAGATTATAATTTCAACTCTAAATAAGTATCCTGTGGTATTTTACACTTAACTCTCAATTTACACAATTTATATTTACTGAAATGCATTAGGATTTACATGACTGTAACTATTCCTTGAATATAGTTGCTGAATCCATAACAAACACCCACAAGCATGGGGAGATGAAAATATTTAAATATGTAAATCAAGGTATCCTATGACCCGGTTTAATTAATATGAAACCCAATTTTATTACTGAGAGTGACATTTATTAATCCCTCGTGTGTGGTAATGTGCTAGTCTTTGTTCAAAGTAAGCTCAGTAAAATCTCTTTTAAGACTGAAGATATGTTTTATTACTAAAAGTGACATTATCAAATGTTTCTATCAAAAATATCTCACAATATATCACTCCAAATAATCGTGGCAGCTTAAAAGTGGAAAATTGAGAAGACTGAACATTTACCCTACAATGCAGCTGAAACTCAAAACATTTTTGAAAACTCTTTTTGACATTGTCACAAGAGACACTTTATGAGCCACATGAGAAATTTTTCCTAAGTGTTTTAAATCCGTGATTCATTTTCTTCTCTTTTTTTCTTTTTATCCCTAAATGGCCTTTCTTATTTGGTAATTCATTTTACCCACCAGGTTTGACTCTGGATAATTCTTAACAACCATGAAAATTCAGCTTAGACAAGAAGTTCAATTTATCTGGGGGCGGGGGGAGGAATCAAAATGTGTTGCTATTGCATTTATTTAAAGAATGGGTCATAGGTTCTGAAGGTATGACTTGGTACCTTCACAGAAGGATCAGACACACTACTTTATAAACAGGTCTCACGTATAACATAACTTAAAAGTGAAGGAGCAGAAAGATACTCAGAAGTCTCTGGAGAACAGGTATGGCAGTGTGGTAAGAAGACTTAGGCTCCATGTTTTGAGACATTTCACTTTTAAGGAATTGGCTTTGCCACACAGGATTTCCTTTATTAAAATAAATGGCAGACGCTATATTGACTCAGTATATCTTAGGACAGAGCAGTGCGACATTGCGGCTAAAAACCTGAGCTCTGAAGTCAGACAGGGAAGGTTGAAATCTGGCTCCAAATCTTATTACCTGAGTGACACAGTGCAAATTTCAGACAACGGAGATAATTGTTGAAAGTATTAAATGAGATCATCTAAACAGAACTGTTTAGCATGGTGTCTGGACACACAGTATGTATTAAGTATTTCAGTCCTACCATTTTCTCTTTGCTTCTTAGCTTGTATCCCTGAGTATGCAGTTTGTCAGTACATCTAACTTTACGTATATTGATAACGTTAAATGAGTTCCAAGAATAGTTTATATTGATGTTCCTTTTACGCTTCTATTACAGAAAAATAAGTGAGTTGGAATAAATACTACCTTCCTGATAGAAAGAATATCATCCAATGGGGGAAAGACAAGACATCTTGGTCTTGAGACTTTAATAGTTCCTGTCAGTTAGAAGATTTACCGAGTAGCTACACAATAAACAAAATGAAGTAATCACAATTATCCAAGGCATAAATCTATTGTGGTTCAAGTCCTGGTAAATACTAGCACTACTGTCTTAAATTCTTTCTTTGTTGGGCTTAGGGGAAAACATAATGTGACAACAAAAATAAAATAATCTTATGTCCAAAAGAAAAACTGATGTAACAGAAACCTGTAGTTATTTCGGTTGTCATACCTTCTCAGAATGTCGGTAGGCAAAACTATGAGAGTAGTTGCTACATAGTGCTATCAGAATTGTTATTTAAGGCTAGATATTTCGCAAATCAATTATATTTTACCGTTTGGCATACAGTGTTAGCCAGACTCCTGCACAAAATATTTTCTTTAAAGCTATGCCTACACCATTTTAATGGTAATTACTGATAATAAGAAACCAGGTTCTGGAGCTGGATATATTGAGATTCAAATCCTGACCCTGCCACTTCTTGCTATCACCTTGAGCATAAGTCTCAGATCAATATCCTCATTTGTAAATTGCAGACACTCATAAAGCTTATAACAATGCTGTGATGATTGAATGAGATGGTCCAGGTACAGAATTTTGCATAGTGCCTGCACATATTGTACATTTAATAAATATTTCTATTTATTATTATTTTATTCTACTATGATTATTTTTCTTTGGTTCATTTTAGTTTTAGCTTTCCACACTAAGCTCTGCTGATGTTTCACTTTCTGTTGATAGTTTCATTATGCTCTTTTATCTAAATGTCAGTTATCTTAGAAATTTTCCTCTTTTTCTTTCCTGCATACAATCATCAATCACCAACTACTGCCAATTTATATGTAATCCTTTTCCTGTCTTTTCTTTTCATCCATACAACCAACCTATTAATTTTGTTTAGATAAGTATAAGTTTCTTACTATTTTCTCTAATATTTGTTTCCCTGTCACTTCATCCTGATTATTCTTGTTCAAAATGTGAGCATCCTATTATAAACTTGTTCCACAATTTTAATTGTTTATTGCTGCCTTTATACAAAATAACAAACTCAAAGTTTCTAAAAACTAGAATTTATATACTTTTTCAAACATATTATCATCTTTTACTACCCTCTTACTTAAAATTATCTCTTCTTTAATCATTTATCACAACACACTTCTAATAGGTGGTGTTTACCTACATGGAAAGACTTTCTCCAAACGAATATACCAGCCTCAGAAAATTTACCAACACTATACTTTGTCTATGTAGGAGTCTCTAAATGCATAATCCTCAGCAAATTCTTGCAATGTTGAACTCTTGTGTTTACAAACCAGTTAGTGGCTAATTATATATTGTTTTAATTTGTTCTATAATATTTAACTGACCTACACCCCACACTTTTTATTCATTTTAAGCATCTGTAGCAGACATTATTTTATAAGCTTATATGCCTTTCTCAATACCTTTGATACTTAATTTTAAAATACAGATAACTATTTTAAGAGACTAATACATAACAAAACTCAATCCTTAACTCCTGACCAAGATAGAATACCAGGGACTGGATTTACCATATTAGAAGAAAAAACAAAACAAGGAACAAAAAAATATGAAAGAGTAGTTTTTAAATCACTGAATATCAGGGAACAAAAACAGTGATCCTCAAGAAAAGGTAAATAGATCCGATGAACACTACAATGTAACATCTTACTGCCTTCAGATTTCCCAGGCTACAACACAAGGAGGAGGAAGCAGGACAGAGCAGCTCAGGAAACTCCCTGATTTCAGGAGGTGAAGCTGAAATTCCAGGGAAACCAGACAGACCAGAGTTCTCAGGAAAGAATACCAGAGAGGAGACAACTGCATAGACAGAGACGAAGGGCATCTGTGAAAGATGCTTCTTCAGCTTCCAGCAGAATACTGAGCAGCCCATGTGTGAGAAAACCCTCTTGAGGCCAGGGAAAGAACTACGCAAAAGGATTGGAGGCTTCGTGGTTGGTGCTCCCACAAGACTCGGAGAAATGCTTGCTCCCACCAGCCAAATTGAAAAAACTCAAGATTCATGGAACATTAGGTACAGTACATAGAAGTGTCTTGCGTCAATCGGGAGGAATACTCAACTGCTGGTGTAATACTGCTCTGATTCCACATAACAAATCTTAAAAGCAAAATTTACAAGGATCATACTATTTCTCAATAACTTAACTGTGTCCCGTAAAAAAAGTTCAAGAATAACTACAGGGATACAAAAATACTTCCCACTCAAGAAGGTGAAAATCACAATGATTGGCACCCCCCTCCAAAAAAAATTACAAGCATGTAGAAAAATGTAACTCATATTGAAGAGGAAAATCGATCAATCAAAATCAACCCAGAACTGTCATAGATGTTAAAATTAGTAGGTATGGACATCAGCAGTGTTATTAAAACTATATTCCATATATTCAAAAAGTTAAATACACAAGGAAGGATATAAAAAGGATCCAAATAAATTTCTAAAGATAAATATTACAGCAGCCCAGCCGGCTCAGTCTATAGAGGATGTGAAATTTTTTCTCAGGGTTGTGAGCTCGAGCCCTATGTTGGGTGTCGAAATTACATTAAAAAATTATAACATCTTATAAAAACTACACTAAACTGGATTGGTAGCAGCACAAATGTTATAATGAAAAAGATTCATGAGCTTGAAGGCATGGCAATAGAAACTACCTAAAATGAAGAATACAAAGGAAAACAATTTAAAAAGTGAAGAGCATCCATGAACTTAAGGCCTACTTTAATTGGCCTGATATATGTGTAACTGGAGCTCCCAATGGGGGAATATTGAAAAAAATAATAATTGAATTTTTTCCAAATTTTGATGAAAACTAAAAACCCACAGATCTAAGATTAATAAATCCCACTCCCAAGACAAAGAAAACTCCACCAAGGCACTTCATAAACAAATTGTTCCAAACCATAATGGAGCCAATCTGAAAAGCAATCACAGATGTGACACCTCACATAAAAGGAAATAACTATCACAATATATTTCTCATCATAGAATAAGAATGGTGGAAAAACGTCTTTAAAATATTGAAAGAAAAAAATAGAATATTAAAATTCTATTCTCAGCAAAGTATCTTTCAAAACAGAAGGGTAGATAAACTTTTTCAGTCAACCAAAGGTGAAGGATTTATCACCAGCACACTTAAACAACAGGAAATGTTGATGGGAATCGTTCAGGAAGAAAGAAAATGATACTAGATAGGAATATAGATTTACATAAAGAACTAAAGATAACAGCATTAGTAACTACACTGGTAATTACACAAGAGTTGTAAATATTTTCATTTTTCGAAAATACAATTGGATTTTTTAAGTTTATTTATTTAATTTTGAGAGAGTGTGTGTGCATGCACATGCATGCAAACAAATGAGAGGGGCAGAGTGAGAGGGAGAGAGAGAGAATTCCAGGCAGGATCTGCACTGAGAGTGCAGACACGTTACTCACATTCACAAACCATGAGATCGTGACCTGAGCCAAAATCAAGAGTTGGAGGCTTAACCAACTGAGCCACCCGGGTGCCCCTATAACTGGATTTTTAAACTAAAATATGAACAATGTATTATTAGATTTACAGTCTATGTATAAAGGTAAAATAATGCTTAAAGCCTAGGGGGGTAGAAAAGGAAGTATACTACTACAAGATTGTCATACTATACACGAAATTGCATAATGTCATTTAAAGGTGGGCTATGATAAGCTAAAAATATACATAATAACCCTCCCAAAACACTAAAAAAGAACCAAAAATAAAAGAGTGAGAACTTGATTAACTAACAAAGGAAATAAAATAGAATCATAAAAATATACTTGTTTAACCCAAAGGAACAAAAACAAGAAAACAAAGAAAAAAGGAACAGAGAACAAAGCAAGGTAATGACTTAAACCTATCAATAATCACAGTAAGAATAGTCTAAACAGCCCAATAAAAGGCAGAAATTGTTAAGTTAGATTTAAAAGCAAGACAAAACTGTATGCTCAATATAGACACATATAGGTTAAAAGTAAAAGGATGGAAGAGATATAATATTCTAACACTGGAAAAAAGAAAGCTGAATGATTATATTAAGTCAGACAGATGGGATTTCAGAATAAAGAATATTGATAGGATAAAATTCATCTCAAAGTGATAAAGCTGTGAATTAATCAGGAAGACACAATCACATACATGCTTATTTATACACATGAAGACAGAGTTGCATGAAGAAAAAAAAATAAAGAACTGCAAGGAAAAACAGACAAATACATATTAGTGGGTGGAGATTTCAATACCTATCTCTCAATAACTGGCAGAACAAGTTTGGAGAAAATCAGTAAAGGTAGAAAAGACTTGGCCAACACAGTCAACCAACTTGAACTAATTGACAATAGAACACTCCACTCATATTACATACCTTCCTTATGGTCACACAAAACATTTATAAGATAGATCATGTTTGGGGGCATAAAACAAGCCTAAATAAGTTTTAAAAGATTTAAGTGTCACAAATTTTTTTGAGACCAAAACTGAATTAAGTTCATAATCAGTAACAGAAAGACTTCTGAACAAAATACCCAAATACTGGAAATTAAATAATAACACTGTAATAAAACTTAGTTCAAAGAGGAAATACAAATGTAAATTAGAAAGCATTTTAAACTGAATGAAAATGAAAATATAACATATTAGGATTTAGACAGTGCCAATAAAGCAGTACTTAGAGATAATTTATAACACAAAGTATCGATATTAAAAAAGAAAAGTCTTAAATCAATGACCTCAGCTTGCCCATGGAAATACAACAAAATAAGAATAAGAATGGGAAGAAGAAGAAAAGGAAGAAGAAGATGAAGAAGAAGAAGAAGAAGAAGAAGAAGAAGAAGAAGAAGAAAGGCAGATTAAATTAAAAATAAGCTGAAGAAAGAAAATAAGATCACAACATAATTTGATAAAATGGAAAACAAAGGGATGAAGAATATCAATGGAATCAAAAGATAGATCTTTGAGAAGATCAGTGAAATTGAAAATGGAAGAATAAAGGAAAAATCACAAATTACAGATATCAGGAATAAGAGAAATGACATTACTACAGATTATATAGTATAGAAATATAGGGGCGCCTGGGTGGCGCAGTCGGTTAAGCGTCCGACTTCAGCCAGGTCACGATCTCGCGGTCCGTGAGTTCGAGCCCCGCGTCGGGCTCTGGGCTGATGGCTCAGAGCCTGGAGCCTGTTTCCGATTCTGTGTCTCCCTCTCTCTCTGCTCCTCCCCCGTTCATGCTCTGTCTCTCTCTGTCCCAAAAATAAATAAACATTGAAAAAAAAATTTAAAAAAAAAAGAAATATAACGGTAAGTGGCTATTGTGAAAAATTTTATTCCAATAAATTTGACAATTTAGATGACATTGAAAATTAAGTTCACTCAAAAAAGAAGAGATAACCTAAATAGTCATATATCTATTAAATGATTCAGATCTGAAAAGAACAAAGAGAACTAACACTTGTGATTTCAAGACTTAATTCAAGATGTGTTGTTGGTGTTAAGATAGGCAAATAGGTCAAAAGAACAGAAAGGAATTCAGCAGTACACTCGCAAATACAGTGACAAATGATTCTCTAGAAAGGTAAAAGGCAATTTAGTGGAGAAAGTATAGATGTTTTGAGACAATCAGACAGCGATTTGCAAAAAAAAAAAAAGAACTTCAATCCAAAATTTGTATCACATTCAAAAATAAATTCAAATGAATCATAGACCTACTGAAAAAAATATACATAAAACTTCTAGAAGTAAGCACAAAAGAGAATCATTGTGACCTTGTGTTAGGAACAAGTTGGCAATCTACGGTCAGTCCATAGGCCAAATTTGACCCCCTACCTATGTTTCTATTTCGTGTGATCTAAGAATATTTTTTAACGAATTTAAATGATTGAATAAACTTTAAAAAGAAGAATAGTATTTCATAACACATAAAATATGTGAAATTCAAATTTCAGTAATAATTGCTGGAATACAACCACATCCATTCATTTATACTTTTTTTGTGGCAGCTTTCACACCACAAGCACAGAAATGGTTAGTGAGGCAGAAGCTGTGCGGATAAAAAGCCCAAACCATTTACATCTGACCCTTTAAGGAAAAAAAAATGCCAACTGCTATGATAGGCAAAGATTTCTTAGCTGTGACAGCAAAAGCACAATTGATAAAAGAATAAATTGATAAATGGGACTTGATCAAAATTTAAAACTCATCTCTTCAAAAGACACTATGAAGAGAATGAGAAGCATTAAACCACAGACTGAGAGAAAATATCTATAAGTCAAATACCTGATGAAAGAATTGTGTTGAGTATACACAAAGAACTCAGGTCCTCTATGGTGTAATCCCCAATCCCCCCAAAAGGATAAAATATTTAAACACACACTTCACAGAAGAATATATATAGATGGGAAATAAGCACATGAAAAGATGCTCAACATCTTTACCTTAATGGAAATGCAAATCAAAACTACAACAAGATAACAAATATGCACCTATGACAAAAGACTGACCATACCAAAGGTTGACAAGGATGTGAACTGGAATTCTCATCTACTCCTACCAGAAATAGAATATGTTTCAAGCACTTTGGAAAACATTCTGGCACCTTCTTAAAAGCTTAAATACCACATGATGCAGCCAGTCCCCTTTTTGGTGTTCATCCAAAAGAAACAAGTCCTTAAAAAAGTCTCGTGCACAAATCTGTAGTCAGTTCAGAGATTTTTGAAATTTGGAATAAATTTCAGCAACCATGTGTAAAAGGGAGAGAGTAAGATTAGAAAGAATTAAGCTAAATATGGAGACTTTGTAGAAACTTTGGTAATACATTTGAAAAACGAAATATTGTGTTCATAAATAGTTTCTGAAAGCAGGGCATTTTAGGGAATGTGGCAATATGTGTTAGAATTCTAAGTTTCATGTAAAGCTAAAGTAAATTAATTCTTGTAAGTGCCTTCCTGAACCTCCTCTACCTTCCCAATAAAATAATCCTTTATTCATTATTAAAGGGATTTCTGAAAATAATTGTTTTTCTACTGCCTTTTTTCAAACTATAGAAATAATTAGGCTTACTAGCCCATTGAGTCCAAAATCTTATTGGCACTAGAACATGAGAGTTTGTTAACTCAATCATAATTTGATTGCCAGATAATTTACATTCATCTCTGTTCCCCAGGCATTGGTGGTACCATACATTCAGATTAATCCTCTTTAAAAAGTAGATTGAGGATCATACTTTATCAGAAGTTCATTGAGGAAGCAGATCTTTTCATTTATCCTGGCCAGCTGGCACATGTCCCATAAACCAGGCCAAACTTCTAGCCTCACAGGGTGGAAAGTTCTGATCTTTTAAGTGACAGAGTCATAAAATGGAGCAAATGATCCTTACACGTAATCTCATGCAACATCACACTTGAAGGTCCTCAGCGATTTGGTAATAATTCTTCAGTCTTAAGTACCTACAACTGACCATAAGTTATCTTATATCTGCCTTCTTCTATTGATTTTATTACTCAAGACTCTTGTAAATAACTTTCATCTCTTCTCATCTTTTTACCATTATGGAAGATCGGCTTAAATCAAGTGTTAATTTATAAAACTGATGCAAATGTTCACTCTCTCATGTGCATGCTCTCTCTCTCTCTGACATGATTTTTAGAGAATATTGTTAAATAAAAAACTGAAACTTTTTTTGCAAACTTCTTTTCCTCCATAATGAAAACTAAGAATGAAAATATGCACAGTTGAATTGTGCATCACTTATAGTTATTTCTTAGCTATATAATCTTACCTATAAAATCCTGAAATCAAAGTACACAAGGACGGGGAGGTAAGTCCAGGCCAGCTCTCACATTATATAAATGATGGTACGAGGGATGGAAGAGGTTCAGTGACTCACTCATGACCATAGCATGCGAAAATGCTTAAGTGGGACGTGGATCTGTCTTCACTGATTAATTAATTAGACAGTGCTAGTGATGAGCCCTACATTATGCTAAGCACAAATCAGGTTTAGAGAAAAAGACACAGGGGTGCCTGGGTGGCTCAGTTGGTTAAGCGTCCGACTCTTGATTTTGGCTCAGGTCATCATCTCCTGGTTTGTGGGTTCGAGCCTTGCATCAGGCTCTGCACTGGCAGTGTGGAGCTTGCTTGGGATTCTCTCTCTGTCCCTCTCTCTGCCCCTCCCCTGCTCTTGCATGCTCGCTCTCTCTCAAAATATATAAATAAACTTAAAAAAAGAAAAAGAAAAAGAAAAAGGCACAAAGCCAGCCATCCTAGCAAGGAGAGTATGGTAGGGAAGAAACCTAGTCACACACCATTCAACTCAGTGGAATCTTGTTATCCATAGGTCTTTCCTCAAATCTGCCGTTAAAGATACATTACAAACAAAATACCCATAACATTACATCAACATATAGGGGTCTGAATTTAATTTATTTCAGTTATAAAATACACCTAATAACTCTAAAAAAAAAAAAGAATAGAAGTTACTTGCAAATCCTTTTATCAAGGAATGACTGCTACTAGTTTTCCCTTGACCTCTACATCTAACAGTAACAGTGAAAACAAATTCATCATGCCGTGTTAAAACTAAAATGGACAGGTAGATGTGTCTCTCCGTGTCATCCCCTTGCATGAATACATGCACAAAAACTCCCATTGTTAAACTGTCACTGAGAAGAATTCAGAAAATTAGATAAAGTTGTAACTTCTGACATGAGGTTCTATAAAGAAAACATTTAAATATATATTAATATATATCTATATACTACATATCTACATATCTATATATCTATGCATACTATATATCTATATGCCATATATATCTCAGACAAATTCAACAAACTAAAAATTGGTTCAGATTCTCAAATAAACTTGCCTGGCACAGTCCGTCTGCTCTAGGATCCCACTATAAAGGATGGATAACTTTAACATACAACATATAATTTTTCTCCTTTATCATAGAGCACCCTCAGGAGTAAATTGTGAAATCATTAATTTTTAGTACCAACTTTAATCCCAAATTTAGCCATCTATAAGGCAACTTGATTAGCAGTCTCAGCTGTCACTGGGAATAAAGAAGGCAGAACCAAGCATCAGTTTCTCTCTACCAACCCACACCCCACACTAAAGAAGTTCCGATACACAAAAGTTAAGGTCTATACACCTCTGTGCCCCCTGATGATAGGCGGCTAGATACCACGTACTAGCTCTGTGACAAGGAGCATGTCAACTCACTTTTCTGTTTCAGTTCCTTAGCAGGTAATACAGAGGTAATAATACGAGTTACGTCATGGGGTTATTCTGATGACTACAGAGGCTAATATATGCAAAAGCCTTGTCCTTCACATAGTAGGTGGTATATTACTATTTCCTGTTACTCTAACGACTGTCATATTGTAATTAATACATCCATTCGTAAAACTTTGCCATCAACTAAGGTGAATATATCTTCAGAACATTTAAGAGAAAGAAGTATTCCCATCAATTTTAGATTAAATAAAAATGCTTTATATTTTGAGGTTTAAACTTTAATTATTCTGAAAATTTTCTAAGCCATGTCTCGCCTTTCTGTAACACTGAGGAAAGGCAATATCATTTATGTAATGATTATGATGCTTTTGAGTTTAATATAACTAGTAATGTCCAAGGTTTACATAAACAATATTTATTATCATACTAATTATATGGACCCTTGGTTGGGTTTGTCACCTGAGAACATTGCTAGGTTATAGTCACCATTTGCCATTAGCACAGAAGGATTGACTCAAGTCTGTATTCACAATGGTTCTAAAATAACCCACAGTAATGGAACAGTGAAGTCTATAACACTTTTCATCACATAATAGTTACTGTGCTTGTTCACACACAGGCACTTTAAAATAGATATGCCATATACTCTGTATCCACTCAAGGATTCGAGATAAAGTCTATGAAAGTGGCTATAAATGTCAACATTATACAGCATCATAGTCCTATATTTGTGTCAGGAAGGCGTATTGCCAGTTTAAGGCTGTAATCATTCATGTCTTACCAAGTAATGGTATGACACATCCATTTAGAAAGATGTTCTGCTCTCAGAGAGTATTATATTAAAAAGACAAATGCATATATACCCTAGCCTGAATATACAACTTTGACTATGTATGTAAGAAATTGCTTTTTACCACGGTAACTATTATAGATAAACATTGAACAAATTTTTTATAAAAAATGGTATTCTTTTGTAGCCCTTGGTAAGTCATCTTTTGTTAGGAAGCATGCATATCTTAGGTTATTTTTTCCTTTAAAAAATAAATTCTGGTGTGTTTTCTTATCAGGTAGTCATATCTCTATGGAACTGGAATAGTAATCTGAGTTATATTACCATATTTAGATATATATTTAGTTGTCAGAAAAAAAAAAGGAAAATAAACCATTTGGTGTATTTTTCTTCAATTTTTAAGAAAAAATCAAAGTCAATGTTCTACCTAGGGAGAACCTTGAGTGAGGAGAAGAAATGGCTGAGGCAGGATTCAAGATAATTGATTCCAATTTGGGTCAGAATCAACCTTGTAATCTTGGGAATCTCCTATTTCTCTATCCGTAAATAAGGGTGTTGACCTCAGTGGTCTTTATGAAAATGTTCTATTTCTAAAAAACTTTTAATGCTGAACTAAATACGTTTGTTCACTCTTCTTTAACTCCTTTCTTTTGTCCTTAGGGTTTTGGCAGGGATGTTTAATAAACTTGTTTACCTATAAAATATATATTCCCAGAATGTTATAGTTATTCCAGATAGTGACAGTTCTCTCTTCTATTTAGCTGACATCACACCCTCCCTTAATTGGGTCAGCCCTCAAGCAGCAACCAACCTTATAAACGTCACTCTTACTGACCTTACCATTATCACTCCCTTCTATTGCAAAGCATCAATATAATGATAAAAGGGCTTTTTTTTTTTTTTTTTTTTTTTTTTTTTTTACTGTTGAGAGCCTGGTTTCCTTGGTTTAGAATTTTAGTTTTCTTACCACGCTTCATATAACCTTAGGCTAGGTATTTACGATGGTCATGCCTCAGTTTTCTTATCAGTAAAATGAGGGTAACAATAGCGCTTGCCCTCCAGGACTGTTCTGCACTTTAAAAGGCTTTATCACATATAAAGAGTGGGAACTGTGCCTGGAACTCAATAAATGTTAGTTACTGTTTTTCTGTTAATTGTTCTGCAACTATGTTTTCTTTTTTCCTGTTAAAAACCAAGCATAAATTAAAAAGTTCTTCCTTTCAACAAATAAATATTTTTTAGAGGGTTCACCATGAATCAGGTTTGCCCAATAAAGTAGATCATCTGCCTGCTCTTACAAAGCTTACATTCCAGTGGGCGCAACAAGATGTTATCAAGTAAAATTCATTTTTATTCAGTTTTAATAAGAGAGTGTCTGGGTGGCTCAGTTGGTGGAGCATCCGGCTCTTGATTTCGGCTCTGGTTATGATCTCACAGTTTATGAGATCCAGCCCCATGTCAGGCTCTGTACTGACAACACAGATCCTGCTTGGGACTCTCGAATGTGCGCTCATGCTCTCGATCTCTCTCTGTTTCTCCCTCTCTGTCTCTGTCTCTGTCTCTGTCTCTGTCTCTGTCTCTGTCTCTCTCAAAATATACAAATAAAAAAAACCCAAATATGACATTTTCAGGTATAGATAAGAGTCACTAAGAAAACAAGAACGTGTGACAGAGATTAAGAGGGTCAGGAGAGTGGAGTGAGAAAAAAGGAGCTTTTACTTGCTCATATGCATAATCTCTTAATATTGGACTGAATCAAGGCTCAGTTCTTGCACATTACCTCTGCTTTGTTCAGACACCCTTCCTTCATTACCTCACTGAAGCCCAGGGCTTAAATATGACCCCCCAAAATACCATATAATTTGATGAGCTTCCTCAAACCTGCTACACTGGCAGTCACCTGTTTGAGTAAATGACATTTTCCCTTGCTAAGACCAGACACCCTGGAGACATCCTGACAACTTGTTTTTCTGTCATCTTAGTTCCAAAGCAGCAGCAAATTCTTTCAACTCAAAAATATAGCCCGTACTGTACCAGTTCTCACCACCTACACTGCTGCCACCATGTTCCAAGATTCCGTGATCTCTTGATCGTATTATTAGAAACCTAACTGGTCTCTCTGTGTTTACTTCTGCCCACACACAGCTAACTTCCAACACAACAGCCAGAGTGAACATAAATTGGATGATGTGCCTCTTCTGTTCAAAGGCTTCAATGGCTCTGATTCACTCAGAAGAAAAGCAGAAGTAGACCATGGATACAAGGCTTTACTCATACTTACCTAGGTTACTTTTCTCACAACCCTCCACACCCTCCCTACTCTGCACCTGGTGAACTGGCCTCCTGTTTCCCCCATTATGGCCTTTGCCCTTCTGTGAATGTCTGGCATGTTCTTCCGCTATCAGCATGGTTGCTTCCTCAGTTCCTTCAGGGCTTCATCTAAATGTCACCTTCCGGGTGAGACCCTCCTTAAGCATTTTGGAGAGAGAGAGAGAACGAGCAGGGGAGACACAGACAGAATCTGAAGCAGGCTCTGGGTTCCGAGCTGCCAGCACAGACCCCAACACTGGGCTCGAACCCACGAACTGTGAGATCATGATCTGAGCTAAAGTCAGACAGTCAACTGACTGAGCCACCTGGGCGCCCCACCTTCAAACACATTTATTTATTTTATTGTACTATTTCTTCTCCCTTAGGGTATGTAGTTCATAAAGGCAGAGATTTATTTCTATGTCATTCCATTGGTGTAGTGGAATTGCAGGGGCAACGGTCTAACACATCAACGTTCTTCCAAAATTTATGGAATGAATGAATGAATGATTTAAAGAAAGAATAAATGAATGTAGTGTCCAGGAAGGCTTCTCTGAGGAGCAACATTTGTTCTGTGCCTTAAGTATCAAGAGTCAGACAACTAGCAGACAGTCTGGAGGCAGATACTATTCTAAGCAGAAGAAACAACCTTAAAAATTGTCAATGATTGACTGAACAGAGAGAGAAGAGACAGGAAATGACCTACAGTTTTAAATGATTATTCTACTTCTCTGTTGAAAATAAATAAATAAAACAGGAAAAGCAATGTTTAAAGTAAAGTGAGGGAGGAAGAGAGGTAGGAGCTAAGTTCTGAGAAAGAGGGAGTGGACAGTTCATTTCAGACATTCTGAGCCATGATGAGAAGTTGAATTTCTCTTTAGATGCGGAAGGAAGCAGTGTTAAAGGAGATGACCAAAGGTTTGGGTTGAGGGAGTGACAATCCAGCGTCACTGTTGTTTCTAAAAGATCATCTGGCTAGCAAGGAATAAAAAACTATTTTTTACTTGAAGAAAGTAATCAGGGGAAATCACATTATCAAGATTTTTACATCAATAACATGAAAATTATCTGTAAGATTAAGCCCCTAAGTTTTCATATTTGAGAAGAAGTTGATGCTGGGAAAAAATTTCACTGAAATAACATTTTTTTAATATAATATAAATATTCCTTTAGATTCAGTTTATCAGTGGTCTCATTACTGTTACTAGGAATGGTTAATTTTTTGGAAGGTTTCACATTGTTAACAGTTCCATTCACTTTCCCTGAATCTTAAAAAAAAAAAAAAACTCACCAAAATATGTAGTTTATTACAGATAATGACTATGGATTTTTAAAAGCGAAAATAGGTATTATATAATTCGAATTATAACCTTGTAACAACAACACTTGGGCTTTGGATACAAATTGACTTAATTTATTTTTAGAATTATTTTGATATCTAGCATTTATTCATTGTCACATATGTGGGTATGAAATTCTTCATATATATTATTTAAATCAATATGTTAATAAAATAACTGTAACAAAAATTATCATAAATTTAATATGAATATATTAAATAATAAATTAAATGGTTAATAACATTTGTTAATAAAATTTTAGCATTTTATACTGTGTCAGTACAAACGCATACATTTGTGTTTACAAATGTCCTGTATTTATGTTATCATATCACTAAGATACATGACTAAAAAGCTTAAGTCAACAATGATATATGGATAGAAAAGTCCAATGAAGTTCCTAGGATTTTTCTCAATGCAAATCTTATCATTGTGGAGCTGCCATTTTAATTAAAAAAATAAATAAAAATAAACATATTCCATTTGTTCCATTATGATTATTTTCTTTGTTCAATTCTAGTTCTTATTTATGTAAAGGGAAGGAAGAATTTTCAAGTTTGCAGGAGCAGTTAAGTGTCAAATATGTGTGTATAGAATATAAATTGTCTTTTTGTTTCACCATGCTGTACAAGACTTATATATAAAGTGTCAGAATACAGAAAAAAAAGGATAGAAATGTGTGCTATTTTTGAGCTCTTTTGTCACTCAGTTATCTTGCTTCCGCTCTGCTCTTATTAAGCTCTTATTTCTGCATATGCAAAATGTCTTCACTGACAAACACCCGTTGGGGCACTGGAGCCACTCACTGACATCATCAATGATTTTTAAGTCATTGGTAGAGTTAAGAGTAGAAATTATACATTCTCCTAACAATGCCAGTTTACATGTTGCCAGACCCTCATTTCTACTTATATGTAAGAATTAATTTAAACTGATTCCAAATTTCAGAAACACTTTTTCTTAATTTTAGTGTGTTGTGAAGTGTATATTTACATAAAAAGGCCCTGATATTTTCGGACTCCTCGTTTATTCTTCTATCTGAAAAAAAGCACAGACGTTGCCTGCAAAGTAAAAATAAAATGGTCCCCCCGACTCCAGTATTATTACTGGTATGCACCTGGAGAAGATGAGTGGAAACATAGAAGCACATATGGACCATTTTGTTACTCTGTCATATTTAGACAACCATCCCCCATTGAATAAATTTCAGTAACAATGCAAAATAATGCTTTCCCTCTGCTTTAGGAAGCTGCCTACATAGAATTTCATGAAGATTCAGGTAAACAAGGGCTTGAACCTTCAGAAATGCTGATAACTACTCACCAGTTTAAACATTTTTTTTTTTTTGCTATTGATTTTACTTTGCTACAATAAATTCTATTACCCATAATGACTAGTTAAGACTTGTTCATGCCTTGTTACTGCATCTGAAAGCAAACTCCATACACCTGCATTCCAAACATAGTTATTTGTATTGATTGGATCTACAATTCTTTTGCATGCTATTCCTGTATCAGGTACAGAAACAGTCAACTGTTAAACCAATATTATACAGAGATAATACAACTTAAATTCCAAGAAATAAAGGTAAAATTTTTCAATGGCTTCTAGAATTTATGTGTAAGTTAACATGATAAAAAGAATCAGCATGGCTCATAGTAATTTATATTGCTGTTTTTAAAAAGTCATGACAGATTCAGTTGGGTGTAGAGAATTGTTTTTCTCTATAGAGAAAAGACAATATATTGGCTGCCCATGGTGGGTATTGTAATAACACACTTCATTTTCCAGCTTTATTCACTTGTTACATTTAAATCCTAGTATCAGCACTTATAATTGATATGGTTCTTTCAAAAATTCAATAGAGTAAATAAAAACATGGGAGAAAGCATGGTATTTATTAAATAAAATTATGATGTTCCATAAAGGTAATGATCTATCAATTCCCATGAGTATGGATAAATGGAGCATCACTTTCCCATTGTAGAGGAAGGGAACGGGGTTAGGAAAGATAAACAAGAAAGAAGGCAGAAGAAACCCTGGCATGAAAGGTACACTGCAGATGACCTATGCTTTTTACAAATCAACTCCCAAGAAAATGTGTTTATGACTTATGATTAACCAATAAGAATAGTAGATAATTTCCATACTAGAGGATAAATATCAATGTTCACTGCTATTTCCTCAACACTTATTAGAGTGTCTGGCATGTAGTAGGTGTTCAGTAAATTTTTAGAGGGTATCAGCTTAAATTTCACTTCTCATTGAACTTTGAAAAGACGTTATTATAACAATCATCACAATTCTGATTAAATCATTATTTGGATTACATATATGTTTTTTTCTCAAAGATTTAAAATGCCAGAGAAGCCAATATAATGTGTATATTTACTCACCATTATGTGTTGCCCCAGATGTATGTCTAGTCTACAGTAAATATTCATTAAACCTGTGTTGAGTGAAAGACTGTGTAAGTGGACCTTCACAGGCATGTGAACGCCATGGTGGATATTTAGTAAATAGCATCTATTATTTATCTATTTTCATGAACTAATCTTATAAATAAAATATACAAGTCTAAACACAAGGATATGCGTGTTCCCACTTCTGGGAAAATAATTCAAAATCCACCTTTTTCATAGTTTGATAGCAATACTGAGGACAGTAGTCATATGCTTTATATGGTACATATGATTGTGTCATACTTATCACTAAGCAGCATGCCCTTCATATATTTCACAGCTGTATACAAAGGCAGGACATGCACAAATACAACACAGATGCCTTCATGCACCAAAGTCATGTCTTACAACTGTGCTGATGTTTTGCTTGATTCCACTGAAATCCAATTACACCATGCCTGGCCCTCTGAAATACAAGCATCCCCTGCAGAATAGTTCACTTGGTACTGGGAGATGAGAATTTTAACACTGCTACTCAGCTTTGATTTGTGTATGCTGCACAACAGAATAAACATGGTGACAGTGCCTCCCCTTTTCCATCTCCACTCTGGTTTTTCTTTTTAGTCCTCTAGAGTCATTTTATTGATTACCATTAACTCAGAGATACTGTCTTTATACCGGAATCACAGAATTGTAGGAAGACCCATCTATAACCATTCATTCTTTTAAGTCCTTGTTCAAAAAGCCATCTAGTTTCCTACCTGAAGTAGCAGTATTTCCTATAAAACAGTATTCAAAAGTCATTGTGAAATTAGAGCATTGCTAAATAAATCCATTCATATTTTCAGGAAGTAAATGCCATTACATCAATTCTATATCTAGCAGTTTTGATGTAATATTGTATTCTGTGCTTCCCTACACACGCGCGCGCATACACACACACACACACGCGCGCGCATACACACACACACACACACACACACACACACACGGCACATAACAAGGGATGTTGAAACACTGTAGTCATTAATTATATATATATTTTCTCAATTTATGAGTTTATGTAATGAATAAAAGACAGTTCACATCTTAGTATGATAAAAGAACATTGTCAGATACTAATGGTTTAACAATGTTTAAAAAGATCATTTCTTCTTATTGAAGTAACTATCTCTTTTTGTATCATATTTAGTCGAAGATGGGCTTTTACCAATGCAGTCCATGATAATATTGAGTTCAAATATTATTTATTCTTATTTTTCTTTTCTTTGATGATCATTGGCTACTGAGCAAAGAGGACTATAACCAAGAATTAATGAGAAGACACAGTAGTCAAATGTAACAAATAGCTGCCTTACCCTCTTTAGGACTGTACTAGTAAGTATTATAAGATTCATTATTGTGACAGATGGTCTATGAAAGAAGATTTAGTTGTTGAAAAAAAAAGGAAAGGAAAGGAAAAAAGTCAATTAATAAAAATCTAAAAATCAGCTTACACACTAGTTCACTTCATTGACTTTAAAAAAAAGTAATTTCTTTGAAATTTTAGTAGCATTGATTTTGAACATTTATTAATACACATCTAAGCCAGTAACCAAAGACAGTTACACATTAAAAAAAGAAAATATAAAAATTAATTAGCCATGGGCAGCATGAGGTATATGAATATAACATTCAATAACTATAAATATTTAAGTGTAGAATAAGTGCTTGTTACTGACAGTTTCTCCAAGTCTTTCTAGAATGGTAAACAGAGTGTGTAAATTTCATTAATAAGAAAAGACTCTTTCTTTAAAACTCATATATTTTCTCCTACCTGAATGAGGTTTTGTGAGTGTGTGCACATGCTAATAAAAAAAGAAAAGAAAAAAAAAAAAACTCTAAGAAAACAGAGTGTAGTTTCTTTGCCATAGCTATTTACTTGTGAAAACAATTTTAAATTTAAAATAAAAGACTACTCCCAGAACTTAAATGCTACATAGTCTGCTATTTAAAAACCTAGGAAAAACCCCACCATATACACATTTGGTTCAAATTTTCCACAGTTTAAACTACCACCAAGCAAGTCAAATGCATATTTAAGAATCCTCAAGTTAAGGACGCAGTGGTAAACACACTTAAATATGAGCTCTGTCGCACCCCTCCCACAGCATTAGGCACTTAAAGTAATGAAATCTATCCTCTTTTTAGAAGCTAATTTGCACTCATTTTAGAGCATTTCTTCTGGGAAACTAAGGCAAATCTCTGGGGCAACAGGCCTACTCATCAGGAATGCTCTACCCAAGAAGCTGGTAATTCATACATACAGATCTTTAATAAGATTTATCAAAATCTGAAAATAGAGCTATCCCTTTCACTTTATTCTTAATTTGTGTACTCGTGGCTGTGGGTTATCGAGAAAGGGAGGGGAGAAGGAATCACAAAAATAGGGCTTTGCACATGAAGTCCACAAGATCACAAAGTAGAGGAAGCCCACAAGCCTTCTGGAATGTCCTCCTGCTGGGCGTACACATGGCATTCCACTCAGCCCATGAAACACGGGATTGTTTAGCAATGGCAGATACTGAGAGCAAAGGGAGGGCTGTGTTGCAAACGTTTTCATTCAATGAAGTTGGTAAACTAATCATGTTTCCATGACTCTTCCTGACGGGTTGATTTCCCACCTGATAGAGCCAAGCTTCTTGGGCTCTAACCACCTACAGGGCAGAGGCCTGCTTCTAGCTACGCTAGTGGCAAGATGCAGGCCGCCAGCATGCCACTGAGGCTGAGCAAACTTGATACCCTGTCTGAATAACGTCCCAATATGCCTGGGATTAAGCATAAATCTTTTAAAATGAAAAGTAAAGCAGGAAATATATATAACATACTAGCCTTTGGGGTAAAACTCCTCCAACAGAAAAGTATTTTGACTCTATTTTAAAGGACTGCTGGGGAATTATACATGTTTTAGAAAGGCATCTTGTAAAAAAAAAGTATAAACCCATCATAAAGCTTGTAAAAGCAAAGATCTTTGTCAAAAAAATAAAATCTATATGAGACAACCTCATGAACCTTTTTGGAAAGGCAGCTGTAGCTAACCTCTTGATTGCAGTGTGAGAAGTAAGAGTGTTAAACACCCCACTGAAACTATATTTGCCATTCAAGGAGAGTCTTATGGAGAATCATTGTGTAAAATATTTTTTTTTAAAGCAACAAAAGAATAAATGGTTTAAATTGCATTAGCTAACACATAGGGAATTTTCATAAGTGAGAAAATGAATAGTTTCTAAAAAATAAAATTTCAGTAAATGTTTGGAGAGAATGTGACAAAACTCTAGAGCATCATATTATGACAACGAATAGAATACATCGAAATCACTTTCCCATTAAATCGGTAGCTTAGAGTTTGAACTAAAAACCTATGAAATAAAAGTTCTCCAGAGTGCCATTCCTATAGGAACATCCTCCAGCAACATATCTTGAAATGCGTAACCCACAATACTTTATTTAAAAGCATCCTGTTTTCACAAGCCTAGAACAACTTTACTACTGTCACCTAGTTTTCAACTAATGTGCAGATTTATTTTTGTCTTGTCCTTTAGAGTTCTATGCCCGTTGAGATTTAAAATGTTTTCAAATGTCAATCTAGTCATCTACTATGACCACATAAAAAAGAATTGTCAATATATGAAATATCCATCATAGTGTTGGCTAGAAATATATTCAAAAGTTAAAGAACTTTTGCACAGTTACGTTATGCGTGGATTTTAGATATCATTACCTCATGAAATGTGCCTATAATCACACTTTAAATTTAGAATCAGATTATGTACTTACTATTACTTTTTTTATTATTATTATCATTACCATCACATCAATCATTATTTGCATGAAGGCAAGAGAGTCATCCATTTGGAGGAAAAAAATGGCACTTTTCAGAGAAAATGTAAGCCTTGATATGAGACTATTCCCTCGACCTGAAAATCAGTGATACAGCGGCAAACAGAAAGATCGCCTGGCTTCTGAAGTTCTGACACTCCACATGCATTTAGCTTGTTTCTTGGGGAGGCGGGGAATAGAATAGGTAATGCTATTTCATATGGATATCCATGCAATTAATCATGAGCTTTACAAGATGACATCTTAAAAGGGATCTACGTGTTGAAAACAGTTAACCTGATCCTTAATATCGCTTTGGAAAGTATGAAAGTTGCTATGATCTACTTAAGTTAAGACTGCAGCTGGATAGCTTCAAAATAGACTAACTTTCAGATATCCTTTTTAATACATAATGTGTCCTTTAGTGCTATAGAAAAATACATCATTTCCTGTGTTCTGTGGGAATCTAGACTTCCTGAGAGGCCTATTCAGATTAGAATCATAAATCTTTCCCCTGAATATAGAAAGTCTGGTAAAACTTTCTCTCTCAGTCAAACCTATTTCATATTCTCTTCCCCAAATAACATCTAAGAAGTAAGAGAGGGACTGTTATCAATCTCTGCTGCTTTTGACTCCTGTGTTTTTAATTTATATGCACATTTTAAATCGCCATATTAAAAATAAAAGAGAACAAGTTATCTCACAATACTGTATTATCAGAACTTTAATTAGGAGCACTGTGGAGAAATTTGCAAAACCATTCTCTTCACAGCCAGGCATCCATTTAAACATTCCTTCCTACTCAATCAAAACGTATTCAGTTTAAAGAATTTGCTAGTGACAGGTTCAATCAATAATTTAAGCAACTTGGCAGAAGCATCCTCACTCTGTACAGCACATTGCTCTATAGACATCCTATCTGAGACGGAGGGGATTAAGAGAAGGTGTTAGGAGCCTTTTCATACTATCACTCATTCTGTACAAGATTGACCTACTTTTATGTATGGCATTCTGTGACATTGATAAATCAATCAGAATATGTTCTGGAGTATAAATTGCCTATGTACAGTCTGTGAGCAGGGACACTTATAGACGATGCATATCCTTGAGAGCATCTATTTTAAAAATGCAGGCTTCCATTTTTGTGATTTCCTGAGAGTGCACTCTTGCCTTGCGGCCTCTTGGAGGGTTTTTCTGTCTGTTTTTTCTCCCCAGTCCTATGCTCACTGACTGCTACTCATCCCATGGGTTCCAACCCAGACATCACCTTCTGCAGCCTTCCAAAACTTGGTCAAGTCTATCTGCTGAATAGGTAATGCATTGCATTACACTGTATTCCTTTTAATTGAAGGAAATGTTTGCTTTACTCATTATTAATAGTACAAGTTCTCAGCAAAGTTTATTGCTGTCTGTACCCCACAATATTTATTTAATGAATAAAAGAAACCGAGACTTTTTCCATGATACACAGAATAGTTAAACCAAACAGTAAGAGCTCCACATAAAATCACACAAACTATAAATTACACCCTGCCAGCTATCAATTGTGGAACAGACTAAAGGATTTTAACATATTCTGAGAAAATTCAAGATGGAGGAGCATGATGAGAATGAGTATATCTGTCAATGAGTTACATGCATTTGAAAAGCATTTTTGATTATAATATCTCATTTGAACTTCTCAGCATCCAAGAGATATAAGAATTCAACCCTTGCTTTTTTTTTTTAAATAATAATAATGATGGGTTTTTTTAAGTTTATTTATTTTTGAGAGGTGGGGAGGGCAGAGAGAGAGTGGGAGAGAGAGAATCCCAAGCAGGCTCCGTGCTGTCAGCACAGAGCCTAACACAGGGCTCAATCCCACAAACCCTGAGATCATGACCTGAGATGAAATCAAATCAGACACTTAACCAACTGAGCCACCTAGGCTCAACACTCACTTTTTACACATGAGGGCTTGGTCCACTCATACGTTAAGAACTTTATTAGTACAGGGATGTCTGGGTGGCTCAGTCAGTTAAATGTCTATCTGACTCCCGACTTTGGCTCAGGTCATGATCTCAGGGTTTGTGAGATCAAGCCCTGCGTCTGACAGCACAGAGCTTGCTTGGGATTCTCTTTCTCTCCTCCTCTCTCTGCCCCTCCCCCGCTTGCTCACACACACATTCTCTCTCTCTCTCAAAAGAAATTAACTTAAATAAATAACTTTAGGGGTGCCTGGGTGGCTTGGTCGGTTAAGCATCCGACTTCGGGACTTCGGCTCAGGTCATGATCTCACGGTCTGTGAGTTCGAGCCCCGCATCGGGCTCTGTGCTGACAGCTCAGAGCCTGCAGCCTGTTTCAGATTCTGTGTCTCCCTCTGTCTCTGCCCCTCCCCTGTTCATGCCCTGTCTCTCTCTGTCTCAAAAATAAATAAACGTTGAAAAAAAATTCTAAAAAAAATAAAAAAAAATAAATAACTTTATTAGTACAATTACAAATTCACATCTTCCTAATTATAGACTGTGACAATTTAGGAAAAGAATAGTTGCAGGTAGAAATCTAGTTTCCTCTATCATTAGGATGCTTCACCTTAGAAAATCACAGTTCCTGCCAATGGGTCTTTCTTTTTTCTGTCATGTCTTCTTGAATTTAAGAACTATCAGTGGTTTTGAAGAAAACAAATCTCCAGGGAAAGGAGCGTATAGAATTGGCATTGTTCCCTCAAGGACTGTCTCATTCATAGCTTATGCAATAGTTGGAGTTTGGGGTTGATATGTATGTGAAACCAGGTATGGTGGAAAACATATGGACTTTGGAGTCGCTCAGACTTGATCTTCAATGTTAATGACAGTACCTACTAGCTGTTCCATCCTGAACCAGTCACAGCCACTACAAACTTTAGTTTTATCATTGGTAAAATTCTGAAAGTATTGCTGTCTACCAAACAGAATGTTAGGAGAATTGGAAAAATATACATGTGAAGTGCCTGACATACATATCAAGTTATGGAATGGGAGCATGAAATCCAATTGATACATGTGTACAGGAAAGATGAATATCCTCATTTCATGATTATATTGGAAGAAGTAGCTAGGTACAGATTAAATATTAGTTTCAGTTTTTAAATTTTCCTGTTAATAGGGTTATTCCCCTTCCCTGGTTACTATCCTAAATCAATGTTAGTCTTCAAAAGTCCAAAAAACTGGGGCGCCTGGGTGGCACAGTAGGTTGAGCGTCCGACTTCAGCCAGGTCATGATCTCGCAGTCCGTGAGTTCGAGCCCCGCGTCAGGCTCTGGGCTGATGGCTCGGAGCCTGGAGCCTGTTTCCGATTCTGTGTCTCCCTCTCTCTCTGCCCCTCCCCCGTTCATGCTCTGTCTCTCTCTGTCCCAAAAATAAATAAACGTTGAAAAAAAAAAATTAAAAAAAAATAAAAAAAACAAAAAAAAAAAACAAAAGTCCAAAAAACAAAGAAGTACAAGGCAGGCATTCAATTCACTATATCAAAATGATACTCTATCAACCATACTGATTTTTACCTCTAGATAAGTCATTTTAATTCTGAAATAAGTGATATCTCTTTCAGAAATGTGTTTCTGTCCTCTATTAATTCACAGAAATCTATGGCCCTCAGATTAAGATATCATTCCTTAATCATTAGAAAATGTTACAATTTAATACAGATCATTAGACAAAGATTCTGATGATTTTACCTAAATGGTGTGCCTAACTTTTCTCCTCTCTAAATACCTAAATATTGAGTATCTGCAATATTTATAAAGCACTAAAGAATGCTAAAATAAAAAAAAAAATGGTTGAGCACTAGAGTGACAAAAATGGAATGATTTATTTTCTTAAGCTTTCAAAAGATAAATAATTTTAAAGCATGTCATAAAGGGCAGAAAACCAACTATTTTGAGGCTTGGACAAAGTGAGAACGAACAAATAGGAAATAACAAACAAAGTTGATCCTCATTATTGGTGAATTCTGTATTTGTGAATTCGCCTATTCACTAAAATTTATCTGTGACTCCAAAGTCAATACCATGGCTCTTTCTTGGTCACTTGAAGGGTATGCACAGAGTAGTAGAAAATTTTTGGCCCAATATGCACATTTAAAAACAAGGAGAAATTTTGCCTTTTTGATTCAGATCTCATTCTGTAAACAAATGGCCTTTTTGCAGCCTATTTAGTGCCACATTTTTCACACTTTTTATATATTTTGTTAATGACGTCAATGTTTAAAATGGCCCCAAAGCATAGTGTTAAATGTTGTCTAGTGTTCCCAAATGCAAGTAGGCTCCAATGCACCTTACAGAAAAATACACGTGTTAGAAAATCTTCCCTCAGGTATGAGTTAAAGTGCTGTTAGCTTGAAGTTTACTGTTAATGAATCAACAGTATACATTGAACAACGTATCATTAAACAGAAACACACATAAAGCAAGGTTATGTATTGACCAGTTGCTGAACATGTGACCAGCTGCTCCCGGGAAGTACACTTGCATTTCCCTAGGAGGAACAATTCAGTATTGTGGTGACTATAGAATATAACTTCCCAAAAAATGAGAAGCAACTATGTCTGCTACAATTATTTTACTCTTAGCATATATTTGCCATCCTAATTTCCACTTGAATAGCATTCACTCACATGTATTATATTAAAAGCCCTCTTCTAAAGTTAGATTAAAAAAAAAGCTGATGGAAATGAAAAAAAGAAGTTGGCTACTATTCTATGAATATAAAATTTTATCTAAGATATTTGCAGTGAAAGATATAAAATGAATAGAAGCAATGTAGAAATGAACAGCAAAGAGAAAACTACATTCCCACAGCCTTCTAAGGTTCCTTTATGACTTGATCTCACTTGGACCTCCCTGTTAACTATTTACAAACATTTCTATTTTCAGTTAACACATCAGCAAAGTGAGACTTGGAAAGACAAAGCAAAATCTTTAAGAGAACATGGGGAGAGCTAAGAGTGGAGTAAGAAAATCTTTTGGCTCATAGCACTTACAGAAATTACTTGAATAAGCTGAAAATATATCTTCCAATGATAAATTTATTTCTGGCCTAATAAACCCCTTCCACAGACAAAAACATTCATTTCCATTAATAAACACATACCAAATTGATGAAGATTATTATTTTGTAAAGAATATTAAAGCCAGAATTTATTTTAAGCAAGAGATGTGTGATTTATTAAGCCTTTTATATTGACTGTCAGAGAATATTAATTCATTAAATATGTTCCAGATTTACAGGTTTACTTTAAAAACTCTATTACCAGGGTGTGAAAAGTAACTCCCTTCATTCACCTGATAATATTCCAACATCCCATGTGCTCCATGGTTATTTTTAAACATGATGGATTATGAATATAAACAAAGAGAAAAAGAGTAAATATAAATATGGATCAAGTACCAGGATCAGCTACACTAAGTAGGAATGATTTTAAGGTATTTAACAAGCAATTCTGACATACATCTAGAAGAGTGAGAAATAGGATTCCATTTATTTCAAGTACACATGGATACTTAAAAATCCGGCACAGAATAAGCCTTATTTTCTGCTTCCTAACAAGTATCAGTGGATTAAAATTCTTTGACACTTGTAAAAGTTCAAAGACACTGCATTATTTGTAAAATATAGTGTTTTAGTTTAAATGCTGGTATAATTTTATGGCAGTCTGTCAATATAACCACAGATGTGTGGCATAGGACTAAATTCTATGACGTATTAAGAAATTTTTATTTAAATCTAAGTAAAAATTATAATTAGAAATTTTATTTTTATTTTTTAAGATTATGGCCAAAAATTGGTAATGGTACTGATGTAATAGTAAATAGAAACTGACTTGTTTGACAGCATTTTCTTTCCTTATATTTCTGGTCATTTCTTCTTCCTTCTTTTCTTTTCTTTTTTTTTCTTTTTTTTTTCTTGATCCTCTTCCTCCTCTTCCTTGAATATAAATCAAGATCTAAAGTATCTTAGAGGTGGGCCAGTTTGGTTGCTCAGTCATTTAAGCATCTGATCCTTGATCTCAACTCAGGTCCTGATCTCAAGTTCATGGGATCAAGTCCCGCGTAGGGCTCAGCACTGACAGTGCGGAGCCGGTTTGGGATCCTCTCTCTCTGCCCCTTCCCTGTTCATGCTTTCTCTCTCTCTGTCTCTCAAACTAAATAAATAATCCTTAAAAAAAATAATAATAATAAAATATCTTAGAGGTGATCAGGTCCAACGACACTGAAAACCAAAGAAAGCCAAGTGACCAAAGAATGTCACTTAGCTTCCCCATGAAAAATCTGAACTTTTGGAATTTTAACCCTAGAAAAGTAAAATTTTACTATGCACATTATTCAAAAATATATCCAACTTCACTGTATCCTTCAGAAAAATAATCTTATTTTGGATTTTTAAAAACAGTATCCTAGATTGCTATTTCTAAGGGCTCTCCTTACTGTTGTTTGTTTCTTTTCTTAACTTGTGTCTTGCAGGAGATACAAAAGGTGATAGAGTGACTTTGGAAAATGCTCCTTCCTCAATATTATTGGGTTTCATGGTCCCTGGCCAATAAAAAACAAACAGATTTTTCTTGTCTCAGTGCTGAAGCAGAGAATATAATAATGTCAATATGGAGATAATATGTGGTGAGAAAAATCTATATATGTGTACACAAAAGTTACAACAACTTTGTAAAAGGGAGGGCATTAATCTTTTCATGTTAATTTTCCTTCTTGTTTTTTTAAAGCATTATTGCTGCAACTTGAGAAATATTTGGTGAAGGAGCATAGTTTTTTGTTTGCTTGTTTTTTTTCTTAAATCTAAGCACATTTTTTTTTTATCAGAAAGAAATGGGAGAAGAACAATGACATACAAGGGAAATTTTGTAGGGAATAATGTTTGAAAGTTGACATTGAATTTATTCAGAAAGTTATAACCGTGAGGCACAGACAAAATCTGATAAAGTACAAATCCATAAGTATAACTTTTATTAACTTCCACTAAAAGGAAAGACATTAAAAAGAGGGGCACACATTTAAAATGGTTACGGTAGACTGAATTCATACTCGAGCTACAAAATTCAACACACTATCGTGTCTCTTATAGAAATAAGACAGTAGTGAAGGTCAGGTTCGCTGTACATCAGGAGAAGCTGTCCACATGGCTAACACTGTTAGTCATAAAGAACAGGTGGACCAACAGCTGGCCAAAGACAGACAGGCACAAACGAGAAGGCAGTGGACAGGAGTCCTGTCAAAAGGGCGGTGGAAAAGGATTCCAGAGTCTAAGGTCAAAGGCAAACCAATAACTCCGTCTTCTCCAAGTCAAATAATGACTAGCACGGATAATGATTAATAATAGTACTAACAGCAACAATAATAATGACAATATGAGATCTCACATAATAACCGTTTACTGTTGAATACTATGAAGAATGATTTAATATATAATATTAATGGATCCTTATATAATATTTAATTCCAGTCCCATGGATAATAAAACTGAGTTGCAATCGGCACTCACAGAAGATATGCTGGCTGTCTGAGGTCTTCTCTATACACACTTTTAGTGCTCCTGACACCCTCGTCAAAGAGGTACCATTATTATCACTCACAATCTAAAGCTGCCTCAACTCAGGCACTGAGAAACCAGTGATGTGAAATCCCATAGCTCATAACTGAGAATCTTGTCATTCAAAGCCAGGCAGTTTATCTCTAGAATCTATGTTCTAAACCAGTGGTTCTCAGACTACAGCACGCATCATATTCACCTGTTTAACACATATTGCTGGGCCCTATACACAGTTTCTAATTCAGATGGTCTTTAAAAAATTTTTTTAATGTTTATTTTTGAGAGACAGAGACAGAGTGTGGGTGGGGGAGGGGCAGAGAGAGAGAGAGAAAGACACAGAATGAAGAGGCTCCAGGCTCTGAGCTGTCAGCACAGAGCCCGACGCGGGGCTCGAACTCACAAGCCATGAGATCATAACCTGAGCCGAAGTTGGATGCTCAACCAACTGAGCCACCCAGGCGCCCCTCTAATTCAGTTGGTCTTGAGTGGGACCAGAGAATTTACATTTCTTTCTTTTTTAATTTTTTAAAAAAAATTATTTGAAGTATACTTGACCTACAGTATCATATTTACACTTATGCTCCCCATTGGTGCTGATGCTGCTGGTCTGGGGTCCACATTTTTAGAACTACTTCTCTAAACTCCTTCTTGGATGTGGGAAGGTCATTTAAATTCTCTGTACCTCATTCTGTAAAATATATAAAATAAATCTTCCTCATGGGATTGTTGTGAATATTAAATAGTTATCACATTAAACTGCATCTCGCATACAATAAACGCTAAATACATAAAAAAGACATTATTGGACAGTAGTGTTACAAAATAATATTTGAATTAGATTGTGATGTTTTAAAGAGTCGGACACTAGAAACAGTCATGCCATGAAACTATCATTTTTTCAATTCTAAGTAATATAGGTTTATCCTGCGTCCCTGTATACAAGATACAAAAAACCTTGCTTTGACCTCAAGATTTCTTTTTTTTTCCCTAACTTGTAAATAAGAAAAATTATATCATTTACCACAACACAGGAAGGTTGAAAAGAATAACTTGTAAAATTATTTTATAGCACTTTGTGAAAATAATGGAGTATATAAAAGCTAATAATAAATTTCACCTTCCTCAAAGAACACTGTAAATTTTCAATCTCAGCTGATTTACTGCTATAGCTAAAGTGCTAAAGTTATAGACGAAAATTTTTTTCTTGAAAAGTCAGCACAGTTAGGCCTTCTCTTTTAATGTGTCATCAATATAATTTATAATTGTCTAATTGTCTGCTATCTTGAAAATACATTCAATTTCCTCACTTTCAAGCATATTGATTATGTAATAAAATTTGGTGGCTTAAAAATAATAAAAAAACAGAGACATGCTAGACCACACATGTTAAAAAATCAAATTTGGAGATTTTAGAAAGTCGAAATATCCCTTTAAAGTTTTGAGAATGCAGTGAACTTGGAGATGGGTGATCCTTTCTTATTATTTCTTCCTAAGCAGTGAAGATTAGCCACATGAACAGACATATCTTTCAGCAGCAACAGCATTAGGAAACATGTGTTTTCAGAAAGAAGAAAGTTAATCTAATGGGGGCAGTTTGAAATTGGTGTGGCCTCATAGACTAGGTGTCAGAAGTTGTGAATTTTAATCCCTCTTGAGAGGGTGTTTGAACACCACCCCATGTTACTGACTTGTGTGGCCTTGGGCAAGTGACTTGTTTCTTTTGGTATTTAAGTGCATCCTAGGAAAAATGGACAAGGTTACATTAGCCTACCACAAATAATTAACTTCATAATTTTTCTGAACTACATCAGCAAGCACATCCTAGCTATTAGGAACTTCATGTATGCTTTCCATTATCATAAACATTTGGCAGAAACTTTGTTGGAGGCCAATGCGAAATGAGACCAGTAACAGAGAGAGCTTCCAACCAGTTAAAATTACCAACAAAATATACTTGTAGCCTAATGGAATCACACTGTTTTAAAATAAAATCCTATCAGTTTGTCTGTTGTCCTTTTCTCAAACTTAAACTCAGGATCATCTCAGAAACTGTTAGTATTGTAGCCATTATAGTATAAAATTTTAAGTCTGTGATTGGTTCCCATTTACTCTCAGCTTTTAATTATTATTATTTATTTTGAAGTTTTCAAAAACATTAATTAAAATGTAAGTCAAAGCTCAAGTAGAAATCAAACAATGATTGATTCTGTGTTGTGTGAACATACCAGAACAGCCTTCATGAACTTATTTTTAAAAACTTAATTGACTAAAAAGCAGTATCTCCTTATGAAGTCTTTTCTTTTAATATACCTTCCTCCAACATGAAGGACTTTTAATGCTTCATTTAGAAACATCCTTTCTTTGCTCGTCTGCTTCCTGGCTAGCAGGGAGAACAGCAGGGCTGTGACTTGCATGTGTCAGTCAGTGGTGCCCAAGCCTTTCCTTTGAAATGAGAACAGGATTCCAGACTGAATAAATCAACTTTCTCCCTCTCTGCCCGAGAGAGTAACATCTGAATTAGCCACAGTGTAAAATAACCAAGGATAATTAATTATATGCTTTGAGTCAACCCTCATTCACTTCCAATTCAAGTACACAGACATCTTCTTTTAATGGAGTTACAAAGAAAATTACAATGATGCTCATCGTCTTAAATTGCTTGAAGGTTTTGCCATTATCTACTATAACTTTTACAAAAATAACATTTCATAAAATAAGCTAACTTCATGCACTGCCCTGTTTAGTTACCACTCACCTTCTGCTCCGTGTGTTATTCCATTTTATTCCTACTTATGTCTTAGAAAGAATCTGATTTCTCTTCATCCTGTTTGTTTATACACTGCAAATATCCTTACATTCTCTGACAAAAAACAAACCCAGGCAGAAGATGAGAAGAAATGGTAGGAGACATTACAGAGTTTCATTTTTTTTAATGAAATGCTGTTTTGAAGCATTTAAAACGGTTTAAAATGCCTTCCAAAGGTCTTAGCCCTTTCAAGGCTACATAAGTAAACCTCTCTTTCTGAAGAAAAATGTGTTAGAACATATTAAAGCAAGTTTTGAAAATATTATTTATATTTGGTAAATATATATTTGAAATATTATTTCATATTTGGTAAATGACCAAATTTTTTCATTGTTAAATTTTCTTCTAGTCTACTCCTGTTTTTGAGTTTATTTATTTTTAATGATGTACCTTTTAATAAAACCAATTTCTTTTACAAATGTAACAGTGATAGAACAATAATTATAGCGATCAGGAGAGAACACATGAAATATAAAGAAATCTAAAGTGTAAAAAAACATAAAGAGAACATTTGAGTCACTCATAATGACTGAATATGTTAATTGCTTAAGAAAAGTTATATCCTCATGATTGGAAGAAAATTAAGAGAATTTTATAAATATTTACATGTAAAAATTGAGAGTCTTTTATCAAAATCTATAAAAGTAATTGAAGTTCATTGATTTATACGTTGTGCTACAATTGAATTTAAATCCTCAACTGAATATCAGCACACCTAAAACATGAAACAAAAATCTTTAACATTGTGCTAATATGGAGATATATTCATATTATACTAGATGCGAACTAAGCTGGCTTCAACAAAGCAACATTTTCCAATGAACATTAGGGTTATATGATGCAGCAATTAGGAGTAGCTCCAAGGAGCCAGTTGACCTGGGTTCAAATCCCATCTGTTTCACTTAGTAACTGTGACCTAGGACCAGTGATTTAAACTCTAGGTTTAGTTGACTCTTCTGTAAGGTGGTATTACTAATAAAGTCGATTTCATCGTTTTTTGGATATTAAATGAGTCCACACTTTATATTGTTTTCAGTGTTGTTAAATGACCTTAGAGTGCCTTTCTTTGTAGCACTGTGCTCGTCTGGAGAATGTACCTTTAATACATTGGGATTAAAGGTATCCAGGAGATGGGGCCGAGGGCGAACCTAGGAATTTAAGTGTGTTTAGGTATCTTCTGCCAGTGTTCATCATATTAGAAAATTCTGAATCAAACCATAAAAGACTCTTAAATACAGAGAACAAACTGAGGGTTGATAGGGGTGGGGTGGGGGTGACGAGGTGGGCTAAATGGATGACGGGTACTGGGGAGGGCACTTGTTGAGATGAGTACTGTGTGTCATATGTAAGAAATGAATCACTGGGTTCCACTCCTGAAGCTAAGACTACACTGTATGTTAACTAACTTGAGAAAAAAATGATAATAATAATAATAATAATAAAAAAAAGAAGATGTGACACAGAGAGAAATATTACTCAGCCACTAAAAAGAATGAGCTCTTGCCAACTGCCACAACATGGATGACCTAGAGAGTATTATGCTGAGTGAAGTAAGTCAGCCATAGAAGATGAATACCATATGATTCACTTATAGGTAGAATCTAAAAACAAAACAAACAAGCAAACAAAAAAATGAGAAACAGAATCATACAGAGAACAAACTGGTGGTTGCCAGAGCAGTGGAAGACGACCAAAATAGGTGAAAGGGAGTAAGAGGTACAAACTTCCAGCTATGAAATAAATAATTCACAGGGATGAAAAGCATAGCATAGGGAATATAGTAATACTGTAATAATGTTTTCTGGTGACATCTGAGGACTATACTTACTGTGGTGAGCACAGAGTAATGTATGGAATTACTGAATCACTGTGTTATACACCTGAAACTAATATAATATTGTATGTCAACTATGCTTCAATAAAATAATAAATGAGAAGGAATAATAAAACATATGCCACAGGGAAAAAAAGAAAAAAGAAAATCCCTGAGTCACAACAACTTCCCAAACTTCCATCTCAAATCCTGAATCCTGAGGTAGACACAAGAAACAAAACTGCCTGGTATATATCCTGATACATATCCTTACAGTAATTTCTTCCTGCTACCACATTCACCTCAGGCAGAAGAACTCTGACATAGAGAAGAGGGGTGCAAGAAACAGGTTACCCAATTGTCCAATGAGTCCTCACTCTTAGGACCTGACTTTTAAGAGTGTGGTAGGTCTCATAACGTCCACATGACCAAAGCAGCCAATATTACTTAATTCCTGACCTCTGCAGTTCTTTCTACTATACTTTCCCCTAAATAATAATTTCAGCAAATGAAGGGATATATCAAGAAACCAGATGCTATTTCTTGAAAAGCAAGGGCACCATTTTACCTAACTGACCCTAAATGAGAACAGGAATTAATTACATAATAAAAGCCATATCACATTTTACTTGATACATTCCCCAAAATGTATTTTATGAGATAATGGTGCATCAAGGATGCTTACAAAAATTACTAAAATAAAAGTCTTCAGAGGGGTATTTTCTTCAGAAAATAAAATATCTTTTCTGTAGAACACTCAGAGTTGTTACCTGAGTAACACTGATGTGCTTAATGAAAGTGAACGTGTGAGGGAGAATACTGAATGCAGTATTTCCCAAAAGTATTTGGCCTGGGATTCCCCATTTTTTTCCAACTGTAACTCTGAAGGATTAATGTTCTCTACAATACCTGTTTTGGGAAATTTAGCCTTAGATAAAAAGTTACTTAAAAACAGAGAAAATTTTGTTACACTTTTTCATTTTTGACAATTATAATTTTGGAGATGCACCTACTCTAAGAATATTATAATACTAACAAAAATTAAGATAAAGCAAAGAACAGTCTCCTTATCAATGCTGAAAAAAATTTAAATTTTAATCAATTTCTAAAAGATATTTTAATAATTTAGAATTCCTCAGTTCCATCCAAATCTTGAAATTATCAAAAGCCTAAGAGTTGGTTTCCATTCAATCAGTATTCTTAATGACTCTTTGGAATTTTAACATGGAATGAGGCATTTTGTTCATGACATTATCTTAACTCCCAAGGTGGGAAAGTCATGTTGTCTTCTTTGAAGATAGAATTCCAATTCTGCTTTTTTTTTTTTTTTTTAACATTTTATTTATTTTTGAGAGAGACAGAGTGTGAGCAGGGGAGGGCTAGACAGAGAGGGAGACACAGAATCTGAAGCAGGCTCCAGGCTCTGAGCTGTCAGCACAGAGCCCGACGTGGGGCTCGAACCCACAAACCAAGAGATCATGACCTGAGCCGAAGTCACACACTTAACCAATGCAGCCGCCCAGGCGCCCCCCAATTCTGCTTTTATTCATTAATTCAATAAGTATTTCTTGAGATCTTAGTATGCCACACATGGATATATGCATTAGGGATCTAACAGCAAAAAGACTTATATTGGTTTTGCTCTCATCATTTTTATCCGACTTGGAGACACAAACATTAATAAATTTTTTCAGAAATCACTTAATTGTAATAAGTACTGGTAAGCAAAGGTGCATGTGATGATGAATTTTATGTGTCAACTTGAATGGACCAAGGGATGTCAGACATCTGGTTAAACATCGTTTCTGGGGGTGTTTGTGGGGGTATTTCCAGAAGAGATAAATGAACCTTTGGATTGGGGGACTAAGTAAGGCAGAGAGCCCTCCCCAGTGTGGGTGGGCATCATCCAACCCACTGAGGGCCCATAAGAGCCAAATGAATTCCCTCTATCTTCCTGGCTGCTTGAACTGAGAGATGGATCTTCTCTTGTTCTTGGACTAGATCTTACACAGCTGGCTCACCTGGTTTTCAGGCCTCTGGACTCAGACTGGAATTTATCCCACCAGCTTTCCTGGGTCTCCAGTTTATAAATGACAGATTGTGGGACTTCTCAGCTCAAGTCATGATCTCACAGTCCGTGAGTTCGAGCCCCATGTCGAGCTCTGTGCTGACAGCTCGGAGCCTGGAGCCTGCTTCGGATTCTGTGTCTCCCTCTCTCTGACCCTCCCCCGTTCATGCTCTGTCTCTCTCTGTCTCAAAAATAAATAAACATTAAAATAAATAAATAAATAAATAAATAAATAAATAAATAAAAAACAGGCATAAACTAGAAGAATATTTAAGAAATGAATATGTCTCTTATTGGTTTTGCTTCTCCAGAGAACCCTCACTAATACAGTGCAGATAAGTGTTAATATGGACATTTATAAGAAAGAGATCTCATCTACTTAAGAAATTTAAGTGGGGTGCCTGGGTGGCGCAGTAGGTTAAGCGTCCGACTTCAGCCAGGTCACGATCTCGCGGTCCTTGAGTTCGAGCCCCGCGTCAGGCTCTGGGCTGATGGCTCGGAGCCTGGAGCCTGTTTCCGATTCTGTGTCTCCCTCTCTCTCTGCCCCTCCCCCGTTCATGCTCTGTCTCTCTCTGTCCCAAAAATAAATAAACGTTGAAAAAAAAAAAGAAAAAAAAAGAAATTTAAGTAATAAGTAAACCACGACTAAAAGATAAGTAGGCTTTCATTGAGAAAGGGATAGGGTTGATGTGGAATTGATGAGGAAGGGAACATAAAACAGGGCTGACATCTGTGGGCATAGAGAATGGTGTATCAAGCCACAAAGGTGTATTTTCAGGACTTGAAACATAATGGAATTTTCTCTGCTGGGATTCAAACTTGCTTGGGACAGATGACCCCTTTATTCCTTCCATCTTCTCCCTATGAGAATGAGAATGTCTATTCTATGCCAGTCCCACCATTGTATTTTGGAAACAGATGACTTATTTTTTAGTTTCACAGGTACACAGATGAAGAAGATTTTGCTTCTAGATACATCATATCCAGAATCTCACTCATATTTGGTTTAAATGATGAAATGTTAAATTTCTGGAGTCTATGATATTTAAATGAGGTTTCAACTTAGAGCGGATGCTAGAATGAACTAAGATTTTTGAGAACACTGGAATGGGGTGAATGTATTTTGCATGTGGGATGGATGTAAATTTGGGGGCCACAGGAAAGACTATTGAGTCCCCCCAAATTAATAGCATCCCCCTTCCATTAGTATTAATACATACTGGAACTTCAGAATGTAACCTTCTTTGGAAATAGGGTCTAGGCAGATGTAATTATTTAAGACGAGGGATTGTCTTAATATTGGATAAGGTGGGCCCAATCTAATGAGTGATGTCCTTACAACCTGCCTATGAGAAGAAACACTCACAGGAAAGAAGGCCAGGTGAAGACCAAGGCAGAAATTGGCAGTGACACAGCTATAAGCTAAGGAATGCGAAAAATTGCAAGCAAATGCCTGAAGCTAGGAAGAGGCAATTAAAGAGTCTTCCCTAGAATTTTCAGAGGGAGCAGGGCCCTGCCAATACATTGATTTCACACTGCTAGTCTCAAGAACTGGTGAGAGAATATTTTCTGTTGTTTTAAGTTGCCCAATTTGTAGTTACAGCAGCTCTAGGAATTAATTCAGCTTCTCACCAGGTAAATACCCGGAGATATTTTTGTTTGTATCAGTCACTATACATACTGATCACAGAGGTCTGCAAAGAGTCAGAGTTGATCTTCCTAGTTAGGTAGGCTAGGTAGATATAAATATGACAGTTTCTTCTGAGGCTAGTTATACTACTACTTGAGTTCTTTCCAGTGGAAAACTAAAATTGTAACTTTGTAACACCGCATATTTTATGTTTTACCTCTGGATAAAGGTATTCAATAAGGTAAACAAATAATATCAATAGTTATATTAAGGACAATACTATAATATATCTATTATACTATAGCTAAAATAATGCTATCTATAATATTAAACATTATAGACAATGTTATAATAAATGTGTGTCGATGTATATGTCAGTGCCTGTATGTTTGAAAGTAAGAGGTCATACAACTCTCTAAATAACAACTTAAAAATATAAAATGACTGAAAATGATTTGCAAGGAACAATGTAAATATAATATACCAGAGTTATGAATAAATCAATACCTTATGCCTGTAGGTTAAATAATTATTTCCTGGGTGTATAAATTTTCTCAAATAGCATGTGTAAATTAATTTTGTCAAACATCCATTTATTTAAAAAAATATTTATTTTGATCATTATCATATACAAATCCTGGGCTACGCGCATGCAGGTTAGTGGGAAAGAAATGATCCACACAATTTAAAACTACATATAAAATAATAATTCTATGTAGGCAGTGGTCATGCAGCAGAACAAATAGCTGTATTTTCAATCCAGTGGTCAGGACACAGCTCTCTGTGCAGATTACTTTTAACTGAATGCTGAAGTATTAAAAGGAGCGGCACATACAAAAAAAAAAAAAAAACAAAGCAAGAGGCAGCATTATGATGGAAAACACTGCACGCGTAAACATAGCCTAAGCGATGGATTACATTTCTAAACACATCAAGGGGAAAGAAGATGCAAATGCTAAAATAATAAAATCAAATAATTCTAAAATGATGAAATGTAAACCATCATTAGCAGAGTTTCACACAGGAGTGTCCTTATAGCCTTTTGAAGACTGAGTCTGAAAACAAACACCATAACTGGCTTCATGTGCTAGCTCATCATCCACTAGCAAACCTTACTGGAAATTAAATGGCATGTTGAGAAGAAGAGCACACTCAACCAGCAAGCCGATGTCCTTTGTTGGAGTAAAACTCCACAGAAAGAAATGTGTAAAGAATGGATGACAGCAGGACACGTAAGCAGCTGCTATGTACTCAGCAACAGAAGGACAGCCTCAAAGATTTCAGTGGAATTGCTGTGGAGGCCCATAGAGTCCTAACAGGGAACAATGGGAAACAGCAGCCCTTCCTAAATCAGCCTGGTGTGGAAGTCAGCACAGAGGGAGATTTTGACTGCGTGCAAAACAAAAGGGCAAAGAAAAAAGTAATATTATATTCTGTCAATAGTGCCTGCAGCAGCAATCTGAAAGATGTTATTTCCTTGTTTCTTGGAGCTTTAAGTCAATCTTATACATACAAAGTGATCAGAAACAGTATTTTCTAAGTCCACATAGAAAACAGAATTTTATTAATTCCAGTACAGAACTTCCTCAATTTATGATTGAGTTACATCCCAATTAACCTATTATCAGTTGAAAATATCATATAAGTCTAAATGCATTTAATACACCTAAACTATGAACCATCGTAGTACCATGCCTCAAACATGCTCAGAACACTTACACTAGCCTCTAACTGGGCAAGAATTATCTAACACAAAGCCTACTTTATAATGAAGTGTTGAACATTTTATACAATTCATTGAATACTGTACTGAAAATGAAAAGCACAGTGGTTGTACGGGCACAGAATTCCTGTCAGTGTATCAGAGGTTCACCCTCATGAACCAGTTAACCGAGAGCTGGCTTTACTGCTACCACTGTCCAACATCATGAAAGAGTATCGTACTATATCGCTACCCCAGAAATAGATAAAAATTCAAACTGTGAAGTACAGTTTCTACTAAATGTATATCAGTGTAACCATCATGAAGCCAAAGAATTGTAAGTTGAATCATCGTAAGTCAGGGACCTTCTGCACTTGAAATCCAAGATTTGCTTAAGTACCTATTATGCCCCAAGAATTTTTCTAGCTACTTGGCATCATTGACAAAACAAACAAATATATCTGTTTCAACTTTCATTCTAGTCAGACAGACAGACAATAAACCTAATGGTTAAAATTATTACGTTGACATAAAGTGATAATTACCCTGGAAAAAATGAGTGGAATCAAGGGGATTAGGAAGTTCTTTGCAGCAGTTGCATATAGTAGTATTAAAGGCCACTATACTTGATATTTACTCAACATTTGGAGGTTAGCCAAGGTAGTATGTGAAGCAACTGCTAGAGCAAAGGCCAGGGATGGACAGGCCTACAAGCAACAAAAAGGTGGTCATGGCAGCAGAAGAGTCGGTGACCTTGAGAAGAGGAAAGGAGAAAGGTGAAAGTCGTAACTGGTACCAGTTATGGATATTTTCAGACTTCCTCCCATAGGATAGATTGATTTGCTCTGGATACCCCTACTATTTTACCAATGAATTTCTATAAAAGCAGAAAAATAGTAGAACAACAAAATCAGGGGTCAACATTTGCTATTAGATTTTTGTTTGGGTGCTCAGCAAGACTCTGGGCTTGAATGTCATGCATTGACAAGAAGCTCACATTGAATATATCTAAGAATATACTTAGAGGATTAGATCGTGAGTTTTATTTATGGTAGTGATGGATAAAGTTTTTCTGCAAAGAGTCAGATAGTAAATATCTTAGGCTTTATTAGCCACATTGTAGTATGAAAGCAGCCATGAAAAATATGAAAATAAATTGATGGGTCTCTGTGCTTCAGTGAAATTGTATTTATAAAAACAGGTGGCAGCCAGAATTGAGCCTGCTGACCATAGTTTGCCATGCCGTAACGTAAGCAAAGTCTCAACAAAACAGAACAACTAAGGGCAGACATCTCACTTTTGTGGCTCTAGTATAAAAGACAAGGGTGAAGCAAGAATATCAAAATGTCAAATGTTAAAAAAAAAACTATTGTTGATAATGAAATCTATAATCATATATGTGATGATATGCTACCATATATTTCTTTCTTAATATAAATTATACCCAAACCTAATTTAAAAGGCATAGGCTAAGCTTTGCACAGTGGCAGTACCGTAGCCAATGAGGTTTATCCGAGGCGCGATTATTGCTAATTAAAAGGCATAGGCTATATATAAGAATTTCCTAATATCTGAATATTTCATAAAAGTTCTTTTAGATAAACATTTGCTATGTAATGGAATTCTTTGTTAAATTTGTGATCTAGACCTTCTTTTATAGCTTAATTGTTTGAATCATTTGAATCACAGAAAGCATTTCTTCCCCATAATAATGACATTAGAAGATTATAAGGCAAGTTCACGATTATGTTTCTTTAATTATGTATTTGAACTACTAAACAACTCTACTGGGTTTGAAGAACTGGTTTAAGTAAATTTCTCTGGGAAAATGTCTTGTAAATATAAATTATAAAAATAAAATAGTGACAACTCTCCCCTTTCCTATCATCATCTTCATACCCCATGCCGTATTAATAGTTCAGGCAATAAAACAATCCAGCTCAACTCAAGTTATTGACTGAAGTTTAAAAACATGCTTTCCCTTGGGGTGCCTGGGTAGCTCAGTCAGTTAAGCATCTGACTTTTGATTTCAGGTCAGGTCATGATCTCACAGGTGGGACTGAGCCCCACATTCAGCTCTGAGCTGACAGCATGGAGCCTGCTTGGGATTCCCTCCCTCCTTCTCTCTCTGTCCCTGCCCCCCTCAAAATAAATAAACTTAAAAAAATGCTTTCCCTATAGTAAAACCTCAATTTTAGTGCAGAATTGAGATCTCTTATCAGTTCTGCTGGGTTTTGAAACCTCCAGCTCTACTGGCTGTTAACAAATAAGGGACATTATAAAACGGATATTCACACTTTGAAAGATGGTCTAAGAATATTAAATGCTGACAATACATTAGTCTTTCAAAAAGTTTTGCTTTACTTAAACAGAGTTGATGCTCTTTAAACAGGAAATTTAAAACTGAGCAAAAAATTTCAGGATTCACTATACATACAATTGTAAATAAATGTATCAATTATATAGCCTCTCTTATTATTTATTTATTTTTTTTTTTTTAATTTTTTTTTTTCAACGTTTATTTATTTTTGGGACAGAGAGAGACAGAGCATGAACGGGGGAGGGGCAGAGAGAGAGGGAGACACAGAATCGGAAACAGGCTCCAGGCTCCGAGCCATCAGCCCAGAGCCTGACGCGGGGCTCGAACTCACGGACCGCGAGATCGTGACCTGGCTGAAGTCGGACGCTTAACCGACTGCGCCACCCAGGCGCCCTCCTCTCTTATTATTTAGAGTGAATGTAGCAAGGAAATAATATTAACCACAAAACTAAATTTATAAAATTATTCTCTATTTGATCAGTGCGGAGAACAGTGATTTAGCAAATATTATCTGCTGACACTGACTTTTTAATAAGCAAAACAAATTCCAAGGTATGTTTCCAAAACTTTTGAGTAAGAGCTTAAAGGACTTCACACTGTTATTAAGTCCAGGGTCTAAATGTGAATTAAAGAGATTACTTTTGTGTGGAGAGACATGAATTCAAAAGATTAAAAGAAAAGTTGAAAATATTGTTTGTCATTTTCTAGTGTCATTCTCCATCAAATTGTAAGGATCAACTTTCAAAGCAAATGGCTATAATTCATATTATTTATAAGCACTCTAATTAAGAAGGTTGAACATTCTTTTGTTTTATGGGATATTTCTCCCACTCAAATTTCTAGTATATTTAGAATATGGAAAAGAAACAGGTATTTCAACTCTACAGTGTAAGACCATGAGTTGCCCATATCATGTGCTTTTGCTACTGCAAAAAGAAAAAGAAAAAAAAAAAAGAAAGAAAGAAGCTCATCCTATTTTCGTCTACTTCAAATAAACTCACTACAAACTGTAATTTCAAATCTGATTTTCTTGAAAATTTTATAAGTTACTTTATTTGAATTTATTGATCAACATGCAAGGTTTTGTAAGAATTAGAATTTTGGAGAAGTTAGTAGTCTTTTAGCTATGAAATACCATCAAGCAAACAGAAGGAAAACAAATAGAATTATACCTTTAAAAAATAATTTTCCAAAAGAAACATATTTAGCAATAGCAACTGAATTATTGTCAAATCTTATTTTCTTAGTATTGAGTATATTTTTACCATAAATTTCCCTATTAATTGACTAAATTTGGTGTTTAAGCCAAATTCATGAAATGAAGTTGGTGTCTTAGAGTATTTAGACACCTACGCAACTCCCTAAATTGCTCCTATTTATCTAAAATAATAATTTAAAGTTTACATTTTTGCAAGAAATTGACAATTGATATCCAACTTCCTTTGTGAGTATAGCTTTCTAATAAACACATGCATACACTTCACAGTTTAAGCTATAATTCTTATCTACATAGAAACTAAGAGAAGAGAGGAGTGTTCTAACAATTAAAGGCTGCCCTAAGCCAGGCATACTTTTGAGAACTTTTATTTTAAAAGAAAGTGTAAATTTGAGTTGGGGAGAAGGGCATGGCATGGGTGTGAATTGTATGTAGCTTTCAATTTTGTAAATCCTTTCTTTTCAAAGAAAACCTCCAGAGTCTCTCAAATATTAAGTGTATTATATCTGTCTCAGTCATGTACTTGAGGGATTTAATCCCTAAAGTGAGGTATAGTTAGTCAGTGGAAAAAAGAAAAAAGGAATAAAACACTATAGCATACAATTTACAGTTATTAACAGGGAAAACTTTGCTTTTTTTTTTTTTTAATGTAAACCTATAACTCCTGCTGGGATCAGAAGTATCATTTGCAGGACTCTTTTAACCAGTGTTTCATCTCTCCACTTGTCAATGCATAAATCTTTTTCTATTGCTTGGGATAACTAAATGACATCTGGCAATGGGGAATGACTAAGTTGGGGGTGGGGAGAAGTCAACTAAGTGTAAATGTCTTCTGTAAACTATTTTGATGTTTTATACTATCACCTTAAATGAATATGTATATATATATAGATATAGATATTTATGTATATGGATATATATGGATATTTATATATATGGATATATATATATCCATAAGTATATCCTACAAACTACATTGTACCTGCTATTGACATCTATTAAGGTAAAAGCATGGCAAACTTGAACAATATTTGTAAAATATGAGTAGACCAAAAGTTCAATGTTACCTAGTTATGAGGGACTATGAAAAAATATCCATTTGTTTTTAATACTGAAGGAGCAGCTGGCAAACATGATGTGAATTTTTTTTAATCAAATATAGTTTGCATCTCTATTCCACTTGAGGGTTTTCTTTTTTAACACAAATAACCAAAAATATAAAATGTTCTCTCTTGCTCTGGAATTTAGTCTAGCATATATATGTTTAAATATGGTCCAAACCAGTCCTGGAATTCAACATTTCTAAAAGAATTCAATGAAACATTAATTATCATTGTTCTTGGCAAGCATATGTGGAAATTTGGAAATGGTGTACTGTATGAGAAATATATGGGATTGCATTTACTCTGCAAATATTTCATATTTCTTTTTAAAAGAACTGTTCCTCTAGCTATGGCATATTTTGCTCTATAATTTATTATTCCTGAATAGAAGATCTATAGAAACTAAGACTCAAAGTATAATCTCTGATTTTCTTTCCCTTAGGCTGCCTATGCCATAATTATTTTTATACATATCCATACACTCCATTTCAGAAGACAAAACAAAACGCTGTCATTAATAATGAACATAGGTAATATATTTAAATGGAGATAACCTAAGATACTTGGAATGACACAATGTCCCAATATATTTTTCTATTAAATAGAAAAAAATGGCTAAAATGTTCATCAATTTGAATTTTTTTCATCCACATACAACAATATGATGGAATAAAGCAAGGCGTGTCAATGGACTAATTTACTCTGTATAAGACAAATTGACAAAAAGGTAAATTGTTATTAAAATAAAAATGGTATTTGAGTATTATTGTGAATTATATTTGATTGTTTAATATATTTATCTTTATAATTACGGGAGAGTTAAAAGAGCATGGGCTCAGTAATCAGATTGATTTGTGTTTAAATCAGAGTTGTACCCTTTGCTGATTATATTACCTTGGAGAAATTATTTAATGTCTCTGAATTATGGTTCTAACTCTATTAATTAGATTTATATCACCTACCTTCAGGGCTGAGATATTATGAAAAACATATCTAACACATAATCTGCCTTCATAAATTTCAGTCACCTTTCTCATATATCATTTTTAATGTTTATATATGATAAACTAATTTGGCCTAGAATTGTTACTGTGATTGAAACATTTATCACTTTCTATAGGTTATTATATTAGTCTCCCTCTTTGAAAAAATAACCATAATCTATTTGGAAAGTAAAAAAAAAAATGCTGAAAAGAAGTGTATTCCTACAAGTTCTGAATCAACAGGGTTTGTTTTTATCTTTTCTTGTTTTTCCTGTTTGTGAAAAATAAAAACAAACAAACAAAAAACCCCCAATAGTTTGACAAGACTATGCAAGGGAAATTCAGTATGCCCCAGCAGTTTGACAGTCAAGTTTATTTTTATTTTTTTTTTTAATTTTTTTTTTCAACGTTTATTTATTTTTGGGACAGAGAGAGACAGAGCATGAACGGGGGAGGAGCAGAGAGAGAGGGAGACACAGAATCGGAAACAAGCTCCAGGCTCTGAGCCATCAGCCCAGAGCCCGACGCGGGGCTCTAACCCACGGACCGCGAGATCGTGACCTGGCTGAAGTCGGACGCTCAACCGACTGCGCCACCCAGGCGCCCCGATTTTTAAAACTAAGAAAATTGATTGATTTATCTCAAACCAAAGTTATGGATATTGAACTTCTGAAGACCTTGAAGTTTTCAAGAGCAAAATCATTATACATGACTATTTAACTGCTTAGAGCTAAGGCTGAGCTTTTTGTTTCATTGTCCCAAACAACTAATTCTACATCCAATGTTTCTCATAATTCCATGAAAGATTGTTGCTAATACTTGCTAACTGCAGCCTCATGAGAAGGGCTGTCGAGCTTACCTGGAGGAACATGAGTCATCCTTGTTGTCAAATTCGCAGTCTCATAGAAAGATATCACTAAGCATTCACCGGGAAAATTTTTACCATTATATTCAGTTGAGGCTTCACAAAGAAGTGGTAATAGAGACAAACACTGCAGGGGAAAATGGTAGTATTTTTATACCCAGAAGTCATCCTAAGAAAGAGGGTAACAGAAAAAAAGCCTGAGAAACAGGCAATGATGAGATGGTTTTGCACCTTTTAAGCAAATTCTGATGTAGTTAGTACATCCAGCTTGTTTAACTCACGGGAACCTCCAGCTTCATTTAAGTATTAGGTCAGTACTGGGGCACCTGGGTGGCTCAGTCAGTTAAGCATCTGACTCTTAATTTCGGGTCAGGTCATGATCTCACTGTTCCTGAGATCAAGTCCTGTGTTGGGCTATGAACTGACAGCAGCGGGTCTGCTTGAGATTCTCTCTCTCCTTCTCTCTCTCTGCCCCTTCCCTGCTTGCTCGCACTCTCTCTCAAAATAAATAAATAAACTTTAAAAAAAAAGTATTAGGTCAATTAGGTCAGTACAGGATATTTGTAGCAGCAATACGAACAGAAGGTAACTGAGACTAGAGTTTTGAATACCTGCTTGAGGAATTTGGTATTCTCTGAAAAACTCTGAGGACTTAAGGAAGCAGACCAGAAGAACACATTAGGGAAATTAATTTTGTAGTTCTTCATAGGGTAAGGGTGGGTAGACATGAGGCACAAAAACAGAACAAAACAACCAAGACCAATCAAAACCAAACAAAAACCAAAACAACAATTAGTAATACCTTGGTAATACATGTGAGAACTGCTGGAGCCCTAAAACAGTGTGGAAAATATGCAGATTGACCAATAAATACAAAGGGAAGAATCAACAGAGCAAATGTGAGGGTGGTTAAGTCAGGAAAGTTTCCATGGTTCTAGGCAAGGAAGAAAGGAGCATTTGTTAATGGAGAATAGTAGCTCAGGGGAGCTGATTTTGTAGGGAAGATGCTGGCTTCGGTTTTGGATAATAGTAATCAACTTTCTTAGTTTTGAAATGAAATAGACTGTATCCAGAAATGTAATACTAGAAATATGGAGCTTCAACTAAAAGACATTAAAAACTGGAAATTGTTGGTAATATTGGACAGTTAAGAATGGACTATAATGAACAATGTTGATTGCAATACCAGCACTCATCCTCATCTTTTCTAAAACAACCTTAAGTACCCATAATCCATCCTCCACCCCCCCCCCACCCCACCCTTGTGAACACAGCCTTTAGAGGAAGCTGACTGCACCACAGTTTCAGGGATGGAGGAGTGATTGTTTCAGGACGGTCAATGGCTGAGCAATGAGCACGTGACTTGATTCTACTCAGTAAGATATGATATAACGTCTGCTGAGAGAAGTCTGGAAAAGAAAAAATATATCCCCTCTTTTAAGAGAAAACCTAGGAATAAAATCTCTTTTCTGGATATAATGCCTGGAATTGCCACAACCAAATTACTACCAGCCCCCAGTGATGAAACTGCAGGGATTATGGCAGACCAAAGAAAGACGCCGAGTCCATTACGATATTTTTGATTTCTAATAACAATACATCCTGAAACACATCCTACCTCTGCACTTCCTACCAAGTAAAGTTAGATACATTTTCCTGATTTGTTTCTGCTGGTTCAACTAGGGGTATCTATTATTCTACCGAAATGCAATTCCCACTACTGAAGATACTTTAAAGATTTTCCATGTCAAAGGGCTAAAGGGAAATAAAAATGGGAAAAAATAGTGACAATGGAAGTTCATGTTTTAAATTGGGAAAAACAGTCATGTAGACCCTTATTGTGGAGATTAGAATAGGGTGATAAATAATAGAACTGTAGAAAGACAGACTTTCTAGAATGAGTCTGGTGAACAACAGAGAATTTGCTTCAGAGAGATCAGGGAAGATGAGGATTGAGAATGAAGGTCATTAATTTGGAGCCTGGAAATTTCATGTTGTGAACTCCACGAACATCATTTCCACACAGTACCCACACACACAAAACCGGGGCAAGGATTTTATGATGAAAAAGTACAGACAATATATGTTGCAATTAATTCAGGAAATGATTAGATTTCCTTATTAGTTTAGATTAAGGAAAGGAAATAAATAGAGTAAAACTTGAGAAGATATATTGAGGAAGTATTTTTGTTTCTGTTTTGTTTTAATTAGGAAGGCATAGGTGTGCTCAAGTAAAAAGGCGTGATTTAAAGCCAGGCACCATAAACAATTGGCACCTGACATAAAAGAACTGAAAATTACTTCAAGCATCTGTGTTCCCCAAGGCTCCTTACATTAGCACAGTCTTTACTTTCAGTCTCTGTGGGCAACCTCATCCACTCTCTTGGTTTTTAGCTGTACCTGTTATTGATGAATTTCACAAATCATATCTTTAGCAATGACACTTAGACTCAAATTTCAAGTTGGCTTAATAGTTCTACCTGGATGTCCCACAATGCCTCTGAGTACAAACTGCCCCAAACTGAACTCATTACTTTTTTCACAGCCCTGTGTTTTCCCCACATGTCTTATTTCCTATCAGAAAATTGGGTCACCTCGATTTCTCTCTCCCTTAGGTAACCTATTTCCATGAATTTCATATCCTATGTACTTTTGGGGTCTGTTACTTTCTTCAGTTTTACAAAACTGGTTCAGGAAGAGGCCATCACTACTTCTTGAATTGACAACTATAATAGCCTCTACGTTTATATCTCAAACTCCATCGCCAAGATCTATGTCAATTGTTTGTTTTAAGACATTCAAAACTAAACCTTCACACACATACCAAAGAGCACCTCCCTAGACACACACTGACAAAAAGTTTCTAGGATGATATGTTAGATACTATGTTACCTGTCTCCTACCTGATCTCAGATAATTCAGATAATACTTTCCATCTCTGCCAGCGCCCTTGTGTTTCAGCAATACCAAAATGTTTGCCACCTTGCTTACATCTGACTTATCTCTTACCCTCAGAACTTTGTCACGATATTTTGTCTGATTTCAGATTCATTTACCCATTTCACCTTTACTGTGTCTAATTATCTCCTAATAAGTCTTCAAATTCCACCTTAAATTTATTTGCTCTTTAAAGTTATCTTCTGTCCCCACAGGTTGGGGTGAGTCTGTAGCAATTTTAGAGGAGGATGTCTGTTCATCTCTATAGCCTTGAAAAAATTTTCTTGACTTGACTTCTTCCTATTGTTTATCTCCTAAACAGGGAGCAGTTTGGGAAAAATAACCAGACTTGGTTACATTTGCAATTATCCTCAGTATCTAGAAAAGTACTGGTGCAGATGTTCAACAGATACTATTGAATGGCGCTGAATATTTTTATTATACACATATATAAAGAGTCATGTAGATCCATATTGTGGAGATTAGAAAAGGACCAAGGGTAATAAATCACAGAGCTGTAGAAAGGCAGACTTTCTAGAATGAGTCTGGTGAATAATTGAGCACTTGCTTCAGAGAGATCAGGAAAGATGAGAATTGAGAAAGAAGGTCATTAGTTTGGAGCCTGGAAGTTTCATGTTGTGAAATCTAAGAACATCATTTCCACACGGTACCACAAACAAAAAAATGGGGCAAGGATTTTATGAAAAGGTACAGACTATACATACATATATATATATATATATACATATATATATATATATATACATATATATATATACACACATATACATATGCAAATATAACAAATATATAGTATTTGTTGACTTGGTATATATTTGGTAATGTGTGTGTGTGTGTGTGTGTGTGTGTGTATACACAAAACTAACATTACTTTCTGATGATTTCAAAGGTAATAAGGGGCAAAATGAATAAATCATTAAAACGTTAGCAGTGAATTTTGAAAAAGCCCAGAATGCTTCTTACTACAACTCATATTTAGCTTTCTTAGATGCTATTCAAATTTCTGTCATAGAAAAGTGATTGAAAGTATGTCCACTGTGTCATAGAAAGTGCAGGATGGCAACTGTCATGCCGTATATTCACACATAAAATAATTGAGCTGCCATAGCCCATGGAAATGGCAACTTTATTGTGTCCTTTGCAAGCTCTTTGATGCAACCTAGCAGGAGAGTCAAAGAATTCAGCCAGCAGGGGGCCCGATCTATTCAATAGAGGATCATGGTATAGACAGCTATGTCCTATATCACATTAAAGCAATGTGGGAGCCATCAAAATGTTACTCCATCTTCTAAAAAAAAAAAAGTTTCATTAGAAAATATAAAATTTCAACTTCATACCTTATTTTTTTTCTAAACATTAAAACATAATTACTTCATAATAGGAGCTGAGATGTAAAAGTTTATTTTATAGTTTGCTGAGAGGACTTCTTTAAGCTTTTGAGTATCTAAAACACTATTTATCTCATTATAAAATAAAATATAAACTTCAAAAGTTTGCATTGAAAGTTTTTACTGGGGCTTTTAGCTCAGTTTGATGTTTCTCGGCCATGTTAAAATATTCAGAATAACGTGGTCTAAAACGCAGAAGATGACTTAAGTGTAACAACCCACATCATGTGTGAACATTATGTCACTGTCTTAGAGGGTGTCCATTTAAAGAGTCAGTATTTCTATAGTTTAAATTGAGCATTCCAGTCACCCAACATGAGAGAAAAGTAGAGAGGGGCTGGGATTCTAGCCTACTCTTTCAGTAAAAGCCCTTTTCCAGTATCCAACTGTGGGTCTAATTTATTCTCCTGAGATTCCCCATTCTAGTATTTCTAAATGATCTTGCATATTGCAGGGTTTTAGGTAACCTTATTATACTCTTACTTTTACATCACAGGCAAGGAATTAGAAAAGCTGTCCTTGTACAATTTGACCCACTTCCCTAAAGACTTTTTAACCTTAAGCAAAATCCACTTAACCAGCCAAAGCTAGTACTCTGCTAACAGTGGCTGCCAGCTGGACAGCCAGTTCCAAGATGTACGCCGGCATCCACATTGACTCCAGCCGATCCTGAGACATCAGATTTAATTCACACTTCAGCAAAGGTGTTATAGATTAGTCTTGTCCATTGCGGTAGGATTTTTCACAATTGTGAGAGTCAGCTAGATTTTTATATTTGTTCTATCTCACCAGAACAATCAACATAAAGAACCTTACATTTTTTCTTTCCCATTTCATTTCGCTATTTTTCAAGATAAAAATAACCTTTTGACAATGTATAAACATTATTCTTTAATATTTATAATAGCAAGCACTTTATTTACAAGATACATAAAGCCCTTTTATAAGTTTTTATTATATAATGGATATGAAAATAGCACAATGCTGTTTTTAAGATTATTAACTATGAAATTCTTTAAAATATAAACAAAACACTGATATATATAATGCTTTTCTACTGTGTTTCCTTCAAATACTGTTCAGTTAATTATATGCCTAGATACTCTAGAATGCATTAATATAACAGTTTTGAATTTATCTCCTAAGATAAGGACATAAAGGATGTATGAATTTTTAATGTAACTTCAAGCTAAAAAAAAAAAAAAGACCAAACGTGTACTAATTATTACCAAGTTTGGCATTATCTGTGCTATTTATCTTTAAAAAACAATGAAATGAAGGTGAATTAAGACCATTACAGACACTGCTTTTCTGGTTTGGTTATTATTTTTTTTAATGTTTCTTCAAATTTCCAACCATGTTTACCCTTCTGCAATTCTCTTTAATAATTCAGACTGACCTGAATGACAGCCAGTGATGGGAGCATAACAGTTCATCTGGAGGGTTAACTACAATTGAACTTTGCCCAAAACAATCTGCTCACTGCATTTTCAGAAGAACAAGTGTCACTTCATTTCCAAAACAAATGCTTAGCACAAAAGCAAGAGTTTGGAAAAATTAAAAAGCCAATACCTCCAACAGGATCATTCAACTGTGCACTATGCAGTCGATGAAATGTTCTCATGATACGACAGCCACTAATGAAGCTGCATATCAACATCACTATTACGGGTATTGGCACCATGGTGAATAAAATCATATGTCAACATAAGAAATAAATAAGAAGAAAGAAAACATCAAAAATTTGTCTTTATATTTTCTATTCTACTGCTTTTCTCATATTCATATTTGTGGAAACACTACTATACAAACTTTACAGTCACGAAATTATTACCTTTGTAAATAGAAAGAATGAAAAAATAATATAAACATATTTGTTTCAAGAATTAAAGGATGGTGTAAAATATTTTTAAAGTTCTCATCTTCCTTTTACTAGAAAAAATAATTCGAATATATTGGATATATAGAAACAGATGATTCATGTTATAAATTAACCCATACCATTTTTAAAATCACCCTATTTAAACTTTAAAATATTAGCATGTATTCCATTTTGATTAAAGTTTTAACACATAAGCAAAGTAAACATAAAATATATCAAAGTTATATTCTTTCAGATTTCCTTAAAGTGGACTTTCCAGTCCTGTTCAATTGACTTAACTAAACCATTTTAATTTTGGTTAAAATCTCTCATTATGGGAAAACTTCTCCCATTTTTTTTTTCAGAATTATTGTGTGTCAATAATGCAGCATATATTTGCAATAAGTCTTGTATTGCAAAAATATAAAAGGAGATGTGATGGGAAATTTCTATGTTTTCAAATGTAAAATAATTCCTAAGACCCAAATCCCAGCACTGTTGGTGAAATTAAGTACAAGCATTGTTAGAGGTAGTATGAAAGAAAATATTAAAGGGAGAGGCTTTGTACTCTCATACTTTACTAAATAAAATGGATAAAAGGAAATGAAAACACAAATAATGAGATAAATGAACCTGGGGATTGAGATAATATTACCTAATATCTGTCCAATGGCTTGGAGAAACTCACCTAATCCAAGTGTTTTAAATTATTTTACATTATGGAAAATATGAATTATAAGGGAAATACATATTTTATTGCAGTGACAATTAAAATGGTTCTCACGTTGAACTTTATAGTAATCCTTGTTATTTTACTGAAAACATAAATATCAATGTGTGATCCTAACAAAGTTATTATTATTTTTAACAGGAATAGTCCATGGGTTTTAGCCTGTGGCGGGAATGGCTGTCTCAGTAGAATTACAGTTCTTGACTTGAAACTGCTTTAAAAATCATCAGCTCATATTGCAGCATTTGTAGCAATTAGATAAATACATTCCTCTTTAGACTTTGAGTAGGATTCCCAACTCTGCCAACTGTGCATTTCCTTTCATATCTTCATTGATTAGAAAGCACCTTAAAAGAATCAACCTAGGTTTGAAATCATCATTTTATTGCTCTAAAGGACAATTTAATCTTGTTTTCTGATAGTGAAGTATAATTTTATTTACCGCCCCATCAATATGATCCTGAGACTTGAGATTTATAATTCTGTTTGATGGTCCATTAGTTTATCTCGGGATGGGGGTGGGGGGAGGAAACCTACTCAATAATTATAGGACATACTTAGTTTTTGTTGTTGAGATATATTTTCTCTTACACTTCTGTTTAAAAAAAAACTCAAAATAAAATATATTATTATATTCTATAGTTACTTATATTCCAAGAAATAATGAACTATTTAGATGAGAAATAAAGAATATGCATTACATTCTTTTAAAACAATGTAGAGGGTGTTAAAAAGTGACTGACTGATAAGCCACCTAAGTTTCTTCATTTTTATTTTTTTTTAAAGTTTAGTTATTTATTTTGATGGGGGTGGGGGAAGGACAGAGGGAAGGAGAGAGAGAATCCCATGCAGGCTCTGTGCTGTCAGCACAGAGCCTAATACAGGGCTCAATCTCAGGAACTGTGAGATCATGACCTGAGCTGAGATCAAAGGTCAGATGCTCAACCAAATGAGCCACCCAGGTACCCTGTTTCTTCATTTTCAAAATGAAGAAAATGATAATACTTGGCAAAAGAGGGTCATTATTAGGATTAAATGTACTAATATGTATAAAAGTGGTGGAATAAATCCCTGGCACAAAGTAAGAACTCAATAAATACTAGATAATAATAATGGTAGTGGTATTAATTAGCTGGCAGTAATAGTTAGAAGTAGAGATATCCTAGTAATCGGTGGATATAATAAAAATAGTTGTGACAGTATTGCTAAAATACATGAAAATCACCACCACTATAGTACATTTTAGCTGAATGCACTGGGTTAGTGGCAAATGGCAATCAATTTTCAATTAGCTAACGTTTAACTACAGGAGGTCAATAGTGACTGGCTGATTCACTGATTAGTATGTGGTATGAAAATTCCCACCAGAAACATGGAGGTAATTGGGTTTGAGTGAAATAGTTCATCGCCTTTTTCTAATTTTCCCTGAGGAAAAACATGAAGAAATCAAGTAAGACAGGGGCGCCTGGGTGGCGCAGTCGGTTAAGCGTCCGACTTCAGCCAGGTCACGATCTCGCGGTCCGTGAGTTCGAGCCCCGCGTCAGGCTCTGGGCTGATGGCTCGGAGCCTGGAGCCTGTTTCCGATTCTGTGTCTCCCTCTCTCTCTGCCCCTCCCCCGTTCATGCTCTGTCTCTCTCTGTCCCAGAAATAAATAAACGTTGAAAAAAAAAATTAAAAAAAAAAAAAAAAAGAAATCAAGTAAGACAAACATTAAAAATCACATTATTATCCAGGGACTACTTTTGTTTGCTTTTGTTTTTTAATGTTCAGACTAGATACTGGACAGCTTCAAATTAATAAAATACTGATCCTGTAGCCAGGAAGATATGAGGTACATAATATATTCTTCAAGAAAATAAAGATTTTTTAAAGGAAAAAATACGTTTTTTTGGAAGAGAAATAAATTTTTTTGCTTGATTTTGCTTGTTATCTGCATGTTTAGTTTTCCACTGTGCTGCTTTAATCATTTTTTTATTCAGCATTTCAATTTTAAAGTTCTGCTCTTAAAACCTGCTCCATCGCGATTATTGAAACTAATTGCCTCAAATCAGCTTGTCAATCTTTATAACTTAAATTAGTGCTCCTTTGTGTTGGTTTTATTTTCAACCAATTGCCATTAATTACTATTGCTTTGCTATTATTTTTCTACCATTTATCATATACATAATTATATAATTATCCATTTATTGGTGAAATGTGAATATTTTATTTATTTCCTTACTCTATTCTCAATTTAAACAAAAATGTCTCATAAATGAGCATGTTCTATTCTTATAATTAGGAAAAACAATTCCTAATACGTTTGTTTTCTAGTAGAAATAAAAACATTTTATGCTAGGTACTTTACAAAACAGAGTCACTTAAAAAGAGATCATTTTATTAATGTGTTGTAAAATGTTTCTTATTCAGTAGCGAATTTCACTCTTTAAAAGGATACAAATATATTACATTTCCAACATGCATGAATAGTTGTATGATAGTAGATATATTTCAAAAAAATGGAAGTTATGGTTTTTTTTTTTTCTAGAAATCTTAATTGCATTAATTATGCATTCTCCCAATAAAACAGTCAATGAAGCAAACATTGTAGTTACTGGAAGCCTTACAGAAATCTGCTCAGGAAGTTGTTTTCCACAAAAAAAAAAAAAAGAAAAAGAAAGAAAAAAAAAAAGAAAAACAGAATATCACAGCCTGAGATCATCTCACTGCTTCTACCCAGAGATTCTCTAGTAATGCCATCCAAATATGTATTATTTCAACCATCTGACCTGCTTTCATCCCAGAAGTAGAATCTTGGGAAGAGCAGCCCCTGCTTTGGCCCCACCGGGGTTAGATGCCAAACTCTTGACCCTTCCTCTTGAATGTGCTCAGTTGTCAGTTTTGCCTACCACAGCTGTTGGATATTCCAGAGGATCAGATGGCCAGAATAGGTCTGGAAGAGACCTATTAGCATCTCAATACAGCCGCTCCAGTCCCCTTTATTACCAATTCACTCAAATTAATTAATTTTTAATTTTGCACTACCTCAACTATTATAAATCAAGTCAGCCAGCGAGACAGAAAAGCACACTGAAACATGAAACTGTCTGTGGTTTAAGTCACAGAGGCTCAACCTATGCAATCTGTCACTTTGAAGATCAGAAAAAAAGGAAAATTATCCAGTGCAGAGATTATTGAAAAATATTTTTTGATGAATTACACTCCTTTCAAAAGGTCACAAAAGAGAGAAGTGTGATAAATGTCTGTGATGTATTTAGATCCTAAAACCCAAGTTATAGATTCAGAAAGACTAGCTGATTTAAAAAAAATATTCCTGTGAATTCCCATTTCTTTTATTTGAACCTAACATTTTATTATCAGATTAAAATGTATACTGTACAAATAATGACTTTGTGTTTTAAAATTGACAGTGCCTGTAACTATAATAACACTCCTAAAATGCAATAATTATTATTATTGTTGTTATTGTTATTATTATTTTGTTGGCTTGGCTTTAATTTTCTTAAAGTAGCATCCTCTAAAAGAGTGAATGGTCTGGACTGGATAATCATCTGAATTATAAACTGATATTCTGAAATGCAGAAAGCAATGAAATCATTGGCAAAATATCCCTCTGTGTTCCTTTATCTTCAATTTACTTGAATTGGTCTCAGGAATAAAACTCATAGTAAGAAAGCATTTACTTTGAACAGTACAATCCTCTTTGAGTGAGGACTGATTGCTTTTGATATTCCATAGTGCAATGTACACAGTTATAGATATATCATATGGAGCTTTCTTTTTGACTTTGAGCTACAAAGTAGAAAGACCAAAGATTAAAGGTGTTCAATCATTCCACCATACTGTGTAACTTCTTACATCATATTCCTGAGCAAGGAAATGTGGCCAAATCTAAAATGTATTTATACCATGCTGGGTAGGATTTTTTTTTTTTTTAGCCTAATATAAACCTAGCTGTTTGAGACAGAATACAATTGGTTTCTGTTTCTGAGAATAATAAAGGGTAGATTCATGGCTACCAAATAACTCCTAGAAAGTTTTCTTTCCCTCTCAAATATAATCAAGTCCATGGTGTGGTTTTTACAAACATTTATGAAGTCATTTAATTTTAAATATTTGCAACTATTTTACAAGTACTTGGCATTTAAAGTTGTGGAAATGAAATAAGTAATTTGTTGAGGTTAACAATGCAGTAAAGGAAGAAAGATCAACTCATATTTTAGACCACCATTTCACAAAATTTCCTGGACAATTTTTTGGGTTTGCTTCCCCAAACCTATACTGGTTATAGATAAATTGCCATAAATAACAACTACCCACATTTAAACAAACAGTTAAAATGAAATACTTCCCCAAACTGAGGGTTGTTAAATTCAAGAATGGATTTCTTATATTAGAATTGTGGTCAAAGAATACTTTCATGATTCTGGGACTGGCTTAATTTTGGTTCTGACTGAAGGCAGAAGATATTAAATATAATATTGAGATCTTTAAAATGCAATTATCAATTCAAAATTGGGTTCACACATACCTCAACAAGATTCATACTACTAGCATAACGAAAAATTTTCTAGTTTCCCAATTCTCTATTGTTTTTATTGAGATTGTAACACAAATTCTGAGTGTTGGTTCTTTCTTTGGCAGAGAATATTGGACCAACTGCCAAATTAAATAGAAACTGACCCACATTTCCACCTGGCTACCCCATGTTGTGTAATTATCTCCCTTTAAAAATATAATTTTCTTCTTAATACTTAAAAAAATCCTTGAAGGGCAAATACCAGTTATTTAAAGAATATACTGAATGTTATCACTGTCATTCCCTCAGGTATCTGAAGAACCCTATGCTGACTGTGTGATGTTAGTATGCTAAGAGATAGTTGTTCTTTTCTCCTAATGAAGGGTTTTAAATCCAAAAATTAACATCTTTATTCTAACATAATCTTAGAAACTACAAAATTCATCATGATTTACTACAACAGGTCAAAATTATTCTTGTGTGCAAGCACTAACCATCCATCACCAAATAATTTTCCATACAAGTTCACTGTATTCATAGGCAAAAAAAGCTTAGGGAAAAAAAGGTCAACAAAAAATGAGATTTTTGTGAAAATTATGGATATCATCTTGCTTATTTATTTTGATTTTAACTGAGTTCTTGGAACTAAATTAATAAATCTTGGTTTATGAAAACCTTTTTAATTGGCTTATATACGGCCATTAGTTATGTATTTGTTTCCTTACTTGTTAACTCATTTGTCCACGCATTCATTCATTTATTCATTTTATGGTTTGAATATAGTACTATAATAAGTATAGGTCAATCATCCAGAATAGGAATTTGATGATAATTACACACCTCTCACCATATTATTTCCCCAGTTCTCTTGTCTCCCTTCACTTAGTGCAATCATTACCATGAGTTGCACTTTCACGATGATCTTGATTCCATATGTATATCTTTATTTTTTTTTTTCCCACGTTTATTTATTTTTGGGACAGAGAGAGACAGAGCATGAACGGGGGAGGGGTAGAGAGAGAGGGAGACACAGAATCGGAAACAGGCTCCAGGCTCCGAGCCATCAGCCCAGAGCCTGACGCGGGGCTCGAACTCACGGACCGCGAGATCGTGACCTGGCTGAAGTCGGACGCTTAACCGACTGCACCACCCAGGCGCCCCCTATATGTATATCTTAATTTCATAAATATTTGTTAACACTTTAAAAAATCTAGTTCTCTTTAACTTTCCAAAAAAGAGTATCATGCTAGATACAACTACAAGAACTTACCTGTCACCCAATATTATATTGCTAAGATTCATACACAGTTTGGTATCATTATTTTTCCTTAATTTGATGTATAATATTCTATCGTGCACATGTACTACAGTTCATTCATCCACTTTCTTTTTAGTGATATTTAGATTATTTCCAAGCCTGATACAGTTTGAACAGTGCTTCATGAATATATATCTTGCTGAACATAAACAAGAGTTTTTTCTTGAGTACATATCTAGGAAAATGGCTTTGTGTGTTTCTTGTGATAATACTTAAACTGTTTTCCGAAGTGGTTAAAACATTTGAATTCCCATAAGTTATATTAACTTTACACTAGAAGTTGTGAAAGCACATCTTCTCTAACACTAGAAATATCTAATTTAAATATATATATTTATTTATATTTTCAACTAAATGGTTAAAAATGGTAATACACTGCTTTCTTGATTTGTGTTTTTTTCATCATTAATGATATCGAACATTTCTTCCAATGTTTATTGAACATATATGCTTCCTTTTGGGGGGAAATTTCAGTTTATGACTTTCACTCATTTTTTATTGTTTATTTATTATTAATACACAGAAATTCTTTACTTATTACTAATACATATATTTTTCACCTTTGTGTTGAGAATTAATCCTCTCAGTTTGAAACTTGTTTTACTTTCTTAAAATGTATTTTGAAAAACTGAATTTCTTAATTTTAATATAAATGAAAATTTAATGTTAAGAATTTAGGAAGATTTCAAAAAGAAAAATTGATAAATTATAAAAATATATTCAAGAAATTTCAATAAATGTACAAATATACCATGTTCATGAATAGAATAATATATTGAAAATATACCAATTTTCCCTAAATTGGTATTTTAGAAATTCCAATAAAAAACCTCAACAGGAATTTTCATAGCATTTAACACATTAAATGTGTATAAAAGAATAAAGGACAAGAATTATCAGTAATAAATATGAAGGGCAAAAATAAGAGATTTGCCTTTTCAGGTATCAGGACTTAACACAAAACTCTAGTAATTAAGAAACAAATACTGACACAGGGGTAAATATATTTATGTAAAATATATTGGATTTGAGGCTTAAATCTCCATATTGCCATTGAAAGTCATTTTGAGTGTCAAATGTTGTCCAAGAAAGGAGTGCACTTTTCATGAATATTTTTCCATTCTACAAAGGTATCATTGAGTGCTAGGAAAACATTTATCTTGAAAACAACTCAGCCAAGGCACACCCAAACACTATAGATTGCTGAAAAGCCTCATCATCTTCTAACTCAAGTATACTACTGAAATTCATCTCTAGAAGTAACTAATAGTCTCTCTTACAAAGAAAGAAAGTGTCAAGTTTTATTGGTCCGTATGTGTCAAATCATAACCAACCAAAATTACCTTACTTAGTTACAAAGATGACAGAAAATAAACAATTAAATATAAATGAAATCCAGTCATACAGACTGAACTGTGGCCTATTACTGTGTAGTTTAAATAGTTACTTTTTTCTACATGTTTTTGTAGAGCTCTAAAGATTTTATTGATTAGAATACATGAAAATAGCTGTCACATGGAAAATTGATGACATCAAAATTTAATGTAAGTTTTGGTAGAAATCAAATTCTCTTTTCTACTGATGCTAAGATTTTATAAAATTGCCTCGTTAATGTTACTTTTATTCTATTTTTATTCCTGTTTATATAGCAGCATCATTACTCTGAAACTATATTTAAATTGATCTTTCACTTCATACCAATTTTAAGTTACATTTTTTCTTTTTTGGCATAATTTATTGAATTCTTACCCCATACTCTTTGCCTTTTATTTAAGACGTGAAACTCTTAAAACTACAACTATGGAGCAAATCACTCAGATTTGTGCCATCTTTTCAGAAGCTTCCTTCCACTGTTCTATCTTCCAACTAAACCTCACTTCAATTGCAAGCCCCCATGTGTCATATTTTTCTGCCTGTACAAAAGATAAGTGAATAGAAAAATCTCTGTCTCTTTAATCCCAGCAACAGTAACTTATATAATTCATAAGCATTAGCTGCATGGGCTTGGGAAAAAACAGATACGTCTACCTAAAAAGAAAATAAAGTGAAATATAAGTTCCTCTAATTGACCATGTTTAAAACTGGTAAATCATCATTATAAAGAACTACAAAAATGTCAACATTCCCCAGAGTTTCTCCATAAAAAAAATGTATAAAAACAAAAATGATTTTACTAATAAAGTCTTAAAGATTAACGGGACATTGAAACCCGGGCACAAATTACCAACTGTTTTTCCGTGCTTGTCTATTTTAACTCATAAATCATGTATCACACAGAGGGGCAAGCTAGGCTTGGACTAGCTAACTCCATGGCCCACTTATTCTATAGGCACCTCCTGAAGGATTGGGAAACATTCCTCTCAAGGTTCTCTCCACCAGGGCATTTCTTTGGACCAGAGAATGGGTATCTCACATTCCAGTCATGATTTTAAATAAACATGAATCTCAAATGCAGTCCAGTCCTCACCACTTTATTTTGTTTTATGGCATATTCATGTGATTACTTCTGACTTCAGGCTGAAAGGAAGGTACCTGATACAATGCCTCAGCGATACGTGCATCCTTTTTAAATATCAGTGACAAAATGAGCATTGGAAAACTAAAGATAAATGAATTATTATTCTTATTATTCCTACCCGAAGCAACCTCAGGCAATGTTAACATCTTTGTAGGATGGAGAATGTAATTCAAAATCTATAAGAGAAAAATTCCCTGTAGTTAACTCCTTGCCTTTTCCAGCTGACAAACTCTAAAATGCATTCATTTATCTTAGTTATGCCTTCCACTGTTTCCCTCAGACAGAGGTAGCACTACACTCTAATCTCTGGTTAGAAACAGCACAAGACCTGTAGCCAACTCTAATTGAGGAACCAGTATAATTTTCACTCTCCCCTTGCAGTCTTCAAACCAAGTGCAATTCAGCACATGAGAAAAAATAACAGCCGGTACAAAGTTCTTAGGGTCTGGCCCAGCAGGGGAAGTTGAAGCAAAAAGTCATGTCAACAACAATAACAATGAAAACATTTTTAAAAGCTTTGATCTTATGAATAGCCTCAGTACCAAAGGCAAGGCCTGCTGTTCATGCCTTAACAACAGGGCCAAAAGAGCAGACAACCTCATTTACACATGCTAGTTCAATGCCAAAGGCAGAAAAGTGGGGAAGACAATGGAGGTCTTTGGGCAAGCATTGCAGTTAAGTGGATAGCATTGTTATTGCATCTATTACACTAAAAAAAAAAAAAAAAAAAAAAAAAAAAAATGCTACCACTAAAGAAGAACTTCCACTGTCTTATTTTAGTATTTTCTGTTTTCTAAGTAGTTCATCTTCCTACTTGATAAAGTGAACAATGCATGATGAATATCCAGGGCATTTTTTTTTTCTGCTTTTAGATCTTAATCTTTTTAAGTGTCACTGTGTTTATATAAGGTAAATATTTAGATATGAGATACCTGTGGTCTTTCATACATATATTTTACTATATATTTAACTATATTTTACTAAACTTGAAACTTGACCGTCTTTAAATATAAAATGGGGATTCATTTGCCCCCACCCTGAAAATGCCAGTTTCCTTATACATACTGACTTCAGGTACAGGGATAAAAAAGAACTGACAGCTATGATTCAGTCACATTGAAAGTTCATTCCGTCTACTATTTGTGTACTTTTAATACTAAAAATGACCTGAGTCAATGATAGGCAAACAGCTAAGTCTCTTCCAGCCTGGAGTATAGGACTTAAAAAAATCACATTCATTTTGAGACTGTGTTTAGAATTAATTACAGATCACTTCAATTTCTTCTTGGCTACTTGAATATTTTCAAGCTGAAGAGACCATTTTGTGTAATACACTGTAATATTAATTGTCTTTCATTCTGTAATCTGGCATAAAATTGAGAAACGACTTGTGTGACTAAATTACATTATTAAAAATGTTATCTCTCCTCACTAATACTTAAAATTTCCCCTTAACATAAAATTTAAATGTACCTCCAAAAGAAGG